>NW_024062882.1:0-1200000 GCF_006381635.1 Hibiscus syriacus | reverse complement strand
GAGGGTACTGGTGAGGGTGCTGATGAGTGTGCTGCTGATTGTACTGTTGAGGGTGCTGTTGATTGTGCTAGTGATTGTGCTGCTGAGAGGGTTGCTGAAAATGTAGTTATTGGTGGTCTTGATGAGGGTGCTGGTAAGGGTGCTGTTGATTGTGCTGCTGAGAGGGTTGTTGAAAATGTAGTTGATGTTGTTGGTCTTGATGATATTGGAGATGTTGCAAAACAGGATGGTTTAGATTGTGATAGGGGTGGTGTTGATGATACTGCTGTATGGGATGGTGGTGTTCAAGATATTGCTGCTAAAGGAGATGGTGGTATTGATGCTACTGGTGGTGGTGGCGAGGGTGTGAAAGAATTTGAGGATACAAATGAAGATGATGAAGAGAGTGGTAGTGAGATTGATAGTGAGGAACAAAGTGCATATAGTATGGATGTGCCATATTTATTTGACGATGAGGGTGATGATGAACTGAAATCTGCCAGAGAGAAGAATAAAGGCAAAAAACATGTTGATGAGGAAAATGATAGTGGTTTCATAGGAAATGACAGTGATTTCCATGATGAGGGAGTTACAGAAGATGTAGGCAGAAATGATACTGATTACTATGACAGTGATGACCATGGGAGTTTGATTATGTCAGATTATGATGAACATGAAGAAGGTGCTAGGAGAAGAGGAAGATATCCTATTTACAACCAAAATACAGAGAGTCCTTATTTTTGTTTGGGGATGATATTTTTAGATGACAAACAATTCAAAGCTGCCATCCATAAATACTCAAGATGCAGTAGAAGAGAGTTGATATTATTAGAGGGTTTTGATTTGATTTGCATTTGGGGATACTTGGGTTTAGGGGAAAATACCGTTTGAAGCGTATATGTATGCTAAACATGCGTATCATTTTTTTAAACCTGGACATTTATTTTTGGTTTATTGCCATATTTTTACACATAACTATTGATTAACATGCTTGGCTTGGTGGCAAGGGCTATCCCATTTCACACCCTTGCCCCAGGTTCGAATTCCATTCACTGCGTTGGGAGCCTTTCATCACTTCTATCAAATATGTGCCAATAGGAGATTGACACGTGTCACTCTACTGGTTCACATTTTTAATTTACATTTTATTATAAAAATATGACATGTAAATTCCACGTCAGCATAAAATAATGACATGAAATGCCACATCATCATCGGTGACCACATGTGCATGCCACGTCAGATGTAACCGTTGACCGACGGTTTCCATCCAACGGGGGGACTTATGTCTCATAATCAAACATTGTGGGTAGAACTACTCTAAAAAAATGATTTGGGCACAAATGCATATAGTGTCAAACGTTAGGGGTATTTGTTTGCATTATGCCCAGGGTTTTATTAATATCAAGTTCGATGGGATTACCTCGAAAGATACTTTTAGCCCATGCACAAACCGAGGTGCCCACCGTGCTTTACTAGTTTTGGAAGAAAATGATATGCAAACCATCCTTACATGGACCTTGAGAGGGCTCATCTCAAAGAGGACTGACTTGATTTCCTTGTTAGTAACCGGAGATCCATATTGGAGAGTTTCAGAAACATACCTCGCATTCGAAATTTGTTAGTGCGGATAGTATCCTCCTGGTAAAACTTCGAAAATTTTTTGTAGCCTTGGACCGAAGAGTATCATTACCAAAACACCACTCACCCCCTCGATTTGTAGCGCTTGTTTGTTCTTCATCTGCCAATGGCTCGACTATGGAAATATTTCGTGCACCAAAACACCAGTCAGTATTGAATGACAGCTAGGGGTGTTCAAATCCAGGTACCCGATTTTCGGGTACCCGAAGTTTTGAGTACCCAGTCTTCAGGTATTAGATTTTTCAGTCAATGTCCTAACTTGAATGTAGTGTCAGGTACTCGAATTTTACGGGTACCAAGTTTTTAATTTTTTTAAATTATTAATCTTTAAAAAATATAAAACTTATATTATTAAAAATATTATATTAATTATTAAACATACAATTATTAGGTGGTGTTTTTTTTTAATTTTATTATTTTAATTTAATATATAAATTATTAATAATTAAATATGTAATATTATAATATTATAATATATAAAAAAATAATTATAACCATATATTCGGGTAACCAGGTACCAGGAGAAATGAAATTTTGTGATCAGGGCCCGACCCAAAAAATGTCAGGTCGGGTAATTGTCCCGATTGGGTATTTTTTTTAAGAAAAATACCTTATTTTTTAGTTTGGGTTGTCGGATCGTCAGGTCGGGTCGGGTCAACCGGGTTAGGTATTTTTGAACACCCCTAATGGCAGTTAGTTGACTTTTGGTTTTTTGCTTTTCCTGGATAATGTGACCAAAAACTTCCCTCTTCCATTCCATTTAGAGAAGAAGAAATATTATGTAATGAAGATACCATGTTACCAGTTCCTTGCCAATTCTCCCGGATAAAAGAATCAAACTGCGCATGCTTCATCCATGCCGCCAGAAACCTGAAAGGTCTTTGGGACTTGGGCGGGGAAGGGCCAAGAGTACTCAAAAGAATCGGTCGGTCATCCGACTTGATACAAGGGAGATGGTGCACCACTAAACCCGGGACCATATTATACCAATCAACATTAGCCACCATCCTGTCGGGACGTTCCATGAGATTGCCTTGGGACCAGGTAAAGCGGGAACCAACGCATCCCATATTCATGAGGTTATGGGCATCAAGGAAGTCCTGGAAGAGCTTGCAACCTTGACCTTGACAAGTTCCCTCGCTTATCTTCCACCGAGAGAATGGCATTGAAGTCTCTAGCAATCATCCACGAGACTCCTATAAGACAAGGGTAACGACTAAAATCCTGCCAAAGGGCTTTACGTTTGGTTCTATCCGGACTGCCGTAAACTGTGGTGACCCAAATTGCCTTAGCTACATGCGACCAAGAAACCTCAATAGTGATGAATTAGGGGTGTGACTTGATGACCTCGACTGTAAGAGACTTGTAACACCCATCTCCCGTATATATTTCCGTATACAAGATACAAATGTCACATCACTTTTAAAACAATTCCTCATTTGAAAAACCCGTAAAATTTTGTTTCTTTTTATAAAACATTTTAATTTAGTTATAATAAAACATGCATTAAACTTAAATAGACAAATAAAAAGAGATGTTCAAACACTTCACCGTTTTACAACAGTTTAATTCAAAAGCTTTCAGAGCGTTTTTAATAAACCTATTACATGCCAACTAAAGTACATTAAAAGTAGACATGTATGTCCTATTGTTACTGACGAGGCGACTCTGCCTTTGATGTCCGATGATCTCCTTACTCAGCTTGTATTAAACCTAAGCGTGAAATAAACACACGTTAAGTATTACTTAGTGTGGAAAAAACTAATCATACAATGAAATCATTATATCATTATTTTTTATCGATCAAATACCAATTCATTATTTTCCAGTCATTATCATCTCTTTGTAATGCACCAATAGTGCCCATACGGTTATTCATCAACATATGATGAATTTTGTGAATTGCACACTTAGTGCCGAAACGGTTATTCATCAACATATGATGAATTCCGTGAATTGTACACTTAGTGTCGAAACGGTTATTCATCAACATATGATGAATTCCGTGAAGTGCACACTTAGTGCCGAAACTGTTATTCATCAACATATGATGAATTACGTGAATGCACACTTAGTGCCGAAACGGTTATTCATCAACATATGATGAATTCCGTGAATTGCAAACTTAGTGCCGAAACGGTTATTCATCAACATATATATGATGAATTCTGTGAATTGCACACTTAGTGCCGAAACGGTTATTCATCGGCATATGGTGAATTCCGTGAATTGCACACTTATTGTCGAAACGGTTATTCATCAACATATGATGAATTTCATGAATTGCACACTTAGTGTCGAAACGGTTATTCATCAACATATATATGATGAATTCCGTGAATTGCACACTTAGTGTCGAAACGGTTATTCATCAACAAATGATGAATTTCGTGAATTGCACACTTAGTGACTATTTGGGAATCACCACGCACATATATTAAGCAATCATGCATATATAACCATTATAACATATAGTTACACAATTAAGTGCACTCACCTGGCTTGCCTCGCTATCGTATCCAAAATGCAAAACTGATTACTCAAGTACCTTGCCCTTGCCCTTTGTTTTGCTGGACTCGGGAACTTGATTTCGATCTACTCAATCACCCATTAAAGACACGTACAATATTAATTGTTAGTATATTTCCTAACAATTATAATTAAATAATACTCGAGAGTACTATTATTATATTTTCTATAACAATCTCAGACTATCTTCACATTTCTGGCTTATTAGTATCGATACCCATACCATGGTATCGATACTACTATACTATGGTACCGATACTCTAATACGGTACCGAGACCATTTTTGCATTCTGTGATCAATGGTATCGATGCCTTCCTCCTAGTATCGATACTCTTCTCTCAGTATCGATACTGACTGCATCAATATCGATACTACTAAGCTAATTTCTTCTAATTTTAAGCCTATAGTATCGGTATTGTTCTACAAGTACCGATCCTCGTACCCATATTTTCTATTTCTTAGCCTGATTCTTCCCCAAATTTAGTCAAATTCCCTTATGCTTACACCTAACAATACTATTAAACTCTTCTTTACTTATCTCTATTAATTTTCCCTCATTTGGCTTCTTAAACTATCTCAAATCTCCCAATAACATGTAAATCTAAGAATCAAACCCCTTTTTCTAACATGTTCTTAATCCCATCCAATGCTTCTAATCTCTTATTTACATCTTTTACAAGTCAAATATACTAATAAACATCAGGAAAAACTCATATTCTAACATATCATTCAAAAACCCATTTCCTTAGATCTCCAATATTTCATCCATCTCTTTGTTTTGATCCCATTTAATCATTCGTTAAGTTTCTATCATACTTAATGTTGAAAACATTTTGATGTTTCGATATAAAAAATTAAGTATAAATGAATTTTAAGATTTTACAAATCATTTCCTAAGTATATTCGATTCAATTATTTGAATGTCAAAATATTACTCCAAGTTTTTCATATGTCAAAATCAATCCTTACTTAAAGTGTAAAAGTATGTTTTAATCTCAAAATATTTTTAAAACAAATATTACAAAGTAATTCGAGCCTTAATTGGGCCAAAAATAATTTTTAAATAGAAGAGCTTCAAGAAAAACCAGATTGCCCAGATGGTACTAGTACCCCCCAGATGGTACCGATACCCCCATGCCAATTTTGGCTCCGAGAAAAAAAAAACAGAATGCTCAGATGGTACCGGTACCCCCTAGATGGTACCAATACCCCTAGTCACTTAACGGTCGAAATATTTGAATTTTACACTGCTTGTACAGATACCCTATGAAGGGGTATCGATACCACCCACGTTCCTCAACTATTTTATTAATTGTTTTCACACAATAACGGCTATATTGACTCTACTAATGATGCCCAACATTCAGAAGTGATCCAAGGAGTATTTAAACAAGCTTAGGATCCATTGATTAATAACAATCAACAAGAATTGAGAGAGAATCAAAGAGAAAGCATCAAACCCCAAGTTTGAGCATTTTCAAGTCTATTTTATTCAATATTCATTTTTGCTTTCAAGAACACTTATTGTGCTCAATTGTATTATTCTTGAGTGTTCTTTCTTTGTTCTAGAATTGTGCAAACATCTTGCCTTGTGAGGTTTTTCTGTAAGTTTGTGAAATTTGTATTGTTATCTTTGGGAGATAGTGTTCTCAAGAATTTGAGGTATAATTCTTGAGGGATTTGTAAGGTTACTCTTTATCCTCAAAAGAAAGACAAATTAGTGAATTTGTGGAAAATCCTTAGTGTGGATAACTAAGGTAGTGGACGTAGAGTTTGGTTGAGAAAGTTGAACCACTCTAAATCGTTGTGCAATTATTTTCTATTTTCTGCAAAAGCTTCCACCAAAATTTTTATTGCCAATTCACCCCCCTCTTGGCCGATTCATCGATCAATTAACTCAACAATTGGTATAAGAGCCTTACTCATTTGAAGGTTTAATCGCCTCTTGAGTCGATTCGAGAAGAGTTACATCGATATACAAGTCATCAATGGTCGATACTTCAAACTTCGACATTGTTCTCGATTCAATGCCCGTCAACAAGCCTCCTTTCTTCAATGGAGCTAATTATTCTTATTGGAAGAATACAATGATGTACTTCATTCAAACAAGTGACATTAGAGCATGAAATGTCATAGAAGGCGGATACATCAAACATTCTACTCATCCAAGATTGTGGAGTGAAGGAGAGACAAGAATGTTCTAGCTCAACTCAAAGGCCAACAATATCATATTTTATGCTCTTGGACCGGATGAACACGGGATAGTTTCATCTTATATAACCGCCAAGGAAATATAGGATAAACTACAAGTCACCCATGAAGACACAGACGAGGTAAAAGAATCTAAAATTAGTCTCCTAACTCATAGCTATGAAAATTTCAGGATGAAACCGGATGAAGATATCAAAGCTATGATGGATAGATTTTCAATGATTATAAATGGTCTCAAATCATATGGAGAGATCATTCCGAACGAGAAGCTTGTGAGGAAGTTAGTTTACTCTCTTCCGAAAGCTTGACAATCAAAGAAAATGGCAATCATCGAGGCCAAGAACTTAAAGTCTTTAACTCTCGAAGAGTTAATTGGTTCACTCCTCACTCATGAAATGATGCTTCAAGATGAGATAGACCTTGAGAAGATTAACGAGCCAAAGAAGGAGACGGAGAAAAAGAAGAACGTGAGAGTTGCTCTCAAATCCACAAGAGATGAGAGTGATTCGGATGAATATGACGATGACGAGGAGATGGTATTATTTGCCAAACGGTTCAGAAAATTTATGAAGCCCAACCAAGGAAGAAGATTCAAATGAAACGAAGGCTTCAAAAATGAACCAAAGGAGAAAGACTCTATTATTTGATACGAATACAAAAAGTCGGGTCATGTCAAATAAGATTGTCCGTAATTAAAGAAAAGGGTCAATCCAAAAAGAAGCACAAGGCTCATGTGGCTACATGGAGCGATGATGAAGGTTTCGATGAAGAGGAACAAGAAGTGGCAAACTTGTGCTTGATGGCCATCGGGGAAAACTCTCAGGTAACCTCTAACTCATCTAATTTTGAGGATTATTCTTTTGATGAGTTAGTAGAGGAATATATTGAGTTGGCTTTGGATTATGAGAAATTATTTTTAAAATACAAAAATGATATTTCAAAATTGAAAAATGAAAATAATCTCATATCCAAAACCATCAATGATCTTGAAAGTAAGATCAAAGAATTGCAAATCAAATTAGATGAATTTGAAAAGAAAAATTCTGATTTGCATAACTTACTTTCGAGAGTAAATGACGATCATCAAAAGAAAATTGATGATCTTAAAACTTCTTTTGATAAAGTTGGAACAAAACATTTTGAAAATGGAGAAAGTTCAAAATCCAACTTTGTTAGAAAAAGTTTTAAAAACTATAATCATAGAGGTCCCTGAATAACCTCTAATGGAAAAATCATTAAAAGTATATGGGTTCCTAAAGAACTCATTACTACTAAAGATAAGGATATACACAAATAGATACCCAAGGGGACTAGGATTTTAGAGACTAATGAATATGGACCCAAAAGAAATTGGGTACCAAAAAATCAAAAATTAATCTATGTTTGTAGGAAAAAGAGCATTGCTACAAGGCACGAGAAACAAATTCAAACTCATGGTACCTTGATAGTGGATGCTCAAGACACATGACCGGAGAAAAAAGCCGGTTCATCGAGCTTAACGACAAAAATAGAGGAGAAGTGGCTTTTGGTGATTACTCAAAAGGTCACATTGAAGGAATATGTACTATAGGTAATACCTCTTCCATACAAATTCAAAATGTTTTATATGTGAATGGGTTAAAGTATAATCTATTGAGTATTAGTCAATTCTGTGATAAAGGATACAATGTCTTATTTGAAACAAATGGTTGTAAAGTCATTGACATTGCATCTAATCAGATTATGCTTATTGGTCATAGAATAGGAAACATTTACATGGTGCATTTAGATTTTATTAATATGACTAATTTATGTCTAGTTGTTGAGCATGATAGTTGGTTATGGCATAGGAGACTAGGACATACTAGCATGAGTGTTTTAAAAAGACTAATTCAAGGAGATTTAGTAAGAGGGTTGTCAAAGCTAAAATTTGATAAAGATAAAATCTGTGATGCATGTGCTAAAGGAAAACATCAAAGAGCTTCCTTTAAGTCCATTAATGATGTATCAACTAGTAGAGTATTACAATTGATCCATATAGATCTTTTTGGGCCAATTAGGACTGTTAGCTTGGGTGGAAAACAATATTGCTTTGTTTTGGTAGATGACTATTCTAGATATACTTGGGTTCTTTTCTTAAGTACTAAAGATGAAGCATTAGAAAAATTCATCACGTTTTCAAAAGTAATCCAAAATGAAAAAGGTTACTCCATAACTAGTGTTAGGAGTGATCATGGTACTGAATTTGAAAATTTGGATTTACTGATTTTTGTAATTCAAATGGTATTAGCCATAATTTTTAGCACCTAGAACCCCACAACAAAACGGAGTTGTTGAGAGGAAAAATCAAACTTTAGAAGAAATGGTTAGAACCATGCTTTGTGAAAACAATTTGCCAAAATATTTTTGGGCGGAAGCCACAAATACCGCTTGTTATGTTATAAATCAAGTAATGATGCTAAAAATAAAAAGCCTAACATTAGTTATTTTCATCCTTATTGATGTAAATGTTTTGTTTTAAACAATGGTAAAGAAAATCTTGGCAAATTTGATGCTAAAAGTGATGAAGGAATTTTTCTGGGTTATTCCTTAAATTATAAAGCTTATCGGGTATTTAATAAAAGAACTTTAGTGGTAGATGTTGGGACCGTCAGAGTACCCCTTGGCACAGCGGAAACAAAACTTGACGGTCTCACCAGCGATCCAAGTACGAAAAACTAAAATCGGGAGGAAGAGATACGAATACTTACAGTGGGTTCCTTGAAAAACAACAAAGACAACAGTGAATACTGGTGGTATAGATTGGTTTGAATCTTAAGCCTCCACGAAATCACGTCTCGGTCTCTACTCAGTTCACCCGATTGAGAGCAATCTTTGTTTTCCCCAAAACTCCTTTTGAGAGAAAACGACTGAAGGTTTTGAGTGTGTTGTGTAAAACGACTGCTAGACCTAACACACCCTTTTATAGCCAAGTTACCCTAATCATATTAGGGTTTTATTATTTCAAATTAATTAAATATATATTTAATTAATTGGAATTTAATAATCCTCTTATATCCAAGTTACCCTAATCATATTAGAGATTTTATTATTTGAAATTAATTAAATCTATATTTAATTAATTGAAATTAAATATTCGGGATTATTAAAACATATATTTAATTAACTCTAGATATATATTTTAGTAACGTACAACAAATTATACATCTTTGCTTATTTCAATCCTAGGGTGTGACCTTGTAGGTTCTTGTAACGTTAACAGTAATTATTAGAATAATTCTAATATTACATACAATGAGTGACATCTAGCAATATATCATTGTCACCTAAGTTACAAGAAAATATGATTCGACATATCATCTTGGTGATTACTCTTTTATGTATTACATCCTTATGTCCTTTATATCTAGAATATGCACAAGTCTTGGAATAGTCACACTTGTATAACCCATCTATTACTAGAGTAGACTTTAATTAACGAATAGTTTATGATATCTCATATCAACTTATTCGAGCATGGTCATGCGTTTATAGTCTTACTCAATCAAGTGGCCTATGATATATTTTCTATTATGTAGGAAGGACAAATCATATCTTAATCATACACACCCACTACATATATTGAGATATATTCAATAACAGTCTTTATAGAGCAACCAATTACGGAGCTTGTTTAGCTGCATCAAAACATACAACAATATATGTTGGGATAGTATTGATCTCAAGTCTGAGGATCATACATATAATCATCACCATGAGCAATGTTATGTCTGTCACATAATAATCCAAGACATATGCTCATGGTCGGTCAATCCAATACATTGTTCTCTAATAATATAATCATGTATCAATTCTGACATCTCTATGTCAATGACAACTCATTGTCATCAATCAATAACATGTTAGTCTTAAGCGTATTATTATTGTCCATACCCATAATAATACTTGACTAGAGATCTTTTAATAATAACAATTATGTCATTATATGGACTTATTATCTTCCAGTTTATGTTAAACACATATATATAAATGAAAATAATAGCGACAATGCCTTTATTCAATAAAATCGATAAATAAAAGTATTATTACAATCATCATATGATTGGTCTTTGGGTATACTCTAACAGTAGAAGAGTCTATACATGTTGTTTTCGATGATAATCCCCTTCCAAGGAAGGATTCTTGTGTGAATGATGATGTAGGTATTGTAAACACAAATGATGTTAGACATAACATTATAGAACCATCATCAAAGGAAGAAACGAAAGATGATGAAACTCATGATACTCTCAAGAATCCAATAATTGAAGAAAGGGAAGTATCTTACCCAAGAGAGTACAACTATGTCAAGGATGGTGAAATTATAGGTGATCCATCCAAAGGGGTAACAACTCGATCTTTTCTTAGAAATATATGTAATTATGTTGCATTTATCTCATGAATAGAGCCTAAAAATATTAAAGAAGCATTAAATGATAAACATTGGATTATGGCTATGCAAGAAGAGTTAAATCAATTTGAGAGAAGTAAAGTATATACATTAGTTAAAAGGCCTAGTAATAAATCTACTGTAGGTACTAGATGGGTTTTTAGGAATAAGCTTGATGAAAGTGGTAATATAGTGAGGAACAAGGCTAGACTTGTTGCTCAAGTCTATACTCAAGAAGAATGTATAGATTATGATGAAACATACACTCCCGTAGCTAGGATGGAAGCAATTAGAATGTTATTAGGATTTGGATGTTTCATTGAATTTAAACTATATCAAATGGATGTTAAAAGTGCATTTTAAATGGTTTTATAAAAGAAGAAGTGTATGTGGAACAACCTCCTGGTTTTGAATATTCAAAATTTCCAGATCATGTTTTTAAATTGACAAAAGCACTTTATGGTTTAAAACAAGCTCCTAGAGCTTAGTATGAAAGATTGTCAAATTTTTTAATTGAAAAGGTTTTCCAAAAGGGAAGGTTGACACTACATTGTTTTTAAAGCATAAAGGTAAAGATTTATTATTAGTTCAAATTTATATTGATGATATAATATTTGGTTCTACTAATGATGTTCTTTGCCAAGAATTTTCTAAGCTAATGCAGAGTGAATTTGAGATGAGCATGATGGGGGAGCTCTCATTTTTCTTGGGACTCCAAATCAAGCAAAGAAAAGATGACATCTTCATCAATGAAGCTAAGTATGTCAAGGATATGCTCAAGAAGTTTAGACTGGAAAATGGGAAACCTCATGCCACTCCAATGAGTTCTTCTATAAAGCTTGACAAAGATGAAGGAGGTAAATGTGTGGATGTTAAATTGTATAGGTCAATGATTGGCTCTTTGCTTTATCTAACTGTAAGTATACCAAACATTATGTTTAGTGTTTGCTTATGTGCTAGATTTCAATCATTTCCTAAGGAATCACATTTACTAGCTATTAAGAGAATCTTTAGATACCTTAAGGACACTCCTAGTTTAGGACTTTGGTATCCTAGAGACTCTAGCTTTAGCTTGCATGCTTTCTCTGATGCGGATTATGGAGGATGCAAAATAGATAGGAAAGAACCTTCGGCACTTGCCAATTCCTATGAAATATGTTGATTTCTTGGTTTTCAAAGAAACAAAATTGTGTTGCATTATCTACCACTGAAGCGAAATATATTTCAGCTGGTAGCTGTTGTGCACAAGTTTTATGGATGAAACAACAACTTTTTGATTATGGAATTGAGGTAGGTACAATACCTATCAAGTGTGGCAATACTAGTGTTATTTGTCTCACTAAAAATCTCATTCAACACTCTAGAACTAAGCACATTGAAATAAAACATCATTTCATTAGAGATCATGTCACTAAAGGAGATATAGTTCTAGATTATGTTGATACGTTGCACCAATTAGCGGATATTTTACAAAACCTTTAGATAAAGAAAGATTTTGGACACTTAGGAGAGAATTAGGTTTAACTGACCTATCTTCACTTAGTGTTTAAAATAATTGTAGCACTTTTAATTAGAATTGAAAAATGCTTATAAAAATAACTCTTTTGATTGCATTCTTTGCTAATAGTTAGGAGGAGGTTATGATTCTTAGTGAAAATTAATTATATGTTCATTAAGGATAGATTTGATTGATTGAACATAGTTAATTTTCATAATATGAGTTGCCAATACCACTAGAGCAAATTAATTTAGAATTTTGAGTGTTTAAATACATATTTTTTAATTTTCTGCGCGCTAGGTATCGATACCCCTTTGAATGGGTACCGATACCCCCATGAGGGTACCGATACCCCCATCGAGATTTGGTTATTAAAACGCCCAAATCTCTTCTTCTTTCAAAACCCTCATCTCTCTCTTCTCACGCCATTCACTCTCGTTATCATCCATAATCTCTACATTGCCTAAAAACAACGGTTTCAAGTTAGATTTCACTCAGTTTTCAACTCCTAATCCTGCTAGCATCATTAATTTTGTGCAAGAAACATCAAAATCCACTCAATCTTCATCTTTCAAGGTAATTGTTTTAAAACCATTATTTTATTGATTTTGAACTTAGGACTAGTTTTGATAAGTTCTAGGTTGAAATAGTAATCGGGCATTACTTAGATTTTGGTTTAGAACAAAAATCTACAACTAATTTTATCAAAAACACAAGATTTAATCAAATTTTTTTAAAATTTTCGAAATAAAAAAATTGTTTTGATTTTAAAATTGTTGTTTTTGATTTAATTGTATTTTGAAAACTATATATTAATTTTTCAAAATTGCCCATTAGGATTATTTTAGAGAACCTTGAAATATTGAGGACTCATTTGAGTTTTGGGAATTGATTGTATTGCATACACATGTTTTAAATTTGTAGGTACCTATTCTGATTTCTTAAACCATGTCCTATAAACGTCATAGGACATCCTCTAGTCGTTCAAACTGACCACCAAGTCCACCTCAAAACCCACCTCCTATTCAACAAATTCATAATCTTGATGAACCCGAAATGACTATTCGCAATTCATGCTTTAAAGAACCTGGTCGTAGACAAAATCTCTTCTTTAGGTATTCTCAGTATTTTGAGTCATACAAAATTCAGGAAGAACATATTCCTTCTCTTCGAGCTATGGATGCAATAAACTTTAGATATCTTCCTACTCTTTAAGAATGGAAATTTGATAAATTTTTTCATCTCGAACTAGTAGTTTACCAACAACACTTTTGGATTTTCTATTCAAATATCGTTTGTATTCAAAACCGAGCTAAAACCGAGACAATAGGAATTCGATCCTATCTTCTAGGTAGATTCATCCATATTGATTCGACCTACATTACTAACGCATTTGAATTAGATAATGATGGCTTATATAATGAAAAGAAAACAATAGGTTCTCCTTATAAGGTTAGGTCTAGTGCGAGTGTGTTAGATCACCAAGATCGTTTTCTTCATCTGGTGATCTCTTGGTAGTTTAGACCATCCGGAAGCAAATACTCCACTTTTCAAGCCTTAGACCTTTGGTGGATACATTGTATCCAAAATAATAGGAAAATTAACCTACCTCAGATTATATTTGCCGAACTCATTGAAACCGTAAACATTGTCCCTAATAAAAAGCTTTGTGAAACTCTAGTTTACGGTTGTCTTCTGAGTAACCTGTTTATCAAAGCCGAGCTTAGAGTACAGCTTGATGTAGCCATCCCTCTAAAAACAAAAATAAATTTGACATCTTTAAAGAAATCAGGATGGAAAAAGGATACGAAAACAAACCAATGGGTTCGATCCCCTGAGAAAACACCGGGAGCTAGCTCCTCACGAGCTCCACCTCCTTCGGCACCGACAGCGGACGATGATCCAGAGCTTCAGGAACTTATGCAAGATATCGACAATATTGACGATGAAGCACACCCGAGGACGCGCCGACACAGCAAGAGGATCAAGTGCCTCTATATTTTTGATCATTTATGGAGACATTTGATATGAGGTTGGCATCCATTGAGTCCTATTTGACTGCTATGGGGGCTCAACAATGGGAGATGAAAACGTTTAGACACGCTCACACTTGAGATGCGAGCACGTTATCCTCATCCTCCTCTCGATCCTTCTATGGATTAGACCTTTCCTTGCTTTGCTTTGTTTTTGCTTAGATTGAACTTAGGATTTAAACCTTTTGATGTTTTTGGATTGGATGCTTGAATTTGTTTTGGATGATTTGGATATTTGAACATACATTATTATCTATATATATTTGGTTTGAATTTTTAATGCCTATTAATTTTTTGCATCATCTACATTTTAGATTAATTTGGCCAATTTATCATTGCACATTATTTATGAATATTGATTTATGAAACTAATGGCTAACATTTCTCTTGATTGTGTTCTTAGCAACTTAAGCTTTAAATTTCTAAATATCAATTGGCTTAATTTTTTTTTCAAAAACAAACCTTGTTTAAAAACGTTTATAGTCTTTTTGATTTAACAAAAAGGGGAGAAATGTTATAGTGAGGGGGAGTAATTTACAAATTTGATTTTAAAAATGATTTTCTTGAAAATCTTAAAATTACTCAAATGTTTTTTTATATCAAAAATGGGGAGATTGTTGAAAACATTTTGATGTTTCGATATAACAAATTAAGTATAAATGAATTTTAAGATTTTACAAATCATTTTCTAAGTATATTCGATTCAATTATTCGAATATCAAAATATTACTCCAAGTTTTTCAAATGTCAAAATCAATCCTTACTTAAAGTGTAAAATTATGTTTTAATCTCAAAATATTTTTAAAACAAATATTACAAAGTATTTCAAGCCTTAATCGAGCCAAATATAATTTTTAAATAAAATGGCTTCAAGAAAAACCAGATTGCCCAGATGGTACTGGTACCCCCAGATGGTACTGGTACCCCCCAGATGGTACCGATACCCCCATGCCAATTTTAGCTATGAGAAAAAAAACAGAATGCTCGGATGGTACCGGTACCCCAAGATGGTACCGATACCCCTAGTCACTTAACGGTCGAAATATTTGAATTTTACACTGCTGGTACAGATACACTATGAATGGGTATCGATACCACCCACGTTCCTCAACTATTTTATTAATTGTTTTCACGCAATAACTGCTCTATTGACTCCACTAATGATCCCCAACGTTCAGAAGTGATCCAAGGAGTATTTAAACAAGCTTAGGAGACATTGATCAATAATTATCAATAAGAATTGAGAGAGAATCAAAGAGAAAGCATAAAACCCCAAGTTTGAGCATTTTCAAGTCTATTTCATTCAATATTCATTTTTGCTTTCAAGAACACTTATTGTGCTCAATTGTATTATTCTTGAGTGTTCTTTCTTTGTTCTAGAATTGTGCAAACATCTTGCCTTGTTAGGTTTTTCTGTAAGTTTGCGAAATTTGTATTGTTCTCTTTGGGAGAGAGTGTTCTCAAGAATTTGGGGTATAATTCTTGAGGGATTTGTAAGGCTACTCTTTGTCCTCAAAAGAAAGACAAATTAGTGAATTTGTGGAAAATCCTTAGTGTGGATAGCTAAGGTAGTCGACGTAGACTTTGGCTGAGAAAGTCGAACCACTCTAAATCACTGTGCAATTATTTTCTATTTTCTGCAAAAGCTTTCACCGAAATTTTTATTGCCAATTCACCCCCTTGGCCGATTCGTCGATCGATTAACTCAACACTTAATACATCAAAACCCAGCCAAAAACGAAAGAAGAAACTAATCAAATAAAACTTTACCTTTGCTATGGATGAGGGCTTTTTCCATGTGAAAGAGGAAGAAAAAGGGATATCTTACTTTCCTCTTTTCCCCTAACTTTTATACCTTACTAATAATGAATTTTAAATTCATTTTCCTTTAAAGGACCAAAATGCCCTCTTAATCATCCATTGTTATAATTTAATCTAAGCCACTAATCCAAATCATTCTCATCTTTTATCATTTAATCGAATTAAATCCTCAAAATTTTAAATTCTTTCAATAAAGTCTCTAATTCGATATTTGGGGCATTACAAGACTTGTTCCACATGATCCATATCTACATGACCCGGAAGTACATGCCAAAACCAAGCTTTGACATGACTTTATCCGTATTCTTATCGCCCACTCTAGGCTCAAGGAGAGCAACCATGTGGTAATCTCTAACATATTCCTTGAATACTCTGGGGAATTTGATCCCACCACCTCCCTGCCAATTCCAAGAAAACAATTTAAAATCCATTAAATAAATTGGGAGAGGAACGAAAATTACCTGGCACATGCTCAATGTGTCCGATCATCCATGTGGACTCTTTCGTGAGTCTGGCCTTGTTCTTGGCTTGTAATGTCTTGTAGCACGCTATTCACTGCTTCCCGAAAGGAGATATGGGAACTGGAAATAGGCTTGTGCCGCATTCCCTTATTCTGAACCGATTGGACTGCAACTTCTCCGCGCCACAGTCCCTTATTCTGAACCGATTGGACTGCGGATTTCTCCTTAGTGGTTATTGAACGTCGATTGATGGAGAGGGGCTTATCCTTCACGTTAGCACCTCCAAAATGGTGGCCTTGTTGAAAGTTACTACCGAATGAGACTTGGGGTCCACACTCGAAGTCACTTGTGCGCCATTTAAACCTAAGGAATTATCGAAAATAGGATTAATATTAGTATGAAAATTTGCTTCATTAAAGTGTACCTGATTCAGCTTTGAACTGATCGCATTTGAAGGATTTTCGGGTATTTGCATGGGAGCAGACGTGGGTGTGCCTTGGTTTACGTTCTGCCCAATGGAAATATTAGGAGCTTGCATGTGCTCTATAGGGCCTTTAAGCCTTAAGGTATTCTGCTGGCCAGACAAGGCCACGTGGGAGTCTTGAGGCAGCGCCTGGCTTGCGACTCTTGCCCTTAGGGCCCAATATTATACGTAGTAATGGTTGCTCCATCTGAGCTACCCTCGATAGGAAGCTGGGAAATCACCGCCTGAATTTGAGGCGTAGCAGACGATTTGGTTCCTGTGGATTCTCCAGATTTGCTGCTGACCATTTCAAATTTCTTGCTTTTTCCAACCCGAGAATCCAATCGTGATGCAGTTTCCTTCGGCGCTTTGGTATGTTCTGATTTCGCTGCCGTACTGGTAGGTTGTTGTCGACGACGTCGCTCAATGAGCATCCATGGACCAAAGGCTTCATCGGAATTCTCGTTCGACTCGGGAGGAGCTATCTTAGTAGTATCGTTTTGTCAAGGTACTTGTTCGACTTGGGGCTGGTTCGAAAGGTCTTTAACTCCTCGACCAGTCTGCGCCATGGTAATAGCATGGGGATAAGCTTCCCTAGTATGGCCAAACCTTCCACATATGAAACAAATTGTTGGAAGATTTTCGTACTCAATCCTCTGTAATTTGTTTCATACCAAAACCCTCGAAACGAGCGGTTCATTCAAATCAATATAGACCGCGATGCGAGCAAACCGTCTTCTATAGCTGGTGTTACCTTGAAAATCAAGTTTAACAACCTTACCAGCGAGGCTACCGATAGCCGTGAGGACCCTCCTCTTATACATTTACTCCGGCAAACCAGGGAGGCGGATCCAAGAGATAACCATGGTGGGATACGGTTGATCAGTGCAAAATTCCATGGTCCATGGTTGGACAGTTAAATACTGTCCATAAATTACCCAGGGACCGTCAGCAAGAACTCTGGCGTAGTCATCCTCGTTCCAAAACTTTACGAGAAAGTAACCGTTTTCGAGATCCATGAGGGTGAACGACTGAGTGGGACGCCAAAGGGCATAGACCTTGTTCGTAAGGGTGTTAAGCCCAATATTCCGATCGGGAAGCTTTAAAACGATCGTCATGCTCATACTTGCCTCCATAAGGGTATAAGCCCTGTCAGAAAACTGGATCGAAGGGATAAATTTGTGGTTCCGGTGATGATATCATCCTCCGAAATCTCAATATCTTCACTTTTGGCTGAAGGGTTATTCGTAGGGAGGCTATTACCACCAAGGTTTCCGGCCAGGATCGAAACGTTGGATCGGGGTACAGATGGTTGTCCTTCCGGATTGGCGTCCTGATCTATCACCTCCATCACAACGTCCGAGGATGATGGGAGATCAGGAGGTTTTAAGCTGGTGGCCAGAGCGATCGCCGTGGCAGTGGGGACAACAGAGGAGGGGGCCAGTGGCCGACCTTCAGGGGGGGGGGGAAACCAGAGGTAATCATCTAGAGAGAATTATTCGTCAACTAGAACTACTTTCACTAAAATATATATTTAATCCTCTTTTGTTATATATATGCTATTTTTATAAATTGTTATCTATTAAGTCCGCTATTTTCAAATTTGAACTTTCTCATATATATGTTGCATTTAGTAAAGGGTAAACTACATCAAGTCCTTAAAATTTGTGTTTTAATATCGATTTCACTATTAAACTTTAAAACATTTTATTTTAAGCATTAAATTTTAGTTTAACCAGTTCAAGAAGGGTATTGAGTCGTTAAATTATTCATGGTGTGATGATCTGATTATTTTTCCTTGTTTTCTCTAGAAAATTGACAAACTTGACTATCATTGTTAGTCAATCATTGTTTATCACCGATCACCATTTGTGATAAGATCGACATCAAAACATTTATATTTCACTTGTTTTTATTCTCCTTAAATGAGTTTCCTACATATATACTCAAAATCGATGAAAATCTATCTAAATGTTTGACATCCTAATGTTCTGATCTCCCCAATAGTTGTCCAATTAGACTAATTTTTAGGTACATTGCTTGTCTTATTGAAATAATGATTATCACCGTTTACATTTTCAAATCAGCACTCTAAAACTCTCAAATTCGAGAAATATCTTAAACCTAAAAAATGATGAAGTTTTTTGTGTTCAATTTCATGAGTTTTAAACATGTTTTGAGGAAATTTAAATTAATAAAGAAGCAGAGAAAAACAAAATGAGTTCATTGGTGTCTGACCATTCATTATGTTCCACACTCATCATTTTTCGTTAAAAAATTAGGGTTGTCTAATCTGGACATTGACATGATGACTGAGATATGATAGTCATTTGAGATACTGGGATAAGATTTTATCATATCACAGTTAGCAAGTTAACGTTTAGTTCAGAATATCGTCAATTTTTTTAACGGAAAGGACGAGTTTGGAACATAATGAATAGTTCGGTGATCATTTTATAACTTTTAATAGTCGAGAGACTTAATAAAGCAACACTCTATAATCGGATGACCATTTTTTAACTTTTAATAATTAAAAAATTTAATAAAATAATATCTTATAATCAGACGATCATTTGTGTACTTTACCCCTGAATCAAATACCCATTATATATATATATATATATATATATATATATATATATATATATATATATATATATATATATAAAGAAACATATTCTCGAGACAATTACTGTTTTACAACCTGTCCAATTTTGAAATGATATTTGGATTTGATATTCTGTTTTTTTTTTATGTTTAAATTTTTTAATACGCGATGATTTAGTATTTTTATATGTATCACAATTTTATTGGTTTTTGAAATCTAAGTTATCACAATTTAATTGATTATCGAAATATCATGTCATCATATGTTAAAATTGTTAACACTATATTAAATTTAGATGTCCAATTAAATAAAAAATAGTGTGAATTTCCCATTAGAAAAAAGTCAAATTTAAAAAATAATAATAAAAAAGTAAAATTTAAAAAATGAATAATATATCAAATGATTACGATTTATATTACATTTTATAAAATTAAAAAATCTTAAATTATAGCTAATGTTATTTCATTTGAAAATTTTATGCATGCTTTAAAAAAACAAGTATTTCATGACATTAAAACATGATTCCAATATTTATGTGGATACTGAACGACGGATAAAGCAAGAAAAAGAAATTAGTTGAAAGGGAGAGAATTAGGGGTGAGGAGGTATAAATAAATATATAAAAAGAATAATAATAAAATTATTTTTAACGTTTGTATAAATAGTTATTTTGTCCAATATTTTTTAGAGCAGTTTAGCATTTTATATTTTAATTTTTGATCAAAATAGATCTCGTTCGATGAAAATCAATTAACTAACGATTAGTTTATATTACTGACATGACATTTTTCATATGTTTTCAATTATTAAATGATATATATCATATATTTAAAATAATATTATAACATGTACCACATAATTTAAAATAATGACATTACATATATCATATCCCTCAAAATCAATAATATCACCCATTTCAATTAAAAAATCAATTTTTCCTATAGTTTCTCTCTCTCTTGTCGTACATTTGAGTTTTAAGTTGGTACAAGGTTGGTGGCAATATTATAATAGTGATAATTAAAGGTGGCTAAAATTGGTTAATCAATTTTCAAGGTATTCAAAAGACAAGCATCCTTGGTGGGTACTTTCTTCTTATTGCTGCAAAACACACTACTAGAAAAAATTCCTTTAATGATGTATATTGCGCGTCATCTATGGGTACGGATGACATACATTTTCTTGTCGTTGAAGCCATCGACATGAATTTCAGATGATGCGCAACTGTGTGTCATAAATCTATGACGTGCATTTATGACACATTTATGACGCTCATTTATGATGTTCATTGAGCGTCATTGAAGCCCCGTCATAAATAAAGATGACACACATTTGTGTGTCATAAATTAATGACACGCATGTATGACTTACATTGCGTGTCATTGAAGCCCCTGTCATAAATGAAGATCGTGATTGTATTTCGTAAATTATATATATATATATATATATATATTGTAGATTGACAAATAATCAAACTAAATCACATTTAATGTCTCATAATACTAAACATATATATATATATATATATATCATATTATATATAAGCAATCCATTTGCATAAAATATATACACATGACACCCATGAAAAATGTTGCCACTGGCACTGTAATATTGCAAACATAAATAGCCAGTCATTACAATTATAGAGTGATTTCGTTGGATGTAATCAAATAATGCACTTTGTTTCCACATACTTAGAGCTTTGAGCATCTGGATAAAAGCCACAGATATGTGCAAATAGGCAGTGTTGCCAAACCTGTATTGACAACAAAAAAATGAGGATGCATAGAATATGCAAAAACAATATCAACAAAATGTAAGCAAAATAAAACAAAGATGTCAAAATTTTGCACAACCAATACATAATAAGCTCCATATCGTATAAGCAATTTGCAACCTATAGAATGGAATTAAGATATGAAAACACGGAGCAAGACAAATGGCAATAATTCAACAAATTAGGATCCTCCTTAATTAAGAAACTTTATTATGCAGAGAAGGCAGCTTGACCCTTTGAAAGAGACAGTTCAAAAAGTTGTCACATCAATTAAGTGCAGCAATTATTTTAACAACTTACAAATATAAGAGTGTACAAGTATGCGCCTGTTGCAATCGGAACACCAAGTGAAGTTGTACCCTCTAGAAAAGACCGCAACTGGTTTATGCTAATTCCAATGAGCAACAAAGCAAGAGCCTCCCACTGTTACAAACATAGATCCACACCACACATGCAATATGGATACACTATAACCAATTAACCAGTCCAAATGCCCACATATTTGATTTCAATTTTTGGATAATTGACCATGATACAATTCAAGGAGAAAAATATTTCTGTTCAAACTAACCTGAATAATAGAAAATCGCCGCTTCATGATCATCTTTAACAAGATAGCTATTACCAAAACCTGCATAAGTTGGACAGTACTGAAACAGATTCACTAAGAATTCTCACAAGAAAACCAAAAGAAAAGGCATGATCATATGCATAGTACTCTAAATTTTCCCATGGTTAACAGTAGTATAAAGTTAGCTTTCACTAATACATTAAACTTCTAGATAGAATGAGTCCTAAACTGATTCTATTTAGGATTCATCGCACTCATTGATTGTGGTTGTAACAAACACATGACGAATAATCAAATGGAAACGGGTTTAAAGCATAAACTAACCCAAAATGCATTTATTTAGAGCAAAAAGGAGATTGATTAGAACCTATACCATTTAAATAATCATTAAACAAAATGTATTATTCTACCTTTAGGTTACTAAGCATCTTCACAGTAGCAGGATTAAAATAAAGCTGCAAGGGAATAATGGCACAAATATTAGAAAACAATTACTTCAAGGAAAAAAGCGAAAGAATATTAAAAAAGACTTTAGCTAAAGACTCCAACTGCATGATGAACTTTAGGTAATTGTTAATAGCGTAAAGTAGAGCTGGAACTGTAAGAAGCACATTATTTCGAGCAGCCTGTAAAATTTTGGAGCAAAGGAAAAGACACCTTGAGGTCAAAAAGATGTTGATATATTACTTTCAGAGAAGTAGATTCAGTGCAAAACAATAATTTGCAGATAAAAAGGGGGAAATGAGCTAAAAGTTCCAAAAAGACTTCATGTCACATTAAGACGGTTTTGCTTGATCAAAATGACACCACACTGATATTTGCACAGATATATTAGTTTACAGAATGCAATCCAAACATATTTTTATCAACCAAATAAGATACTTAATTGGGAGCATCTTTTTCAGAAAACCCATAATATGAATAGAGAGTTAAAATTATATCAACTATTAATAAACCAAAGGAAGAATAAAGAGAATGCCCCTCAACAATAAAAGAATGCTAGCAATGTATCTTCACTCATCTACCATTAGTCTCATTAAAGTTGCACATTGCATAACACCGTGTCTGACCAAATTTACTATACAAGACCAAGAAAATCAATAAAAAATGCACAACTATGTGAAACTAAAACATTTCACTGATTTGCTTTATCTCTACTTTCAGCATGGCATCTTAATAACTGGAATTCTTCTAATTTCTCCCCCTTTAAAACTCAAAATACCTTTAAAGTGTTAACTAAGATCACAATGAATAACCATGTTGGTATGCCAATTGTTATTGTTATCTACCACAAATCATACATGGTTAAGTCAGCTTCTTAACCAGTCTCAGAGTTTAGCACCCAAACAAAATCATCGCCTACCAATAGAAGAAACGTAATGAAACTAACATTCAAACCTCTAATTAGCCCAATGGTTTGCCTCTTAGAATAGTCTACAAGTTTTTCATTTTTTATCAAAAGCTATCAGAATGTATCATAAAACAATCAACTCAAGAATCAATAGTCAAATTAGTGATACAGAACTAAATAGAATTGCAATTAGAATCATAAATTTGTGGAAGTAAAGTTCTTACCTGCACTAACGAAGAAATTGAGAGGAGAGATTTCTCCCCAACTTTCTTATTCCGAGCCTTCAGAAAGAGAGAGTTAAATAAGTACAATAGTTAAAACCTAATTAAAGAACTTAGTAAAAAGAATCTGAAATAGCATTTAGTGTAATAATCAATGGGATAGGATTTCCATTAATCTTTGAAATGCAATTGTTCCTGTTACGGCTGAAACTAATAGCAAGCCCATTGAGCTTCTACAGGCTAGGCTTAGTAACTTTTCCTAACACTGTAGGCCATGATAAAAAGTAAATTTACTTTAGCAATCCTCTCTAACTTCCAGAACTAATGCAGCTGATCTGTTACACTTCCAGAATATCAGATAATACATGGAAATGAACATTATCTACTTGTTCCAACATGTCAGGATATCCCCACTAAAATTAATTTACGAATCAGATACAAAACAATTTACAAAAATAATTGATGAATTTTGTAACACCCCCTCTCTTATACTTCTCAAGTTTCACGAACAAAGATATTTTTAACACTTTTCCTACATGAAGCAATTTAGATTGAATAGTTAAAAGTGAGGACTGAGTTTAGTGGGCTTCTGACACCTTTATACCATATAAGCACTTTGCTTTGTTCACGGAAACCAAATTCAACAATTGCGCTGTATAAGGGCATCTTATATTGGATACACTGGAGCTCTATTTTCCCGAATTATTTTGATAAGTTGTAATAGAGAGACATTTAAGATTTCTTTGGTCTATCTAACCTAGTATAAAAAGATAATTTAATCTTAAATTCAACATGTACAACTATGACTTAATTGAGAATACAACTCCATGGGGACAAGAGAGTTCCTCATTGGACACCACTTTAGGCATATGTTATAACATGATTATAGCTAAACTAACACATGAAAAGCATATAAATCTTTTTGTTGAGTTCTTGAACTCCACTTTAGGTAAATGGTATAAGCCCCCCTACTATTCTAGTTGACAGTTAATAAAATGCTAAAAAGGTACCTAGAACAAGAGCATAATAATAGCTAAAATAACTTTAGCCAACTCAGTAAGAAAGTTAACGCTAATGGGACTAAACTTGAAACCACCATCCACCTTTGACATATAAACCAATATAGGCTACAATAATATAAACGTATGGTGTTAGAATGCAAAGAAATCTCGGATTCATAGTACCGATTTAGATTTGATGGTTAGAAACAAAGAATTTACCTGAAAACAGACCAAAATGCAGTCCCCACCGACCAAAAGAACGTTGAGGAGACGATTTTTGGAGGATACATAGCTGCGATGCGTATCGTAAGACCTCAAAAATGGTTTTAGAACCGGGCGGTGCTATTTTTGAATGACAAACACTGCATTCTATCATAATTATCGAGGGGAAGAAGCGGGAAAGGATAAAAAATGGGGGGAGAAATTAGAATACGACTCCTAAAGATGTCACACACTTAAAACTATACTTCGTGTTTTGTAAATTTTTTAGATTATGACTATTAAATATGACACATATTATTGTAAGTCATAAATCGTTCAGACTTTAAAAAAATATGACATTTTTTATGACACATGTTTTGCAAGTCATAAATTAACGTGTGTCATCGTTCGTGTGTCATTAAAGGTATATTTTCTTATAGTGACAATTGGAGTAAAAGGCGGATGCATATTCATTATTTTAGATTGAATATTAAATATAGTTCAATATACTAAAGGAATAAGAAAAAAAATAAGAAATTTTACATACCTATTATATTGAAAAAAAGTATTAAAATTTTTGGATCCTCATTTCTAAATTTCTAAATTAGTCACTGATTGGAGCTGCCTACGAGGCAAACTTTTGTAATTAATATTTTCTTTAAAACTATTTAATAAAATAACATCTATTTTTTATATTCGTGTAAATATGTATCTTTAATTTATATCATATGTATTTTTCTTTTTGATAAAATTTATATGCTTTTTTTTTTACTTTTTAACTCTTTTCTATTTTTTTATTTTGGTCATGTAAAAGGTTGAAAACTCTTATTAAATTTTTATTTTACCTTTTTGAAAAGTATTGACGTGACATATTTTTATTTTATATATAAAATAATTTAATTTTCTAAATATTTTTATGGTGTTATCCATTCAATAATTTTTAAAAATATCATTTAAATAAAATAGCCCGCCTATAATGACCAATTTCGGAGAAGGTGACAAGTTAATTACTAAAAAAATATTTTTATTTATTAAATTGTGAAAGGTATTTACGTATAAAACTTGGCGTTGCAAGTTGTTTGCTAACTACAACTGGAATCTGCCAAAAACAAAAATAATACTATTAAATATTAGAGGAGAACATTTGTTATTATATTTAGAGTTTGCCAAAATACAGGATCAAATGAATTCACGAAAAATAAAATATTGAATAATTTGTTTAGGATTTTCCAGAAAAAAGAGTCAAAGGAATTCATAAAATCAGAAACTATTGAATATTTTATGAAGAAATAGTATATTTTAAGAGTTGTTTGAAATACAGAAATTCATATAAATAAATTATTGAATATATATTTATTAGAAGGAAATTGTTTATACTAGTTACATCAAGTGGTAAGAAGTTTTAAAATAGGGTGAACTTAGAAATTTTTCCAGGGACCAAATCTGAACTATGAACTTTAGGGGACGACAAAGCACATCTTTAAGGGACTAAAAGCCAATTAAACCATTCTGTCTCCCATTACATTCACCTCTAGCACTTGATGTTTTATAAAATAAGATCTCGAATTTAACTTTTATGGATGAAAAAGCAATGGGAGAACTTGACCTCCAAAATAAGGTTCAATCCGACTTGAATTTTGATTTACTCAAAATTCTTTTGACTATCGAACATCACATGATATCAGATAAATATAAGGGTAAAGTACATCATAGGTCATTGAACTATACTCAAATAATTATATTAAACGTTTAAAAGTTACAAAATAGTCATTCATTTATCAAACTGTTACAAAATGATACTTGACTTGATAATAATTATAAAAATTTGATAAATTTAGTGATCATTTTGTAACAATTTGATAAAATTTAATAATCATTTTTTACAATTTCAATAAAATAAATGACCATTTTATAAATTCTGAAAACTTAATGACTAAAATGATTACTTTAGTATTATTCAACGGTCTTCAATGTACTTTTCCCTAAATATATATTTAAGAGTAATTCATTCATTCATTTATTTATTTTTTGCAATTATGATTTGAAAATGGGACTTTAGTCATTGGTAGTGTTTTACTTGATATTTATTTATTTTTATATATTGACCTTGGTTTATAATTTTCATGCTTCAGTGTCCAGTCAAGCCTACTGCCATTTTTTATTGTTATTTTATTTGCTAAACTCATGGCGACTATATATATATATATACATTGGACTAAAAGAGAATAGGTTTAGAACAGTTTGATTATTAAATTAATTTTAGGATATCATTTCATCAATATATTCTAATATTTGCTTAAAGTTTAGATTGTATATCAATTTTATCATTAACTTTTTAAACGTTTCAATTTAAACATTGAGTTTTATATTAGGATTCGATTAGGGGACTAAATTATTAAAATTTAAACGACATGATAATTTGATAGTTTAAATATTGACATGTATTGATTTGAAAACCAAAAAAAAAAATCATAATTTTAAATTTAAAATAAATTTAATGAATAAATTATTAGATAAATTACATCACATATGCACTCAATAATTAGTAAGATTGTAAATGGTCATCAAATTTAAAAGTTACAAACATGTCATTCTATTTACTGATGGTAACAAATATATTATTTTTTTCATTAAGTGTGATATTAATTTTTAGTTACAATTGAGTGACTTGATTGTTATAACGATAAATTCAGTGAATGTTTATTACAGTCGATAAAAAGATAATCCGTTTGTAACTTTTTGGAATCCAGTGACCCATTTTTAATCTTACTAATCATTAAATGACTCAGAGTGTAGTTTACTCTAAAATTTCCGTTATTTTATAAAAAAGAGAAAATTCTTCGATTATTTAAAAGCAAAAATAGTTTAAAAAAAATAAACCAAATTCGCAACTATAAATACACCAAACCACCAACAACCTTCCGTTTCGTTTGTAATTCAACGGTACTTTCTCCATTTTTTTCGTTTTCTCTACATTTCCGTTACGTTTTGTTTAGATCTGAATTGAAAAGGTTTCATTCGGTTGTTTTTTTTTTCAGAGAAATAAAAAATCATACGAAATGGCACGCAAGAAGATCAGAGAGTTCGATTCCAAGAGATTGTTGAAAGAACATTTCAAGAGACTTTCCGGAAAAGACCTGCCGATCAAATCCGCGCAAGTCAGTTCAATTTCTCCTTCTAGATCTCCCTATTCATTTCGAAGTTCATCGATATTTCATTTTTCAGTTCGATTTGTATAATTGTATTAGTCTTTCTTAGCTGTTTAATTTGAATTGATTTTTAGTTCAAACTATCGTTCTAGATCTCTCTTTTCATTTGAAGTTTATCAACTTTCCTTTTATTTTTAGTTAGATTTGTATTGGTATTTTTTTACTATTTTAAAGCAGATTATTGAAAAATACTGCTCGTATTTTGATTTCCTGATCTAGTATTAAATTAGCAAGATTCGGTAGGTTTAATTACTCTTTAGTTTTATGAAAATAGAAAATTCATTCCAGATCAGGAAGTTTTGAAATATAAAATGAATTTAGGAAGTTCATCTACCTTTCTTGATTCATTGATTTATGATTATTGTATGTAACTGAACTTTGACTGCTTTTTCTGCTCGTGCTGCTGATTTTATGAATTAAAGATGTTGGTCTTCCTTGATTCATTGTGAAGATACTAATTTTTTTTATTACTATAATTATTATTATTATAATTATTATATATATTATTATTATTATTAAAAAATAATTACAAATAATATTATAGGTCCAACAGACTGGCCCAAACAAAAAAAACCCTAAAACTCATTTAGGGTTTGTATCTCAGCCAGCCAGTCGCCGCCTTGCTTCTCAGCCGTTGGATCTAACTTAGATCCAACGGTCCAGATGGTTCTAGCAGGAAACCCTAGGGTGATGATACCCTAGGGACACGTCCCAGCCGCCGCCGTAGCTTCCAGAAGACCACGCGGCGCTGCTTCAACTTCCAGCCGCCCCACGTCGACACCAGCTTCGCCGACACTCCAGAACGTCATGAAGCCACCCACGTTGAGCCCTATGGTGAGTCACCACCATAACTATGGTGACTCACTGGTGACTCACCGGGCCTTTCATCCTTAGGACCGGTCCGAGACAAGCTCCGGTGATGGCTATAAAGCCATCACCCAACTTGCAAAGGAAAAAGAGGCAACCAACAGAGCAAAGAAAAAAAAAAAAGAAACAAGAAAAAGAAAGCAAACCAACAACCATAAAAAAAAAAAGCAAGGAGAAACAGAGAACTTACCGGGAAGACACGCCGTGATCGGAGTCACCACCGGCCTCCAAACGAAAACCGAAGGTATTTTTTTAGATTTGCTCCGATCGGGAGCTATTTAGGAGAAAAGAGCACCGGAACCGTCATTAGGACGGTCTGATCTACGTTGTGGTGTAAAAATAATTTTTTCCGACCACCGGATGCGGTGGCCGGCGGTGAGAAACACGGCGGCAGACGGCTGTCGCCCGGTGACCGGCTTCCCTCCGATGAGGGAAGCTAGAGAGAAGCGAGAGAATTTTTTCTCTCAGAGAAGAGAGAGAGAGGGAAGAGAGGAGAAATGAGAGCTGGCCCTTCGAGCCAGCCAGTTTTGGACTTAAATAGCCCTCCCCAAACGACGCCGTTTTGGGGAGGGGTCTGTTTGTAATTAACTAATTGTTAAATTCCGTCCGCAGCCATCCTAACTTGTAATCTTTACATTTTAGTCACTAAATCAAATTTATAATCCTTTTAATTTGGTTTCTAAATTTTCTTTTTATATTTAACCCTTAACCGTATTATAAATATTTAGGAAAATATATATTAGTCCCTTAATTTTAATAAATAATATTTTAATCCTGAGTTTATATTTAATTTTAATCTGATATTCGATTATAATCCTTTTAATTTGGTTTTCTAAATTTTCTTTTTTATTTTTAACCCTTAACCGTATTTATAAATATTTAGGATAAATAATATATTATCCCTTAATTTTAATAAATAATATTTTAATCCTGAGTTTATTTTAATTTATTTTAATCTGATATTCGATTTTTATATATTTTATTTTAGTCACTAAATTAATAAATAAAATAGCATGTTTAATCCTTATAATTTAAATAATTATGAATAGGTATTTAATTTTAAATTTATTATAATTTAGTCCACTAATTTTAAATATTTTCTTTTATTTTACTGCTTTTAAATATATAGTTCAATTGTATTTTTATTGTTTTAATTTACTTGTTTATATATTTAAATATTATTTATGTAGTCATATAAATATATATATAATAAATAATAATTTATAATTTTTTTACATAAATTATATTATATTTATTTTTCAATATCGAAGAAAAGGGCAGTCTTATTACAACTGTATGTCCTATTCTGGTATTTTAAATTAAATATTATAAAAATTATAATTTAATTTTATTTAAATTATTATATTAATATTATTAATATTGAAGAAAAGAACTGTCTTAAAGCACCTAGAAGTCCTTTTCTGATATTTCTAAATAAATAACATTTATTTATAAATATATATAATTATTTTTTTTTCTTATAATTATAATTTTGAAATAAGATTAAATTAAATATATTTTGAATTTTTAAATTTCTAATAATAGAGACAATTTATAATTAAAAAGTACCAATTTTGGGCGTTGTAGGGGTGCTAATCCTTCCCTAAACGTAACCGACCACGAATCCCTTTTTATTATTAAAAAGAACGATTTTTTTGGGATAAACGCAGATCAGTTCATCTTTTAACTGATGTTTTCTTAAAACTCTTTTAAAAGATAATTTTTAGGTATTCGATCTACCTAACCCAAAAGGCCGATGTCGACTCCCAAATTATTTTCAAAACCATTTATTCATATCAATTTTCCTGCCAAGTAATATTTCGTGCCCGGACTAAAACCGGTTACGACACATTGAACTTAGAGTGATTTGTTTGGTTGTGCCTGTTGATTTTAGATTACGGAATCAACTGATTTCAATCAGCTAGTAGAGAATGAGCCATGGCTATCGTCACAGAAACTGGTTGTTAAACCTGATATGTTGTTTGGAAAGCGTGGGAAGAGTGGTTTGGTTGGCTTAAATCTGGATTTTGCTCAAGTTATTGCTTTCGTAAAGGAGCGCCTCGGCAAAGAGGTTTGCCCAGTGTTCGTGTTTTTTGCAGCCATTAATTTGTCGTTATTATGGTCGAGGGTTCGACTTATGCTAACCTCTCATGAGTTATAGGTGGAAATGGGTGGATGCAAGGGACCGGTTACAACATTCATTGTTGAACCTTTCATCCCTCACAATGAAGAGTTCTACCTTAACATAGGCTCTGAGCGACTTGGCTGCAGCATTAGCTTTTCAGAGTGTGGAGGGATTGAAATCGAAGAGAACTGGGATAAGGTACTTTGAGATCATCTGAGTTTTTTTTTCTCAGTTTAACTTTGTTTCTTGTTTTATTTTCACCTTAAATAGTTTCTTAGTTAAGTGGGTTGCCGTCATACAGGTTAAGACCATATTTGTCCCCACTGGGTCTCCTTTCACAGCAGAAATTTGTGCTCCACTTGTTGCAACCCTTCCCTTGGAGGTAATATTTCCAAATAATCAATGATTTTGTGGGCTGCCTTTGCTTCTTGATTGTATTTTCATTAATTTCTCTATTATCTGTACTTTTGCTTTAGATTTTCCTTTGCTTAACTTGAGCACGTTCCTTCTTCCAATGGAAAACTTAATCGGATAGCTTTCAGAAATTATCTTGTATCCATTCTGTAAATGCTCTTTGAATTTTTAACTAAATATAAATTCATTTATTATAGATCAAGGGAGAAATTGAAGAGTTCATCAAAGTGATTTTTACTCTGTTTCAAGGTATGAAATATATCTGGCTTAAATCTAAAGCTATTCAAACTAACATTTCGGACTTGTGATTAACTTTTTCATGCTTGAAAATGTCAGATCTGGACTTCACTTTCCTTGAGATGAACCCTTTCACACTGGTTGATGGAAAGCCTTACCCTTTGGACATGAGAGGCGAGCTGGATGACACTGCTGCTTTCAAGAACTTCAAGAAGTATATCCCCTTTTATCAGTAGTTTTCTCTATTTATTGTTTCAATGCAGTGTGGAATAGGGGATGGAATTCAACTGATTCAATTTAATTCCTTTGTAGGTGGGGCAATATTGAATTTCCCATGCCTTTTGGAAGAGTTATGAGTGCAACTGAAAGCTATATTCATGGGCTAGATGAGAAGGTACATTAGATTTAATAGATAGTTGGCTTTGTATGCAAACTCTTCTTTTACTTGCTAATCAGCCAATTGGAGTGGAAACTTCAGCTGTATACATGGAAATTTTTATTAATCACCTAAACCTGAATATTCTATTCAGTTTACCGTCCAGTTAATCCGATAAAAGTGGAATACAGTATGTAGCAGTTCTTTTAATAGTTTCATCCAAAAATATGGTATTAATTTAAAAACAAATATTTATACTACAGACTAGCGCATCTTTGAAATTTACGGTGTTGAACCCTATGGGACGCATTTGGACAATGGTAGCTGGAGGAGGTGCTAGTGTCATCTATGCTGATACGGTTGGTTATCTTGCTTTTGCTCTCAGTGTGTTCGGCATAGGCTGTTCATGCTTTTAATTTACTCGTGTCATTCATTGTCTAATCAGGTCGGAGATCTCGGCTTTGCTTCTGAGCTTGGAAATTATGCAGAATATAGTGGAGCACCAAATGAAGAGGAAGTATTGCAGTATGCCAGAGTAGTAATTGATGTAAGGACTCCGGCCCTTAATTTATATTATAATGTTACTAAAGTAGTAATCCAGATCTTGTACTTGACCGATTAATGCTGTCTCGATCGAAGACAAAATGAAATATTTTCAAGTAATTCAAGATATAGAACATACCATGCATTCATAAGCATCATGAGCACGTTTTTTACCTGTGCTCGCTAACATGCATCCTCAAACCGGTTTAAGCATTTGATTTTTGGCTGTGCAAATAATTTCACCGTTCTTCTATAGTGTGCAACCGCAGACCCCGATGGTCACAAAAGAGCCCTTGTAATCGGTGGAGGAATAGCTAACTTTACTGATGTTGGTGCTACATTTAACGGCATAATTCGAGCCCTGAAGGAGAAGGTGAGCTTAAATATAATGGTGTATTCCTTCACTTTCTGTGTCCACCTTCATAAGTTAATACTAACTGGATGTGCAAATTTATATAGGAACTGAAGCTCAAAGCCGCGCGGATGCACATATATGTGAGGAGAGGAGGTCCGAATTACCAGAGGGGTCTCGTGAAAATGCGCGCACTCGGCGAGGAAATCGGAATCCCTATTGTGGTATCGGTATTATTTGTCTAAATCTTTTCCCAAACTAAAACATTTTCTGATGTTTTCGTTTTCAATTCGGTGCTTCTCTCGTAGGTCTACGGTCCGGAAGCTACGATGACTGGTATTTGCCAGCAGGCAATCCAGTACATCACTGCAGCTGCCTAAGTTGTTGGCTGCCATCTCTGTTATATTTGTCAGCAATGAAAGATCCTTGAAATTGTCTACATCTTGGTCTCCCATTTTTATTTTCTGAACGTCACTAATAAACTTCATCTTTGTTAATCTCAGATAATAGTATATGGTTATGTTGCATTCTTTTATTTTATTTTTTGTAGTATTCATGTCTGATATTATTATCAGACGCATACTTTTATGTACTCGTTTAGATCTGAATAATATAGATATAAGATGAATATTAATGGAAACGTCCAAAAGGAAATTACCAGAGGGAAATATGAATATCAACATAATGACCCAATTGTTGATAGGGGCGAAATCAAAAATTATTTTAAAGGAGAGAGTTAAATTATATGTTGTAATAAATTTGGGTAGAGAATCATGACCAAAAAATTAAGATCGCAATGCAAGAACATGTGAAATATTCATAAAAAAAAATTACGAACAACGTAAAAGAATTTCACTACATAAATGTGTTACGATAAAGATTGTAGAAATTGCACCAAGGACAAATTAATTCACACAAAATCCTTTATTTTCTCTCACAATCCTTATAAACCTTATAAACATGCATCACGGGATCTCGTTCTTGCTTTCTTAATTTTAACTATTCCCCAAATGAATCTTATCGCACACTTTTCTATCAATACAAACAAAATTTAGATCACAATTTCTAGCTAATATAGATACTAGGGCAAATTACGTGTTTAATATTTAAATTGTCAATTTTGGTCCGTTTTAGTATCTAAACTTTTATTTTTTTTCAAAACCATACCTAACGTTTAGTTTTTTATTGCATTTTAGTACATCGCCGTTAAAAATTTAATGGCACTGCATTTTTACGTGTGAATTACATCATTCATTACTCAACTATCTTCTCACTCCTATTTTGGTACTAAAGTTTAAAAAAATTTCAATTTAACTGCTCAACTTTCAAACTCATATTTTAATTACTCTAATTTATTTTATTAATAATTAGTATGACATGACTTTTTTATTATTATTATTTTAATATATAATTTAAAATAAAAATTAAATTTGAAAGTTTGAGTGATTAAACTAGGAATAATTTGAAAGTTAAGTAGTTAAATTAAAAATAAAATAAAATTTAGTAACCAAAATAGGGATGAGAAGATAATTGAGTGATGAATGATGTAATTTACCCATAAAAAAGGTGTCATGTGCAAATCACCTATCAGGTTTTTAACGATGAGGTACTAAAACGAAACAAAAACTAAAAATTAAGAATGATTTTAGAAAAAATTGATAGTTTAAATACTAAAACGGATCAAAATTTGATAGTTTAAGTACTAAATGCGTAATTTACCCTAGTTATTATTGTACACAACACAATGGCCTAATTGTTAACAAGAGTGAAGCCAAAATATCTGTTGAACATGTGTTTTGATACAACAAATAATTGCAAAATGATTAGAAAATAACTCAAAGTCCAAATTAATTTGAAAAATATGTTTTAAATGTTTTCTAACTTTGTCAAACTTTTTCAAAAACTTGCTCAATCATTTTTCTACTTAAAAATATTTTTGAAACAAAAAACAAAACGAATTTTATAAAATTTGGAGCATGGTTTTGAAACCCCCATAAAAGTTTCAAAACCTTTGAGGCATAATGCTCAAAGTTTCAAGAAATTTTACCGGATTTAGAAACCCCATTTTCTAGTTTCAAAACCCTTTATGCATGGTTTTCAAACTACACTGTCTGGTTTCTAACGTCCTACCTGATTTCTAAACCCCTTGTTCCAACTTTATATTTTTCAACAAAGTTTCGAAACCTCCTCTAGAGGTTTCGGAATCACTTTGCAAAATGTAGAAATGGAGGGGAATAAAGGCTTCCAACGGCTATAATTCATCTCCAACGATCATAGAAGACTATAAATTCATTCTACACATTAAAAACGCTTCAAAGACACTTGAAGAAAGTTTCCACACCTATCCAAGCATAGAGATCAAGGAAAAGAGTTTATTTCCTTCATTTTTCTCTTGTACATAAGTGTATAGAGCTTAATTGTAGACTTTGTTTTATTCTTGTGAGCTTAAATATTTATAAAAAAATTAGAGTTGTAAATGTTATTGACCTAGAAAAAGAAAAAAAAATTAGTGAATTTATTAGAAAATCCTTAGTGTGGAGCTAAGGTAGTGAATGAAGACTTTGGTTGAGAAAGTTGAACCATTGTAAATCTTGTGTCTAAATCTTATCCCTTATTACTTCCACCCAAAGTTTTTTTAAAGGCTAATTCACTCCCTCTTGATGATTTTCGGTTGATCAATCAAACATAACAATATTATTTTAAAAGACATGGTTAAATTATGAACTTTGCAAGGTCAAAAAATATAATTTTTTGTTCTTTGAACTAAAATTCTATATTTTGAGGGGTCAAAGACAAATTTACTATTTGAATGTTGTATTAAGGGTCACTATTCATGTGCTTACGATTCCACCATCTTTGTTTGGCTCTTACAAGTCTAACATTGTATTTAGCTTATAAACTAAGGTCACAATATTTCTCTAAGGAATGTACGGATGGAAGGAAATATCCATTTCCAAATTTTTGGTATAATGTAATTTTAAGTTTTTATAAGTTTAATTCAAATAAAATTTCATTCTTATTCTTTCTAATTTTTTCTAATTTTTTACATTAAATTTATAATAAATCTTTAATATTTTGGACTTAAATACTTTGTCTCTATCAATGTTCATACTAATTTCATCCCTATCAGGATATATTTATTTAAAATACCCCAGCTTTTTCAACGTATGCTATTAATTTTTTTTATAGAAGCGGATAATTTTATTAAAACAGAAAATATCCAAATTACAATGAAGATTTACAATCACAATCGTAAATTAAACATATAATAAATATATTTTTCTAAACACGAAAAATCTAGTCACTTAAGACCACAAGGACCATACAAGGAAATGTTAAAAAACTAATCAAATAAACTCAGATAAAAGATAGATACGAACATATCTAATCGCATCGTGTTAAGATAGTGATATAAAAAACAAAAAAGAATAAGAACTTGATTTTTATTATTATCAACAAAAAGGCCAATATAACAGTCTTTAGCCAAAGGTTATATACAGTGTTTTGAAAACCAGACCGGACCGGCCGTTTCAATCGGGAACCGCTGCCTAGTCCGGTTCAATCTACACCGGTTGAACTGCTACTAGTGAACCGGTCGGAACCGCTGAACCGTTCGAACCGGACCTGTTGAAAACCGGAAAAAAAACCAATTTGTTTTTTTTTTAAAAAAAATTAAACCAAAACGTCGTTTGTTAAACGAGCCAAGTCGAACCGAGTATTGCTTCGAAATTTTAAAAGTAAGCTCACTCGACTCAAACTCACGAGCTAAAATTATCAAGTTCAACTCTAACTCGAAATATAATATTGAAACTTGAACTCGAAAAGGCTTGAACTCAAAAAAAATTTAGAAGCTCGATTGAAGCCTAAAATTCGAGCTTGATTGAAGTGAAAGAATAGTTCACTCAATACTCACCAAAAGGCTCCATGATTTTGAATGTCAAATTACCTCTATTATTTATAGAAGTTAATTGGGATGCTCTTCTATGTTTCTTAGCCATGTGGAATTGTTTTTAAAAAAACAATTAAACCAAACAATATCATTTTGTTATGATTTTTTAGCCCCAAATTTATTTTTTAATTATAGTTATATAATTATATTTATTATTTAATATGTTTTACCTTAAATATTATGTTTTAGTTAATTTGAATCATTTTGTTTCACTTGATTTATGGTTTTTTAACTTACCTTATATGTTATGACTTGCTTTGAATATGACTTGTGATATAAAAATTTTTTATTAAATATTTTTGGTATTTTTATTTAATTTTTTAAATAATTATGACGTCGTCCGGTTCTTCCGACCGGTCGGACCGGTTCGACCGGTTGAACCAGTGAACCGGTAGCATGGCCGGTTCGCTAACCGGTCCGATTCTGAAAACCATGGTTATATATCAGCCTTCAAGCAAGCAGGTACCGTAACTAAGTAACCAAACAATAACAACCTAACTACCTAAACCAGTCAAACTGCACCACGTGGCATTACTCGTTATTCACAACATTCTCTCTACTTTTTTTCTTTTTCTTTAACTAAACAAACATTAACCTTTTCTCTGAACAACTCAAACGCATGCTTCGATAGAGGTTTGGTCAATCCATCTACTGCTTGATGGCATGCAGGCACATAGATCACGATGAGTTGCTTGGCAGCAACTTTCTCACCACTAAATGAATATCTAGATCCACATGCTTAGACTGAACATGATAAATCGGGTTCGTACTCATGGATTGCTCCCGTATTATCACACCAAATAGTTGCTGCTCATTCTGTGCAACACCGAGATCAGCTAACAAAGCACTAATCCAGGTTACTTCAGCAGCTGCATCCGCGAAACTTCAATATTCAGCTTCCATAGTTGACCTTGACACCGTTTTCTGTTTCCTAGAATTCCATGACACCAAGTTGCCTCCTATAAACCCACAGTATTGCGACATTGATTGTCGATCATCAATACTGCCACCCCAATCAACATCAACAAAGGCGTAAACACTTACTCCATGCCTTGACGGTGAAAACATCATACCCTAATCAAGTGTTCATGTAATATCCCAAAATTTGGGTCCGTCGTCGGGTCGATTTCTAGATTTTCGGTAAAAATATTAATATTGATATTTTTAATTGATAAATATTTTCTAAAATGATTTGAAGGGGTTGAATTATTGATTTTTATTTTTGGAAATTTATAATTTGGCTTTAAAAGGTGACTAAATTAAATGAATTGGAAACTGTGTTTTTAGTGACTAAATTAGAAAAGATCACAAATAAAAAATCTATGAAGCTTATTTTACCAAGGCTTGTGTGGATGGTTTTTCCCTCTTGTCTTAACTGTATCATTCATCTCCTTTTTGCCAATTTTCCATCTAGATTCATTCTTTTAATATTTGTTTATTTTCATTTTTAATTTTCATTAACCGTTCCTTTCATTTTCTCTCATCCCAACACTCTTTTATTTTCTCTCAAACTCTCTCAAGTTCTCTCTAATGGCTGAAACTCTTCTTCCTTTTCTATTCATTTTTCATTAATTTTTGCTCATTTCTTCTCGATTTTCTCTCTTCAATCAAGATTGTTTCTTCTCCTTTTCTTCTTTGCCGATTTTCTTTGATCTCTTTGATGTTGCCATTGTTGATATTCTTCTTTCTTTCATTTTCCAGGAAGGTAATGCTCATTCCTTTGGTTTTTTGTGCTTCAACGATTAATGATTAAAGGTGATTGATGATTTTAATTGAACAATTGTTTTAAAGAGAAGTTGTGAATTAAAAGTGATTTTCAGAGGTTTTTAATGTGCTATTTTTCTTGATCACTTTTTAAGATTTTCTTCGGTTGAATAAGATGTTTTTGATGATATTATTATCATATTAAATCAGTTTTTCAATCTCATTTGATTTTGATGTGAAATTCTTCAAAACAAGCTTGATTTTGACGTTTTTCAGAAATCCGAAAATTAGAGTTAATTGATGTCAATTTAGAGGTTTCTAGATGAGTTTAGGTGCTGATATTAGTTGTTCTTGATCAGTTCTTGTTGGGGAAAAGTAGTGTCAATTGGATCAAAGGATTGGAGAGTTGTTTGATAAGATTTGTCGATCTTTCGGTTGATTTTTGTTTTGTTTTAGTAGCAGAATGTTCTGCTCTGTTTTAGATATTTTTGTTACATGTTGAATTGATTTCTAAGGTGCCTAAGGTGTGTATGATATGGGAAATAGTTCATCAATATTTGTTGATCGTTTGGTTAACGTTTGGGGTTGAATCGTGTGGTTGCGACATCGAGGTGAGTGGTTGTCTATTCACTTATGATGAACTTGTTCAATGTTGAATGAAGATTTAATTATGCGTGAACTTTTAATTTTATGTTCTAAGTTGGTATACTTGTTGTTGATAATTGATTGTGTGAATTCATGATGTGTAAATTAAAGTATGTGATCAATGTGAACATTGTATCTTGTGACATGACTTATGGAACATTGAAAGTGAATTATCGTTATGCGTATATGTATAAAAGTATGTCGATTACGAGTTAAGAATATATTAAAAGATTGTGATTGAAATAATCACATGAGTTATGATGTATTAATTATGAATTAAGATGCATTGGGAACAAGCATTATATGCAACCATGAGTATTAAAACATGTTGAGCATGAGCTATGATGTAATGGAAGCATGTGATCATTATTAGTGTATATATGTTATGACATGTTGACTATGAGTTATGGTGTATTGAAATATTTTGATTCATGGGATGTGAATTGGAAATATACAATTGATATGAAATGTGAATGTGAAATGTGAATGTGATGTGTTGTAAATGATGTATATAATTTTTAAAAAATGTTTTCCAAAAATCTATATATAATGTGAATGTGTGATTGGACGAGTCGACCATCTCACTGTCCATAATGTGGGTTGATCATGAAAACCAATTGTGATTGTGTTTCAAAATGAGTTTGAATTAATATATGTGAAAAACTATGCATCATTGACAACCACTCTTGGTAACTCAGATTAATTGGCTATTTGTTCTTAATGGGACCTATGGATATGAAAGACATGCCTAGGAAAGAGTACTCTATGTGTTTTGTATGTGTGTGTGATCGAGTTATATGGGGTTCATATAACACCCCCAACCCGTATCCGACCCGAATACGAGTCTGAGGTGTCACATTGACTTTTCAAAACATTTACTTGTATAAAATAATGAGTAATTTAAAACTTTTATAACATATAAATGACTAACTTACATAAAATACATTTACATTATTGCAAAAACCGATCAGAGCATGCATAATTCACTTATTCATCTACATATAACTTATTCAAAACGTTTACAAATTTATTTAGAGCTTATACAATATACTCTTTTGAATACATGCCAACTAGAACTTTATATACACAAATACATATTATTCACCTCTTTTCTGATCTGACATTTGGTAAGGAGAACTGACATGTCTTGCTCCACATTGCTCTTTACTCTTCTTTAAACCTACGTGTAAATCACTTACACGCTAAGTCTATGACTTAGTGAGGCAAATAAACATATAATGTAGACTATAACTTGTAATCATGCTTGAACAATTACTTCTATCATAGCATACTCTAACATATTTTCGTTTCATCCATCAAATCCATACATGCATATAACTATCTTCATTCCTATCATTATCATTTTATTATCATTCATATTTCTATTCTCTTATTCATATGATTTATTATGTTCATATCATATATCTTATAACATATACAATAATCATTAACACACACATATATCATGTCATATAATTCATATCCCATATATTGTATTCAATATTATCTCTTATTAGCCCATGTACACATGTAAGAACTGTAGATATGTGAGTCTATTGAGGTTGTGCACTATGTTGTCACCACAGCTCGTATAATTCCCACTAGGGGCGCGTAGAATTTGTCCTGAAGGACCACGTAGATGTCCCAAAGGACTACATATAACACATATGTCCCAAAGGACCGCGTAAACCCTTGACTCTTGGCATGCCAACTATACATCTAGCTCTCAGTACACATAACATGGGCATTTTCACTTATATCATTTCACATATACATTTTCATATCACATGTTCATATAAGCTCATAGCTTCTTTCACATATACATATAGACATATAACTTCTTTTCATGTAATTCATGTCACTTTTCATATAATTCACATGTTCACATATCTCTTTCAATATTCTTATAGGATCACATAGCTCATATATACATCACATAGCACATACTTCTCATAGATATATAAAAACATAGATCCTCATCACATAACTTATATTACATGTTCATATAATCATTTATATCTATACCACATAGTTTATATCACTTTCTCTTGTCATTACATAAGTCATTATTATTTACATAATTTATGATCATATAACTTATATCACAGAGTCACATCATCACATAAATTATATCACATAGAAAAGAAAATAACAATACATATTCATATACTAACGGCTACCAACTATACTTATTTTCATGCATTCATAAAATCAGAACATGGAAATAGACTCATTGCAAGTCTAATTTCCATATAATCATATACTATAATCATATGCACTCACCTTAGCCTTGTTTACTTTGAATCAGTCCTAATCCTTCGATTGTTTCGAAACAAGCTTTCCATCTATATCTACATGGTAATAAATTGATACTTATCAGTATACTAATTAACTATCACTTCTTAGGCTAAAAGAAAGACTAATTTCATCTCTTAATGAAGGTATGTATCGATGCACTACACCATGTATCGATGCACTACACCATGTATCGATGTATCCCTTGACGGGTGCATCGATGCACTATCTATGCATCAGTGCATAAATCCTATTCGATGTTTGTATTTTAAGCAGGTGCATCGATGAACTAATTGCATTCGATGTTCATTTATTTGAGAGTGCATCGATACACATTGAATGTGCATCGATGCACACAGCCCATAAATGTTACTTTGAGCACGAAAATCCCATCCTAATCCTCTCAACTCTTTATTTTTTTCACCCCTTTTTATATTCCCAACTTTCATACACATATTTACACTCATTCTTACTCAATAATCACTTATTTAACCTCCAAATCATATCCTTTATATGGCATTCAAGAACTCACAATCTTTAATCTCTTCTAATTCCATCATCTTTTGATTTTAAGATAACTTAAGCTTTCCTTAAGCTTAATTATCATCTAATAATCATAAACCAATCTTAAATTTAACAAGAAACTAACTAACCAGAAACTCACCTTTGTTTTGGGTTCCCACGCATGAAGGAAGAAGAAGAGAAGAGAACTCTGGAAGCTTGTAGATTCTCTTCCCTTCCACGTGGTTAATATATAACCTTTCTTTAATTTAATTATTTCCCTTACAAAAGACCCTTTTGCCCTTCACTTCATCTAATAATTACTTACCTTTTTAGGTAATATTGCCAAATGAATCATTGAACTATTCCATTCTTCTACTTTAGTCACCAAGTTCTAAAATTTTACAATTTAGTCACTAACCCATAGATTGGGATGTTATAGTTCAATTAATGCATTGAGCTATGGTCCGAGAAGACATGAGGTAAGGTTGGGCATTGAGTTGCCCTATAATTTTGTGGTTTTGGAGCTATGTGAGCCACAAATAAAATGAGAGTTGTATGAAGTACATTTATCCAATGAGTGAGTTGCATTTTGAGCAAAGGCCATTGATCTTTAATTGAAACAATGTATGTGGAATATATGACTTTGCCTAAAAGGTAATTGTGCATGAGTGCATATGATTTGCTGCAAGGTATATGATGATGTAAAACATGATTATAATCTAGATTTTTTGTGCATCTATGATGCATTAGGTGAACATTTAAGCATGACATTAAGATATGATCATTGAGGTAAAAACAAGTAAGGTTTCATGGCATTTAGGTATGCTTTCCTTTAGCCTTGTAACATGCGTCATATTTGAATGTTTAGTCATTAACCTAAAAATTTGCATGCCACTAATTAATGGGTAATAATGAATATTGGTAACTTTAAAATGAGAAATTGACTTGAACAAGCATTTAGTTTGAAATGTCCAAATTACCCTTGCTTTGTGAATGTCGTTTATCTCTAGTTATTCAATTGGGTAAATATTGCGATTGATATTCTTGATAGTTGTTGCTACGTGTTGAGTGATGTATGCTTTAAATTTAAATTGCTTTCGCTTATCATACATGTTTAGGGTTTTTTGTTCTATCCAACTTGATTGTAATCTAAAGTACGCTCAGGTATCTGTGTTAATCTTCGTAACTGGATATTGGGTGTTACAGTTCCGACCAAGTATCTTCAAATCCGTTTGACAACTATAAGATGCATTTCACAAGGAGCATGCATGAACTGAGAAACTTTGTTTACACTAAACATGATATCAGGTCGGGTATGTCAAACGTAGAGCAGAGCATCTACAACACTGGGAAACTCATGAGCATCATCGAGTGGCTTCCCAACCTCTTGAGACAATTTGGAAGAAACTACCATAGGAGTTGAAGTGGGTGTTACCTTGCGAGTTGATTCTTATCAAGAAGCTCCGAGATGATTTTGTTCTGACTAAGAATGAGTGCACCATTACACCGGGTAACTTCTATCCCTAAGAAGTAACCAAGAGCACCTAAGTCCTTTAGGGCAAAAACATTGCTCAACCTCTTGATCAGTTCTTCAACTTCCAGAATTGAATCCCATATAACAATGATGTCATCGATGCACACAAGAATATAAGTACACACGCTATCACAATTTCGAGTAAACAAGGAACAATCAGCTCTAGATTCATAGAACCCCATTTGCAATAGGCTTTCCTTCAACTTCACATTCCAGTTCCGAGGTGCTTGCTGTAAACTATAGAGAACCTTTTGAAGCTTGCAAACCAATCAAGTTCCATCAGCAGTACTTTGTTCAAACCCTGGAGGATGCGTCATATAAACATCCTCACTCAAACCTCCATTCAAGATCACGTTATTGACATATACTTGACGTAAAGCCCCTTGCTTCTCAACGACAAGAGACAAAATCACATTCAAAATGGCGAACTTAACCATGGGACTAAACGTATCTTGAAAATCATAATCGAGAATTTGAGAGTATCCCTTCGCCACTAGATTATCTTGTGTCGCTGCACTGTACCATCTAGATTCATTTTCAACTTAAAGAGCCATTAACAACCGATAGGTGTTCTCCCTTCTGGTAACTCAACTAACGTCCATGTACCATTCTTATAAAGAGCCTCTAGTCCGTCTCGAAGAGCCTCTAGTCCGTCTCGAACAGCCTTCTCCATAGTACTAAATTATGGGCACAACGCAGTGTAACACCCACATCGTAACGTTTTTGAAGGTTACCGCGATGCAATATCGGAGCAACGCAATAAGGGAACCGCATCATGATTGTTGCGGTAAAAAACCGTTATGTAACACCGTAACACGCTATAAATTGCGCCGCAAAGCCGCAACAAACTTTAAATTATCTGAAATATAAAATAACATAGATGAATTATTCTAATTTAATTCTTGAAACTGTATTATAAATATATATCATTAATAATATCATAATAGTTATGTTTAAAATTAATTACTTAAATTTGAATTAATTCAATTATTTATTAACGTTATTTTAAAATTAAATTAATTTAAATTTAAATTTAAATTAAATTTTTCCCATATCTAAAATTGATGTGATTAATTTTAAAAAATTATGTATAAGAGAAGAATTCACTTTATAATACTATAATAGTATATGTATTTTATCTATTTACTATGAAACTATAAAATTTTATCTAATCTATAATATGAAGAATAAATAAATAAATAAATAATATTATAAATATAATAAAAAAGGAATATATTCTTTGACAAAATAAAAAAGTGATGGTGTGTGTGCGCAAAGACGAAGCGTAGAAAAACAAATAATTGATAGGCATGGTTACATAATTTGGGATTAGACCAATGCAAATAAATAAATAAATAATATTATAACCAAAAAAAAATGAATATATTCCTTAATAGTGTGTGATGATGATGATGATGGCAACGATGATGATGGTTGTGATAATCATGGTGGCGATAATGAAGGTATGTACCTACCAGAATATGAATACATTTATTCTACTGCTTTTCATGAAGATCAATGTACGTCCAAATATCCTTACGATGATAATTCAGGTTTGTATAGAATAAATGCATCACAAAATAGAAGAGATGATGATGATAGAACTCATAGGAGAATGAGAGAATTCTTTTATGATTCATTTGCAGGTTCATCGTTATATAGTTCAGTTACAAATGATAATGAAATTAGTGAATCATCTCATGGTTCTCATTCTTACCAATCAAATTCATATTATCCACCCTATCTTGAACAAAATCTAAGTTATGGATTTTTTTTGTCATTTATCATACAACATGTTTCTTATCAAAACCAAGACAATGACGAAGATGAAAATACTTCAGATCCGCCACGCTATTCATTTTGGTGGTAAACTGTAAGATATAGAATTTTATATTTGTAGTATTTTTTTTCTTTATAAGTTTTGTAAAATGAATATTTTTATGTTACAATATAAAAAATTGGTTATAATTTTAATGATATTTTTTATATGTTATTCATTAACATTATAATTGTTATTACTCATTATCTAATATGATAACACTTCTATAGTTTATATTTGTTTTTAATAAATTTTTATCTATGAAATTAAATTTTTATTTTCAAAATAAAATATTAAAAAAGTATATTAATATTAGTATATTAAAAAATAACTGTAAAATGTATAAATATATTATTTTAGACATATTGTGATTTTTGAGGAGGAGATCACACCCGCGACAACCGCAACACGTTACGTAACATCCGCAACATTCGTAACCGCGACATCGCAACCGCATCCATAACAAAATCCGCAACCGCAATTTAATACTATGAACTCCTCCCAGGCACTCGACCGCATAGCTTCTTGTATGTTTGTAGGAACCTTATCCATTCATCAAGATAACTGGTGAAAATTTCTGGTTTGTAGTGCCACACTTGCTCCGAGTTAACATTGGGTGTCGATTCCCATTTACCAAGTCATCATCCTGACGTTGAACACAAGCTGGATCGTTATCAACAACTCCCACCGATTGATTTGAAGCGTTAGTATGAGAGCTGGGTAAGGCAAAAAGCGAGCGAGAATTATGTTCACCAGAAGAAGAAGAATCGGAACTATCTTAAGATAAAGATGAAGCTCGACTAGGAAGAGAACTAGAGATAGCATTACCACCATCGGTCAAAGGAGGGCTATGCACGAATTGATTGGGCAAAGAATTCAAATCAGATCCATTAGATAAGACAGCTCCTCCAATAGGAACGATGATGATGACATCATCATAGTACATTCACGTGACTTAGAGAGGTCTGCCACTATCTCAATAGCTCGTATTTTATTGATGGCAGCTGAAACACCGGATTTGACCTCCGCGAAAGGAAAATTCAACTCATCAAATATAACATGTCTCGAAACAAAAATACACCCATCTGTAGCCTAGAAACGTGCTTGCTTGAGACCGAAACATCATCTTGTGTTGCAGAAACAACCTTAAATGTGGAAAGCAACGAAAACCAAAGACTTTTATCGAGCTGTAATTCGGTTTCTTATCATATAACTTCTCAAAGGGAGACACCCCATACAACACTCTTGTAGGCAATCTGTTAATAAGATGCACAACAGTTGTGACCGCAAATGACTAATATCTTATAGGTAGAGAAGGTTGAGCGAGTAAGACAGGAGCTAGCTCGACCAAATGTTGATGTTTGCATTCCACCAAGCCATTCTGCTCCGACGTGTGAGGACAGGTAATACGGTGCATAATTCCTTCCTTGAGCAACTCGGCAGAAAAGCTCCTATATTTGCCATCCCAGTCACTTTGAATGGTTTAATCGATAAGCCAAACTGGGTTGTCATAAACTGTTGAAACAACCGAAAAGCATTAAACCTTTGAGACTTGTCTTTAAGCAAATAAACCCAGGTAAATCGTGTGCAAGCATCAACAAAAGTAACGTAATAGCGGAACCCATTCGACGATACATGAGGTGCAACCCAAAAATCCATAAAAACAAGTTCAAAAGGAGACTTATACACCGTTTGAGAATATTGAAAAGGCAATTTGTGACTTTTTCCCATGCAACAAGCTACACACTTATCATTCACAACACTTGGTAACTGTACATTTATGGAGTTGCAGACATTCTTTAACATATTAAAACTGGGATGGCCTAGCCACCTGTACCAAAGCTCATATTGACTACAGAATGCTGAATTTATTTCAGCCTTATTATAAGTATTAACTCTACAATTCATACCAAAGGCATAAACCCCATCAAGTTGTTTGCCTTTAAGAACTGCTCCACTGCCTTCATCAAGAACAAAGCAAGCATCCACATGGAACTCAAGAAACACGTGATTATCTCTAGCAAGCTTCGACACCGAAAGTAAACTTTAGTTATTTTTGGAACATGCTATAGATCATTGAGTAACAAGACTTTAGAAGATGATTTTAATAGAGACTTACCAACCATGTTCACCCCAAGAGATACACCATCCCCAACAATTAAATTACATGGACCGTTGAAAACTGTAGGCTGCACCAAATTGGCAGCATTGGGTGTGACATAATGAGTGGCCCCCGAGTCCACTACCCACTGATCATCACTATTAGAACAAGAACAAGCACACCCATTGTTGTCTCGGGAAGCATAATGAGCACTTGCAGAATCATCCATAACCCGAGACTTATCGTTACTAACACATGAAAAATCCCGATCAAAACGATACCAACATCTATCGGCTAAGTGGCCGATTTTGCCACACAATTGGCATTGCACACTGTAGACACCCGTTTTTGTCTGGGTCTAAAATATATATATATATATATACACATTATTATTATTATTTTATTACATTTTGCAGGCTTCACCAAAGCCCAATTACAACCCAAAATGGGCCCAAATTACAAGTTATTTGACCCAAACCCGGAGCCCAACAGACCCGACCCGGTTCAGTCCCACACCATCCCTGATGCTGTCATCACCAACCTCCTATGCAACTCTATCCCATGCCCATACCCTGATACTCCAGTCACCCATGCCCTGTCAACATTTCATCAAACAACAAATCACCACCAATCACAGGCAAAGAAGATTAAAAGGGAAGCATTCGATGAGGATAGGGTGGTTTTTTTTTTCGGTGGGGAAAAACAATGTAATAGAAAAAGGGGGAGACCCCGATTCAAAAAAAAAAAACAATGAAAAAAGAGGGGCTCTCATTTTTTTGGTAGGGGAAAAACAATTGTAACAGGGGTTTTTCCCCATTGTTTTAAGCAATAAAGCAACCATAAATTTTCCTCTAATATTTTTTGATGGATTTTTTCTGACGATCGGGAACTCTTTTCGAAGATCAGAGCGGTGAGAAGAGACACATCGATGAGGCGAGCAGCATATTTGAAAATTGGGACAATCAGACGGTGGACGATAGCGGATCGGAGAGAGGAATGTTGAACGATTTTGGCTAGATTCGTGGAGTTTGGGGTCGATTCTCGCGAAACTAACCCTAGATCGGAGACGGGGAGACCGAGACGGACCTCTTGTTGTAATTTAGTGGCCATCGGCCACCGACAGCGATAGACGGTATGGCGGCGGTAGGCGGTGGACGGCACGGCGGCGACAGGCAGTGGACGACACGAAAGCCAGCGAGGTGCGTTGCCGACCACCAACCGATTTTCTAGTGAGAGGGAATACCCTCTCTCTCTAAAAATAATTTAAAAAATGAAATGAAAAAAAAGAAAAAGATTGATATTTATAGAAAACTTAAGGGGAAATTATACTTAGGTCCCCCTAAGTTTGGCGTGTTTTTGTAAAATAGTCACCTGAAGGGACTGTTTTGTAATTTACCCATTTTTTATGCATGTTATATATTTTTGGTTTAATTTTTGTTTGGTCCCTTTACTTTTAGGCGTGTTTTGCATTTTGGTCATGTGTGGTTACTGTTTAAATATATTTTAATACTTAGGGACTGATTTAGTGATTTTCCTTTTTTACTTCTCAGCACTAACTTTTTTGTTTATTTTCTTCCAGGTCCATATACTTCATGTCGCATTTTACAGTTTAGTCCCTGAATCCCTATGTCCTATTTATTTTATTTTTAGCACTTTAGTTTTATTACTTCTAATTTAGTCACTAACATGTTATATTCTCTATTTTATTTATTTTAATTTTGGCATTTTACTTTCTGCTTCTTTTGTTTTAGTCACTAACTTTGACTTGGAGATAACTTTGATTTTATTCCCAGTTTAATTCCCTATGTTTTGACTATATTAAGTTTTAGTCCAATAATTATTACATAATAGGGTTTGTAATTTAATTTTATTATGTTTTAATACTCATGTTATGTGATATTTGTATATTAGCCATGACTTGTTATATGTTTATTATTATACCTCTAAAATTTGTTGTTTTGCTATTCAGTCCTTATTTAATATGTATGATTGAATATTTTTTATTGGTATTCTAATTCATCATGTTTGTAAATTATCACTTATGTGCCTAATATGTATGCATGAGTATATGTGATGTTAATTTTTAACCTTACATATTTATGTATATATTTGTTAGTTATTATAAATGCTTATCTATTAACTAAATTTTATTCGAATATTTTCAAGAACACAGATTTGTAGAGTGGGTGTGGAAAACATCACTTGATCGAAGTGGTGTAATCCGATACGACATTCGAACGAAATGTGAACTTGAAATAAAATTGATTTTATCTTGGTAATTAATTCTTTTTATTTTAAGTTGAACAATGCAATGCATGTTTCTAAATAGCGATTTATTTTATGCAATAATATCGATTTTCAATTTATATTCTATTCGCGTTTTATCGAAGAGGGAATATTCTTTATGGATAAGAAATAATCGAAATAGCTTTCCCGAAGGAGGATTGCTAATCTTGAGATTTCTTTTCAAGTTAAAGAATTTTCTCTAATTAATTAATTCAAAGCAAATTAATTAAACTCAATAAATAAATCATATTTTAACTTTTTATTCGATTCATGATTTCCACCATTTTGACAATGTGTAAGCGACACAATACCAATTTTGGGCGCTGTGGGGGTATTAATCATTCCCTACGCGTAACCGACTCCCGGACCCATCAAATCAAATTTCTAGTAAACACATACCATTTTTGTCTTAAAAAATGAGTTTTCTTTAAAATTGTTTTAAAAGACGTGTTTAGGTATTCGACCTACCTAGCCCAAAGGTCGATGGCGACTCCTTTTTCAAGTTAATACAAATTAATTCAAAATCCACCAAATTTTCAAATAAAACTCATAATCGTTTTTAAAATAATTTTTAATTGTTTTTCAAAAAATGGTTATAACAACATGGCGACTCTGCTGGGGACCTTTTTTTAGAGAGACGGACTGTAAGTCGCTTACACATTGTCATTGTGGTGGAAGTTATGAGTTCGAGTCTTTAGTTAAGTTATGATCCATTTATTGAAGTTTTTAATTTCTTCATTTTTTGTCATACTAATATTTAATTTTCACTTTCAGCTCTGTTCAAGTTTTTGAGAGTTTTTTCGTTTCCTTTTGAGTCGAAGGTTTGTATGTTCCTCCTCACACACATCACGTGCATTTGCATGGCATAAGCTCCAGACCCGAGCTTCGTTCCAGGTAAGTCAGGGTGAATGCTTTACTCTCGTAAGAATTTATTCTTCGTATGAGTTTTAGCAAATAACCCATGGGATACATACCTTATACCTTCGTACGGATTTATTCCTCGTATGGGTATAAGGCACTGAATCCCATTGAATTGAACTTGTTCCGTTTGAAACCTGTAATGGGTGAGGATCGAGGGTTTGGCAGCCCAAGGGGGCACCGACATCAAGGACAATCCGAGTACCTTTTCCTCATAGACCCAAAACCATGAATATAGTGAACCGTAGAACGGTCATCCTAGGTATAGCCATACCAAACCTCTTTCCGTCAGTAGGTACCCCAAAATAAGTGTACACAAAGGAGGAGCGTTTCTGAACTTTTACCTTTTGCTTTAAATTTTGTTGAATAAAAGCATGCGAACTAGATACCATGCGGTTAGGACCAATTTCTTGAAAATAAATTATGTTGGGTAGAAAGCATGTCCGGGTAGGATTGCTAACTAATGAAAGCATGCTCGGGTAGATACCATGAATGGGTAGGTGTTATATTTATCTTTAAATAACATCTTTAATTTTATTGATTATCTTGCCCGCACTAACTTATTTCTTTTCTTTTTTTTCTTGTGTCATTTTTCATCATTCTTTGCATTGCATTTCATCGACATAGCATAATGCGAAAATGTTGATCCGCAAGGGGATATTCAAGAGAAATTTTTCACAAGAAGAGATAAAATTTTTCAATCAAGTGGTCGCGTACACAAACATGCACCGAGGGCTAAGAGAAGTTCAGAGAGTAGAAGAAAGAGACTTGCTATAAGATCGTTCAACATTTGAGATTGGAATTATGATCCATTGATCCGAGGAGTAATCCAACAGTAGATTATTATTTACGATCATCTTATCGCTAGTCATCAAGGAGCGACGCATTGACTTCAACACCGTCGGGGCATTAATGGAGTTAGGTTACATAGCGCTTGAGGGGCATCATTTTCAAGGATGAAGATCCAAGATGAAGCATCGACCTATTTTAGAACCAATATCTAAGAGAAATCATGTCTGTAAAATGAACTATCTTGTAATGTGAAGGCTTTTATCTCTTGTGAAACTTATTCTATGATATTCATCGTTGGGATCAACATTTTTGCATTACATTTGTATCTTTTCATTTTGCATATGCATTTTATTTTTAAGCATTTTCATATGCATCATTCATGAAAACTTGGAATTAATTTATGGAGGACTCGATGAAGTGGTCCTAATCACGTGACATCACATTGAGAATAAAATCAAGATTTGAACAATTAAAAGAAGAAACTGAAATCAATACGGTGGGAGCTATTCAGCTGGTTGTAGGACTGAGCCTGCCAGGATGATCTGAGAAAAGAGTCCCCATATCCTGAGGTTTATGATGTTGAAGTCGTGTATAGTTACCACACAAAAATCTTAGGACATTCCGTGGAGAATTGTAAGGCACTGAAGCGTAAGATCTAAAGCCTGATGGATTCAGGGGCATGGATAATCGAAAAAGGATGGGGGCATTACATCAACCACTTGTATTGAGAGTATTGTTTTGTTTGAATTTGTTTTTGTTTTGTCTTTCATATTTGTTTAATCTTTTAATGATTGAACTTATGCTACCTTTTAAGGTTGAATAATTGAACGAGTTTTAATCTTTAGTTCTTCGAATATCAAATGAATTAAGAATTCTCTTAATTCTTAAGGAATTATGGATTTTTGACATATGACAAGATTAGACCTTTCTTATCCCATCTAAAACCCCAAAATAAAAATATCTCAATTCTTTACCCAAAATAATTCATGGTCACTACCAAATAACCAAATTTTGACATTCCCTCTCTTTGAGACTTTGAAATATTGCATTTATCTTTTTCATGAAACAAAAGTCATACCCTTATCTTTTGTTGAGCCAATAAAGTCACACAATCGTCTTCTTAGATGTAAAACCGATAATTTTTCTACCAATAAAACCTAAAAGCATTGTGTAACATCCTAAATCAGGGTCAGTGACTAAATTGCAAATTTTAAAAACTATTTGCTTGATTTCGAAATAAGTTAAAAGTTCATGGATTTAATTGAAGAAAGTTGATGTTGGATTTAATGGTAAAGTTTGGAAATAACAAGGGTATTATGGTCTTTTCTAAGAGAAGATTTTTATTCTCTTTTTAAGGGTTATAAAAACGTGGGAAAGAAGATAATTTCTCCAGAGTATTCTTCAGTCTTCTTCTTCATCCTCTCCACCGTGAGGCCTTGTATAAGGTAAGTGGGTCTTCAGTTGGTTAATTCTTTCGTTTTAAAGCTTGTTTTGATTCTTGGGATGTTAAGAAAGATTAAGGAAAGCTTTAGGTGGCTTAAAACTCAAAGATTAACAAGTTATGAGAAATTAAGAAAAATGAGTTTTTAAGTGAATTTTTGAAATAGAAGGAGTTAATAGATTTTGAAGTTTAATTTGACTTGTCAAGGGTTAAATTAAGAGATATGAAGTGATAGAATGGGTTTTAGAACATGTTGGAAATTTAGTGTGATTCTTGAATGCCATGTAAATGATAGAATTTTGAGTTTAAAGAAGTGATTATGGAGTAGAAATGAGTTTAAGTATGTGTATGAAAGTTAGGAATATTAAAGGGAGTGAAGTATGAAGTGTTCAGCTGAAAATGAAGTGATTTTCGAGCTAAAAATATGATTTATGGGCTAGGGGAATCGATACCCATTCAAGGGGGAACCGATACCCCTTCAAACGAACAAAAATTTCCAGAATGTCATGAGGGAATCGATACCCCCATAGTAGGGAACCGATTCCCCCTAAAGGAAAATTATGAATATTGGTTTAATAAGTTCGTTTAAGTTGCTAGTATCAAATTACAAGGTGTAGGTATCTAATAATAGTCTTAAAATGTATAATTATGTAGATTCAGAGTCTAATCAAGTTCCGGAATCATTGACAAGTAAGATCGATCAAGGGGAAAGATAAGAGATTGGAATTGACTAGTGAGGCAAGGTGAGTGCATACAAGTTAGTTTATGATGTTTAACGGAAATAAGACTTGCGACAAGTCTATTTCCTATATTAGAAGGCCTGAATGTATGATCATATGTATATGTTTGATTTGGGTATATGTGATATATATATTATAGGATGTATTAACGATTTGTGTGAATGCATGCAGTGTGATAAGTTATAGGAATTAATATGAATGATCTGTATGATTATATGAGAATGTGAAATAGGTTATATGATAGGTGACCATGCATGTTACATAGTAAATGTGATCAATTATAAGAATCAATATAATAGATTTATATGACTACAGGAGAAGGGTGATGAGTTAAATAAGATTAGACTATAGAGTAATATGAGAATAATATATTAGTGAAGAGAATTGAGTATAAATGATGATGCCAAACTATAAGATAAGTGTTATAGAGAAGAAGTATATTTAAAGAGAATTATGGTATAGGATTTAGGTAAAATTTAACTAAATAAATAGATTAAACTGGTATAAATGGAAAATGAGATAAGTTAGGTAGCATTTACCTAGGAGATAACATAAGATTATATGAATAAGTAGCATAAATGACATAAGGAAAACTTATGTGTTATATGATTTAAGCATTGAAATGAACAAAAGATATATTCAGGTGAAGTTATTCGGTGATATGAGTATATGCCATTATTATACGGTTTAGATGAAATACTATACATGAATAAATGCGATTGTGTGAGAAATAATAGAAACTATATGAGAACATGTATATGTGAAAGTAATCTATGTGATTATACGTTATATGAATACAAGAACCTGAGATATGTAACATGTGAATTACATGGAAATGATCTACGTGTAAGTGAACTATGTGACTATGTGATTATATGAAAATGTGATAATGAGTTATGTTCAAAAACTATGAGACTACGTGCCCAGGTAATATGAATACGTGAACATGTGAAATGACATAAATGATAATGCCCATGTTATGTGTCATGAGAGCTATGGGTATAGTTGGCATGCCAAGAGTCGAGGGTCTACGCGGTCCTTCGGGACATATATATATATTCTTTGGAACATGTGTGAAGTCTTGTGAGACACATATTTGATCCCTAGTCTATGTATATGATTCTTAAGGAATGATATGTGGTCCTTATGGACATTATTATATGGAACTTCGGTGCATTTCTACGCGGCACTACGGTGCATTTCTACGCGGTACTATGGTTCAATTCTACGTGGCACTTCGGTGCATTTATACGAGTTGTGGTGACATCATTAATGCACAACCTTTATAGACTCACATATCTATAGTTCTCACATGTGTTCATGGGCTAATAAAAATGATAAGATAAATAAACTTGGTATGATTATATGTTTATTTTGTTGTGAAGTGATATATGTGCTATGATGTGATAATTAAGGATATTATAGATAAGAGTATAAAATTATAAGGACTAATGTACAGATTGATAATAATGGAATGTATGTTTTGATAGAATGATATGTGTGTTTCTCGTGACATGGTACAAGTGCACATATATGTTGATGTATATGTAAATGAGTTGTATGACTTGATAGCATAAAACAATCTTGCATGATTAGTGGGTATGAATTTCATTAGATGTGGTTTTTTATGCCTCACTAAGTCATCGACTTAGCGTGTGATTGTTTCACACGTAGGTTACAGAAGCGAGAAGAGAAGAGAAGAAGAGTGAGACAGGTCAGCACATCCCTTACAAAATTTTAGATCAGAAAATTTCAGATTTAAATGTTTTTGGTTATTTTGAGTATAGTTGGCATGTACTAATTGGTTGAATTAAGTATGCTCTGATTGATTTTGGTTATTGTGGTCAGTTTATGTAACTAAACCGCTTTTACTTTAATGAAATGTTTAAATTTTCTTTGAATTTTGTCAAGAGTCAAAGTTTGAAAAGTCAATGTGACACCTCATACTCTTATCCGGGTCGGATACGGGTTGGGGGTGTTACACATTGATTATAAGATGTTCACTTAAACATGAACCTTCCTACAAGAAGAAACAATGTGGGGAATCTCGAAGCAATTTTCTGAGGATGAACATGAGCAATTGAGACATGTTGAGAGCAAGAAGCAGAAAAAGGAAATTAATTCAAAATAATTCTATCATGCATTAACTACATTGTTTTCATGTGAATAAAATCAATCCTAAAAATCTACCCCCTTGGGGATACCTCTTCTGCAAAGAATTCTGGTATGAAATTATGAACGTCATTCTTTCATTATCCCTTCAGAAAAAGAGAAAATATATCCCTTATGTCCCCTTTGAGCCTGAATTGTATTTTCTTCTGATTCAACCATAACCAAGGATCACTCTCCACACGGGGGGCAAGGTGAAGGAAATCTGCTCGCATGAGTGAAGAAATCCATCCAGAGAGGAATTCGAAAGGTAAACCAAATGCAGAGTGCAAAGATCCAATCAAAACAAAGAGAAAAGAAAAAACAATGAGAAATGAAAAAATAAAGAAAAAAGCAAAAGAAAAAACAAAGAAAGAAAAAAGATAAGAAACACATGCAAAGATTCCCTCGAGTCAAATGGCGCATCAAGCTTTAAACTTTGAGATTGATCAAGCACAATAATTCCAAAATCAGTTCACCAGAAGGTCATAGAATATCAAGAGAAAATAACAGACACATACGAGCAGATTCAAATTGAGCAAGACAAGATTGAAGGCATCAGAATGAATTGATCCTTGGTTCAATACCCTTAAACACTTATTTGAGCCTATTTATCATTTCTTTCATAACCGTGAACCATGGCCTACATTACGTGCCTTAAAAGTCCCTTCTAATCATATATAGATTTCTAAACTGAAGAGACTATCTTCAGATCCCTTCCCCATTAGGATTAATCCTTTATTTACAAAAGGTTTTCTAAAATCTTTAATGCATGATAGATGAAAAAATAAAAATAATAGAAAAGGGGGGCTTCAATATGTAAATTCTGAATAACGTCTTGAAACCAAAGGAGGGTTCAAGTTGAAAACCTAAAAAGGCAACTAGAATAGAAAGAATGTGCAGATGTTGTATAGAAGGCGATATCACTTGATAAGGCATCGTACAACCCGAGTGTGATCATGAGAGCTGGGAGTTGGAGAGCACTTCCAGTAGAAGAGCATACAAGCTACCCATCAGATCAGTGAACATCAAAGATAATGAGAATGCCATATTTCAACCAAAGACAATAACCTGAGACATTTTATCCTCTCCTTACTAAACCATACCTTAAAGATAGAATTGATCTTGACACTTGTCAAAATAACTATAATTTACTGAAAGATTAAAAGTGTAATTAATTCTTTGATATCCAATGAACTCTTATTTTATTATTTTTCTCAATTGTGAAACCTAGAAAGGGGCATTATTTTCTCAAAATCTTTAATTAAACATTTTTCAAAACTTTTCTAATTGATATTTTTAGACTTTTGAAAATAAAAAAAGAAGAAAAATGTTTTTCAAACAAGATAATCTCTCTGGAGTGGATCTTGGTAGTTGACATGTGGGTCTCAGACACAAAGCTCATTATCAGTACTGCAGCAAGAAATTATGAATGTTGGGGCATCTTTAGAGATTCAACATCCTGAAGTGAATGATAATATCTTCTGAAGGCCTTTCCTCCACACGTAGGAACAAACAGACTATCGATCTCCTTTGAGATTGTTTCTCTCGAAACAAAGGGTCGTCTCGCCTGAGACAAGTTTTCTTAAAAACAAATTTTATCTCGCTTGAGACAATTTTCGCTAATAACAAATTTTGTCTCGCTTGAGTTAATTTCTCTCAAAACAAATTTCGTCTCGCTTGAGACATTTTTCCTTTAAGAAACAAATTTCGAGTTTTGTTTCACTTGAAAAAAAGTTGATCTCACTTGAGATTGTTTTTCTCAAAACAAACTTTGTCTCACTTGAGACAATCTTCCTTAAGACAAACTTTGAAATTGTTTCTCTTGAAAAATCTTTGAGATCGTTTCCCTTGAAACAAATTTGTTTCTCTTGAAACAAATTTTGCCCCCCTTAAAACAAATTTTGTCTCCCTTGAGACAGTTTCTCTTGAAACAAATAGATAAATATGGCCTACCGTCATCACCGCGTAAGAATCGTGTTATCCACCGACCAGACCTTCTCATCACATAGGAGCCATGTCACCCTAGATAACCAACCATCCTCATCACATAGGAATCGTGTTATCATCCCAAAAGATAGTATGATGTCCTCATCGCGTAAGAACCATGTCATCCACCGACCAGACCTCCTCATCAAGTAGGAGCCGTGTCAACCCTAGATAACCAGCCGTCCTCATCACGTTGGAACCATGTTATCATCCCTAAAGATGTCCTACCATCCCTAAAGATGTCCTACCATCCTCATCACGTAGGAACCGTGTCATCCCCCGACCATACCTCCTCAACACGTAGGAGCCATGTCACCCCTAGATAACCAGCCGTCTTCATCGCGTAGGAATCGTGTTATCACCCTTCCTTAAGATGGCATGCCGTTCTCATCGCGTAGGAACCGTGTCATCCACCGACCATATCTCCTCATCACGTAGGAGTTGTGTCACCCTTAGACGACCAGAAGTCTTCATCATGTATGAGTAGTTTCATCCCCAACAACAAACATATCAAGTTTCCAAAACCAAAAAAAGAGAACCGAACAAAAACTAATTGTCTTTTTCATCTTTGCCCTATTCTTGTTAACAAAAGAATGTGCAAAGAGGGGTCGTTGTAGACACCCATTTTTGTCTGGCTCTCTCTATATATATATATATATATATATATTATTATTATTATTATTATTATTATTATTATTATTATTATTATTATTTTAATACATTTTACAGGCTTCACCGAAGCCCAATTACAACCCAAAATAGGCCTAAATTATAAGTTATTCGGCCCAAACCCAGATCCAAACAGACCCGACCCAGTTTAGTCCCACACCATCCCTAATGCTATCACCACCAACCTCCTGTGCAACTCCATCCCGTGCCCATACCCTACTGCTCCAATTACCCATGCCCTGTCAACATTTTATCAAACAACAAACCATCACCAATCAAAGGAAAAGAAGATTAAAAGGGAAGTATTTGGCGAGGACAAGGGGTTCTTATTCTTTTGACGGGGAAAAAAACAATGTAATAGCAAAAAAGGGGTACACCCCGATTCAAAAAAATAAAAAAAAAGGGCTCCTATTTTTTCGGTAGGGAAAAACAATTGTAACAGGGGTTTTCCCCCATTGTTTTGAGTAATGAAGCAACCATACAACTTTCCTCTGATATTTTTTAACAACAAGATATATATACATATATATATATATATATATATATATATATATATATATATATATATATATATATATATATATATATATATATATATATATATTCGAACGAGCAAAATAAAGAAAAAACTACCTTTGGTCGGATCTTCGCCCGCGATCAGGGCCTATTTTCTAAGATTCGAGCAGTGAGAAGCAACACATCGATGAGACGAACAACATATTTGAAAACTGGGACGATTATACGGTGGACGACGAAAGATCGAGGAGAGAAAGGTCGAACTGTTTCGGCTAGATTCATAGATTTTGGGGTCGATTCTCACGAAACCAACCATTGATCAGAGACGGAAAGGCCGAGATAGACCTCTCGGTGTAATTTAAAGGCCATCGACCACCGGCGACGTGGCGGCGTAGGCCGACGGCGACTGGCGAAGGTGAGTGGCCGGCCACCCACTTGTATTTTAGAGAGAGAGGAGACCCTCTCTCTGAAAATAGTTAAAAAAAATGAAATGAAAATAAAAAGGAAAAGGTTGATATTTGAACTTAGGTTCCCCTAAGTTTGGCGTGTTTTTGTAAAACAGTCACCTGAAGGGATTGATTTTATAATTTACCCATTTCTTATGCATGTTATATATTTTTGGTTTAATTTATGTTTGGTCCCTTTTTTTAGGCGTGTTTTTTATTTTGGTCATGTGTGGTGACTGTTTAAATATATTTTAATACTTAAGGACTGATTTAGTGATTTTCCCTTTTACTTCTCAGCACTAACTTTTTGGTTTATTTTCTTTCAGGTCCTTATACTCCATGCCACATTTTACATTTTAGTCCCTAAATCCCTATGTTCTATTTATTTTATTTTTAGCTCTTTAGTTTTATTACTTCCAATTTGTCACTAACATGTTATATTCTCTGTTTTATTTATTTTAATTTTTGCATTTTACTTTCTGTTTCTTTTGTTTTAGTCACTAACTTTGACTTGGAGATAACTTTGATTTTATTCCCAGTTTAATCCCATATGTTTTGACTATATTAAGTTTTAGTCTTGTAATTATTACACAATAGGGTTTATAATTTAATTTTATTCTGTTTTAATACTCATGTTATGTGATATTTGTATATTAGCCATGACTTGTTATATGTTTATTATTATACCTCTAAAATTTTTTGTTCTTGCTATTTAGTCCTTATTTAATATGTATGATTGATAGTTTTTTATCGGTATTCTAATTCATCATGTTTGTAAATTATCACTTATGTCCCTAATATGTATGCATGAGTATATGTGATGTTAATTTTTAACCTTACATATTTATGTATATATTTGTTAGTTATTATAAATGCTTATCTATTAACTAAATTTTATTCGAATATTTTCAAGAACACAAATTTATAGAATGGGCGTGGAAAGCATCACTTGATCGAAGTGGTGTAATCCGATACGACATTCAAACGAAATGTGAACTTGAAATAAAATTGATTTTATCTTGGTAATTAATTCTTTTTATTTTAAGTTGAACAATGCAATGCATGTTTCTAAATAGCGATTTATTTTATGCAAAAATGTCGATTTTCAATTTATAATTTATTCGCGTTTTATCGAAGAGGGAATATTCTTTACGGATAAGAAATAATCGAAATAGCTTTCCCGAAGGAGGATTGCTAATCTCGAGATTTCTTTTCATGTTAAATAATTTTCTCTAATTAATTAATTCAAAGCAAATTAATTAAACTCAATAAATAAATCATATTTTAACTTTACATTCGATTCATGATTTCCACTATTTCGACAATAAGCGACACAATACAAATTTTGTTCGCTGTGGGGGTGCTAATCCTTCTCCACGCGTAACCGACTCCTGTGCCCATCAAATCGAATTTCTGGTAAACACATACCATTTTTGTCTTAAAAATGATTTTTCTTTAAAATTATTTTAAAAGATGTTTTTAGGTATTCGACCTACCTAGCCTAAAGGTCGATGGCGAGTCCTTTTCAATTTAATCCAAATCAATTCAAAATCCGTTAATTTTTCAAATAAAAGTCATAATTGTTTTTTTAAATAAAAATTTAAATGTTTTTCCAAAAAAATGGTTATGACACACGCCTAGACGCTCTCGACCATGACCACCTGATAGCCCTCTGGTCAAAGACTGATGATATGGCTTGTAATAACGAGCAATGAACGTTTCAGAAGTGCCTTGCCTCGCCTTGCTTTGAGCAAAATGAGCACTGATAGGTATGTTTTCTAGTTGAGACTCGAAGCTTGCAAGCTGCGCGTTTCGACATCAATTAACATTCTGCATGCAACTTCAACTGAGATGGATTCACTCATGGTGGTTATAACAGCAACGAAGGGTTGATAGTCTCTTGACAATCCCTTCAAGATGTTGACAACATGCTCAACTTGCGACACCAGACTTCCACACGACGCAAGGGCGTCACACACTTCTTTGAATCGTGTAAGATAGACGCGCATACTATCATCTCCTTTTCTGAGCGATTTATGCTTGTAACGAAGGTTCATGATCGCCATAGTAGAACAGTTGGCAAAGAAGTACTGAATAGTCATCTAAACTGCAACCGCCGTCTCAACACTAACGAACTGAGATAAGAGGGAGGTGCTGATCGTGAACAGTAACCAAGAAGCGATAGCGCTACCTTGATCAATAAAATCTTTATATGCTTTGTTTACCATGATTACACTATCAGCACCAACAACCGTCTTTGGCGAAACCTACAACAACCCAGTCAGAAGTCACTGAAGATGATGAATACGCACCGTCAATAGTTCTTGTTGTTTCCAAAGGAGAAAATTCATCTCGTCAAGTACTAAAATCTTGACATTCACCTTCTTGTTGGTGAACATTCTTGTGGTAGTAGCAGAAGAACCGCCCTGAGCAATACCTCAATTAGCAGGACTAAAATCGGAAGCGTTCAACACCATTTTAATAAGCAAGAAATCAAGGTTTGCGATGAGCAGCGCGAAACCAGTTAGCACTCCATTGGCGAATCACTTTAAGCTCTCATCAGAACAGTGCCCTAAGACAGATAAGGAAGCTGAAAATATGGCAAAGGTTCCGTATTCTAATGCTGTTGGCTGCTTGATGTATGCGATGGTATGTACTCGTCCTGATTTAGCTCATGCTGTTAGTCAAGTTTGTAAGTACATGTCTAAACCTGGTAAGCAACATTGGGATGCAGTCAAGTGGATCTTTCGGTACTTAAAGGGTACTGTGGGACATGGAATTATTTTTGGGAGTCAGCGGGATAATCCTTTGGTTGTAGGATATGTGGATTCAGATTATGCAGGTGACTTGGATAATAGAAGATCTACGACAGGGTATGTGTTTACTCTTGGTGGAGGGCCTATTTGTTGGAAGTCTACTGTTCAATCTGTCGTGGCACTATCTACAACTGAAGCTGAATACATGGCAGTGGCTGAAGCTGCAAAAGAAGCTTTATGGCTTACTGGTTTAGTGAAGGAGTTGGGTGTTCAACAAGGTGGAGTTCAGTTGCTTTGTGATAATCAAAGTGCTATTCACTTGGCTAAGAATCAGGTGTATCGTGCTAGAACTAAACATATTGATGTAAGGTTCCACAAGATCAGAGAGTTGGTTACATCTGGAGAGGTTTTGTTTCAGAAGTTACATACTGATGAGAATGCCGCTGATATGTTCACCAAGCCAGTTACGACAGACAAGTTCAAGCATTGCTTGGACTTGTTGAATGTTTCGAGTTGTTAAAAAAAGCAAGGTAACCCAACCCACATTGAAATTTTCCAAGGGGCAGGATATTCGCCAAGGTGGAGATTTGTTAGGTATGGCTCATAAATATAACAGTAAAGAGGACAAGAGATGGAGCGGAGTGAGCGAAGTGAACATCAACTGTCCTTACAAAGAAAGTCTCGTTGTGGGGTTACAAATTATGTGGGTTGGGGGTGCGGGGGCGCAGCCCCCGCGGTACGGTACAGGGTTGATTTTGTAATTATGTACCAGGGTTTTCTATTATAAATAGAGATGTAACCTAGACCTAAAATATCATTGAATAAAATTCTAGCGCCGCCTAGGCACCGAGGACGTAAGCACATTGCCGAACCTCGTAAAATTCTCGTGTTCTTTCGTTTTTTTTACCCGTTTTCGTCAACATATACCATGTCAAGATAGTGATCAGAAAACAAGAAGAATAAGAAAAATTGATTTTTATTATTATCAACAGAAAGCCCAGTACAACAGTCTTTAGCCAAAGCTCATATAGCAGCCTTCAAGCAAGCAGGTAATTTAACTAAGTAACCAAACTGCAACCACCTAACTACCTAAACCAGTCAAACTGCACTACGTGGCATTACTCGTTATTCATAACACATCTGCAAACGAATTACAAAAAGAAATTAAATTATTGAAAGACCACATACAAATCGCAAATCAAAAATTAAACGACGTGAAAATACTATTCATGAATGCAAATTGTGCATCTAAATCTAATATGAGAGTCCAAAGCAGGACAAATTAACATGATAACAAATAAAACACTATATTAATCAATCGTGTCGATGTCAAATCCAATCCTAAAAAAGAATAACATAAAATAATGGTCAAACGATAAAAAACGTATCATAAAGATATAGAAAAATGTCCCTAAATGCAGAAGATGTGTCATAAAGACATAATTATTAAAAAAAATAAAAATAAAGATATGATATAATAAAGCAAAGGAAAAACAATAAATATCGATGGTCGATGATCATCACTAAGACTAAATCCACCGTCGATAACAAAGATAAAAATATAAAAGAGACTAACTGAGACTACGAAAACAGTGAAAAAAATAGGGCAACCGTAGTATGAAAAATGTACCTATGTTATTATTAAATTCATTTGAACTCAATACAATAATAAAATTTGAATCTTAAATTCATAAATATCTTTTTAGACAATAACAATTAATAAAATTAGTTTAATTATTTTTTATATTTTTCATATCATTTTAAGATTTATATTAGAAATTTGTGATTTCTCCTTCTGATAACGTATTCTTTGAAGATTAAACTTAAATTCTCTCCTTAAAATTATATTGGAAAATTCTATCATGATCGACGTGCATGATAAGCACTACTAATGATGAACATCATTAATTTGATTTATAAAAATTTAAAGTTCTAAAGGGTTCAACATATAATTATAAACTAGTTAAAAATTTAAAAGTAAATTATTTAAAATAAAGGGTAAACTATATCAAGGACCACCTAACTATTGCCCCTTTTTATTTTGACTATTATTTTTGAAATTTTGTCAATCATGTTACTAAACTATTTAAATACATTCAATTAAGCCAATTGCAGTTAATATTTAACGGAGAAGTTGATGTGATAGTTAAAATATTTGATATAATTACACATTTGGTCAATGTTACTTATGTATTCTATCAAATTGGTCCTAATTTTAATAAATTAAAATAAACTTAACCCTCAAATCAAATAGTGTCATGTGTCACTGAAACTTATTTAATTCCATTTGTGTGCCTAATTGAAATATGTAACTTATATTAATTTTAAAATCTAAAACCGTTTCAATAAATTTATTCAAATTATTATAAAACAATTAATAGGAACTATAACTTGATTTTTTGATCAAAGAAGCCGAGAAAACTTGGTTCCGAAGCTCGTAAAAGTCATGAAGGAGAGACAAATGACCCTTTCTTAAATGCTATCTATGTGATCCTCTAAGGCAGATTTATCGGGACAATGTAGATTGGAGATGATGCTCGCCCAACACTCCTCGTGGTCTAAGAAGCACAAACATGACGATAGTAGATGCAACAGTTCTTGGCAAATGCCTCGAGAACTAGGGAGTGGAAAATTAAAGGAAATTTTAAAATAATAAATTAACTTTGAAAACGTGTAAATAATTAAACGAATAAATCAAATATCAAAATGATATAATTGAAGTAATAATCTAGTGCAATTTTTTGTTATCGGAAAACATTAATTATATGTATAATAATTTTGGTTGATTGAGGTTTTTTTCAGCGATGTTATTATTGTGGTGGTCATTTTTAATTTATTATACGGCGCCGACCAAATTTCGAAAGATGCCATTTGATTTGAGAGTTAATTTCATTTTAATTTATTAAAATTAGGACCAAATTGATAGAATATACAAGTAAGTAACATTGATCAAATATGGAATTATATCAAATATTTTAACTATCACATCAGCTTCTTCGTTAAATATTAACATCAAGTGGCTTAATTGAATGCATTTAAATAGTTGAGTGATCTTATTGACAAAATTTCAAAAATGGTGGTCAAAATGAAAAGGGGCAATAGTTAGGTGGTCATTGGTACATTTTACCTTTTATTTTAAATAATTTACCTTTAAAATTTTAACTAATTTATAATTCAATGTTGAGTCTTTTAAAATTTAAATTTTTATAAATTAGATTAATGATGCTCATCATTAATAGTGGTTATCAGTACTCGTCTAACGCAGAAGAATCATCTTATAATACTAGTATTTCCTACCATTGCATTTAAGGTTTGTTTATATCTAATTATTTTAATCTTATCACTACAAGATTTAACTAATAATTAATGTCACTATCACCATCGAAATCCATGAATCTCACCGCTCATTTGGAGCATTTGACAGATTTAAAATGGTTAAATTGTTTGGTTATCGATTAATTAATTTTGGTTAATGAAAATTAAACCAAAAAAAAAATACATTTTTAATTCACTTAACAATATGACCTCCACCTTTGCACTTGAGTTAGGTTTATTACCAATATATAAAGAAACATCTTCTTATTACATATATATATAGTAAGTACACCTTTGGATGCTGCTGTTGTTTGTTTCGTTTTATTCTTATGCAATCTCCTTTGCTCTCCCTTCTCCTATATATGTATATGTATGAATGTAAGCATACATACCTCATTCCATAAACCCTAAGCTTATTTGGAGAATAGTTTGAGTTTTAATCTCTTTAGAAGAAAGTTAAGATGATGGTTGACATCGAGACTACATTTTCTATAGCCGAATTCGTGGAGTCCTCCACCACGAAGACACCTAATGCTCTTTTCTCGGACCACAACATCAACCTCGTTCGGTTAGTCCACTCAATCCATTGCTTCCATTTACAATTTCCACTGATTTTCATGCATGCATGCACTGATTTTCATGCATGCATGCATGCATGCATTTGCAATACGATAAATTGGAGCGAATATGGTGTAGGGATGCGATTGTATCTCTAGAAATTTTAAATTCTCACATAGTTTTAATATTTTCTATATATTTTCTATTGGTGATTGTTAGGCTATAGCAGAACTGCTGTGAACGTGCTTGTACTATAGCATAACTAGTAACAATCAGTTAGTTTAGGCACCAAAAGTTGTTAGGCTGTTAGTGTGTTTGTTAGCTTAACATTAGCTATAAAGTTGCATGCTTGTAAGTGAAAAAAGCATAAATTCAATATATCATTCATAGTATACCATTTTCAACATGGTATCTTTCACCGATCGGTCTTGGGCTTCTTGATCAACATCTGTTGCTGCGCGTCCTTACTTGGGGCTTCATGGAGTCATCCACGAGTAAGCGCTTCTCTCACAAGAAAATCAATGTGGTTATTGATGAGATGAACTTCCTCCTGTGGAAGCAGCAAATTCTGTTCACGGTATGGAGTCACCGTCTTGAACGCTTGCTGAATGGAGTGCTGAAGCCACCGCCGGAGACAATCCTTGATGATACTGGTGCAACTCGCACCAATGATGCATTCAAGGACTATGTAGCGTAGGATAGTGCGCTTGCCTCTTGGCTCATGTCGACCATTAGTCCTTATTGGTTTCCTCACTTTGTGGGTGCTGAATCAGCAACTGTAGTATGTAATGTCATACAATAACTTTTTGCGAGTAGGTACACGACTGCTGCCATGAGTTTGCACTACAAGTTACAGTCTCTCAAGAAAGGCAGTGATAGTATGCGGGTGTACCTCACTCATGTAAAGGAAGTATGCGATGCACTTGCATCATGTGGTAGTGTTATTTCACATGTTGGCCATGTTGCAAGCATCTTGAAGGTCTGCCCAGGGAGTATCAACCATTTATGGCAGTTATCACCACAATGAAGGAAACGTTATCTTTAGATAGCCTTTACACTGTTCTATTAGATGCTGAACCATAGCTGGCCGGATTTAATGAGCAATTCGACTATATACCTATGGTTGCTAATGTCACTGCAAGAGAGGAAGTTCATGACTCCTTTTCTAATGGGCGATGAGACTCTAAACCTACATGCTCATCGTTTGCCAATAGAATTGGTGATTGAGGTCAAGGTCTAGGGTGAGCCAGAGTTCAATGTCAACTTTGTGTCAAAGTTGGTCACCTGGTCGATCGCTGCTGGCACCGGTTTGATGAGAAGTTTATCTGTGTAACGTCTGACTATCAAACTCACAATGGTCATAAAGGCCAGTCTGTCAATGCCCACTATTCATTTACTGAGACTTCAAGCTTGGGCTGTGAATGCTGCAAAGGTCATTCTCAGACAGCAGACAATGTGCAAGTTAATACTGTTTCCAGATCCAATGACCATTGGGTGGTTGATTCTGAAACCACGCATCATATCACTCTAGATGCAACAAATGTCCTGAATCTTGCTAAATTTTGAGGTTCAGGTAAACTTACTATTGGTAATAGGGTCTCTATTGACATTCATAACATTGGCACTGCACTACTTCCTCTTACCTCAACCTCCTCAAGAACCTTGATATTGAACGAATTATTGCATGTACCTTACATAACCAAAAATTTACTTTTGGTATCTAAGCTTGATAGGGATAATAAGGTTTACCTTGAATTCCATACTGAAAAATGCTTTGTTCGCGATGAATTCTCCAGGGTGATCTTACTACAAGGTGAAGAGAAAGGAGGCTTATACATTTTTTCGCTCAGTTATAAGGGTTGTTGTTAAGGATAGATTAACCTAGACATATTTTTTAGAGGTGTTTCATTATAAGTTTATGGGTGTGCAGTACATCGATACAAAGAAAAATGAGTTTCTCGACTTGGTCATGGGTGCATGTCGGTGTTTGAGTAAAAGGCTGAGTTTTTTTTTGATTGATCGAGTATACTAGAAAGATTGTACCGACAAAGCTTGAGAGATGCAATAGGTTTAAAGATGGTCTGAGGAAAGAGATTAGTACATATCTAGTTACTGGATCTTTAGAGGTGTTCGATATTTTTGGGGATCAGGTGAAGGATATTGAGAGTACTATGGGTGATCTAGTTACAGGGTTCTCTGGGAAGAGATCCACAGATGCTAGTTTTCAAGGTTGTTCAAGAAGAAAGGTAAAGGACCTGATCAGTGTAATTATTATCAGGGTTAATCTGGTAGGTTGGATGCTTTATTTGGTGGTTGGGAGCAATCTCTGCTTTGTTCATCTTGTGGTAAGAGGTATCTGGGAAAATGTTGGTGCACTTCTAAGGTTGTTTCCAATATGGTGACAAGGGTCATTAGTTGCAAGATCGTCCGAAGATGGTTGAGTTGAGAGATGGTGCACCTATTCCTTCTAGAGGAGGTGGGCGAGTTGGAAATAGAGGTCTGGTGAGTCAGGCTTGTGGTAGGGGTCGTAGCCGTGCTGGTGCAGCTGACAGAGTGTATGCGATTCGTGAGCCTCATGATCGTATCCTGACGGATGTGATCAAGAGTTCATTTTTACTAGTCTTTTCCTTTGCTTTTCTTGATATATTCTGGTTCTACACATTCTTATATCCTTAGTCGTTTAACGAGTCAGTTAAGTGTTCCTGTTAGTGTTAAGGATATGGGTTTGGTAGTAACCGAGGCTTTGAGAGAAAGTGCACTTGTAGATCGAGTATATATAGGTGTTCTTTGGTTATTCAAGGTGTGGTATTTCCAACAGAACTGATGGAGTTACCGTTCCATGAGTTCGATGTCATTCTAGGAACGGATTGGATTCGTGAGCACCGTGTGCATTTGGATTTTGAGTTTTCTTGGGCACTTCTAAAGATGACAAATGGTGTCCTTTCCAATGTTGTGTCAACATTGGATGCGAGTAAGATGATGGATCATAGATTTGAGGCATACTTGGCTTATGTTCTGAATATGGGTGGTTTGGAGTTATGTGTGCAGGATATCTAGACAGTTTAGGACTTTCCTAACGTGTTTTCAGAGAAGACGACTTTACTTCCATATCGTGAGCTTGGGTGTCTTATATCGACCTATACCTATTCATTTCTCATGTCTATTGCGCCTTATTATTTTACACTTAAGGAGTTAAAAAAATTGAAAGTGCTTTTACAAGAGTTGTTGGATCAAGGTTTCATCTGTCTGAGTATTTCTCCATGGGGTGCTTTAATTTTTTTTATCAAGAAGAAGAAAGATATGATGCGTATATGCATTGTTTATCGCCAGTTGAACAAGTTGACAATCAAGAATCGGTATCCCTTACCGAGGATTGATGACTTGTTTGATCAGTTCAAGGGTGATAAGGTGTTTTCGAAGATTGACTTAAGTTCGAGTTATTATCAGTTAAAAGTTAGTGAGTCGGATATGATGAATATAGCTTTTCGGATGCGTTATAGTCATTATGAGTTTTTGGTGATGTCGTTCGGTTTCATGAATGTTTCATCCGTATCTCGATCACTTTGCAGTGGTGTTCATCGATAATATTTTAGTGTTTTCAGTTTCGAATAAGGACCATGACTCATATCTCAGGATTATTTTACAAGTATTGAGGGAGAAGTTATATGATAAGTTTCCTAAGTGAGAGTTTTGGTTGAGCATGGTGACGTTCCTTGGTCACATAGTTTCTGTTGAGGGTATTTATGTTGATTCGAATAAGATTAAGGCGATAGTTGAGTGGAAGCCGCCTAGAAGTGTTATCGAGATTCACAGTTTCCTTGAGTTAGCTGGTTATTATCGACGATTTATAGAGGGTTTTTCACATATAACTGTTCTTTGATCAAGTTGTTACAAAAGGATGTTAATTTTGAGTGGATAAAGAAGAGACATTGTAGCTTTGAGAACTTAAAGTTAACTTTGACTAAGGCTTTGGTATTGGTTCAACTAGTGTCGGGGAAAGATTTTATGGTGTATAGTGATGAGCCTATTACCGATCTTGGGTGTGTGTTGAAGCAATATGATAGGATGGTAGCTTATACGTCAAGGTTGTTGAAGCCGCATGAGAGTAACTATCCCATGCATGATTTGGAGTTGGCCGCAGTACTGTTTGTGCTTAAGATTTGGCGGCACTTCTTGTTTGGTAAGTTAAACTGATCACAAGAGTCTCAAATAAATCCTTACCCAAAAGGAGTTGAATTTGAGGTAAAGGCGTTGGTTTGAATTATTGAAGGATTATAACTGTGTGATCGAGTATCATCCGGGTAAGGTAAACATAGTTATTGATTTGTAAGTCGTAAGTCAATGGGAGAGTTACATAATTTATTTGCATGTTTGAGTTTGGTTGGAGATGTGAAGTTAGTGGTTGAATTGCAAATCAAGTCTACGTGGTCCCAACGTATTTGTGATTATAGTCGAGTTACAAGAAGTTGGAGGCGAAGCTCCAAATGGTGCAAGATGATTCTAGTGGTGGTTTCTTGTTAATTTCGAGGGTGTTCTGTGCTTTCCTGGTAGATTATGTGTGCTTAGGGATAAGATTATGTGGCGTAAAATTCTATCGGAGGCACATAGTGGGTCATTTGTGATGCATCCGGGTAGTATGAAAATGTATCGGGATTTGTAAGAGTTGTATTGGTGGCCGAGTCTAAAGCGTGCTACTGTTGAGTTTTTCGAGTGATATTTGGTTTGTCAGCGTGTTAAAACTTAGCATTAGTGTCCTTTGGGTTTCCTACAATAGATTAGTATTTTTGAGTGGAAGTGGAAACGTATCATGATGGATTTTGTATTGGGTTTGTCGTTGACGCGGTCAAAGAAGGATTTGATTTGGGTGATTGTTGATCGTTTTTCTAAGAGTGCATATTTTTTGTCGGTGCATATAATGTTTTCTTTGTAGAGGCTAGCGTAGTTGTTTATAGTTGAGATTGTGTGATTGTATGGTGATTCTTTGTCCATCATTTCAGATCGTGACCTGCGGTTTACGTTGAGGTTTTAGTAGAGTTTGCATAAGGATTTGGGTTCGAAGCTTAATTTGAGTACATCTTATCATCCGCAGACTGATGGTCAGTTAGAGCATGTGATTCAGATTTTGGAAGACATGCTTTATGCATGTGTGATTGATTTTATTGGTTCTTGGGAGCATTATTTATCGTTGGTGGAGTTTGCTTATAACGATAGTTATCAGGCTAGTATTCAGATGGCTCCGTTTGAGGCGTTGTATGGGCATAAGTGTCGTACTCCTTTGTATTGGAACGAGTTGAGTGAAAGGTGGGTTGTTGGTCTAGATTTAATTCAAGAGACCTAGGATAAGGTTAAGTTGATTAAGGATCAGTTGAAGGCAACTTTTGATCGACAAAAGTCTTATGCTGATTTAAAGCGGTGAAAGATTGAGTACATTGTGGGGATTTTGTGTTTCTTAATGTTTCGCCTTGGAAGAAGGTGTTACGATTTGGATGTAAGGGTAAGCTTAGTCCGAGGTTTATAGGACTGTTTGAGATGCTAGATCGTGTTGGTTCAGTTGCGCATCATCTCAAGTTGTTGCCTGATCTTGAGCATATTCACGATTTGTTTCATGTCGATGTTCCGTAGATATCGACCAGACCCTTCTCATGTTGTTTTGATAGACGAGGTTGAAGTTTGAGAGGATCTTTTTTATGAGGATGAGTCAGTTAAGAATTTTGCTAGTGATGTAAAGGTTCTTCGAAACAAGTTTGTTCTGCTGGTGAAGGTGTTGTGGCGTAACCATAATACCGAGGAAATGATATAGAAGACAGAAGAATCGACAAGAGCTCGGTATTCGTAGTTGTTTAGTTGAGGTAATTTTGATGGCCAAATTCTTTTTAGGGGGAGAGAGTTGTAACGTCCCAAAGTTCGGTTCAGTATTTACGTAAGTTTTCAGATTGTTTATAAATGAAAATAATATTAAATATTTTGAATTTTGATTTGGAAAATATTTTTGAAAGTTTTGGGTGATTTTTGGTTATTGAATTTTATTTTGGAATTTAATTATAGTTCTGATTTATTGATTAAATTGAATTAATTCAAAATTATGTTTTTAGTGACTAATTCACAAACTATAAAAAATCTAAAGTCTATGAAACTTATTTTACCAAGGCTTGTATTTAGAGTTTTTCCCTTCCTAATTAACCGCATTTTAATATTCCCTTTTTACAAAATTTCTTCCAGATTCATCCTTTAATTAAAATTTATTTTCATTTCACGTGTCTTTCATTTTCTCTTATTCAATCGTTTTATAACTTCTCCAAAATTCTCTTAAATTCTTTCCTTTTGCTGAGCACTTTTCTTCCTCTTTTCTTTTCTTCCTCTTTTAATTATATTTCTTTTCTCTTTAAGTTTAACTTTAATCCTCTTTTATCCTCTTTATCTATTTTACTCTTGATCATTATGGAGTGTCATTATTGAGTGTTCGATAGATGATCATCCGAGCATGTTAAGATTCTACATATGTTGAGGTAAAAACAAGTGAGGTGTGTGCATATAGGCTTTCCTTCATCTTGGTTATGTGTATTGTCTTAGAATGATTGTTATTCATTGGGGTTTTCAGCTCACACTCTTGTTTAACTATTTTCATAGGAATAGAATCGAGTCAGAAGCGAGGAGATATCATCGAAAGTGGTTTGGTAAGGCCAAGACTTAAGTGAAGTGTATGTGGTTTTGAAAAATAAACGGTGGCAATGTGGGAGACGTTTTGGGACTTAGATATTTTCTGTTATATTGATTGTAATAATTCCACTTGTGTTGTGGATGATTGATATATGTTTGGAGACTTGTTGATGATTTGATTCGATGTTTTAGAGATTGATATGCATGATCTTAGTTAAATAATGCATTTGAATGCTTGAATGTTGAATTGAACCTTAAATAAGTGTTTGGAGTGTATAGACAAGTGTAATTAAGTAAACCAAACCTGTTAGACCTTTAGGTAGTATGTAATGACCCAAAATGCAAAATTTGAGTAGGTGACTTGTGCTAAAGTTGAACATTTATGCAATATGTGACATTTAATGCAAAAATATTTTATGTTGTGTTGACCTAATTTTTGAAGCATGATATAAATGTATTTTGACATATATGAAGTGGATTTATAGTATCCAAGTATGATCCTAGCTTCTAGTAACATTTTGTGGTTATTTGGCAACTTATAAATGTATATTCTTGAGAATTATGCACTTTTATAACAAAAGGATCGATCCTTTAGGGGAAAGGATCGATCCCTTAGCTTGAAGGATTGATCCCAAACCTACTATCTTGCATAGAATCTATCCCACATAAAAAAGGATTGATCCCTCTAAAAATGGATCAATCGATTTAGTATTAAGCCCGATGGAAAGGGTGGAATTGCATTCGTTAAATGCCTGAGTTATTCCCTAGACTTATAATGTCCCCTAAATATTTGTGAGTTCAAAATGGTCCATAAACTAAACTGTTAATTAATTATGGTTGATAACATGAAATTGGATGGGATTTGTTTTATCACTCTTAAAATATATTTAATTTTTTAATGGAAGCATTAATTGCATTTTTGTTGTTCATACGTAAGTTTTGAATGTTCACAATGCATACGCGATTTTCTTTGCAGAGGTTAGCGGAGTTGTATACAACTGAGATTGTGCAGTTTCATGGTATTCCTTTATCGATCATTTTAGATCATGACCCACAGTTTATGTCGAGGTTTTAGCAGAGTTTGCATAAGTCTTTCGATTAGAAGTTTGATTTGAATATAGCTTATCATCCGCAGATTGATGGTAAGTCAGAATGTGTGATTCAGATTTTGGAAGACATGCTTTGTGCATGTGTGATTGATTTTTTTGGTTATTGGGAGCGATATTTTTCGTTGGTGGAGTTTGCTTATAAAATAGTTATTAGGCTAGTATTCAGATGGCTCCGTTTGTGGCGTTGTATGGGCCAAAGTGTAGTACTCCTTTGTGTTAGACCGAGTTGAGTGAGAAGTGTGTTTTTGGTCCAGATTTAATTCAAGAGATTGAGGATAAGGTTAAGTTCTTTAAGGATTGATTAAAGGTAGCTTTTGATCGACAAAAGTCTTATGCTGATTTGAAGCGGCGAGAGATTTAGTACGTTGTGGGCAATTTTGTGTTTCTTATATTTTCACCTTGGAAGAAGGTGCTGCGATTTGGACGGAAGGGTAAGCTTAGTCTGAGGATTATATGACCATTTGAGGTGCTAGAGCATGTTGGTCCGGTTGCACATCATCTCAGGTTGCCACCTGAGCTTGAGCATATTCACGATGTGTTTCATGTGTCGATGTTGCATAGATATCAGTCAAACCCTTCTCATGTTGCTTCGATATATGAGGTTGAGGTTCGAAAGGATCTTTCTTATATGGAAGAGTCGTTTAAGATTTTGGGTAGTGATGTGAAGGTTCGTTAAAACAAGTACGTTCCGCTGGTGAAGGTGTTGTCGTGTAACCACAAATACTGAGGAAGCAACATGGGAAACGGAAGATTGGATGAGAGCTTAGTATCCACAGTTGTTTAGTTAAGGGAAGTTCAAGGACGAAATTCCTTAATGTCCAAAAGTTCTGACCAATTTATGGATTTTTGATAAAAGAAAATAATTTTAAAAATTTTGAATTTTGATTTGGAAAATATTTTTGAAAGGTTTTTGGTGATTTTTTGTTATCGAATTTTATTTTGGAATTTAAATGGAGTTTTTATTTAATAATTAAATTGAATTTATTGAAATTATGATTTTAGAGACTAATTGCAAATTATCACAAATCCAAAATCTATGAAGCTTATTTTACCAAGGTTTTTGTTTAGAGTTTTCCCTTCTAAATTAATTTTATTTTAATCTTCATTTTTTACTAAATTTCCATCTAGATTTATCCTTTAATCAAAATCTATTTTCATTTCTTGATTTTCATTTCATGGGGCTTTCATTTTCTCTTCTTCAACTGTTTTGTAAATTCTCTCAAATTCTCCTAAATTCTTTATTTTTGCTAAGCACTTTTCTACATATTTTCTCCTCTTTGATTTCTATTTCTTTTCTCTTTAATCTTGATTTTAGTCATCTTTTCTCCTTTTTGTCGATTTTACTCTTGATCATGATGGAGTGACATTATTGATCTATTTCTTCTTTTTTTAATCTATAACAACAAGGTAATGTTCCTTTCTTTGGTTTTCTTTCATGCTTCGAGGGCAAGTGATTTGTTGTTAATGATTCTTTTGATTAATCAATCTATTAAAAAGGATTTTATGAGTTCATATTGATTTTCAGAGTTAATTATTGAGCAAAATTTTCGTAGGTGTTTATGAGGTTCTTGATGAAATTAAGATGTTTTTTGAGATGATTATTATCACATTAAAACAATTTTCAAGTTTTTTTGATTTGGATATAGATTTTTTGAAAACAACCTTGATTTCAACATTTTTTGGGAATCTGGGAATTAAGTGTAGAGGAGGTTCAATTGTGTGGTTTTAGATTGATTAGATGTTGATTTTTGTTGTTGTTGTTGATCAGATTTTGTTGAAGAGAAGTGATGCAAATCGGATCGGAGGTTTCAGAGAGTCGTTTCGGTAAGGATTTCGACAATTTTGATGTTTTCGCTCTATTTTAGAAACAACAAATTATGCTTTGTTTTAGTATTGGTTTTGATGTGTTATTTTGATTGTCAAGGTGTTTGATGTGTTAGATATTGAGGAGAGTTGTGCTTTCTGTTTTGGTGAGAGTTTGGTTAGTGTTTTCGATTACCGGACAACAAGGTGAGTAACTTTCATTCTTTGAGAATGGATGTGTTCAAGGTTAAGGAAAGTTTAGGTTGATTCAATACTCGATCATTATTCTGATTGTGTAATTCAATTAATGATGTTAATGATAATGTGGATTGAATTACATTGTGTGTGATGCAACATATATCAGAAATGTGGATGTGAAATTTGAATGTTATGTGTCGCAAATGATGCGTAAGATTTTGAAAATGTTTTCCAAAAATCTATATACAATGTGAATGTGTGATTAGACTAGTCAAACATTCTTACTGTTCATAATGTGGATTGATCATGACAACCAATTGTGATTGTGTTTCAAAATGACTTTGAATTAATACACGTGAAGAGCTATGAATCATTGAGAATCACTCTTGTTGAACTTAGATTAATCGGCTATTTGTTCTTAATGGGATCTTTGGATATGAAAGACATGCACTGGATATGGTTGGGCGTTGAGTTTTACTACGCAATTTCATATTTTTAGACCTATATGAGACTGTAAATAAAATAAGAGTCGTATGGAGTTCGTTTATCCAATAAGTGAGTTGTGTTTTGAACAAAGGCCATTGATCTTTTAATGGAAAAATATGTGTGCATTGTGTGTGCCCTGCTGAAGAAGGTAATCGTGCATGAGTGTATGTGGTTGTTGTTGAATTATGTGAACAAATGACACTTGATTATCCTGGGAGTTGTGTGCATTTAGTGTTCGGTATATGTTTATCCGAGCATGTTAAGATTCTACATATGTTGAGGTAAAAACAAATGGGGGGTGTTTGTATATAGGGCTTTGCTTCATCTTGGCTATGTTCATTGTAACGTCCCAAAACCCGGGTTAGTTGTTCAGGTCAACCTAAGACCCATAAATCGAACAAAAGAATCCAATAAAATATTTGGACTTAGCTAATTTGGGATTGGAATTAAGTTGAGCCCAAGGGTAAAGGGTGATTTTATTTGATTTTATGGACAATTGAGCTAAAAATGTAATTTAACATTTTTATTTAAAAGCTGAAAACTCCCCCTTATTTTATGGTGTTTACGTGAACCACTCCCCAAATATCCCACCAAACCTCATTCTTCATCCTTTCATCATTTTTCTTTTTTTTCTTTTCCAAAAGCAAGATTTCCAATCATTACAAATTTAGTTTGGTTTATCTAAGATAAGATTATTAAACCTCATTCTTCTTGCTTCAATTTAAGCTCCACATTGTAAAATTTTAACCATACTTGGGAAAATGCGTTTTGAGGGGTTTATGAGAATCTTTAGATTCTAACTCGTCTTTACTAAGATTCAAGTTATAGAAGTGTTTTAAATCCCAGCCCAAGAATCTAACTAAGTTAGTAATCGCTTTTCTTAATTTTGTTTAGTGAAAGAGGTAGGTGAAAGTTCAAAAGCTAAGGGAAAGAAGATAGCACCTTGAGTGAGTTGGGAGCTTTTTCATTAGTCAAGAAAGTCAAGGTAACTACACTTACAACTCTTCCATACTTGTTAGAGGATAATTGAAGTGTATTGTAGCATAAAGGTTTAGATTAAAGCTTACTGAGCATGTTAATGGTAGATTTTTTGTTTCATGTTAAAAGCATGTTTAAAGCCTTATTTATGACCCTATTTGATCACATAAAATTCTAAGAACATTTGGGACCTTTAGGTAGCAATGTAAGTGAATTACGTGCCTAAAAGAGGCAATTTCAAGGGAAGGTATCAGTACTGAAGGGATCAGTATATATATTGTTCTTGTTAAGGTCTAAATTAGTGAAGTTTATGAGTGCAGTATCGATACTCATTGAAGGAGTATCGATAATGAGGGTGCGATATCAAGACCAGGGTGCTTGGAATCGAGACCTATTTTCCAGTATGCCATTTTGGTATCGGTACTCAAGGGAGTATCGATACCAAACGTCCAAGTATCGATACTCCCTATATGAGTATCGATACTTCCCCTTTTAAAACAAGAGAGTTTTGTTATGAGGTATCGATACCTTAGGTAGGCTATCGATACCCGATAGGCAATATCAATATGGTATGGCTAGTATCAATACCAAATAGTTGGTTGGGCTATAAAATTTGTGAAATTGTAAAGGCTAGTGAGGTTCCCATTAAGCCCTAATTTCTCTTAATTAAGAATAAAAAAGAGAGCATTAGTTATGTATAATCAAACGTAGAAACTAGAATAATTAAGGCAACATAAGACTAGCCTTGGTTGATGCTCGGTAAACAATTTGGACACTGAAGTTCCTTTCGTTCAGGGTATCAAAGTATAGAATCATTCCGAATATCCTTAGGGAGTGCGCAAGGCACTTTAAACTGACTAGCTAGGGTACAAGGTTCGACACTCTCAAGGGGTGGGCTAGTCGAGGGTGTGGTGTATGATGTAGAGATTCTGAGGGCCACATCCTTGGTAAACTAGAGGGGTTCGTGAGCTCGAAGATGCAGAAATCCCTGAGCCGTACCATGATGTCTACCATAGAGTATAGAGTGAGTATGTGAGTATACTCACTATATTATTTTATCAGTTGTATAAACATGTTGTTGTACCCCTTTTAGTATGTTTTCGTTGTTTGTGTGACACTGGGCTAGTTAGCTCAGCGTTTGGAATTCTTTTTCTTATGTAGATTCTTAGGCAGAGCGCTTGAAAAACTTTTGTGCATAGTAGATCCAGACCCAGACTTTCAAAGCTGAGTATGTCTTGGTTTCTTCTTAGATGGCATGCATATTTATAACCCTATTTGTAAAAGAATCGAGTCGTAACTTGTTTTAAATGAATAGTCTGTATATTTCTAAAAGTATTTATTTTGGGGAGCTCCCGATTGTAAACTTATTTGTATGATGGTTAATGTTTATTTTATTATGAGCATTTTTAAATGTATGTTTTCCATATGTTAAAGAAATGTTTGGTTAACCATTATGTTGGTTTCGTGTGGAATTCTCATCGGTCGATTGTGTGTCGTACTAGTGTAAGGTGTTACATTTAATGGTATCAGGGCGTCAGGTTTAGACGCCTTTAGAACCTACGGGTTAGAGTCAGTAAAAGTTTATGAACATGCATGCCTATAGGGATGTTAAGAGAACTTATACTTCTAAAAATGTGTATAGTAATCTCTCTTATTGTTTAAATTTTAGAGATTAGATATGGATGAGAGCCCATGCCACATTTAGGATGGTAGACATGAGAGTGGGGCATCTCTTATGGTTGATCTAGGTGATGAATTTGTACCCGATACAGATTTTGAGGAGCATAGGGATGTAGGGGTCGAGGAGGCATCTTCTTTAGAGATTTGATGGAGACCCTTAGGCGTATAGCCAGAGCCATACCTCGGACACTCTCTACCTTACCTGCCTAGACTATTCAACCAGCCCCACCTACAGTAGCACTTTAAGAGACCCTAGTTGAGAGGCTATAGAGATACCAGATCATAGATTTCTTCAACACGGTAGGCAACAATCCAGTAGCAGTAGATCAATGGGTCATCAGAGATACCCTTCAGGTATGTTAGAATGTGCCATCTCCCTGCTAAAAGGTGATGCCATAGATTGGTGCGAGACGGTTGAGATGTCTCTACATCCAGAGTTACCTACCTAGGATCGCTTTTAAGAAGAATTTCGTCAGAAATACATTGGAAAGGCTCATATGGATGCCTTTAGAGATCATTTCATCTAGTTGACCAAGAGGGATTGTAAAATGTTTAAGTATGAGGTAGAGTTCATTCGCTTGAGCCGGAGTCATCCAGGGAGAGCCTTCATTTGGATATTTTGACCCGCTTAGCTGTTGATCCACCAAAAGTATTTGTTGAGTTAGTCCGGAAGGCAAAAACTGTTGAGATGGTTTTGGGTAAGAGAGGAGTAGAGGAAAAGGTTACTTCTGGACAGATCAGAGGAGTAGCAAGATCATCTAGATATTCCCAGCAGCCTAAAAGGGTGAGAAATTCTCAGGGGTCTTGGAGAGCCCCAACAGGTCAGTCTAGTAGGTCTACTCAGAGTACAAACAAGGGTGGAAGTTGATCTAGTCAACATAGAAGACCATTAGCTACTACATTAGTTGCGATCTCTGAAGGTTCTTTGAGGTTGTAGTCTTATTCCACTTGTCCTACCTACAATAAAAGACATCCAAGGGTTTTCCGACATGGGTCCCAGGGTTGTTACCATTATAGATCCCTACACCATTTTGTTAGAGGCTACCTCAAGTTGCAAGATATGGTCTTAGCCACTACTCCGAGATCAGCATCGTCGGGTCAGAGGGTAGAGGACCCCAGAAAGGTGGGAGTTTGACATCCGATCAGTTTGGTAGGGTTGCCACCCGATCTGAGGCCAGTGTCGAGCCCAGAGTTGTCGCTCGTCAGTATGCGGTCTGAGCCCGAGAGGATTGTGATGTCGCTGATGTTATTACATATAACTTTATTATGTTTTCCCTTCTAGTTACTGCTCTAATCAACCCCAGATTTACCCAATCATATAGCTGCTATGATCTAGTGCATGAAAGAAATATCCCAACTAAGAACCTTAAGATACGAGTTTGAGTGTCCAGCCCTTTAGGATTAGATGTCCTAGTAAATAAAATCCATCATAGATGGCCTATCAAAATTAAAGGTGAACCTTTTCCTGCCAACCTTATAGAACTACCTTTTAGAGAGTTCGACTTGATTTTGGGCATGGATTAGTTTTCGGAGTACGACGTGAGCTTGATTTGTAAGCTTCGATGGCTTAAACTTAGAAATGAGGATGTGACTAAGATCATCATGTTTGGCGAGAAGCCTAAAGGTGAAAAGGTCGTCAGCCCTTAAGGTAAGATGAATATTAGATCAGGGTTGTAAAGCCTTCTTAGCTCACATTGTTGACACCAGAGTCAAAGTTCCAAAGATATAGGATATTCAAACCGTTATAGACTTCCCATACGTGTTTCAGAAGAGTTCTCAAGGTTACCACTAGATATAAAGTTAGAGGTTGACATAAAAGTAATGCTTGGGTCCGCTCTGGTGTCAACTGCTCCTTATTGAATGACACCGACAAAGTAAAAAGAATTGAAGTTACAAATTCAAGAATTGCTCGAAAAAGGATTTATTCGGCCAAGTATTTCTCCTTAGGGAGTGTCGATCCTTTTCGTTAAAAAGAAAGACTGGTCGATGAGGCTATGCATCGACTACTGCCAGTTGAACAAGTTAACAATCAAGAATCGATAACCCTTTCACAGAATTGACAAGCTCTTCGATCAGGTTAAAGGAGTCTATTTTTTTTTTCTAAGATAGGTATGAGATTCAAGTATTACCAGCTTAAGGTTAAAGAGGTAGATATTGCGAAGATGGCATTTAAGACAAGATACGGTTACTATGAGTTCCTTGTAATGTCGTTTGGACTTACCAATGCCCTAGTGGCATTCATAGACCTTATGAACCGATTCTTTCACCCTTACTTGGACCGGTTCGTGGTGGTTTTCATGACAATATTTTGGTATACTCACGATCAGAGGATGAGCATGACCAGTATCTTTGCATAGTTCTTCAGACCCTTCAAGATCCTCAGCTGTAGATACATATTTTCATTAGGGTTTTTGTCTAGTACGAGGTCCAAAAATAGATTACAAAGCCCAACACATTACAAGAGCCTTCAGAAGCTTCTCTCTTTCCAACAGGGCAGCTACATCAATCTCTATGTCACCGATAGCCATGTGAACCGGTTCCCTCTTCGACACCTAGAAAAAATTCATTCACTTGTGATTCCCTCTTCTGCACAGATATGGCCAAAAAATGATTTTACAACTGTTTTGGCAGAGGAATCACGGGGATTTCATCCTCACGAGAGAGGGAGATGAGACAAAATATCCCCTCGTTCTATATAACCTGCGAACAACATAATAGGAGGGAAAGGGAGCCATTTTTTTCAGAGAGAGCAACCACAAAGAGAGATTTTTTGAGGGGATTTTCCTTTTCTCTGAACAAATAATACTATATAAAAACAGGGGATCTTTTTTTTCATCAACAATCGAAAGCAATAAAGGAGAAAAAATCATCAGTAACCAAAAAGAAACTCTCTTTTATGAGATAACAACCCATCGACCAAAAGAAAACCCAACAGCAAAAAGCTTACCTTTCCCGTCCGAAAAGCCCCATCACCGTCGCTCGGAGTCATAACCGTGTCGAGTCGAAGGTAAAGCCTTCACCTTTAGTCATAATTGAATAATTTTAGGGTTTTAGGGTCATTTTTGTATGGATTTAAGTTTTGGGCTTTTGGGTTCTGAAGAAAATGTAGTCGTCAGGGGCTTCGGTTCGAAAAGAGTTTTTAGGGAGAGTTTAGATTAGATCTTGGGTTCCTGGGCTTGTTTTTGAAAATGGTTTCATTTAGGGAGTTTATTTGACCACTCATCAGGGCTTACATGCGGCGATGGCCTCAGTGACCTCTTGATTTCAGAGAGAGAAGTGAAAAGGGAAGAGAATAGAGTGAGAGAGAAGAAAGAAAGCAGTTGATGAGAGAAAATGAGGTTTAGGGTATTTTCTTTACCCAAAATAACACATATATATATATATATATATATATATATCACCGCCAACATGACAATATTTAAGGGTTAGGGCAACCTGCTTCTGGTGAGAGGGGTAAATCCCGCGAGGGATCCTTTGAGCTTCGAAGTATTATACTTTGGTTCTCAAACTATCTTTTTTGGGGTTTTTATTTGTAGCGTATATGTTTAAGCGCCTTCCTTTTTAGTCCTAGACTAAGCTATCTTCAATTCCATTTTGGTTTTACATTTAAACTGTTATTTCGTGGATTCATGTTTTAGTCCGGGAGCATGTTATTTCGGTTTTGTATGAATTTTCGTATTTAACCTGTAGTTTTATTCTTGTGTATTTTAGTCCCTTGAGGATATGTATGTCCCTGATCTATGATTTCATTTTCTATTGCTTAGTTTTATATATTTTCGTTTTGGTCCTGAATGTTCATGGTTTTTTTTTGTAATTATGATGCCAATATTTTTCAATCGTTTGTTTTAGACCATAATATTTTGCTTTATTCTATGTTAGTAACTCCAACTTCTTTTATTTTTATTTTAGCCTTTACATTGTTTTCTTTAGCTTGTATATATGATTCATCTTGGTTGTATTTTGGTGTGTTAAGTACGTTGTAGCATGTTATTAAATTAATTGGTCTTGGACATGTTATGTTTATACCCACCCCCTAAATCTAATTTAGTCCAATCTAAACAAAACATGTTATTTAATTCAATCCTACGTGCTTATGCAAGCATGTTTGACCATACATATAGATTTAGATTCTATTATTTATTTAATAGGTGAGTCTTTATTGCATATTGTGTATGATACTCCCATGAGCATGACTTAACTCGATCCAAATAATTTGACTAAGGGTAATACCTTTTCGTTTTAAAATTTACTTGAGGTGGTTGTCTTAACTTATGAGAAAGCTATTTTCGACAATTTTAAAACAAAGATATATCCCGTTAAGTGAAACCCTAAAATTTGATCTCACCTAAAAATTAAGAATGAGATAACAAGAAATGTTTGTCTATTTAGATTCTTCGAGAAAAGATCATTAGAACTCATCCAAGGTTCGATCTCAACGTCTTTAAATAATTGAATATTCTTCTTCTTTCTAAAAGGATTGGTAATTTTTAATTTAATTTTTTTAATTTCGTGCATTTCAATATTTCAATGAAACCATACTATTTCTTTATTTCGATTAGAGTAGGAATTGATTGTCTCAAGGTACGATAGGTTGTTTCTTCTCGATAGGAAATGATTAAATATTACTTGTTTTCGTTCTAACATTCATGAATGTTGTTTTAAGGGATCATAAATTAAATTAAGTTTGAACTTGTAAATTTCATTGCAAAGACAATTAATTAATCGATTAGGTACCGATTTAAGGCGTTATGGGATGCTAATCCTTCCCCACGCGTAACCGACTCCTGAACTCAATTTTATGTTACGCATACCATAAATTTGTTGTTTTAATTACAATTAATATTTTTATTAAAAATAACAAATATGTTTTTGGGTGCCTAATAACACCCTAATCAAAGATTGGTGGCGACTCCTCGAACCATATTTTAATTTATTCTTAAAAGGGAATCCCAAATTTCTCGAAGTGATATATTTTTTTTATAAAAAAAATCACAACTCCTTAATTAAAAAATTAAAAAATTAAACCTGGTGTGGTTTTCTTTAAAAGAAAAAAAAATCATTTTGACAACTTGACGACTCTGTTGGGGACCTTTTTTTAGAGAGTCAGATCCTGGAATATCATGGCAATTGATGGAATACAATTGGTCATACACCTTCAATTCCATCAATTGTTGCGGTGGTCAGTTCCAAGCAGTGATATTTTATTTCCCGCTACAGGGTAACAACACATACACAGTCTCCAAAGCCTGAAATGGTGGATTCTCTTTTCAAGGATGAAAGTTCTATTGGATTTCTACACAAGTTCAGGCGGAGAAAGCTAATCTTATCAGGGGCAAAAAAATTTTGTTGGGGTAAGAAGAAATTGACACAAGTCAAGAATTTCAAAAGTGCACGCTGGTGCAAACAAAAAATGAAGAAAACTTAATCAGGAAGAGAATGAAGATCGCTCTTGTAGCCATTCCAGCCACAGATCAAGAAAATATGCATTTTATACATGATACATTAATTTGTGTCATTACATCATACATCATTTCATACATACATGATAAATTTTGATCTCTCTTATGAGGATGTCTGTAAAATCTAATTTTAGAAAATTTTTCTCTTTCTTAAGATGGTTTCCCTAGAAACTGCAATCGTGACCTTCTTAGAACATGTCTCCTAGAAAACTCAATCTTATCTTACTTAAATTCATTTTTCCTTAAAGCTTCAACTTGACTCTCTCATGAAGAGGAGTCAATATTTCATTGTTATTCCTGGCTTTCTCGTGAAAAGGAATCAATCTTTCAGTATTTTCATTCTCGACTTTCTCGTGAAGAGAAGTCGATCTTTTAGTGTTTTCCTACTTGACTTTCTTATGAAGAGAAGTCGATATTTCAGTATTGTTGTTCTTGAATTTCTCGTGAAGATAAGTTAACCTTTTAGTATTGTCATGTTTCACTTTCTCGTGAAGAGGAGTCAATCTTTTAGTTTTATCTTCCTTGACTTTCTCGCGAAGAGGAGTCGATCTTTTAGTGTTGTCCTACTTGACTTTCTCCTTAAGAGAAGTCAACCTTTTAGTGGTGTTGTTCTTGACTTTCTCATAAAGAGAAGTTAACCTTTTAGTATTGTCATTCTTGACTTTCTCATGAAGATGAGTCAATCTTTAGTGTTGTCTTCCTTGACTTTCTCGCGAAGAGGAGTTGATCTTTTAGTTTTGTCCTATTTGACTTTCTAGTGAAGAGAAGTCAACCTTTTAGAGATGTCATTCTCAACATGTCTTTCTCGTGTAGAGGAGTTAATCGTTCGATAATGTTATCTCCAATCCTGACTCTCTTAGGACTTGTGTCCTAGAAAGTCAGTTTAGTCTTTCTAAAGATTGTTCCCCAATGAACCTTCTCCTTAAGGTTTTTAGGCTCATTTCTTTAGAAACCTCACTTTAATCTTTCTTAAGATAGTATCCCTAGAAACCTCAACATTGTCTTCCATAAAGACCTTTTCACTTTCTCAAAATATTAATGATAAGTGAATTACATCACTACATTTATTATTCATATAACAAATTTGTTGCACATTCAAGATGAATATTTTATAGGTTTTTCAAGAAAACTAAAGATTTATGAAAAGCAGAAGTCATCAACCAATTCAAAGTCCCAAGAAGGGTTCAAATGGAACTCGAGTCAAGGAAAATTCTCATATCTGGTGGTTGCGAGGCAAGTTCCCACAAGTGAAATGGATTTTTAAAGATTCCCTCGAATTCTGAACCTTCAGGTATAATGTTTTTCAAATTCTCAAACATACACTAATGATTGGTAATGTTCGATTTTTAGGTTTGATCTCTGTGAAGATAAGAGAAACAAATCGATCTCGATTTAGTCTTCCCTTAAGAGCAGCAAAATGGATCAAAATTTTCTCGAGTCTGATCTCCCCTAAATAATATTGGAGTAGATTCTTCTTCTTTCAGATTTGGTCTTTCTGAAGAGCAGTGAAGCAAATCAAGTTCGATTCAGTCTTCCCTGAAGAGAAGCGAAGTGAATCAAAATTTTCTCGAGTCTGATCTCCCTTAAAGAGTAGTGGAGCAGATTCTTCTTCTTTCAGATTTGGTCTTCCTGAAGGGAAGTGAAGCAAATCTATTTCGATTCAATTTTCGCTGAAGAGTAGCCAAGTGGATCAAAATATTACATGTCTTATCTCCCCTAAAGAGTAGTGGAGCAGACCTGCATTCTTTCAGATTTGGTATTCCTTAAGAGCAGTGAAGCAAATCGATTCTGATTCAATCTTTCTTGAAGAGAAACAAAGTGGATCAAAATATTACGTGTCTGATCTCCCTTAAAGAGTAGTGGAGTAGACCCACCTTCTTTCATATTTGGTCTTCCTGAAGAGTAGTGAAGCAAATCGATTCCGATTTAATCTTCCCTGAAGAGTAGTAAAGTGTATCAAAATTACATGTCTGATCTCCCCTAAAGAGTAGTGTAGTAGTTTTGACTTCTTTCAGATTTGGTCTTCATGAAGAGAGCGAAGCAAATCACGTACGATTCAACCCTCCTTTAAGAGCAGCGAAGTGAATAAAAAATGTTCGAGATCTGATTACCTAAAAAAACGGAGCAGATCACATCCGACTTACCTTAAAGTTACAGTACAGCGGGTTATTGTTGAAAACATTTTGATGTTTTGATATAACAAATTAAGTATAAATGAATTTTAAGATTTTACATCATTTTCAAAGTATATTTGATTCAATTATTCGACTATCAAAATATTACTCCAAGTTTTTCAAAGTTCAATTTCAATCCTTACTAAAGTGAAAAATTGTAATTCATACTGAAAATATTTTTGAAACAATTTTTACAAAGTATTTTGAACCAAAACCGAGCTAAAAATCAAATTTACAAAGTGATGTACCGATGCACTATATTGATGCATCGATGCACACCCATTTCGAATGCACATAGTGTACTGATGCACAGACCATGCATCAATGCGCTCCAGGCTCTTTTGAAACATCGAATGTAATTAGTGCACCGATGAACCCCCAGTGTAGCGATGCACTAAGTCTTATAACAATCGAAATATTTGAATTTTACACATAGTGTACCGATGCACCTTGGCTATGCATCGATGCACCATACGCTCCCAACTGTTTTATTAATTGTTTTCACACCAAAACGGCTCTGTTGACTCCACTAATGATCCTCAATGTTCAGAAGTGATCCAAGGAGTATTCAAACAAGCTTAGGTATCATTGATCAACAACAATTTAAGAAAAGAAGCTAGAGAATCAAAGAGAAAGCATCAAACCTCAAGTTTGAGCATTTCAAGCCTATTTTTCATTCAATATTCATTTTTCTTTCAAGAACACCATTTGTGCTCTATTGTATTTATTTTTGAGTGTTCTTTATTTTTTTCTAGAATTGTGCAAACATCTTACCTTGTGAGGCTTTCTTGTAAGTTTGCAAATTTTTGTATTTCTCTTTGGGAGAGAGTGTTCACAAGAATTTAGGGTATAATTCTTGAGGGAGTTGTAAGGTTACTCTTTGTCCTCAAAAGAAAGAAAAAATTAGTGAATATGTTGGAAAATCCTTAGTGTGGATAGCTAAGGTAGTGGACGTAGACTTTGGTTGAGAAAGTCAAACCACTCTAAATCGCTGTGCAATTATTTTCAATTTTCTGCAAAAGCTTCCACCAAAATTTTATTGCCAATTCACCCCCTCTTGGTCGATTCGTCGATCGATTAACTCAACAATTGGTACCTGAGCCTCACTCATTTGAAGGTTTAATCATCTTTTGAGTCAATTTGGTAAGAGTTATATCGATATTCAAGTAATCAATGGCCTCCACTTCAAACTCCGACTTCGGTCTTGATTCTATGCCCATCAACAAGCCTCCTTTCTTCATTGGTGCTAATTATGCTTATTGGAAGAATAGAATGAGGTACTTCATTCAAGAAAGTGACATGGGAGCATGGAATATGATAGAAGATGGATACTTCATTCCTTCCACTCATTCAAGATTTTGGAGTGAAGTAGAGACAAGAATGTTCCAGCTCAACTCAAAGGCTATCCACATTTTTTTGTGCTCTTGGACCAGATGAATACGGGAGAGTTTCATCTTGTACAACTGCCAAGGAGATATGTGATAAACTTCAGTCACTCATGAAGCAACATAAGGTAAAGAATCTAAAATTAGTCTCTAACTGCCAAGGAGATATGTGATAAACTTCAGGTCACATGAAGATATAAGGTGACAAAGAATCTAAAATTAGTTGTCTAACTCATAACTATGAAAATTTCCAAATGAAACTGTGAAGATATCAAATCTGGCAATAGAAGATGACAATCTCGAGGCAAACTTAAAGTCTCTAACTCTCGAGGAGTAGTTGGTTCCTCCTCATCATTAAATGATGCTCAATATGAAGTGACCTCGAGAAGATTGACGAACTAAAGTAGGAGACGGAAAAGAAGAAGAACGTTGGAGTTGCTCTCAAATCTACAAGAGATGAGAGTGATTCGGATGAAGATGACGATGACGAGGAAATGTCATTATTTTCCAAATGGTTCAGAAAACTAATGAGGCCCAACCGAGGACGAAAATTCAAACAAAAGAAAAAGTGTCAATCCAAGAAAAATCACAATGCTCATGTGGCTACATGGAGCGATGATGTAGGTTCCGATAAGAGGAACAAGAAGTGGTAAACTTGTGCTTAATGGCCATCGGGGAAAATTCTAAGGTAACCTCTAACTCGTTTGATTCAAATGATTTATCTTATGATGAGTTATTAGAGGATTATAATGGTTGGCTTAAGATTATAAGACTTTATTTTCAAAATACAAAAATGATATTTCAAAATTGATAAATAAAAATAGTCTTATATCCAAAACCAACAACGATCTTGAAAGTAAGATCAAAGATTTGCAAATCAAATTAGATAAATTTGGAAAGAAAAATACTGATTTGCATAACTTACTTTCAAGAGTAAATGATGATCATCAAAATAAAATTGATGATCTTAAAGCTTCTTTTAATAAAGTTGAAACAAAACATTTTGAAAAAGGAGAAAATTCAAAATTCAACTTTGTTAGAAAAAGTTTTAAAAACTACAATCATAGAGGTCCCCAAAGAACCTCAAATGGAAAAATCGTTAGAAGTATATGGGTTCCAAAAGAACTTATTACTACTAAAGATAAGGATATCCTACACAGATAGATACCCAAGGGGACTAGGATTTTGGAAACTAATGAATATGGACCCAAAAGAAATTGGGTACCAAAAATAAAAAATTAATTTAAGTTTGTAGGGAAAGGAGAATTACTACAAGGAACGAGAAATAAGTTCAAACTCATGGTACCTTGATAGTGGATGCTTAAGACACATGACCAGAGACAAGAGGCAGTTCATAGAGCTTAACGACAAAAATAGAGGAGAGGTGACTTTTGGTGATAATTCAAAAGGTCATATTGAAGGTATAGGTACAATAGGTAATACCTCTTCCATACCAATTCAAAATGTTTATATGTGAATGGGTTAAAGCATAATCTATTGAGTATTAGTCAATTTTGTGATAAAGGATAAAATGTCTTATTTGAAACAAATGGTTGTAAAGTCATTGACATTGCATCTAATCAGATTATGCTTATTGGTCATAGAATAGGAAACATATACATGGTGCATTTAGATTCATTAAATATGACTAATTTATGTCTAATTGCTAAGGATGAACATGATAGTTAGTTATTGCATAGGAGACTAGGACATACTAGCATGTGTGTTCTACAATGACTAATTTAAGGAGATTTAGTAAGAGGATTATCGAAGCTAAAATTTGATAATGATAAAATCTGTGATGCTTGTGCTAAATGAAAACATAGAATAGCCTCCTTTAAGTTCTTTAATGATGTATCATCTAGTAGAGTATTACAATTGATCCATATAGATCTTTTTTTGGGTCAATTAGGACTATTAGCTTGGGTGGAAAACAATATTGCTTTGTATTGGTAGATGACTATTCTAGATATACTTGGGTTTTATTCTTAAGTACTAAAGAGGAAGCATTAGAAAAATTCATCACGTTTTCAAAAGTAATCCAAAATGAAAAAGGTTACTCTATAACTAGTGTTAGGAGTGATCATGGTACTGAATTTAAAAATCTTGAATTTAATGAGTTTTGTAATTCTAATGGTATTAACCATAATTTTTCAGTACCTAGAACCCCTCAACAAAATAGAGTTGTTGAGAGGAAAAATTGAACTTTAGAAGAAATGGTTAGAGTCATGCTTTGTGAAAACAATTTGCCAAAATATTTTTGGGCGGAAGCCACAAATACCGCTTGTTATGTTATTAATCGAGTAATGATTAGGCCAATTTTGAATAAAACTCCATATGAACTTTTCAAAAATAAAAAGTCTAACATTAGTTATTTCATCCTTTGGATAAATGTTTGTTTTAAACAACGATAAAGAAAATCTTGGCAAATTTGATGCTAAAAGTGATGAAGGAATTTTTCTGGGTTATTCCTTAAATTCTAAAGCTTATTGGGAATTTAATAAAAGAACTTTAGTTGTAGAAAAGTCTATACATGTTTTTTTCAATGATAATCCCCTTCCGAGGAAGGATTCTTGTGTGAATGATGATGTAGGTATTATAAACACAAATGACGTTAGACATGACGTTGGAGAACCATCATCAAAGGAAGAAACAAAATATGAGAAAACTCATGATGTTCTCGAGAATCCAACCATTAAAGAAAGGGAAGTCTCTTACCCAAGAGAATACAACTATGTCAATGATGGTGGGATAATAGGTGATCCATCCAAAGGGGTAACAACTCAATCTTCTCTTAGAAATATTTATAATTATGTTGCATTTATCTCATGCATAGAGCCTAAGAATATTAAAGAAGCATTAAATGATGAACATTGGATTATGGCTATGCAAGAAGAGTTAAATCAATTTGAGAGAAGTAAAGTGGACATAGTTGAAAAGCCTAGTAATAAATCTATTGTAGGTACTAGATGAGTATTTACGAATAAGCTTGATGAAAGTGGTAATATAGTGAGAAATAAGGCTAGACTTGTTGCTCAAGGCTATACTCAAGAAGAGGGCATAGACTATGATGAAACATATGCTCCCATAGCTAGAATGGAAGCAATTAGAATGTTATTAGCATTTGCATGCTTCAATGAATTTAAATTATATCAAATGGATGTTAAAAGTGCATTTTTAAATGGTTTTATAAAATAAAATGTGTATGTAGAACAACCTCCTGGTTTTGAAGATTCAAAATTTCCAGATCATGTTTTTAAATTAACAAAAGCAATTTATGGTTTTAAACAAGCCCCTAGAGCTTGGTATGAAAGATTGTCAAACTTTTTGATAGAAAAAGGTTTTTCAAAAGGGAAGGTTGACACTATATTATTTTTAAAGCATAAAGGTAAAGATTTATTAGTAGTACAAATTTATGTTGATGATATAATATTTGGATCTACTAATGATGTTCTTTGCCAAGAATTTTCTAAGCTAATGCAAAGTGAATTCGAGATGAGCATGATGGGAGAGCTCTCATTTTTCTTGGGACTCAAAATCAAGCAAAAAAAAGATGGCATCTTCATCAATTAAACTAAGTATGTCAAGGATATGCTCAAGAAGTTTGGACTGGAAAATGGGAAACCTTATGCCACTCCAATGAGCTCTTCTACAAAACTTGGCAAAGATGAATGAGGTAAATGTGTGGATGTTAAATTATATAGGTCAATGATTGGCTCTTTTCTCTATCTAACTGCAAGTAGACTGGACATTATGTTTAGTGTGTGCTTATGTGCTAGATTTCAATCATGCCCTAAGGAATCACATTTACTAGCTGTTAAGAGAATCTTTAAATACCTTAAGAACACTACTACTTTAGGACTTTGGTATCTTAGAGACTCTAGATTTAGCTTGCATGCATTCTCTGATGCGGATTATGGAGGATGCAAAATAGATAGGAAAATCACCTCCGGTACTTGCCAATTCCTAGGAAATATGTTGATTTCACAAAATTGTGTTACATTATCTACCACTGAAGCGGAATACATTTCAGCCAGTAGTTGTTATGCACAAGTTTTATGGATGAAACAATAACTTTTAGATTATGGAATTGAAGTTAGTACCATACCTATCAAGTGTGACAATACTAGTGCTATTTATCTCACTAAAAATCTCATCCAACACTCTAGAACTAAGCACAGTGAAATTAGACATCACTTCATTAGAGATCATGTCGCTAAAGAAGATATAGTTCTAGAATATGTTGATACTTTGCATTAATTAGTGGATATTTTTACAAAACCTTTTGATAAAGAAAGATTTTGGACACTTATGAGAGAATTAGGTTTGACTGACCTATCTTCACTTAGTGTTTAAAATAATTTTAGCACTTTTAATTAGTTTTGAAAAATGATTATAAAAATAATATTTTTGATTGCATTCTTTGCTAATAATTAGGAGGAGTTTATGATTCTTAGTGATAATTAATTATATGTTCAAAAATGTTAATGATTGATTTGATTGATTAAACGTAGTTAATTTTCAATATATGAGTTTCCAATACCACTAGAGTTAATTAATTTAGCATTTTGAGTGTTTTAAAACGGATTTTTGACATTTTAGTGCATAATGCATCGATACACTAGACAGTGCATCGATACACTAGACAGTGCATCGATGCATCCCTTGAATGTGCATCGATACACCATGAAGGTGCACCGATGCATTCCTGGAATATACATCGATGCACTCTGCTATGCATCGATACACCCATCGGGTTTTTGGGTTTAAATGCTTGATTTCTTCCTTATTTCAAAACCCCAAACCTAAACACACTCACATCATACCCCCTCTCTCTCACCCAAATCTCTCTATTGTATCAAATTAACGATTTTAAGTCGGAATTCTCTTGCATTTTATCTCCAAATCCTGCTACTATCATTAATCAAGTGCAAACAACATCTCATTCTCACAAAATCCAAGTTTTCAAGGTAATATTTCAAAAACCTCTATTTTATTAATTTATAAACTTAGGACTAGTTTTGATTAGTTCTAGGTTGAATTAAATATCGGACATTGATTGTTTAGTGATTAGAAACTATTTTATGCAACTAATTTCATCAAAAACACAAGATTTTTCAAAGATTTTCAAAATTTTCGAAATATAACAATTTTCCATTTAACAAAAGTGGTGCACATCCTATAAACCGCACATCCCCTTATTGTTTACAAGAATTTAAAGAATTGAAAGTTTATGCTAATATAGTCAAAATGGGATCCATACCTTAATCTAATAATTTGAACAAATCCACCATTGATATATCAAAATGCCCCAAAGCCTTTGGGAATATGACCAACTCGTAAATACCCAAAGCTAACAAGTTCATTTTCTTTCTCTAATCAGGATGATGGCTGATTACTTCAGACAGGGCATTCCAAGGGACACACTCACTATCCCCTTTCTTCTTGATGTTTTTAACAACCCACTCTTCTTTCATTCCAATCATGAGTATTAACTTCTTCTTGAATGAAGCAATACTCGATGGTTTTGTGTACACTTTGTTAATTTGGAACCTCAGATAACTCTCCATCCAGAAATGTGCAAGAGCTCTGAGCAACTGCCTATCCACAAGGACATCCAAAAGATAGAATATGTCACCATACAATTGATAGAACGCCTTCCGGTCATCCTTTTTCCATTTTCCCCAGATGTCTTTCAGTTTACTCAAATCATTTTGATGAGTACTAACATGGGTGTATTCGACACACGTTGAGACATACCCAAGCACTAAACTATCTCAATTAGTGAGTTGAGATTGCTAAGACCATTTTAGAACATCTGCATTATTTTCCACCTCTTTTTGGACCTTTCATTCCATATTATGAGCCTTCTATATGGACATCGAGCACGAATCAACACCATGAAATAAATTATGCAATGGGAAATAAAAACAAGAAGGAAAAATGAAAATAATTAGCAATCAAGACAAAATCAATCAAGAATAAATAAACTTATTAACAAATCCTACCCACACATGTTGTCTACCCAAACATGATTTAGTACATCCCATACATGATTTCTACTCACATGCCTTATTATTTACAAAATAAATCTTAACCACATGATATCTAATTTGCATGCTTGTTCAAAATAAACATAACCGTATGATATCTAGTTCTTAGGTATTTATTCAAAATGTTAAATTATCCAAGACTCGTAAAAGATTTTCCTTGTGTACTCTCATCATGGGGTTTTTAAGGTCTGGTGAGGCTATATTTAAGTCCTGGGTTCACTATATGTTGAGTTCGTTTCTATGGTAAAAGGTACTCAAATTGTCCTTGTTGGTGCCGCTGGGCTGTCAGACTCTCAATCCTGGCCCATCACAGGCATATATGGATCGCGTTCAATTTGAAGAGGTACACTCCCTATGTCCATACAAAGGCGATTAGCATCACGAGGACCATAAGGTGTGTGCCTATAGAGTGATCAACTATCCCATGCAGAGGTGAAAACCATCACGAGAGAGTAGCTTCTCACTCCCACTTAAGTGGGACGGAGCGAGGTTTTAGCTCATGTTATGTGAATGCAGTTGTGCAGTGTGTGAGAAAAAGCGAAAACAATATGAACAACACAAAAATAGAGTTATCAAATCCTTTAACATTTATTCAATCCAAAATCATTAACAAACAAATCAATATACTATTTAGTGGTTAATCAAATTATAAACATAAAACAAATCAAAACACTTAAGGAATCTCAAATTAAATTAGGGCCGGTGAATTTACAATTTTTATTGCAAAGACAATTAATTAATTAATTAATGGTCGAACTCTCGAAGGTCCCCAACAAAGTTGCCAAGCTATCGAGACGTTCCTTTTAAAATTTTGATAAAAAATGGGGTTTTGTAAAAATGTTTGCCTCGAATAATTTGCGACTCAAGATTAAAAAAATAATAAAATTGGTTCTTGGAGCCACCTCCAATCTTTGATTAGAGTGTGATTGGGCACCCAAAAACATATTTTTCATTTGAATAAAATATTAATTAAAACAATAATTTTATGGTTTGTGTTACCAAAAATTTGAGTTAGGGAATCAGTTACACAAGGGGAAGGATTAGCACCCCCGCATCGCCCTAACGGTACCTAATTAATTAATTAGTTGTCCTTGCAATAAAACTTATACGTTTGAATATCATTTATTTTGAGATCCCTTTTAAACGCATACAAAATAAGATGAAAATTAAAAGCATACATCAAACGAATATAAATAATTAACTATTTTACTAACCTTTAATGAAAATAAGGATGTTCAATTATTTAAAGACATTGAGACTTGACCTTAGATCCAATCTAACAATATCTTCTCAATGAATTTAATTAAAAGAACATGATCTTTTTCTTAGTTCCAAATTTTAAGTGAAATAATATTTTATGGTTTCGATTGATAGGATACCCTTTTATTTTAAGCAATTGGAAGTGACTTCTTATTCCTTAAGACAATCACTTACAATGAACCTAAAATAAAAAAAAAAGATACTACCTTTAATCCAATCATTTGATCAAGTTAAGTAATGCTTATAAGGATATCATACAAATTGGTTCAAATTAAACCCTAAAACTATATACATCAAATCACACAAATATTTATATTTCATGATACCAATATATATTTAATACATGGATAATATTCAAAGAACATACTATTCGTATTATGCAAATATATGGCTAAATGATAAAAATAGAAATTTTAGAGCCACAACAACAAGTCAAGCAAATACCATAACATATAATGCAAAAATCATACATTACAATCACTGAAAGTGTAATAAACCAGAAAATATTTAGGACCAAAATGAAAGTATTTAAAATTACATGTTGAAAATTAAAATAAGCAAAAGCAAAGAAGCTAAGGTGACCAAAATATAACACGTGTAAAATGAGAGGAAAAATAAAAAAACTTTAAATAGGGACCACAATGCAACTTCACATAACCAGAGACCCCAGTCGAGTAGTTTACTCGCGTGCTAAAAAGATGTGTAGCCTTAGAACACTCAAAACGACGTCGTTTTAGCGACCCTATAGATACCCCTTTTTTACTTTAGAGAAACCCTAGCCTCACTCCACTCTCATCTCAGCCGCTCAAACCCCTCCCCCTTCTTTCATTCTCTCTTTTTTCTTCCCTACTCTCTCGCACAGAAGGGAAACGAAACAGTGGCCACAATCCACTATGGCCACCGCATTACACCACCTCGATGAGGGGCCAACAACTCTTGTAAACTCTCAAAATAAACCCCTATAACCTATTCAACCATTAATGTAACATCTCAATCGTCGGGTCAGTGTCTAAAATGTAAAAACTCAAAATTTAGTGGTTTAATTAGAATAATGGATTAGTGGAAGAGCAATGTGATCTTTTCAACTGAAAGATTTTTTTATCTTCTCTCTTTTAAGGGATATAACACGTGGAATGAGGGAGAAAAAAAGAAGAGAAAAGTCTGGAGTTGGTTCTTATTTTTTTCATAGTGCCCGTGAACTCCACTTCCAAAGGTAAGTTTTTGTAAATTGTTGGTTCCTTTAATTTTTGGTTTGGTAAAGCTTGGGTGTTATATAAGCTTAAGGAAAGCTTGTATAGGATTAAAAAACATGATGAGTGAATTAGAAATGAAAGTCTTAAATGGGTTTTGAAATGAATTGTGGATATGGTGTAGTTGTTGGAGTTCTATGGCTAAATTTAACTTGTCAAGGATCTAACTAAAGATTTAGGAGGATTACAAATGATTAAGAACATGTTTGAAAACATGGTATGATTTTTAGATGTAAGTGTTCCAGTGAGATTTTGGATGTTAAGGAGAAGTAAATGGAGAAAAGTTTGTTTTAATGAAGGAAGTTTAGTTTAAAGGCATAAAAGGAGATCAAAGTAGGGATTTGGGTATGTTTTGGTTAAATTTCAAAATGGAAATGGAAATTTTGGGTTTGGGGTATCGATACTGGAAGAACAGTACCGATACTTTAAGGCAAAATCAGTTGAATTTAAAGAATAGTATCGGTACTGGTTGAAGAAGGTATTGATACTGATAGGGGACTATCGTTACCAAAGGTATACATCGATACCATTTTAAAGATAAAATTTCCAGAATGTCCAAATGGTATCGGTACCATTGGGGGGTATCGATACCATTGAAGGGAAGTATCGTTACTGTAGTGGGAGTACCGATACTATTGAACATGAAATGAGAAATTAAGTGTTTCTTTCATTTTAAGTTATTATGATTTGATATAATCGATTTGAATTCCAGTATTTATTTTCGATTGTTGGTGTAGACATTGATCAAAGTCAACTTTCGATCAACTCGACATTATAAGTATCGATCCAAAAGCGTTAAGGTATCGTTTAGGACTTAGTGAGGCAAAGGTGAGTGCAACTTTTTCGCTTAGTATTAGAATTGAGGAAGGCTTACGATAAGCCAACCTCCGTTTTTTCGATCGAAAACCTTTAAATTTCTTTTATGTTATATCTTTATAATGTTTTATTCAAGTTCTATTATTTAAACTTTGATTAATGATTATGAGTATATGATTATGGAAATGTGATATGTGAACATGGGTATACAAAAATTCTCAATGTGAAAGTTCCTATATGAATAAGAGATACTTAGACTAATGAATGATAAATAATTATATTGTTAAAAGCCCAAAGTATATGTGTGAGGATTAGAGGTATAGTTGACATTCCAAGAGTCGAGGGTTCTTTGTGGTCCTTCGGGACAATTATGTGGCACTTTGTTGCAAACCTATGTGGCACTTTGGTGCAAACCTATGTGGTCCTTCGGGATAATTATGTGGCACTTCAATGCAAATTACGAGCTGTGGTTATAGCATTAGTGCACAACCTCAATGTACTCAAATACCTAGAGTTCTCAGTAGTATACGTTGGGCATTTGGAAACAAAGCTATATAAACGAATAATATACATAAGTATTACCTTCTTGTTATGGAAAATAATTTGGAATTATTTATGAAATGTTTCGATAAAATAAATAAAGATTTCAACTATAAAGTTTAGTACTCTTTAGTTTTTGCCTCACTAAGTCATCGACTTAGCGTGTGATTTCCTCACATGTAGGTTTGAAGAAATTGGAAGGTTGAAGTTGTTGAGGATAACATACTCACGTGAAGATCAGATTAAGACAAATTGAATGTAGGTTTTAATTTTGAAAGTTTGTCAACTGTTGGCATGTACTACATATTTAATTTGAAATACTCTGATCTATTTTTTGTAAACTCATACTTTTTGTAATTATGTAAATTATTAAGGTTTTATGGAAATATGAATAGAAGTTCATCAATTTATTTTAATTGAAAGGTTTCGCTAATGTGATCGATACAAGAACCAAAGAAAAATAGTTTGAGGATATTCTGACAGTCAGAGAGTTTCCAGAAGTATTTCCGGAAGAATTATTTGGTTTACCTCCAGATAGAGAGGTTGAATTTCAGATTGAAGTGATGTCATGTTCAACACCAATTTCAATGGCTCCTTATAGGATGGCCCCAAAGGAATTGAAAGAGTTAAAGATTCAGTTACAGGAGCTTTTAGATAAAGGATTTATCAGACCCAGTGTGTCACCTTGGGGTGCTCTAGTATTGTTTGTAAAGAAGAAGGACGGTTCGATATGTCTTTGTATTGATTATCGACAACTCAACAAGGTGACCATAAAGAACAAGTATCCTCTTCCAAGGATCGACGATTTATTCGATCAACTTAAGGGAGCTACAGTGTTTTCTAAAATCGATTTACGCTTAGGGTATTATCAGTTAAAGATACAAGAAAAATATGTTCCAAAGACAGCGTTTAAAACTCGGTATGGTTATTACGAATTTGTAGTAATGTCATTCGGGTTAACTAACGCACCTGCAGTGTTTATGGATCTTATGAACAGAGTTTTCCAACCGTATATTGATAAGTTTTTGGTCGTTTTCATTGATGACATTTTAGTATATTCAAAGTCAATGGAAGAGCATGACGCCCAACTTCGTGTCATTCTTCAAACGTTAAAAGACAATAAGCTTTATGCAAAATTCTCTAAGTGCGAGTTTTGGCTAACAGAAGTGGCATTCCTTGGACACGTGGTTTCTGTTGAGGGAATTCGAGTAGATCCTCAGAAGGTTAAAGATGTGTTAGAATGGGAAATTTCGAAGAGTGTTTCAGGGGTTCGGAGTTTCATAGGTCTCGCAGGTTATTATCAAAGGTTTGTAAAAACCTTTTAGATTATATATGTGACTTTAACCAAAATGTTAAGAAAAGATGTGTCTTTTGATTGGACTCCTGAGTGTCAAGAGAGTTTTGAAGCATTGAAGAAAGTTTTGACAGAAACACCAGTGTTAGTGCAACCGGAATCGAACAAGGATTTCACGATATTTAGTGATGCTCCCCATAATGGGTTGGGATGTGTTTTAATGCAAGATGGAAATGTAGTTGCTTATGCTTCAAGTCAACTTAAGATCCATAAGAAGAACTATATGATGTATGACCTTGAGTTAACGGCGGTGGTCTTTGCATTGAAAATTTGGCGACACTATTTATATGGTGAACGTTGCTACATTTACACCGATCACAAAAGTTTGAAGTACTTGTTGACGCAAAAGGAACTTAATTTGAGACAGAGGAGATGGATGAAATTACTCAAGGATTCCGATGCGATTATAGATTATTATCCCGAGAAGGCCAATGTAGTAGTGATGCTCTTAGTCGGAAGACTTTTGCTTCTTTGCGTAGGCTAGATGCCCAAATCGTGTTAAAAAATAATGGTGCATTGATGGTTGAGTTAACATTAAAATCGATCTTGTAAGAGCGGATTTAGGAGTTACAAAAGAATGATGAACAATTTTTAGTCTGGGTTGATCAATTAAAGAATGAGGAAATTAAAGACTTTAAAATAAAGTATAATGGGTGTTTATACTTTAAAAGCCGAGTTTGTATTCCCAATAATGACGAGTTGAAAAGAGATATCATGTATGAGGCACATTGTAGCCCTTTAACTATGCACCCAGGATGAAACAATATGTATCAAGATTTGAAAGGGCATTTTTGGTGGCCATGTATGAAAATAGACATTACGGAGTTTGTATCAAAGTGTCTTAATTGTCAACATGTAAAAATTGAGAATCAAGTGCCTTCGGGATTATTGCAACCAATTTTTATTCCTCAGTGGAAATGGGAAAGAATCACCATGGATTTCGTAACAGGATTGCACTTATCCCCAAACAAAAAGGATTCAATTTGGGTAGTTATGGATCACCTCACAAAGACTGCCCATTTCATTCATGTGCGAACGGATTATTCAATGGAAAAGTATGCTGAAATGTTTATCAAGGAGATGGTGCGACTACATAGTGTTCTAATTTCAATAGTTTCGGATCGAGATCTCAGATTTACTTCAAGATTTTATAAGTCCTTGCAAAGAACTTTGGGTACTCGATTGAATTTGAGCACTTCTTTTCATCCTCAAACCGATGGCTAATCAAAGAGAACGATTCAGATTCTGGAAGATATGTTGAGAGCGTGTGTGATCGATTTTTCTGGATTGTGGGAAAAGTATTTGCCGCTTGCAAAATTTGCATATAATAATAGTTATCAATCAAGTATTAAAATGGCACCGTATGAAGCATTGTATGGAAAGAAGTGTCGAACGCCACTTAATTGGTATGAATTGAAAGATCGAGATGTTCATGGCCCAGACTTGATTAAATAAGTTAAAGAAAAGGTTCAGGTGATCTAGCATAATCTTAAAGTGGCATCAGACAGACAAAAGTCATACGTGGATTTAAAAAGAAAAGAAATTGAATTACAAATAGGTGACAAAGTGTTTCTAAAAGTATCACCTTGTAAGAAAGTAATTCATTTTGGGCGTAAAGGAAAACTCAGTCCTAGGTTCATTGGACCCTATAAAGTTCTGAAAAGAGTTGGACCAGTGGCATATCAATTAGCATTGCCACCATAGATGGAAAAGATTCACAATGTCTTACATGTGTCTATGCTTCAGAGATATCGATCAGATCATACGCACATCATAACTCCATATGAAATAGAAGTTCAATATGACCTAACTTATGAGGAAGAACTGGTTAAAATTCTTGCGTATGAAATCAAGCAGTTAAGGAACATGACGATTCTGCTAGTTAAGGGTCTTTGGAGAAACCATAAAGTGGAAGAAGCTACTTGGGAACGTGAAAAAGATATGAGGAAGCAATATCCCTACCTCTTTGTGTAATGAAAATTCGAGGACGAATTTTCTTAAGGGGAAAGATTTGTAACATCTCAATCATCGGGTCAGTGACCAAAATGTAAGAACTCAAAATTTAGTGGTTTAATTAGAATAATTTGAAAATTCAAGGACTTATTATGAAAATTTATGGTTAGGACTTGATATTAAATTTGGATTAGTGGAAGGGCATTATGGTCTTTTCACCTAAAAGATTTTTTATCTTCTCTTTTTTAAGGGGTATAACACGTGGAAAGAGGGAGACAAAAAGAAGAGAAAAGTCTGGAGTTGGTTCTTATCTTCTTCATATTGCCCGTGAACTCCACTTCCAAAGGTAAGTTTTTGTAAATTGTTGGTTCCTTCAATTTTTGGTTTGGTATTGAAAGCTTTGGTGTTATATAAGCTTAAAGAAGGCTTGTATAGGATTAAAAAAAACATGAGGAGTGAATTAGAAATGAAAGTGTTAAATGGGGTTTTAAATGAATTGTTGATATGGTGTAGTTGTTGGAGTTCTATGGCTAAATTTAACTTGTCAATGATCTAACTAAAGAGTTAGGAGGATTAGAAATAATTAAGAACATGTTTGAAAACATGGTATGATTTTTAGATGTAAGTGTTCTAGTGAGATTTTGGATGCTAGGGAGTAGTAAATGGAGAAAAGTTGGTTTTAATGAATGAAGTTTAGTTTAAAGGCATAAAAGGAGATCAAAGTAGGAGATTTAGGTAAGTTTTGGTTAAATTTCGAAATGGAAATGGCAATTTTGGGCTTGGAGTATCGGTACTAGAAGAACAGTACCGATACTTCAAGGCAAAATCAATTGAATTCAAAGAATAGTATCGCTACTGGTTGAAGAATGTATCAAAACTGGTTGAAGAAGGTATCGATACTGATAGGGGAGTATCGATACCTAGGGTATAGTATCGATACCATTTTCAAGATAAAATTTCCAGACTGTCAAAATGGTATCGGTACCGTTGGGGGGTATCGATACCATTGAAGGGAAGTATCAGTACTGTAGTGGGAGTACCGATACTATTGAACATGAAATGAGAAATTAAGTGTTTCTTTCAGTTTAAGTTATTATGATTTGATATAATCGATTTGAATTCCGGTATTTATTTTCGATTGTTTGGTGTAGACGTTGATCAAAGTCAACTTCCGGTTAACTTGACGTTATAAGTATCGATCTAAAATTGTTAAGGTTTCGTTTAGGACTCAGTGAGGCAAAGGTGAGTGCAACTTCTTCATTTTGTATTAGAATTGAGAAAGACTTGCGATAAGCCAACCTCAGTGTTTTCGATCAAAAACCTTTAAATTTCTTTTATGTTATATCTTTATAATGTTTTATTCAAGTTCTATTATTTAAACTGTGATTAATGATTATGAGTATATGATTGTGGAAATGTGATATGTTAAATGGGTATATGAAAATTCTCAATGTGAAAGTGCCTATGTGAATAAGAGATACTTCGAATAATGAATGATAAATAATTATGTGGTTAAAATCCCAAGGTATATATATGAGGATTAGAGGTATAGTTGGCATGACAAGAGTCGATGGTTCTATGTGGTCCTTCGGGACAATTATGTGGCACTTCGGTGCAAATTACGAGCTGTGGTGACAGCATTAGTGCACAACCTCAATATACTCAAATACCTAGAGTTCTTAGTAGTATACGTTGAGCATTTGGAAACAAACCTATATAAATGAATAATATACATAAGTATACCTTCTTGTTATGGAAAATAATTTGGAATTATTTATGAAATGTTTCGATAAAATAAATAAAGATTTCATTTATAAAGTTTAGTACTCTTTAGTTTTTGCCTCACTAAGTCATCGACTTAGCGTGTGATTTCCTCATGCGTAGGTTTGAAGAAATCAGAAGGTTGAAGTTGTTGAGGATAATATACTCACGTGAAGATCAGATTAAGACAAATTGAATGTAGGTTTTATTTTTGAAAGTTTGTAAATTTTTTGCATGTACTACACGTTTAATTTGAAATGCTCTAATCTATTTTTTGTAAACTCATACTTTTGTAATTATGTAAATTATTAAGGTTTTATGGAAATATGAATAGAAGTTCATCAATTTCTTTGAATTAAAAGTTTCACATTGTTAAAATGAATAAAAGTTTAAATTTGTTCTTATTTGTGAATAATCTATGTATTGAAAAGTCAATGTGACACCTCGGATTCGTATCTAGGACGGGTACGGGTTAAGGGTGTTACATTTAAAACCGAACCCTTTAAACCCTAAAACTCCCTAAAATGAAACCCAAAATAAACAAGGGGTTACCTTTTATGATTGGCAGGTCATCTCGTCGTCGGTGAAGTGAAGACCTTTGAAACTGTGGTAAAGTCTCTATTTTTCCTTTTTTTTCAAAGGCTTTCTTTTTTCTCTCTGTTTTTTTCTTTCTTTTAAAGCTCTTTTTTTCTCTCTAAAATCAATTTCCCTTTGTTCGAATGGCTTCCCCCTTTTTATCTCTTGATGCATCTTGATTTGATGAATTTGGTGATGCATTAGTTGGGACAAGGGCTTCAAACCGTAGGGAAATAATTTCCCTAAATCCCTATTTTAAAAATCTAATTTTTTTTAGATTTGTTGAATTTTTTAAAGGTTATTTTTCAGATTTGGTTTAGTTTATTAGATTTTCTGACAATTTTGATTTCTTTGTTCACTGCTTTGCTGGATTTACTAACGACGGTGGCTCGAAATCGACGTAAATAGTGGTTGGAGTAGCACCGGTGACAGCGCGACGTGGATGGGACTCTTGGTAGTGGCGGCAGCAGCGAGAGTTGAAAACTTTAGGGTTTAAAAACCCTAATTATTTTGGGTTCTGTTGGGCTAAGGTTTGGGCTTGTTGTAATAATAGGTCCAATTGGCTCCTTTGTAACTGGACTCAATTTGGGCTTGTAATAGCCTTTAAATAAAATATAAATAAAAATAGATAAATAATAATAATAATAATAATAACGACCCAGGCGAAAACGAATCTCTACAATAAATATCTACACTTATCTTTTTGGTCAAAATAGGTAAAATATTCAATTTTTTTATCCAAATACCTAAATCATTCATTAATTAATGTCATGTGTCAAATTTTTTAGAACTTGTAAGAAAAAAATGCATATTTTAGATATCTATTTTAATCAAAAATACTTTAAGTAACTATTTCAACCAAAAAGATAAATTTAAGTACTTAATTTGATCAAAAAATACTTAAGACACTTTTTTAGATTAATTTAGGGTAAGTACAAGGCAATATATGTTCTAAGATAACTCTCAATCATTTGACATTAAATGCTCATATACTGTCATTCCTGATGCTGAATCCGAAGCCAAAAAAAATAATAATAATTTCTTTTCTACCGAGATTGCTTAGTTAATGATACTTTAGATAATCGGATGAAAAAGAAGAAGAAAAAGAAAATACTTTTAATACTTATCTATAATATAAACCTCAAAAGCCCATAACTGTGCCAGCTAAGCCACCACCAAAGCACGAGTTTTTAATAGGCCAACAAAACGGAGTGGATAATTCTTTTGATTTCTCCTAGAAGATTGTCCCCATCTAAGAATAAAAGGCTTAATGCTCATTTTGGTCCTCAACTATATCAGCCTTTTAGTTTGATATTTGACCTATTTTGTTCGACTTAATTTGATACCTGAATTATCATTTTCATCCCATTTTATCCGAAAATTAACGACTTCCAATAATAACATCTCATGCTTTTGTAGTTATTGATAGTTTTCTTTTTCATTTTAAATAAACTGATGCAAAATAATTATTCAGGTATCAAAGTATAAGGGTGACCAAACGATTAAATCTATCGGTTCAATTGATTTTTTGAATTTAACCAACCATCCCATATAACAATTAAATCAATCGGCTTAAAAGATCGAAATCGATTTAATCAAACCAATTTGACATCGATTAGTTAAATCAATTAAGTTAAACAATTCAATTCTAAAATTTAACAACCAATAATTGATAGATAGAATTAACTTAATTGATATTATAAACAACTTAATTGTAGTAATTAAATTAAATTGAATTAATCAGTGAGTTGGTTAATTTGATTTTAATTGGCTTGTGTTCTTTCTTTCTTTCTTTCTAAGTCGGGCCTGATTAAAAATTCCTTCAAAATGCTATAAGGAAAAAATAGTGCACATAAAAAATATATTACAAAGGTGAAATATCGTTTAATATGTCAGTAGCAATTATCTCTCGACAAACTGAGTCAAAGAACAAAGAATTTCTAGAACGAAACACCCATGATGATAAATTGTGCACAACTGCATTACAAGATTGAGGGATTGATTGAAAATGAAAACTCTCATTGCTAGTTAAAATAGTGCGAGCCTCCTGTAAATGGAATCCAAGGGTCGATATATCACCAGTTTCACAATGCAATTTATTAATCACCAACATGGAGCTCGATTCAAGCACCACATTCTGCCAACGATTATCAGTGGCAAGCTAAATTCCTACTATAAGAGCATGGATCTCAGCTAATCCTGTTTCCACACAACCCGGAGAAGACGAAGCCAGGCCACCAACAACCGATCCAGACGAGTCCCTAGCTATAACTCCAACTGCGGCCAAACAAGTCCTTGGATCAAAAGCGCCATCAACGTTGACTTTTACTACTACTTGTGAGGGAGGACTCCGACGTTCATGAGTAGTTTGTTAAGAATCTACGACTCGAGGTGCACCAATGTTGATTCTCTGAGTCGAGGTAGCCTTGGCCTGCAAAAACTCTTGGTGGAGCATCTTAGCATTAGCCACCAACACCCAGGGACTGAAGAGGCGCCTCTTGCATTATGGAATTACGTTCATTCCAAATATTTCATAAAAACATCATAAAACTTGCAAACTTTTCAAGATCAAGTGTTACTAAAGCAATCTCAAGCCAGTTGAAGAGAGAAATTAATTGAATGCAAGGAAAGAGCCGCTTAAACCTACCAAAGTAAAAGACTCCTAAGCGTAAGAGCAGTCATTTAAATATTTAACCATGTCTTCTTTACAACTTTAAAAGTAATAAATTCCTATGTTTTCTAATTTCCTAAAACTTTTGATTATTAGCAAAATGTCAATGCTTCAAATATCCTTAATATTGCAGGAGTATCACACCAGAGTTTTAGGCTTGAGGTTAATGCTACGGACTATGGTTTTGAACCAACTGATACTCCAAGAACTGATAAATCGGTAAACTTTCGAATTTCCTTTGCTATATAATTATTCTTGTGCATCGATACACCTTGAACAATTTCTGGGATTTATCCTTGATGCATCGGTGCACATTGAATGTGCATCGATGCACATAGCCCATAAATGTCATTTTAAGCACGAAAATCTCTTTATAATCTTCTCTACACTTTATATTTCACCTCCTTTTATATCCCTAACTTGCATACACTTATTTAAACTAATTATTATCCATTCGGTACCTTTAAAACTTAGAAATCCAATTCTCCATATAAAATTTAAGAATTTCACTCAATTTCCAACATGTTCTAAATCGAATTCTGACACTTCATATCCTTTAATTAGCTTGATGACAAGTCAAATACCACTTCTAATTCATATTATGAACTCTATTCCAAGATTTCACTTTTCTACTTCCTTTCTTTAATCCTTCCTAACTCCATCATCTTTTGATTTTAAGATAACCTAAGCTTTCCTTAAGCTTAGTTATCATCTAATGATCAATAAACAACCTTAAATTCATCAAGAATTTGATTAACAAGAAACTCACCTCTAACTTTGTATTCACTGTGAAGAAGAATAAAGAAGAAGAAGAAGAAGAGAAATCTGGAAACTTTTGGTCTTCTCTCTAGCTTCCACGTGGGAATAAATATCCTCAAATAAGATTTAATTATTTCCTTGTTAAAAGACTCATTCGCCCCTTTTATTCCTCCTTCCTTGCTAATTAATCTTACATAAAACATTTCCATCAATTCTTTAAACTTTTCAATCTATCCAATCTGGTCACTAAATTTTAAAATTTCACAATTTGATCACTAATCCGGTATGGAGGATTTTACAAATCTCCCTCCCTTAAGAAAATTCGTCCTCGAATTTTCATTGCACGAACAGATGATGAAATTAAAGTCGCATATCTTCTTCACGTTCCCAAGTGGCTTCTTCTACCTTGTGATTCCTCCAAAGAACTTTGACCACCGAAACTGATTTATTTCTCAGTTGTTTAACTTCGTGAGCCAAAATTTGTATTGGTTCCTCTTAATAGGTCAAATCAGGTTGAATTTCTACTTGTTCTGGTGCAACAACATAAGAAGGATCAGACCTGTATCTTCGTAACATGGATACATGGAAAACATTATGGATTTTCTCTATTTCTGGTGGCAATGATAACTGATATGCTACTGGTTTTATTCTTTTAAAATCTTCATATGGCCCGATGAATCTAGGACTTAGCTTTCCTTTCCAACCAAATCATAATACTTTTTTTCCATTGTGATACCTTCAGAAATACTTTATCCCCAACTTCAACTTCAATCTCCTTTCTTTTGAGGTCAGAATAGGACTTTTGCCGATCAAATGCCACCTTTAGGTTATGTTGAATTTCCCGAACTTTCTCTTCCAGATCTTGAATCAAATCTGGACCAAGTACACTTCGATCTTTGAGCTCATACCAGTTTAATGGCGTACGACACTTCCTCCCATATAACGTCTCATAGGGTGCCATTTTAATATTGGACTGATAACTATTGTTGTAAGCGAACTCCGCCAGTGGTAAGTATTTCTCCCACGACCCTTTAAACTCAATGACACATGCTCACAACATATCTTCCAATATTTGAATTGTTCTTTCTGATTGTCCGTCTGTCTGAGGGTGAAAAACTATGCTAAAACTTAAACAAGTCCCTAACGCTCCATGTAAGGATTTCCAGAATCTCGAGGTGAATCGAGGATCTCGATCATAAATTATAGAAACATGCACTCCATGCAATCTAATAATTTCTCTAATATACAGTTCTGAATACTTTTCCATGGAGAAATCTATTCTGACAGGAAGAAAATGTGCTGACTTGGTCAATCGGTCAACAATTACCCAAATTGAATCTCTTTTGTTTGGAGTCAGGGGTAACCCCGAAACAAAATCCATTGTTACATTTTCCCACTTTTATTGTGGAATGGAAAGTGGTTGCAATAATCCAGACGGAACTTGATGTTCAACTTTAACTTCTTGACATGTTAAGAACTTGGACACAAATTCAGTAATGCTTCGTTTCATCCCTGGCCACCAATACCGATCTTTTAAATCTATATGCATCTTAGTTCCACCCAGGTGCATCGTCAATGGACTGCAATGAGCCTCTATCAATAAATCTTTCTTCAACTCTTCATAATCTAGTATCACAATCCTTCCTTTATAATACAAATTTCCATCCGACTTAACCTCAAAGTATTTAATCTCTTTGCTCTTTACTTGATCAATTCTTTTCAAACACCTTTCATCTTTACTTTGCAATTCTCCTATTCGGTCTAACCATGTTGGTTTAAATTTTAACTCTACACATAGACCACCATCTCCAGTCAAAGATAACCTTGCATCCATAGCTCGTAAAGCTGCAAACGTCTTTCTACTCAAAGCATCTGCTACCACGTTAGCCTTTCCGGGATGATAGTCAATTATTATATCATAATCTCTTAAAAACTCAACCCATGTCCTTTGTCACAAATTAAGCTCTTTTTGAGTCATCAGATATTTCAAGCTCTTATGATCCGTATACAAGTAACATCGTTCTCCATACAGATAATGACGCCAAATCTTAAGAGCGAACACCACTGCAGCCATTTCTAAATCATGGGTGGGGTAATTCTTTTCATGTGGTTTCAACTGCCTCGACGCATACGCTACCACCTTCCCTTCTTGCATTAATACACACCCCAACCCGTTATGGGACGCCTCACTGTATACGAAAAAATTCTTGCCAATTCCGATTGAACCAATATAGGAGTTTCTGTCAGAATTCTCTTTAAAGCTTCAAAACTTCCTTGACATTCAGAAGTCCAAACAAACGGTACATTCTTTCTCATCAGCTTCGTTAAAGGCAGTACTATCATCGAAAAATTCTTAACAAATCTTCGATAATAACCGACAAGTCCAAGGAAACTCCGAACTTCAGATACATTTTTGGGAACTTCTCAGTCCATTATAGCTTTAACCTTTTGAGGGTCCACTCTAATCCCATCTGCCGAGATCACATGCCCCAAGAAAATTACTTCATTTAGCCAAAATTCACATTTGGACAATTTCGCATAAAGCTTCTTATCCCTGAGAATTTGCAAAACTATCCTCAGATGTGCGATATGCTCTTCAATGGATTTCGAATACACCGGTATATCATCAATAAAGACAACAATAAACTGGTCCAAATAGGGCTGAAAAATCCTGTTCATGAGGCCCGTGAAAGCAGCAGGTGCATTCGTTACTCCGAATGGCATTACAATGAATTCATAATGACCATATCTCGTTCTGAAAGCCGTCTTCAGAATATATTTCTCCTGAATCTTCAATTGATGATAACCTAAACGTAGATCGATCTTCGAAAATACTGAAGCTCCTTTTAATTGATCAAACAAGTCATCAATGCGCGCGGGAGGGGATACTTATTCTTGATGGTCACCTTATTAAGCTGTCGATAATCAATACAGAGACACATTGATCCATCATTCTTCTTAACAAATAAAACCGGAGCTCCCCAAGGTGACACAATTGGTCGAATAAATCCCTTTTCTAACAACTCTTGCAATTGATTCTTTAACTCTTGCAATTCTTTCCGAGCCATCCGATAAGGTTCCATTACAATCGGAGCTATTCCCGACATTACTTCAATTTAAAATTCTACCTCTCTATCTGGAGGTAGCCCTGACAACTCAATAGGGAAAATATCAGGGAATTCCAAAACTATTAAAATCTCATTTAATCCTTTCTCTTTAGCTCTGGTATCTATCATATTTCTAAGAAAACCCTGACATCCTTGTAGCAATAGCTTCTTAGTAGACATTACTGATATTACATTTCTAAAGGATTAAATCTTTCACTGATCACACTTATTTCTGTTCTTCTTGGACTCTTCAGGGTTACCTTTTTCGATCTGCAATTAACATCCCCGTAGTAATGGAACAACCAGTCCATTCCCAGAATCACTTCAAACTCGTCAAAGGGTAATTCCATTATATTAGCAGGGAATTCAATTCCCTGAATCTTTATGGGACACCCCTTACAGACTTTGTTCCCCCAAGCACTATGGCCTAAATGATTAGTTACTATAATCTCATTACTCGTAGCTTCTAAAGGAATCCTTAATTCCTTTACTAACTTACTTGTAATGTAAGAATAATTAGACTCTGGATCAATCAGTACCTATACTAATTTATCATACAGCTAAAAAGTACTTGTTATAATATCAGGGTCACCACGGTCTTTACTTGTCTTTAGATTGTACACCCGTGCAGTTGACCGAACTTCAGGTTGAACAGAGGATTCATACTGGTTTCTTCCTCTTCCTCGTCCTCTCTGTGAGGCAGAACTAACTCTTTCAGATGGTGCAAGCTCACCAACCATCAACGGACAATCCCGGATAAAATGTCCGACATCTCTGCATCGGAAACAAGTCCCAGCAGCCATCCGACAAGCCCCAAAATGGTTTTTCCCACAGTGCTGACACTGTCTTGATTGACCCTGATTAGATCTCCCAGCACCAGATCCCATTGACTGTGTCTGTCTAGGTCTTGCCTGACTTGCTCCCATAGCAGATGATGCAACTGATTCTGATCTAGCTTGTGATCAAAATACTGAGTCTCTTCCTTTTTTTGGTGGTGCTGGGCTAGAAGAAGCACCCGTCCTCTTTGATGTCTGAACTCTTGAGTCCCAAAATCTCTCATTCTGAGCTCTTTCAAGAGCTTTGTCATGATTGATCACCTCTTGGAACGAGGACAAATTCAATACTATCAGCATCTCTTTCAATCTAGGGCGTAAGCCTTCTACAAACCATTCACAAGCCTCTTTTTTAATAGGCACAAGCTCAGATGCAAACCTACTCAGCTTGTTGAACTCACATTCATACTCATATACAGAGCGGTTCATCTGTTTCAAGTTCATAAACTTCTTCTTCATCTGCCGAATAAATTGATCTCCAATGTACTTGTTTTTAAATTCATCTAAGAACAAAGACCAAGTCAATTGGTTACTTGACATCCTCATGGTGACGTTCGTCCACCATATCCTCTCCTGACCCCTCACTAAAGAGACAGCTCCATCTAACTTCTCCACTTCAGAGTAGTGGAGACCATCCAGCATGATTTTCAAGTCATTTAGCCAAAGATCTACCGTAACCAGCCCTTCCCCGGCTTCTCCCTTAAATTCGAGAGCTCCTAAACCTCTCAACTCTTTTTCTACATTCATTCTTTGAGTTGGTGGAGCAGGAGGTTGAAGATACATCATAATAGCGTCTAACATTCTGAAGAACATATCCTGATATTGCACAGGCACTCCTTGAGAAGCCTGTTATCCACCTTGCCTAGCCAGGGCAGGTGAATTACTGCTTTCAGCAGGCCTATCTTCTCCCGCTTCACTTCGGGAGCTATTATGTCCGGACATCTAATAAAATAAAAACATTGTTCTATTAGAAAAACAACATACTCATACTATACCAAATCAGAAGTTCTCACTATTTGTTGGCATGTATTCCATTTAAAGACTCTACAAACTCTGGTTTATGCCTAGAATCGGCTAAACCATAGCTCTGATACAATTAAATGTAACACCCTCAACCCGTACCCGACCCGGATACGAGTCCAGGATGTCACATTGACTAAACAAAACAGTACTCTAAAAAAACCGATAAAACATTTGAACTTATATTATTATAATACAATAATATACATATGTTAATACAAGTTTATCAAAATAATCAGAGCATACACCACTTGACACTTTGATTACATGCCAACATTCATTTACATAACAAAAGGACCTACTGCTCAAGTTGCCTCTGATCTAATAGTTGCATGAGTAATGTTGTCCAGCTGTTTAACCTTGATCGTCTACTTTCTCGGATCCTACGTGTGAAACACTCACACACTAAGTCATCGACTTAGTGAGATAATATAATAATAATGATAACAAAGAAATGTAATGGAAATGTCATAATTAAATGGAATGAGATGAAATCAAATGCTTAACCATGCAGTTTATATCACCATGTTCTTTACCTGTAAGAATAATATATTAACATTCATGAATTCATATTAGTAAGATTATTGGCCCATGATACCATATTGAGAACCTAAGGTATGTGAGTACTGTGAGGTTGTGCACTATTCTGTCACCACAGCTCATATAAACGCACCGAAGTGCCACGTAGAATTGCATCGAAGTACCGCGTAGAATTGCACCGTAGTGCCATATAAGATTGTCCTTAAGGACCACGTAGAAATTTCCTTAAGAATCATATATATATGCCAATGATCAAGTATGTGTCTTAAAAGACCTCACACATGTTCCAAAGAATATATATATGTCCCGAAGGACCGCGTAGACCCTCTACTCTTGGCATGCCAACTATACCTATAGTTCTCATCTACATAACATGGGCTTCCATCATTCCCATAATTTATATTGTATAGACATATAATTTCCATACCTTTATCACATAAACATATCATGTTCCATCACTTTATCACATAGCGTATATAACATTTCCTGCATATTCATGTCACTTAATGCATTTAATATGAATTCATGTCATGTATCATAATTTGAAATGCGATCATGTATCAAAATATTGAATCTAGACTTATCACAAGTCTAGAACTGAATAGAATACATATTCATGCTATGCATATGCACTCACCTATATTTCCTTGCTTTTTCCTCGATCGATCTTACGATACAATTGTTCTGGAACTTGTTTAGGCTCGGTATCTACAGAGTAATTCATTGATACTAATTAGTAAACTAATTAATGTATTCTAAACTATCATTTCTTGGGCTAAAAGAAAAGTCATTTTCATCTTTTAATGAAGGTATGCATCGATGCACCACACCATGCATCGATGCATAAATCCTATTCGATGTTTATATTTAAGGGGGTGCATCGATGCACTCCTTATTCATTGATGGCATTCGATGTTTGTATTTTAAAAGAGTGCATCGATGCACTTCCTGTGCATCGATATACCTTGAACAATTTCTGGGATTTATCCTTGATGCATCGGTGCACATTGAATGTGCATCGATGCACATAGCCCATAAATGTCATTTTAAGCACGAAAATCTCTTTATAATATTCTCTACACTTTATATTTCACCTTCTTTTATATCCCTAACTTGCATACACTTAATTAAACTAATTATTATCCAGTCGATACCTTTAAAACTTAGAAATCCAATTCTCCATATAAAATTTAAGAATTTCACTCAATTTCCAACATGTTCTAAATCGAATTCTGACACTTCATATCCTTTAATTAGCTTGATGACAAGTCAAATCCCACTTCTAATTCTTATTTTGAACTATATTCCAAGATTTCACTTTTCTATTTCCTTTCTTTAATCCTTCCTAACTCCATCATCTTTTGATTTTAAGATAACCTAAGCTTTCCTTAAGCTTAGTTATCATCTAATGATCAATAAGCAACCTTAAATTCATCAAGAATTTGATTAACAAGAAACTCACCTCTAACTTTGTCTTCACGGTGAAGAAGAAGAAGAAGAAGAGAAATCTAGAAACTTTTGGTCTTTCTCACTAGCTTCCACGTGGGAATAAATATCCTCAAATAAGATTTAATTATTTCCTTGTTAAAAGACTCATTTGCCCCTTTTATTCCTCCTTCCTTGCTAATTAATCCTACATAAAACATTTCCATCAATTCTTTAAACTTTTCAATCTATCCAATCTGGTCACTAAATTTTAAAATTTCACAATTTAATCACTAACCCGGTATGGAGGATGTTACAAAAGTATTCTATAAGCCTTATAAAATTCAGGGATCATTTCGTAACATTTGAGAAATTGGGGATCAATTTGTAAATTCTGGAAAATTGATGGGTTGTTGTGTAAGTGTTATATAATTGATGTAATGTTCTGGAAATTGTTGTTTGGAAACTAAAATGAGTGTTAGAATGTGAAATTTGATTATTTTGGGAAGTTTGGAAAGTTTGGTGATTTTAATGTAAATTTTGAATTGTTGGGAATGCTTATTGTAATTATGTCTTTGTATGGGTATTTGGTTGATAATACTTTCAATACTAGAATTTTTGTATTGATTTTTTAAGTGGTAAAATGTGAAGGACCATTTTATATAAATTGGAAAAGTTGGTTCCAATGTTAAAAGGAATTTTTAAGTATTAAGTATTTTTGATAGATAATGAGTTTCAAGTATATTATGGAGTTATTTTGGGATATGTTTATGTTAGTAGAATACTAACATATGTATCATTATGAATTTATGATTTATATAGATCATGATTGATTTACGATTGAAGCAAGTCAAGTATAAAAAGGGTTTATTGTGGATAATAGTGAGGCACATATTTTGAAAGATATAAAGTGTCAAGGTGAGTGCAATACATGCATGAAATTATACATGGACGTTTTATACATCATCAGAAAGACTTGTGATAAGTCGATCTTGTTTATATCAACATGATATTATGTCATATTTTTATAAATTTACATGACATTGATATGTCATAGTATGAAATTTTAATGCATTGATTATGGAAATGTGATATTTTACCATGAATGTTATTTCGGGTATGAACTGCCAATGTTAAATATTGATAATATACTTTGCCATGGATGGATCGAATAAAATAGACTTTATGCCCAAGTAAGTCATTGAGGGACAGGGTATAGTTGACATGCCATAGAGTATAGCAGCTGCAAGTTTATATTAACACTATAGTGTGTAAGGACACTAAGTGTAGGAAAGGTGGATATGACCTTATGTGTAGCACTATGGTACAAATATTACTCGAATACCCAGGGTCCTCAGGGTGTTATATTGGGCTATTGTCTATGGTTTATGATTTATTGCTTAATAAATGGTAAGCATGCAAATAAGCTTATGAGCTTATGGAATAATGGTAAGTATATTGGCAAAATAAGCTTACGAGCTTATAGAATAAATGGTAAGTATATTGGTAAAATAAGCTTACGAGCTTATGGAATAATGGTAAGTATATTGGTAAAATAAGCTTACGAGCTTATGGAATAAATGTTAAGTATATTAGTAAAATAATCTTACGAGCTTATGGAATAAATGGTAAGTATATTGGTAAAATAAGCTTACGAGCTTATGGAATAAATTGTAAGTAATTTGGTAAAATAAGCTTACGATCTTATAGGATAAATGATAAGAAATTTTATATCATTTTGATCATTGTAAAATATTGGATATATGGGTAACATGATCTTATGGCATTTTGAATTTTGACATTGAAATTCATGCATGAATTGCATTGCACTGTTTATTGTTTTAAATTGTCTCACTAAGTATATACTTAGCGTGTGATGATTTTCACGCGTAGGTAAAAAGCCAATAATGGAAGAAAGATTTCAAAGTGACATCAAGCATCGAGGAGTATATTTCAATATCAGTAAGACATCCTATGATGGAATTTGACTTAGATAGTGGCATGTAATTAATAATGTTCAATTTGTTTTGTTGAACAAATTTGGAAACAAAATGATAACTTTATGGTTAAGAAATGTTAAGTTTTTATGAGTTTTATATATATTTTGCTGAAATTACTGTAGTTGTTACTGTAGCAATTACTGTAACAGTGAACAGTACCAATGTTAAAATTTTTCCATAATGCTACAGGGGTACTGATACCCTGCTACAGGTATCGATACCCTCACTGTTCACTATTCATAGTACTATTCATAAAAAATCTTTTGAATTAAATTTGTTATAACGAAACATGATTAATATGATATGATATTTTTATAATATCAGTTACCATTTTAAGAAAATAAAATTTATATCGATTTTGAATTAGAAATGGTTTTTAGAAATTCGAGTGATATCTATAATCTGTATATGTATAATTATACGGGTTATGGGTGTTACAATAAGTGGGAGAAACTCGCCTGGCACCCAAAGGTAGTGGTACCGGCAATGGTGCGAGAGTTTTACGCCCACCTAGGCGACCCATCCCAGCACACTGTGTACGTTAGAGGGAAATCCATCCGGTTCACTCCCTCGGCCTTAAACCGCTACTTTAAACTACTCAAGGTGGAGGATCAACATAAAATATTTCTTACCGAGGAAGATCAAGAAACATACGATGGTGTGTTGGAGGATTTGTGTTTCGGCTGGGCGAAGTTTGAAGGGAATATGCCCAACTGAAAACGTATGGATCGTCAAGCCTTTAAGCCAGTAACCAAACCGTGGAACCACTTTTAAAAGGTAAGCTGATGCCTACCTCACACAACATAACAGTGTTGGTGAGGAGATTGATGTTGCTGTACTCTATCATCTACGGCGCGCAATCGATGTGGGCGAGATAATTTTTGAGCAAATCCATGAGTATGCAAAGAGGACCTAAGGTAACCTTCTTTTCCCTAATTTGATAACCATTTTGTGCAGGAAGAAAAAAGTCCCTAAGGAGCCTTTCAAGGACTTTATCAAGTCGAAGGAAAGCATCACCAAAAAGAAGGTGCCCGAACTTATAAATTTTGATGACAATGCTCCACACGAGGGCTTGAGTGAAGAGCAAAATCGGTTTTCGTAGTAAGAATAACAGTCGTGGTTACATCTACTAGGGGGACACGAGATCGGTTGGAGCATCTAGAAGGTCACATGTTGACCTTCTTCAACTATGTAAAGGCTTTGGATGACCAGATTAATGTTTTCTTCAAGGAACTGCTTCCAATTACCAATAAAGACCTACCACATTTTCCCGATAAAATCCTACGCCAATCGATCCCTACAGGCGGTAATACATTTCATGCCTCGGCATAAAATATTCCACCTAAATCCCCCATAGACGTCACTCCTCTTTCCATGCATGTCTCCCACATCCATGAAGAAGGCCACAACCAAGAAGATGATTATCTCAGTTCATCCTCCTATTTTTTCGAGAACACTCAAGAAATCCCATCAGAATTCTTTGAGATGATGATTTTATCCAGTCCCTGACTAGCCTACTCCTAAATAAGTATCTGAACAACCCCTGGATCTCAATTTGAACCAGTTCCTGACCCTGAAGCAAGCCAACCTCAAGACATCCCAGCTGATCCCTCGCACACCGATGAGATGCCATCACCGTCTAGTTCCCCAAGTATGCGGTGTCGCCTCAAGCGCACTGTAACATCCGCAATACCGTGTTAGTGATTAAATTGAAAAGTTTCAGAATTTGGTGATCAATTTAGGGAAAAATTGAAAAGTTTAGGGATTTAAAGTGTAATATTTTGATAGTGGATTAAATGGTAATTATGGAAGAATTGAAAGGGTATTATGGTCTTTTTATGTAAAAGATAATTATCTCTTATTTAAAGAGATAAGCTGATGGGTGAGGAAGTATCTGGAAAGCTACATTCTTCTTCCTTCTTCTTCCCGTTGGTTTACTTCATAAAGGTGAGTTTAATTTCAGCTTCTTAATTCTTGAATTTATAAATTAGTTTTGATTCTTTGGGTATTAAATAAGCTTAAGGAAAGCTTATTTGGGATTTAAACAATAAGATAAAGGAATTAAGAAGGAATTTGTAATATGCGTTTTAAGATGAAATTTTGATATGGTATGGTTGTTGAAGTTTTATGGATGAATTTGACTTGTCATCAATCTAATTAAGAGATTTGGAGTGATAGAATTGGAATTAGAACACATTGAAAATTTGGTATGATTCTTGAATCTCATATGGAAGATAGGATTTTGAGGTTTAAGATGAAATAAATGAATATAGATTGGTTTAAGTATGTGTACTAGAGTTAAGAATGAAAAGGGGATGATATATGAAGTGTTTGAGAGAAAATGAAGTAATTTTCGGGCTAAAATATGATTTCTGGGCAAGGGGAATCGGTACCCATTCAAGGGGAACCGATACCCCTTCAAACGAACAACATTTCCAGAATGCCAGAGGGGAACCGATACCCCCACAGGAGGGAACCGATTCCCCCTAAAGGAAAATGTTAATATTGGTTTAATAAGTTCGTTTAAGTTGCTAGTATCTAATTAAAAGTGTAGGTATCTAATGATTACCTCGAAATGTACATTTATGTAGATTCTACGCATAAAGAAATTTCGGAACGTTTGGCAAGTAAGATCGATCAAGGGAAAGATAAGAGATTGGAATTGACTAGTGAGGCCAGGTGAGTGCATATTCAATAGTATACGATGTGCGATGGGAATAAGACTTGCGATGAGTCTATTTCCTAAAGTGTTACACATGAATTCATGATTAAAGGCATGAGTGAAATATGCATGTATGTATGCTTGATTATATGGATTGATCTGTTCTTTTATGTGTTAGATGATAAAGTATAAGTAATTACATAAGAAAGGTTATGAATTATATGAGATATAAACTATGTGATCATAGTAAAATATAATTATTACTATATGATAAGTGAAATAAGCTGGATAATATTGATCTATAGGATGAAGTGAGAATAGTACACTAACTAGGAGATTTGAACATAAATGATAAGATGAACATATAAGATAAGCTAGAGGGGAAAGATTCATATGTTTAAATAAAACTATAACACATGGGTTGTATGATAGAAAATTATGAAGTTATATGAGAAGATTATAGGAGTTATATGAAATTGAATTAAGTAAACAGATTAGATCATATATAGAGAAATAATAGAAGTGAGATATGTTTATAAGTCTGCACTAGATGAATATGAATACGAAACATAAGAGTGCTATATGATTTATATTAGGATAATCTTGAGGATATATATATATAGATAGATATGAAATGAAATGAAATGAGTTATATGAATACACAATTATGTGATGAAATGGTGGATTACCTGAACATGTGAATTATATGGAAATGATCTACGTGTAAGTGAACTACGTGACTATGTGATAATATGAAAAGAAGCTATGTGATAAGTGATATGTGAAAGTGAATTACAAGTTATGTGAATATTTGAAATGAAATAAATGATAATGCCCATGTTATGTGTCATGAGAGCTAGGGGTATAGTTGGCATGCCAAGAGTCGAGGGTCTACGCGGTTCTTCGAGACATATGTATATTCTTTGGAACATGTGTGAAGTCTAGAAAGACACATACTTGATCCCTAGCATATGTATATGATTCTTAAAGAATTCTATGTGGTCCTTATGGACATTATTATATGGCACTACGGTGCAATTCTACGCGGTTCTTCGGGACATATGTATATTCTTTGGAACATGTGTGAAGTCTGGAAAGACACATACTTGATCCCTGGCATATGTATATGATTCTTAAAGAATTCTACGTGGTCCTTATGGACATCATTATATGGCACTACGGTGCAATTCTACGGGGCACTTCGGTGCATTTATACGAGCTGTGGTGACAGCATAGTGCACAACCTCTATAGACTCACATATCGATAGTTCTCACATATGTACATGGGCTAATCCAGAGATATGAACAAATATAAGTTAGTGGTATGATAAATGCTATAGAAATGATATGATGTTGTGTGTGTATAGTGTTTGATTGAAAAAGTATGTGATTATATGATAAACTGTTAATGATGAATTATGTGTATGTATGTATTTACTGCAATTAATCTGATATGATTTTATACGATATGAAAAATGCATGGAATTGCTATAACATGATAGAACAGAACATGCATGTATCAATATATGTTTTAAAGTGCATTATAAGTTGTTATGCCTCACTAAGTCTTCGACTTAGCGTGTGATTGTTTCACACGTAGGTTTCGAGAAGAGTAAGGAGTGATGCGGAGCAAGACAGGTCAGTTTTCCTTACCAAAAGATCAGATCAGAAATATTTGACAAAGTATGTATTTGGTTATGTATAAAGTGTTGGCATGTAATAAGTCATTAAGTACGAGCACTCTGATAAAGTCTTTATTTTGATTTAAATAAAGTTTTAAATTTCCCGGGATTTTTCTTAAGAGTCAAGGTTTGAAAAGTCAATGTGACACTTCGGACTCGTATCCGGGTCGGATACGGGTTGGGGGTGTTACACGCATAGTTGGTTGTCTTGCTATACAATCTCCTTATTCGCTTCATTCAAGAGATACTAGATTCGAAAACCCCCTCCTATCAAACGACGTAGAACCCGCGCATCCAGTCGAGCCTCTTCACCACAATGAGGTAATATTTCTTTCATTTTCATTACATACGTATTCATGCATTGAGGAGAATGCATCCCTCAAGTTTGGGGGAGGTATTGTACTTCATACTTAGTTTTTACATTTTTGATAATAATTGGTTGAAATATTTGTTGTAATGGCATTAGTTTCATTAGGATAGTTGTTGGAAAAAGTTGACGATACCCGATGATGAAAGTAATTTTTATTGCCTAGGCCAGAATATTTTATATGACTGTTGAAGGCTAGAACCAACCTTAGGACTTGATTCATTGTGATTCTTTGAACACGACTGTATGTTTTCTCTTCTTAAGGTGCTTAGAAAATTTTTAGGAAAGAAATTTTTTCATGTCGGGGCATTAAATGTTTGAAAGTCTAAATTGAACTCTTTAATGTTTTGAATTGTGTTGAATTATAAAAAAAATACTTGGACATAACTGTAGAGGGGTACTTCTCTATGTGTTGGCATAACCTGGAAAACTTCCTAAATAATTGGATGCCTTAGTATATGAGTGAATGAAAGTAGTCACGGGATGACTCTACCTGACTAGCTTAGGGATGGAAGGTATTAGGGGTGTTCAGATCCAATCTGATCCAAAAAATAACCGAAAACTGATCCAAAAAATTCATAATCGAAAAAACCCAAAACCAATTTTGTGTGTTTGTTTTTTTAAAACCAAAATGATTGGTTTGGTTCGATTTCGGTTTGGAAATCTAGAACCGATCCAAACTGATAGTCTCTTACAATGAATGGCTATCTCCCTACGCAGAACGATACCATTTCGAGCTCAATAAAAAATGAACTATTAATGTGAGTAAACTTCAGAAGCTTACATTTGTTAACATATATATTCTCTTTGTAAGCTTCACAAGCTTGCATTTGTTAAAATATATATTCTTTTTTCTTTTGTTATACATATGTTGGTTTTTTAATGAAAAAATTCAAGAATTATTTTGAAAAATTAGAATCCAAAAATCGCACAAATCCAAACCGAATCAAGTTGCACTTAATTGGATCGGATCAGATCGGATTTTTTTAGAAACATCCAAACTGATCAAAACTGCAAACATTTATACATTCGGATCAGAAGAAATTTTAGCCAAAAACAGATTCAAATCTACCTCGAACACCCTTATAAGGGATGCTCTCTTTCACCTAGAGTCTAGGATGGTAGTTGTGATGAGCTGACTCCCCTTGAATTATGCTTAAAAAAAGTTGAAGTTACATGTTGAATAAATAGGAGTGAAACTATGCTTGATGAATAATTTGATGCCTTGGCAAAACAGAAGCGCTTACTTATGAGTTTTCTAACTACATTAAAGTAAAGAATGTTATACAATCACGTACACACACTGACAAAGAACCCTGACCTAGGAAAGGTAGTTGACTTCTCGTACAGCTACCATGTTGAGGCTAAACTTTTTCCTGAGGGCTGAAATTTTAAATCACATGATTGTCCTAATTTTTTAGTTTGCCATGATTTATTTCTCTAGTGCTTATTATCCATTGTTTGAGGATAAATAATAACATAAGTTTAGAAGTGTGATAACTACGTAAAAAAACTATGTTTTATGTCTTTTTACTTAAGTTATTGTGTGTCTAAATCCCATTTGTCATAACATTTTAGTTGTATTTAGTTGTATTTAGGTCATATTTGCTTGTGGTGGATAAGTTTTGCCTAGGCAAGATTTATTTGGCTTAACTGATGCTGATGAGGAGGAATGTTCCTTGTTGGCTATGTTGGTGCATGAAATAACTAAGGAAGAATTTATTTACCGAGACAAAACAATTTACCGGGGCTAGAGGAATATAAGAAGATGACAGTGAGGAACATATTTTTCTTGTCGAGGCAAGATTTCTCTTAGAGATCCGATATGGCTCAACAACTACTGACATCATTTTCCCAGCTTCATCCTCACATGCAATCATGCCCTCATCAAGGAAATCGACCACTTCCAACTGCTATATTATTCATAAAATGGGTAAGTCAACGAGGGTATTTAGGGAATTTCTAATGACACAAAACCCTAGAAATTTCCACTATAAATACCTAATTATAGCTCTCCAAAAAGGGATACAATCAAGGAAATGATATACCCTAGGCTTGGAGTAAGCGGCTGCAACACCTTATTTTCCACCATTCCCCCACTCGACCGTCCTTGGTGCCCTCTATAGCAGGGCTTTATGGGAGCATCGGTCAAGCCCTGGAGAGAGGCTGGCCGCTAGAGCATGCATGGTGGTGGTAAGAATGTCACGGCAGAGCTCTGTGTAGGAGTGTTTCTTCCTTTGTTCTTAATTTCCATTTTGCTTAAAGGGCTTGTACTGAATGTTTAACTTTGGATGATATTTTCTGCACCATGAACTGCTTTACTTGGTGTTGGTTATTGTTTTGATAAAACATTATTTGAAGGCCAATGAATGATGAAGTTTTCTTATGCTTAATGTTGTTTTGTTCATTGTTTTAATATTTTTCCTTGACACTGTAAGAGCTTTTGAGAGGTTTCTTGGTGCCTCGGCAAAACATTCCTAGACTTTAAAAGAGCTTTCAAGAGATTGCCATTTTTTTTAGGAATAAATGCCTAATATCGAGAGAGTTAGGGTAAATCTACGTGAACAACGAAACAAATCTGGGATGGAGATATTTTAATCCACCTTAGAGATATGGAGAGCGTTTTATTCGACTAAAAAGGGTAGCTACTTTAGTAGGAAATGCAAAGACTGCAGTTTACGTTGAGGGGTATTACCACAATAACAGTTTGATAAATCAAGGGTTCTAGCTCACGTTATTGTCATAGCAACCGTCCTTGAATACTCTAGTAATCTTATAGGGCAGCCTAAGCATAGCGCACTAAATCATCCTTAGCATAAAATAACTTCTCGCCATAGCAAAACCAACCTAAGTGCTCCATAAGAAGTCTGATTGTGTGAGGTTTTTCCTGAATATATTAAACTCGACGTTTCTATTTGCCTTAACAATTTTTATTTGTTTACTCTTGCAAATTTTCCTTGCCTCGACCAAACTTTTCTGCACAACATACTTCACAATATTTCTTGCCTCGACAATACTATTCCATCTGTTTATATCCTCTAATACTAATTGTTTTCTATTTTGACAAGAATTTCAGGACTAGCTCATGACAATTAGTTCTAGCTGTAGCAAAACATCAACAATTCCCACCAATCTAAGTGGATGCGTCGAAAGACAACCAAGTTGATGTGAAGTATGGCGCAAGGGATCGTAAAGTTACATGCGGAAGAAGCCAAGGCAAGCAGTTCATATGGGAGGACCACAACAAGCCAAGGCGTTGAGAACAGTCCAAGGTGATATTGCCCAGGATTGTCGAGTGTAGCGACAAGGGCATAATTGAGAATGATTTTTAGGTCCGGTACATTGGTGCAAGTGTCTACTAAAGAGGTTCTATATAGAGTATGGGCTTGCCAAGGCCACCATACTTGGCCCATCACTTGGAGAATGATGTGTAGCCCGTTCACATTGGTTGTGCAAAAAATGAAAGTGCTTCAAATTCGAAGATGATCATAAGAGCTCGGTAAATATGGCAAGAGATAACAAATCAGGAAGATATTGTGGGAGAATCTTACTATATCCGGTATGAACACCTATCCAAGAAAAGAATCCTAATATTTGATGTAATTGGGTTGGGTTTTCTTGATTTAGGGGATTTGTAATTAATCTGGCAGATCTTAGCCGTTGATGTAAATCGATCTAGGCCATTGATTGAGATGGAGCTCAACTATAAACAGAGAGCCTCTCCTCATAATTTGTAATCATCCATTCACTCATCCATTCTCTTGGGAGAGAGTAATAAAAGCTCTGAGGCATTTACTCTAGTTTCCATGTTCTTTGTTCTTTATTATCTTAGTGTTGTTTCCTATCTTGGTGGCCAGGAGTAGCCACACTTGTGTTTTTACTTCCACACTATAGTCCAACCTTGGTGCTTGGAGTAGCCACGTTGGTGTTAAAGCTTCCACATCCTAGAAGCCTTGAGGCTTGGTTCCAATATTAGTGAGTTTGCATGCTCACTAGGCTAGGGTAAGGCTTACTTAGTCGTAGAGAAGACCAAGAAGTTTCGAGAAGCGTCTAAGGCCGCACTTCCTATCAGACCTTAACTCTGATATTGCGACAGTTTGGGCTTGAAGGTTTTGAGGGCGTGACATAGGACACGATCGATTGCTGGTGGGCGTTCACGTGAGCTGCGTAGAGACAGAGGCGGTTGCTGCTGAATAAGATCTATAGTAAGGGTTTCTGTTAATTTCTTTGGGCTCGGGTTAATCAGGCTTAGTGGATTTGCAAGGATTTGGGTCAATAAATGTATAGTTGGTTTCTTTTGGGCCAATGGGTGTGTAATGGGTTGATGTTCAAATGTGTTAAGGAAATGGGTGAATAGATTATGAGATGAACATTTACATTAGACTTGCAATTATGATTACCCAACTCCAAATAAAATTCTTTAAGCAACGACACACTCTCGATGCAAACTTGAATTGACATACACACTATTAAACAAACATTAACGCAAGAACACCAACGAGTTTATCCTTGATCACCCTTTTAACTCAATTTGAGCTACAGGACAAAATTAGGTTATAACACAAACCTTATTCTTCTACGATGACAACACTTCTAGAGTCATCAATGACGACCCACTCAATAAATTCTTGATGAAATCAATTGAAAACATCGATGACGACTCAACCAAATTGGCAAAATCCATTTTAAAGAACTAATAAATCAAATATCAATAATTAAATTAAAAAATGTTAAAGAACTAATAGGTTACTTCTTTAAAGTATGGATGATATTTTATTAATAGTCTGAATTAATTCTAAATTGTATATATTAATTTTTTTATTGATTATTGATAATACATATATCTTCTAAAAAAATTACTCAAATCTAAACAATTTGTTTAAATATAAATTCTAAGAGAAACACGATTTTATTTTGTAATAATTATTTAAAAACACTAAACTTCAAATAACTTTATACAAAAAATAAATTAAATTCAAAATTTTAAATAAATATTTCAATTGAATTTTGACTAATGACGAGTTTGATAAAGCTCTCTAAAAAGCACTTTTAGTTAAAAAAAATTGTTTTGATCATAAAATCAATGTCAAACGGGTAAAAAATGAAACAATTATGGTGGAAACGATGGTTTCAACCCAACCACAAAAACTAAGATTTCTAGCTTTTTTATTTTTGACTTTGCGTTTGGAAGCAAATTATTATTTTACCCTTACTAATGCATAAGCTCTACTCAATTATGTATTTACATTTTATTTTAATAATTTAATACCAATGTCCTTAAAAAATAATTTATTACTTTTAATAATTTATATTAATTATTTAAAAATAATGAAATTTATGATTTATATATTAAAATATTAATACTAAGTTATATAAAATATATTTTATTTATTATATTTTTATTATATTTTAAATTGATATAATTGATATATAATAATATCTTTTTAAATTTATTATAATTTAAATTGATATAATTTATATATAAATGTAAATATAATTTAAATATTATATTTTTAATTTATAACATAATAGTTATAATAGATATTTTATATTTTTAAACTCATTCCTAACTAATCTCAAACAATTAAATTTTACATTTTTAAAAAGTTTTTACAACACTTTTTAAAAGCTTCATCAAATTGGTAATTGGCAATAGTTTTTAGAAATGTCTGACCAAGCCCAATTAGACCATTCCCTTTATATATATCTTCTGCAACAATCCACCCTCAAACCCCAAAACAATGGCAAAGTTCACTTGTTTCTTCTTCCTTCACTCCCTACTCATTCTCATCATCATTCAACATGTTAAGACATCCGAATCTCTCCCTCTCTCGACGACCTCGCGTTGGATCGTCGACGAGAAAGGGCGACGAGTGAAGTTAGCCTGCGTGAACTGGGTGTCGCACCTCGAGCCAATGGTCGCCGAAGGGCTGAGCAAGCGACCGATGGATGATATAGCCAAGCAGACCGTGTCGATGGGATTCAACTGCGTTAGGCTCACTTGGCCGCTGTTTTTTATCACCGATGACTCTTTAGGTTCCCTCACCGTTCGACGATCGTTTCAGAGGCTCGGGTTGCTTGAACCCATTGCCGGAATCCAGGCCAATAATCCATCCGTCATTGATGCTACGCTCATTGAAGCTTTCCAGGTATGAAATTTATGCTTTGTTTTTTGCTCCTAGAAAAAAGACTAGATTTCAGCTTGATGCCAAGAGGATAAGGATAAATTAATTAAGAAAAGACAGAAGATAATGAATGTGTGAAACCTCTTTTGCCTCTTGGAGACTCCAAATGATTCTTTTCGGCGTTTGTTGAAGATTTTTTAAAAAAGAGAAAATGAGATTAATTGAATTATATTGTAATCTAAATTTAATGTCAATTAAAATTAGAAAACTATTTCCTATTAGTACGTCACGGGTTTGATTTTGAACGGTTTGGTTGAGGAATTTTGAACTCGTTTAATAAACTAATTTGAATAGCTAAAGTTATTGGACAAAATAATGGGAATAAAAAACATTGTTTATTAGATGAACTAAAGGAAGGGTCTCATCACAAAATAGGTTATATTTTTTAGGTAATCTAGATTAATATAATATTATCTATATTCATGTGGATGTTTCTTAATAATACCACTACCAACCTAAATGATCAAATTTTATCAAACTAAAATATTCATAATCATGTAGTTTAGTGGGAAAGTGGGAAAGGGTTGGACGAAAAGACAATGGTAATTCCAATGTAAATGACGTTGCCAGTGATTAAATTATCAGCCCTAAACTCATTATTTCATGGCAGTTTTGCGGTGAGGTGCTTTAGTATACAGTTAAAATAAGAAATTACTGGTTTTGTTATTATTTTAAATAACAAAATCGGTAAAAAATGACTGAAAACATTAATATTTTGACCGGTTCTAATTACATATATAGGTAAACACGGTAAACAAATTCGGTTAAAAAATAATATTTTCGGTAAAGCACTACTTAAAACGTCATTTTTTGATCGGATTTTTTTATCGCGTTTACCTATATAGGTAATTAGAACCGGTCAAAAAAAATGACGTTTTCAGTCATTTTTTACTAACAAAGCTGGTAACGTCTTATTTTAGCCGTATATTAAGGCGTCGCACGTGAGCGTTTTCCTTATTTTATGCTTCTTTATATAGATATCAATTTAATCGATTCAACGCCGATCCAATTTTCACAACAAGAACAACAATAATACGATATGAATACACTAGTAAAATCCTTCTTATGAATTGAAAATCAGGCTGTGGTCTCTAGCCTTGGGAAAAACAATGTAATGGTCATACTTGACAATCACATAAGCAAGCCCGGTTGGTGCTGCGGTTACTCCGACGGTGATGGTTTTTTCGGTGATTGGAACTTTAACCCGAATCTATGGATCTTGGGTCTAACCCGAATGGCCACTCTATTCAATGGTGTCGCCAATGTGGTTGCTATGAGCTTGAGAAATGAACTCAGAGGTCCCAAACAGAACACGAATGATTGGTATAGGTAAATTCTAAAAATCCGAATATGATGTAGTTGATTTTTTAACCCTAGTGTTGATCAAACCATTAAATTATAGGTACATGCAGAAAGGAGCCGAAGCCGTGCATGCAGCCAATCCCAACGTTCTCGTTGTCCTTTCAGGATTAAACTACGATAGAGACTTGTCATTCATCCGAACTCGACCCCCGGCTCTCTCGTTCGGTCAAAAACTAGTGTTTGAACTCCATTGGTATGGCTTTTCCGACGGCGATGCATGGGTAACCAACAACCCAAACAGCATGTGCGGCAAAGTGATCGACTACATGATGAAGACGTCGGGTTTTTTGGTCGATGCAGGGTATCCGTTATTGGTGAGCGAGTTCGGAATCGACATAAGAGGGAACAATGTGAATGATAATAGGTACTTGGACTGCTTTTTGGGCGTGGTGGCTGAGCTCGACCTGGATTGGGCGTTGTGGACGTTGGTTGGGAGCTATTATTTGAGAGATGGGACTGTTGGGTTCAACGAATACTATGGGATCATGGATTGGAATTGGATTGATATTAGGAATTCAAGTTTTAATAAGAGACTTTCTGCTCTTCAGTCTCCTTTTCGAGGTAAGTCAAATTTAATCTCATTTATTCAATTTTAGAAAAAAAATCGAATTTTTGATCTTTCGATTCAATTGATCTAACCATATATATGTCGGTTCTAATCAAATCCTATCAACTTGAATCCAAACCCATTTTGAACATAAAATGTCAATAGTTCCCTCCATAAAGATGAAACCAAAAGCTTCTCGTGAGAGAGACTGATAAAATTATAAAATTTTGGAGGGGCCATAGTTAAAAAAGCTTAATTTTTTTTTGAAAGGGGCCAAGAATAAAGTTTTTCCGCTTAGCTAAAGGGATAAAAGGCTTAGATTAAATACATTAATAGAGATCGACTAAAACTATAAATTTCCCATTAGCGAAGGTTGCCAAGTTCTAAAAATTGGATTAAACTATTTTTTTTTTTGAGTTTTTCTCTGAAGTTCTTAACTATTTTTTGTCAAATTAAGTCCTTAAACTATTATATGTAGTCACTTTAAGTATCTTAACTATTTTTTTTGTCAAAAATAAGTTCCTAAACTATGACTTTTTTGTTTTAAGCCTCTAAACAATTTTTTTGTCAAAAACAAATACCTAATTTTTTTATAACGTGCCAACACCTTATTGGTTGAAAAATATTTCTCTAACTAAAAAAATGATATGACTTAAAATGATTAAATATAATAGTTTAAGAGCTTAATTTGACCAAAAAATATTTTAAGTACTTAAAGCAGAAAGAATACATAGTTTGAGTATTTATTTTTACTTTAAGCCTATAAAATTAAAAGGCTTATTTCGGAAAAAAGTATATAAAATATATTATTCCATTTATCTATATACCTAAATTTGCACATGGAATTGGCAATAAGGCAAGATGGCACTTAATAAAATGGTGTAATTATATTTTAATCCCCTCCTAAAAATAAGTAATTCAATTTAATTCGTTTGGCATATAATTTTCGACTTGAACCCTCCAATAATTTATGTTTTTATCCTAACCCCCAACAAAAAAAAAATTCTGACTTCGTCTTGATTAAATTTCATAGTAAAGCAAATTGTAGAGACATTTTTACGGAAAGAATTATAAGAAGGCCCATTATGTAATTATGCCAAAATTGTATGCAGGACCAGGATTAACAGAAATGGAACTACACAAAGTGATATTTCATCCCTCAACAGGGCTTTGTATTTTGAGGAAACCATCGATTAACCTTTTAGGCTTGGGTCCGTGTACCGACTCGGAACCATGGAATTACTCACCTCAGAAGACTTTAGAGTTAAAGGGAGCTAACTTATGCTTACAAGCCGACGCATTTGGGACGATGGCGGAGCTCGGAATCACTTGTGGCGGGTCGAATTCGAAATGGGAAATGATATCGGATTCGATGATGCACTTGTCGTTGAAACTCGAAAATGGCACCTTGGTTTGCCTGGATGTGGATTCAAACGGTAATATCATTATGAATGGTTGCAAATGCTTGAACCGAGATAGTCGATGCGATCCCGAGAGTCAATGGTTCAAACTTGTGGATAGCACGAGGAGTGGAAACCTAGGAAAATCCTTTGTGGACTTTGATTCAACCATTGATTTAGGAATTCCTATGGAACCTTTGTTTGAATGTAAAACCAGTCTTTGATCGATTCACTTAGGTTAGAATATGTCCTCAATTACTACGTGATTGAGTGTACCCCTAGTTTTTTTTTTTAACGGTATCATTATAGTTAAAAATATAGCGCGGACTTCGAGAATTTAAAAAAATCATGTTTAACTATATGTTGCTACGAGTTTTACTCATTATAAAATATTATATATTCACGTGTCATGGGAAATTATGACATGATATATATAGAAAAGATGAAAAGGACGGAAGAAATTGTAATTTTCATTCATTTATTGTTTCCTACAAAATATGTTCATAATTTGTTTTTCAAAATTAGTTTATATTTCTCTTAAACTTTATGTGACCTTTTTTTAAAATTATAATGATTTGATTTTATATGTGAGATGAAAAATAATTCATCATTATCATTTTGTTTCCTACCAAACACGTTCAAATTTTATTTATTTTCTTACATTTTCATTCTCTTCTTTTATTCGTATATTTTCCACGCTAACCAAAGCTTACAAATTGAAGTTTTGTTCATGATGTATATTGCATAAATATACTTATAAAGTTATAATTAGGGAGTACGTTGATCGGGTCGAATTAAGTTTTTAATTATTTCGATCCGATTCAATAAAAATATCCCTACATTTGAAATTTAATTCGAATTAAGAGAAATTTCACTCTATTCAAAACATTGATGGGTCGAATTAAGTTTTTAATCATGCACTCAATCTGATTTTATATATATTATTTTTATTTTTATCTGATAAAATAAAAAATTAATTAAAAATATACTTATAAAAAGGAGTACCATTGGAATTATTTTTTGATATATAAAAGATAATTATGTTATTTCGAATGGAATATTTTTTATTCTAAACTTGAATTTACTCAAACTCAAATATTTTTTTAAAAAAATTTCTTATAAAATCAAGTCTAGACAAATTTATCATATCTCCCTAATTATAACATGGAAAAGAAGTTTTCTATTGTTTTGGGGTTTTTTTTTTTCTAAGACCAACTGATAAAGAAATGGAAAGGCCTAACAATTAGGCTCTCAGGCATTTTCGGACATACTGCTTACTCAGGTCAATTCTCGGATTAGGCTCTCAGGCATCGGCTATTACGCTTAGTACCCTTTTTCCCATTTCCAGGCAAATCCTCAGACGTCAGCAGCCTTCTCTCTTCTTCCCTCAGCTGTTCTTCATCCAGATATCAAGGTTAGATTCTTGTTTATACCCTCAAACATTTCTATATATAGATAGATCATGTTTTATTAAGGTTAATTTTATTAACTTTTAGATAAAAATGGAAACTTTCCCTTTACGATTGAAGAAACTTAAGGTGTTAGCATTGTTATTATGGTTATGATTTCACTTTTTTTTAAAAAAATTTGGTTAATTGTTTTTAATTTGAATCAGAAACTGATGGCCCGACCGATTTGATCTTCCATTCTTTGGTAATTGGCCAAAGTCAAAGCAGAGGGGAAGATAATAGAGGCAATAGTAAGATAAATAAAACCATTTAAATCATAATAATACTAATCCATAGTGGTTTTCTATAAATTTTTCTATCAATTTTTTGGTTTTCTATCGTGGTTGGTAAATCATATTTTTTGAACGATTTGATGAAATATGTAGGGATTTTACTTTATTCTGGGATAGAATATGTTTCTAAATTTAACCTTTTGATGCATTTTAAATTGTGTTTATTGTGTGGATTTTAATCTTTGTTTTTATATTTGGCTGCTAGAGCCTCGATCTCTCTCTGTTTTGCGTCTCTATGCTGTTTTTCTTTTGTTTTGGAGTTCGGTTACTTGGATTTCCTATGCTTAAAATCTATGGTTAGTGAAAATATGCTACTAAAATGATCCTTACTAGGAGTTTGGATATTTTTTTTTTGCTTTAATTACATTTGTTCTGGAATTTGTGTATTCTTGACATGATTGATATAGATTTAAAGTTATGTTTTTCCTTGTTATGTCTTTGGTTTCATAATGTTTGATTTATGAATACCTTCTTTTCCCCATCACATTTGTTCTGTTAAAGGTTAATTGGGTAATGGCTGAAGAACAAATCGATTTTGGAGATGAGGAGTATGTAGGAGCACAAAAGATACACTATCAAGGGAGTGGGACCATACCTGCTCTTGCAGATGTAGAGATGATTGGGGAGGATGATGAATACGATGATCTCTACAATGATGTTAATGTTGGAGAAGGTTTTCTTCAGTTGCAACGATCTGAAACAACAGCACAACCAGCTTTCATGGGCAGTACTGGACTTCAAGCTCATAAAAATGATGCTCCTGAACCACGAAGTGAAGCTGGGGATTCACAAGTGCTAAACATCTCTGGAATTTCAGTTCAAGGAAAGTATGTCAATGTTAATTCCGGTTATTGGGAACCAGAGCGGCAACCAGCTGTTAACAAGCCAGAGATAGAATCTAGAAGTTATCCATCTAGGTCTACCAATTCACAAGGGGGTGGTGTTATGGAGTTGAACCCTGATACCCAAATGAACAATATGGGTTTTCAAGGGTTAACTTCAGCATCCACAAAGGTTGGGACTGGTCCTTCTGCTGTGCCTCAAAAGTTTATTAACAACCCTGCTCAATCCCTAAATTCAGGGACTGGTGGTCCTCAAGGAGCTTCTCAGATTCCACCTAATCAAATGGGTATGACTGCAAACCATCCTATGATGAACGAAAATCAGGTTCGACCACCTATTGAGAATGGTCCAACCACGTTGTTTGTTGGTGAATTACATTGGTGGACAACTGATGCAGACCTTGAGAGTGTATTATCTCAATATGGAAGGGTGAAGGACATTAAGTTCTTTGATGAGAGAGCTAGTGGTAAATCTAAAGGGTATTGTCAAGTTGAGTTCTATGATTCAATGTCTGCAGCTGCATGTAAAGAGGGAATGAATGGTTATATGTTCAATGGGCGAGCTTGTGTTGTGGCTTTTGCTTCACCACAAACATTGAAACAGATGGGAGCTAATTATACGAACAGAGACCAAGGCCAACCTCAAGCACAACCTCAAGGAAGGGGGCCAAATGAAGGTTTTGGGAAAGGTGGTAATATGAATTACCAAGGTGGGCATACAGGAAGGAACTATGGAAGGGGTGGCTGGGGACGAGGTGGTCAAGGTGTCAACCGAGGTGGAGGATCTATGAGAGGAAGGGGAGCTGTAGGTGTAAAGAACATGGTTGGGAGCTCGGCTGGAGTTGGAAATGGTGGTTATGGTGCTGGAGCCTATGGACCAGGACTGGGAGGTCCTGCTGGTGGCATGATGCATCCACAAGTTATGATGGGTGCTGGGTTTGATCCAACATTTATGGGTCGAGGAGGCAGTTATGGAGGTTTTCCAGTACCTGGTTTTCTGGGCATGCTTCCTTCATTTCCAGCTGTTAATACAATGGGACTAGCTGGCGTTGCTCGTCATGTCAATCCTGCTTTCTTTGGCAGTGGAATAGCACCTAATGGAATGGGAATGATGGGTGCATCTGGAATGGATGGGCCTCATGCAGGAATTTGGACTGACTCAAACATGGGTGGATGGGGAGGTGATGAGCATGATCGTAGGACTAGAGAGTCTAGTTATGGTGGTAAAGATGATGCTTCAGAGTATGGGTATGGGGATGCAAATCATGAAAAAGGAAGGTCAAGCGGTGCTACTCGGGAAAAGGAGCGGGTTTCTGAGCATGAGTGGTCTGGAAACTCAGAAAGGAGGTATCATGATGAGAATGAACGGGAATTGGACAGGTCTGATAGGGAGCATAGGGAACACCATTATAGGGAAGAGAAAGACAACTACAGAGAGCACCAACATCGTGGACGTGACTTGGATTATGATGATGACCGGGATAAGGTACAATCTTCAAGATCTCGGAATAGGTCCCATGCAACTCGAGAAGAAGAGCACAAGTCTAGATCAAGGGATGTGGACCATGGGAAGAAGAGGCGCCTGCCATCAAAGTGACAAACTATGCTGTGCATGCTTCTTTACTATTTCTTATGAGGCCTCTAATTAAGTTTTCACACTCAGTTTCCCTTGCTTTGGCTGCTATTTCCTTTCAGCATTCTCTGTGATGATTGTTGATACATATGCAGAACGTGGCTTCTTAAAGGAAGAAGTAAGTGCTACTTACATGGTGGTGGGGAAGAATAGACTTCCCTTTTTGTTTCTTTATGCATTATAGAGAACAACTATTATATGAAGAAACTTAGTATTCGTATGTTGAAAATTGGAAAACATAGTATTTTAATCTATGTGGATATTCTTTTGTGGGGTTCGAATGCTAACATCCTACAGCTTAATATCAACAATGGTTTTATAATTATCCACAAAACACTATATTTAAGGGAATGCTTACTTAGCTTGTGATTGTGATACTTAGAAAATATTGTTGTTCATATGATTGTTGGGATTTGTTCTTTAGAAACTTTCTTGTGATATGTTTGTATTCTTGGTTGATAAGAAATATTTCTATCTTGTGAATTTTTTGAACATCCTTTTAAATGGGTTAGAAGTTAGGAGGGTTCGTAGGCCAGGAAGTTTGCTTGGCATAAACCGTGGACCTTGCTAGATGATGTATATTGTATATGATTAGGTGAGAAATGAGAATGAATTTCATCTCCCTTTTGAATTTTATCTTGGTGCTTCAATCTTGTATCATGATGTTTTCTGGTTACTTCATCATTTTGTTCATTAGTTGTTCATTTTCTATGTGTATATCATTTGCTTTTCAATTCAGATTTACTGAATATCAGAATACATGCTATGTGTTTTCAATATTGCTGTTTTATTTTTCCTTTGCCTCTTTCAAATATTTGAAGCTTGGGTTTTGGTGAGTTGTGCTATATGTTAGATAGTTTTACTTCTTCCCCATTCGAAGTCATTCTGTTGCAATTTGGTCTTGTGGATGCCTGTCAATATTCAGCTGAAAAGGAATTTTTGTTAAAGAAGCAATAGAATGAAGGATTTACCCTTTTTTGGTCACCTTTTAGTTGTGAAGTTTAGGGTTCATTGTGCTCTGAAATTTTTAACTGTATGATAAAGTTATTCTCCGAGACAGGGCTGTTTTCAAAAACAATGTTTTACCTAGAATGCTATTGTTTACCGTTTTAGTGCCTAATTTTAAAGAGGCTCTGCATGCTCATAGTTATTGTGAGCCACACCTATGTGACTCATCATCTATTTCAACTGGTTTTTTAATTGATACGAGGATCATGCCTATAGGATTACTAGACATCAAACTTTATGTACAATTACAATGTCATGTGATTCTTGCATGGTTACTGAGCAATGTGCATAGATTGCGGGGAGGTGTCTGGTTTTTTCTTTTTCTTTTCTTTTCCTCTTTAATGTCTATTGACATATGGGTTTCTTTTTATCATCACATTCAGGGAGTCAAATGAGGCAACTCTTTATTGAGGAAGATGTGTTAGAAATTGTAACTTCCGGAAAGAAAATAAATCCAACCGAATCCGTGAATTGGAATGTTGGTCTATTATCATGTAAAGCATTTTTGTCTTGTAAAATTCAATCTGTTTATCAGGTCCGTATCTTGTAATGGCCTCTTTCCTTGTTTGTATGACCCCGTATTCAGATTTCAGATGAGTCTTGTATGTGTTTTGTACAGAAATCAGGGCCAACACTTGTTCATGCTTGTATACACTTGTAGCCTGCATGTTTAGCTTAGAATAGGCATATATGAGCAATATGCAGATTGTAACATAGGGTCACCAACTGTAAGCCGTTGATGTAACACATATTCACCTGTTTCTGTGCAAGCACTTGTAATTTACATGTTACCATAGAATAGGCATATAGATCGGCTAAAGGAAATTGTAACATAGGGTCGTCGATTCTACTGTATCTGTGTATGTAACGCACATTCTCCCTGTGCTTTTTATTAAAATAAGCATAGATGAGCTAGATGCACTTTGTAACATGGAGTTGTCCCAACTGTAACCCTCGATGCAACATACACTCATGTTCTTGTTTAAGCATCTGTGCATACTTGTATAAACTTGTAATTGATCTGTTAGCTTAGAACAGGCTTAGTTGAGCTAGATGCAAATTGTTCATATGGTCGCCGAGCCATCTGTAACCGTTGATGTAACATTCATATTTCCCGGTTTCTGTTTAATCGGTTTATATCATCAAATTGTAAAGGGTTTCTGGATTTTCTGTATTGTTTGCTCCTGAGAATGCATTGTTTGCTGCTACATTTTCTGTAACGAGCTAGGCAGGGAATTTTTGGTCGATTCGGTTCTGTATCGAGGTCGACTATGTTTTTAGTCATTTATGTTGGAATTAAGCTTGGGAAGACTATTTTGATGTATTATTCTAATGTTTATATATTGTATATATTGCATGGTTGAAATATAATGCTTTGCCAAGTTTGATGTGCTCTGGAATTTGGATATAGAGAAAATTATAAATGTATTTGATTTATGTTATTCGTCGGTCTAAGATATGAGTATTCATTTGGTACAAGTATATTGAATGTCTTTTTAAAGATATTTTCATGCGTTTGTAAGTTTGATTAGTTTTTTTTAATATTTTCATGTAATCCAAATAATATTGGGTTAACCACTTCATATATCACCAACCTTTAAGCGCCTACTCGTTTATACCAACGTTTCAATTTTGCAAAATTTAGCACCAATGTTTACTTTTACGTGCAATTATAGCACTCCTTCGTTAATGACATTGACGTGGATGCCAAAAAAGCTTAAAACGATGTTGTTTTGTTGACATAAATAATATTAATTTTCTAAAAAAAAATTAAAAATCCTAAAAATCCCAAAATTCTCAAAATTCCTAAAACCAAAAACCCTAAATTCCCAAAAATCCCAAAAAAATTAAAACCCTAAATTGTAATCCCTAAATTCACCAATCATTGTCATCAATAGCACGTTGGTTCCATTGCACTGAAGTCTCTTCCTCTAGCCATGCATGTTATTCACCATTCGCTTGTTGATTGGTTGCAGTTTATGGTTCGATTAGAACATTGTATATTCGGTGTTTTGATGATCAATTAGCATATTTTTCTTCGATTTTCAGTGACAGGAGAGTGGGGGTAATTGGTGGTAAGGGTTTGCCAACGACAGTGGTGGGTGGTGGTCGTTGATTCGACGACAATAATGGGTGAAATTAGGGATTTAGTATTTAGAGTTTTGGGTTTTAGAGGAATTTGAGAATTTTGAAATTTTTAGGTTTTTTTTTGAAAAATCATTATTTTTAGAATATATTTGTATATTAGATTTGTAAGAATGTAACCAAAATCTCAAATTTTAACAAAATCTCTTCAACTAAAATGACAACGTTTTGGCTTTTTTAGAAATCAAAACAGTCACGTCAAAATGATGCCATTTTGGTGATACATCCACATCAGCAACATCACAACTCAAATTCGCCATGTCATCGTGCCGTTAGATCATTAAAGGCAGAGTGATATATTTACACTTAAAAGTAAACATTAGTGCCAAAATTAATAAAATTAAAACGTTGGTGGTATAAACGAGTAGCGCTTAAAAGTTGATAATATTTGAAATAGTTAACCCAATAATATTTTCTCTTATTATGTGCTATGTGGTTTGTACAGACAATTCTAACCTGTTAAGGAAGAGATATTATAATAACGTACCATTATTTTCCCTTGTTTTCCAAGAAAACGTAGTCGAGGCTTTTCTGAAGAAAACAAACAATTGAAGAACCAAAAGTTTAATTTTGATACACGAAAACACAAAATTCAACCCAAGTTGTCGGTGTTTGGTGAGAAAATTAAGCAATCTCCACAAGCTTTTTCACTGTTTGTGGAAGATTAGTTGTTGAGATATTAATTGTGGCTAAGTTTATGCAACATTGTTACACCATTGATGTTGTCTCTTGGAATGTCGGTCTAGTTGACAAATAAAAATGTCTTAGTTACGTCCAATATTTTTAATTGAATTTTGTTTGGTTTGGTTTAAAAAAAATATGTATGATTAAGGATCAACATTAACTCGAGTTTAACGAGTTTTGATCTGATTTTTTTTAAAAAAAATTAGATTATGTTGGATCAAATTGAGTTTCTTTTAAGATAAGGTCTGATTGACTTGAGTTCAAATCTAGGTAAAAATACTCGAACTTGACATCATTAGTATAATTGACCTTTTTATATCTAGAAATAATTATTATAATAAGTAACAATTATCTCTAAATATATAAAAATCAATTATATTAATATTATCTGATCGAGTATAAGTTTAACCCAAAAATTAGGTCAGATTTTAGATTAAGTGGAACTTTTTTAATCACAAGACGTAAAAGACGACAAGTGGAAGTGTATTATATTCATATTAAATTCAAGTGGATTAAAAATCCAACTTGACCTGACCTACGCTCTTCTCTAAGTACGACTCTCCGCCTCTACTATTCTCCCGTAATACGATATAAATCTATTTTCTAGGATTGCGAGAGGAAAAAAAGGAGTTTTTGTGCATAGTAGACTTAGTAGTATATGACATAATTACTATAATTTTCGTAATCTCTCTTATATCTTATTTGTCGATATAATAATTTTTTCTCATCTAGCTATATATTCCAATACAAAACTTTGCACGTAAATCTACACATTTAATCTTATTTTTTTTACTCATAATCATACAAGATTTTTTCCATAAGAGTAACTTTGTCCTCGTATAGGTGCAAGTGACATGAAATAATATATTGCGACGTTGAATTTTAAAATATAATAAGGAATTATAATAGAGAACTAATAATAATGGAAATAAAAATAATTAAGATATTGAGAAATATATAATTTTAAAATATACATAAATAAAAATACATGTTACAAATTAGCATTTCTATAAATATATGTGCAAAACGGGGTATTCATTAACAAGTATATGTGCTTTGTTCACGAAGCTTGGTTTGGTGCAACAATGAAGCTCGACGTTGAAGTACTGTCCAAAGAGATCATCAATCCATCTTCCCCAACCTCCGATCAGTTTCCTCGTTATCAACTCTCGTTTCTTGGCCGATTATCGCCTCTGGTTTATAATCCTCTCGTTTTATTTTACCGGTCGATCGTCTCCAAAGGTGATATTGAATCCAACATCAAAATCAAAGTTATCGACCGTCTCAAACAATCCTTGTCCGATGTCTTGACCTATTTCTGTCCACTTGCCAGTCGGATTAACGATAACATGTTTGTAAACTGCAATGATGAAGGCATAACCTTCGTGGAAGCTCGAGCTCGATGCGAAATTTCAGATGTTTTGGACAATCCCGTGCCGTGTGAACTCAACAAATTGCTTCCGTTTATACTCGATGATGCTGACAAAGTTCCCTTTGGTGTTCAATTCAATGTTTTCGATTGTGGAGGCTTCGAAATCGGTGTTTGTATTTCTCATAAAATCGCGGATGCGTTGTCTTTGTTCACATTTTTGAAAACTTAGGCTGCCATTTGTCGCGGAGATGCTCGGAGTTTGATAGTGTTACTCGAATTCGTATCGGCAAAACTCTTCCCACCGAAGACGATGTTAGGTTTCTAACCGAGAAACAGCGTATCGACCGAAAGAATCGTGACGAAAAGATTCATTTTCAGTGCATCAAAAATAGAAGAAATCAAAGAGTACATATGAAACAAAGTATACCCTTCCCGTATTGAGGCCTTATCGGCTTTCATATGGAGTCGTTTGATTGCTTCAATGAAAGCAAACCCCAAGCATGACGACGAAGATGGTCACTTCTACGCCATTGTCCATGCAGTAAACTTACGTAAACGATTCGACCAGCCACTTCCTGACCATAGTTTCGGGAACTTATACCGGATTGTGATGACACCCAACCACAAACTCCGAACGAGATTGTCACAATCTCATTAACCAGATCAGAGAATCGATACAAAAAATCGATGTGGAATACATAAAACAACTCCGACAAGGGTCAAGCCCACACTTAGAATTCATCAAAGAGAGGGCTGAAAGCTTCATTAAAGGGGAGATGATTTCATTTAACATCACGAGTTTATGTAAATTCCCGGTTTATGAAGCCGATTTCGTGTGGGGAAAACCGGATTGGGTCGGGTCTGCGAGCTTGAATTTCAAGAAAATCTTGTTGTTTTCATGGATACCGCACTGGAGATGGAATCGAGGCTTGGATAAGCTTAAAAGATGAAGACATGGATGCGTTTGAAAAAGAAACATTGCTTGGATTTGTTGTTCCGTAGAATTTAATGTCTGGTTTCAACCCGACTAGTCCGGACAGGCATCCGAAAGGTAATTCGGACGGGCCAGTGGCCGAACTTGATCAGAAATACTATTTTAATAATATTGCTTGTTTAAAATCATATTTTAGAATAATAAAACGAGTTATTTGAACGGTCCAAGCGGATATGTGCACGGCGATACGACTCGTACTAACACGGTACCAACTACATAAAGATAATGAAATAACCGAAAAAATTCGATCGAATAATTTCAAAACCGAGTAAACCGATAACGAAATATATGAAATAAAATGTTTATTAGGCTTCACTAAATAAGCTGGAACCCTAGAATACCAAATAATTCAGATTGTCATATGCAAAGAAATTGACAATGTTTCGGTTCCACCCCGATAGAAACTCTGATCAATCTTAAAAAGTACACCAACAAATCAATAATCTATATCTAACCTGATGAGCCGTAACCGATCGATTTGCGGGTTTCGAGCGTGTCTTTACTGCTGGAATCTTTCTTTTCTGCAAGTCTTCCAATCGTCTCCATGTTTTTTTCCTGTTTTGCTTCGGTCTCATCTTCTTTCGATTCATCTTCTTGGAACTTGAGCAAGCATTCGTTAAACAGCTCTGGGTCGAGATCGTGGAAGATTTTGCGCACGTTTAGAGTCAAGCTATGTACAGCTTGTTTCCAGTGATTTCTCGTGTTTTTCTCCAATGCCGGGATTATAATCGGCAGTATAACTTTGCAGTTTTGAATGATTAAGTTCTCGATGTGATCGTTGTTCCACAAAAATAAAGCTCGTTGTTCCATGAAAGACCCCATGGTAGAAACCTAAGTTATTCGGAGGCTGATCCTAAGAAGATTAGATCCTTAAATCCTTGTCCCAATATGTGTATGCATGGGAATGAAAAGTCGAAGCAATATACGTAAAACCGTTGAACCTATCATCAAGCAACGCAATATCACCCCAAAATAAAAATGAATTATTTCTAACATATGATCTTTCAAGAGCCCTCTAAATACACATGTCGGACACAACAATGTCTAACATGTACAACAGCGTCCGAGAAACATAGGAGTTATTAGCAAGAAATTTATTAGGTGTTTGGAGATCACTTCTTAACCATAGCATAGATTACTTCAGCTAACCGCACTCATTTGTAGAGAATTATTTCACTCGGACTCGGGTATGTTTGTCAGATATGGGTATGTAAAGTTTTTTTCAACATTAAAAAGTGAAGAAACCCATGTAGAACACATTCCCGTACCCGCCATTCACACCCAAGACCGAGTAACATAATTTCACCATCCCTTTATCGCAGCAATCAACATTAAAAATATGACCAACACTACTGCCTAACTACAACATAAATTTCAATCAACACAAGAAAAAGGTGTTTTAGTTACAGATATTTAACCTACCTGAGCTATTCCAATTTGCAAATACGACAATGAGACGCTAGACATTTCAAAAACAGAAACAGCTAAATCCTTAACCAAACTACCTTTCCGGTTTATAAACAGTACACTTATTGGTTAATTTCACCAGCGATGACATTTTATAGGGCCTTGACGTGAGCTAATCCCATTTTAGCAACTGCTTAACAACTTCCCGGCTCTGCAATCAGGTTCGAATCTAACTGATTCCACCAGAGGGAATGGAACTAAACGTACGAATTGGAATGAAGACTAAAAATAATGCTCAACTTTGTGAATTATAAATAGTCAACTTCAAGTAGTTCTAACATCAATAGACAAATTCAAACCACCAGTTGAACTAATTGCAAAATCAATTGGTTGTCCTTTGTATGATACATATTTGGACATGGGTACGGTCATGGTTCTACAAATATACGGAAAACCAGAATCCCGGATCATCGCATATATGATGAAGATAAGAAATAAACAGACGTAGAAATAAACGGATAAAAAATTAAGGCAAAGCAGAACATAAATTTCAAAATTTCTGACCTGAAAGTGCTGACTGTTCATACATCGAGCAATTTGGTGAAATAACGGCACCATTCAACACTGATATTCGGGCGGCTGAGTTGCTTCTAATACTTCCTCCAAATCATTTAGAAACATGACTTCCTTCGAACTATTCGTGATAGGCCAGTACTTTAATAACACCCTAATGACAGTATCGGCGAGCTTGAAGTCTTTGTCGACAAACTGTGTAATGCAGTACGATAACTGCTGATGATACATTGCTAAGCATTTCGGCTTTATGTAAGGGAATCAACACCCGAACAAGGAACACTTTATGTTCTTGTTTCAGTGGCAGCGCAAACCCGTTAATAATACTGCCTTTTTTTATTTATTTCATATTCTTTTACTATCAATTTCTTCATCTTTCTTATTCTTTTTCTTCTTCTTTTTCCTCTCCAATGGTCAAAGCGAAAGGTAAAATTTTAAGCCTTTTTCATAATTCAAATCCGTTCATAATCCCTCCAGTAGCGTGTTTTAAGGATTAAATCTTTGGGTTTTTAATTTTGGAAGAGAATTTGGGGTTTTATCATTCAAGTCTTGGTGGAGGATGTTTGCTATTTAAAGGAGCTTTATTTTGGGATTCAAACACCAAAGTAGTGTATTTCTAATCCTTTGGAGTGTTAAGCTTTCATAAATTTAAAGAATTTGCTAGGATTTTAGTATTTAAGCATTTTAGAGGTTAAAAATATGTTTTTAAGCCTCTTTAAGACCCTAATTAACTCCCAAAGCTTTAGCACATGATTATCATTCAAATTATGGCCTTTAAAATGATATTGAGTGCTTTCCCAAGCCTAAATAAATCATTTTAGGGTTCAAGTATCGATATTAGGATGAACAATATCGATACTAGATGAATTGGGGCAAAAATTTGGGATTTCATGTTGGAAGTATCGATACTACTATTAGAGTATTATAGACACATATTTTCATCTAGACTATTTATTATGCATTATAATTACTTATATCATGTTAGTATGTCCACCATTACAACAGCCCAATTACAAGGCACACTGGCCCACACCATCAATCAAAGAAAAGAAAACCCTAGGTAAAACTCTTCTCTCTTCTTCTTCCTTGCATTCTTTCTTTTTGCGGCTACGACTGAATATTTATAAGGAAAAATCTCCTAGGGCTTTGCATGGTTTTGGAGTTTCCTTAATTAGCCGTTATTAATTTTCCAAGCTTAAAAAGGAAAGGCGGCTAGTGGCTGTCAGAATAATCAAGGTTTGCTTGCACATGAAGTAAGTCATCCAGCTGACATGTGACATAGGCGGTTTCGCCACACCTGCTTCAGACTTCTTCAGATAAATTTTACCTCGGCGAGATAAATTTGCTCTTCACGTTCTATTCTGTCCCGTTGACCTTTGCAACTTTTCATTGTCACGACTGAAATGTTCTTCCTTTGTAGAATTCCTGCACAAACACAACTCAAACAACCCTTTCTCCTCAACAGCATCACTCAAGCCAAATAAGTCTTGCCTAAGCAAAACTTATCCACCACAGGCTAATTTAACCTATATGAAACTAAATGCAACTAAAATGTAATGCATACTTTGTTTAGACGAGCAATAACTTAAGTGAAAAGACTAGAAATTGAGTCTTTTTATGGAGTTATCACACCCCCAAACTTAAGAAATTGCTTGTCCTCAAGCAATGGATAATAGCTAGAAGAAAATCAAAATTGTCATGACAAAGCAGTATCAAGAACATCATCAGGTTTGAGATTTCAGCCCTCAGCAAAAATATTTGGCCTCAGCATGTTCGAGAGTCATATCAGTCAAGTCCCTTCCATAGTCAGGATCCTTTGCTATGGTGTGTGCGTGATTGTAACCAGTCTATGCATAGAGGTAATTAGAAAACTTAAAGTAAGCACTTCTAGGTTGTCAAGGCAACAAACTATTCATCAGGCTTAGTTTATACTCCTAGTTATTTATTAACTTTTATTCTCTTTATTCACACATTTTTTTAGGGGAGTCAGCTCATCACACCTACCGTTCTACACTCTAGGTGAAAGGGAGCATACCTTCCACCCCAAGCTAGTCAGGCAGAGCCATCATATGACTACTTTCATTCACTCATTATGCCTTGGCTACTCTTAATTTCTTTTGGAGTTTTTCTTGTTCATGCCTTTGCACAGAGGAGTGTCCCTTTGTGTTTTTTTTTGAGTTTTTCATGTTTTTAAACACTAGAGAGTTTTTACTTTACCCTTAGAATATTTTGTTGAAGTCTCGGCAATTAGAAAGTTATTTCCTAAAAATTTTACAGATTACCTAGAGAAAAGACAACCTACAATGTGTTTATAAATTTCAAAGAATCAAGCTAGGGTTGGTTCTCTTCTTTAGATAGTCTTAACAATAATTTCTAGCCTAGGCAATAAAATTCTTCTTTCATCATTGGGCATCCCTAATTCATTCCTAACAATAATCTTAACATGCGTATGTCATGACAACCAAAATTTTCAACCAATAAACATCAATTATTATTTAACAAAGTATGGCAGAATTGTACAACACCTCCCCCAAACTTGAGGGATGCATTGTCCTCAATGCATGAAAACTACACTATATGATTTTATATGCAGATGTAAAAAAATTAAAAAGAAAACGATAACTAAGAAGAATAAACTCACTTTAGTGGGGTGACTTGACTGGACGCCCTCATGCGGCGTCGTTTTGCGACGTCGTTTGGGAGGGGAGGGACTCTCGAATCCAGAGTCTACTGCTGTTGGGGAGGGATATGGCTGAAGTATACTTCCTGCTATTCTCTTGTAGTGCTTCTTGCTAGACGAGGCGCGTGTTGGAGTGGACTGCTCGGTCGCAGGAGTATGTTGTGCTGGGACGGGTGATGGACTAGGAATTTCTGTTAGGACTGGTGGCGCTGATTGAATCGGGGACGAAATAGGATCATGCTCAGGCTGCTTCGGTGCTGGCGTGAAATCTTCATCAGTGAAGAAGTAGGGTGGAGTATCATCGCTACTTTCGGTGGTCGAGACGGATAAGGAACTGATGCACTCTTCTGTGTCACCTTGGCCTTCTTTTGGTACGGGCGGGATCTGGGTTGCCAGTGGTGGCACATCGGCGGGAACTTCTGGAGGAACGTCAGAAGGGACATAAGATGTCAAGGCATGGAATGTGCTGCCACCTGCATTGTAGTTGAGGATAACACTGGGAAAGGTAAGCAGTCTGATCAATGTGGTCGATAACAACTCCTTGATGAAGGCGTTGAGTTGCATGTCCCTTGCCTTGGCATACTCGAAGTAAATTTTCATGTGGTCCTCTAGGCGTCCGATATTTTCACGCGTCTCTCACGTGTGCATGACCACAGCAGCCATTCTAACCGCGACAACCGATTTTGCTCCCCGCGACAAACCTTCTTTTGGGTCATCATCATTGAAACTCATCAACTCGAGGATATTTTTGTTTTAATACCCTCCTTGGGTTTGATGAAATCTTCGAATGGTTCCTTAGGAACCTTTTTCTTCCTGTATAGCACGGTTATAAGGTTTAGAAACAGTAGGTTACCCCGGTTCCGTTTGACACAATCATGGATCTGCTCAAAGATGATTTCACCCACGTCGATCTTCCTACCATATAAGATCGAGTGCAAGAGCATCAGTCGCTTGACGAGGGCAGTGGTGTTGTGGGATGTTGGCATCAGCTTGCCTTTGAGAAAGTGGTTCCATAATTTCACGTGCGGTTTTAGGGCTCGACGATCTACTCATTTCCTTGTGGGGGCATTCCTTTCGAACTTGACTCACCCAAAGCATAAATCCTGTAGAACTACGCTGTACGTTTCTTGATCTACTTCAGCCACAAATCTCTTGTGCTGGTCATCCACTTTCCCCAACTTAAAGTATTTGTTGAGTGCTGATGGGGAGAAGTGAATGCATTTTCCTTGAACATATATTGTGTGGTTTGAGGGGTCCTCGAGATGGGCATAGAACTCCCGCACCATTTCCGGTGCTACTGCGTTAGGATTTCGAGCAAACTTCTCCCAAGTATGCTTCTTTATGACATCCATCACCTCGGGTCCAAACGGCTCCTTGCCCTTGGCTGGAAAACCGAATCTATCTTCCAAATATACTTGGCGTTGCTGAATGGTTTTGAAGCGTGCTTCTTCTTCGTCTTTTTGGAAATGTTCGAAAGTCTGTTTGGGGGCTAGGGCCAGTCTTGATCTTACCATTTTTCTTGGTTGAATTTAGTGGTGGCGACGAGGAGGTATTTTTGAGAGAAAGAAGAATTTTTTTTTTCTGGTTTATAGAGAAAGAGGGATAGACGATGAAGAAGAGGTGGGTGGGTAGTTTTTCTTGGAAAGTGATGGGTGGTTTCGGGGTATTTTAGTCTTTTCATGGTGGGGAAAAGATTTCTCATTAAATGAGAAATATGTGATTTGACATAAAGGAGGAGAAAAGATTTCTTTCCCCCTTTACTCTACCACCAAAACCTTTTGCCCTAGTTTGTCCTTTTTCCTTCATGCATGCTTCAACTCCCCATGATGCCACGTGTTCCTTGCTTGCCTACAATATGAAAGAAGAAAATAATAAAATAAAATGGATTAAAGCAGAAAATAACTTAACTTATTTATGTACAAAATTCAGATTTTCGTTGCCTAGGCAACGAATATTTGCTCAATTAAGTAAAGCAAACTCTTGGGCATCATGTGCCAACGATGCTGATTTATCGTGCATGACTGGGGCTCCTTTGTACTCTTTGAGTCTCTGTCCGTTCACCTTAAAGATAGAACCATCGTTTTGGTTCTGGATTTCAATTGCTCCATTGTCATGGACTTGGTGAAAAATGAATGGTCCTAACCATCTCGATTTTAGCTTGCCTGGGAATAACTTAAGGCGTAAATTGTAGAGCAGTACTTGTTATCCAAAATAAAATTGCCTCGACAATATTTTTCTGTCATGCCATCATTTTGTTTTCTCCTTGTAAATGCGGGGTATTATCGTATGCATGTGCTCTAAATTCATCCATATCGTTCAGCTGCAAGAGTTTTCTTTCTCCAGCAAGCTGAGCATCCATGTTTATCCTTCTGATGGCCCAATAAGCTTTATGTTCAAGTTCAATCGGTAAATTACATTCTTCAATCGGTAAATTACATTCTTTCCCGTAGACCAGCTTGAATAGGGACATTCCTAGCGGTGTCTTGAATGTTGTGCGATAAGCCCATAGTGCTTCATCTAGCTTCGGCGACCAATATTTTCGACTTGGGTTGACCACTTTCTTAAGGATCTGCTTGATTTCTTGATTAGACACTTTGGCTTGTCCATTCGTCTGAGGGTGATACGCCATAGCGATTTTATGTCGTACTCCATATCTTTTTAGTGCCTTGGCAATCAATTTATTGTCAAAATGTGTGCCTTCATCGCTAATAATAGCTCGTGGTGTTCCAAAGAGGGTGAATATATTTTTGTGCATAAACTTCAACACCGTCTTGGAATCGTTCTTAGGTGTTGCAATGGCTTCTACCCATTTTGATACGTAATCCATTGCCAAGAGAATGTACATATCTCCGAATGATGTTGGAAAAGGTCCCATGAAATCTATTCCCCATACATCAAAAAGTTCGATTTCCAGAATGTTTTTCCATGGCATCTCATGCCGTTTCAAGATGTTTCCTGTTCGTTGGCATCTATCATATGACTTATAGAATTCATGCGCGTCTCTGAATAGGGGTTGGCCAATAAAATCCGGACTGAAGCACTTTTGCTGCTGTTCTCATTTCACCAAAATGCCCTCCATATGGCGACGAGTGGCATTGGCGTAGGATATCTTGTTGCTCTTCTTCTAGAATGCATATTCAGATTATTTGGTCTCCGCATTGCTTGAATAGAAATGGTTCATCCCAGAAGTAATGTCGCACATCATGTCAAAATTTCCTTTTGCCATGGCTAGATAAATCAAGAGGAACAATACCACTAACAAGAAAATTAACTATGTCAGAATACCACGGTGCAGCCGTGTCAAATAATATTTTCTCATCAGTGAAATCCTCTTTAATTTCTGTAATGTAAGGACAATCAGGTTTGTTATCTAGCTTAGACAAATGGTCTACCACTTGATTTTCTATACCTTTTCTATCCTTGATCTCTAAATTGAATTCTTGTAGTAATAATATCCACCAAATTAGTCTAGGCTTTGCATCTTTTTTATTAATCAGATATTTAATGGCTGAGTGATCTTTTTCAGTGGTGGTATAGTTCACTTGTGTTTCATTAACAGTTCGACTTGCATAATAGATAACATGAAAAATTTTACTTTTTTGTTGCCCTAGCACTGCTCTGACTGCATAGTCACTAGCGTCGCAGATGAGCTCAAATGGTTTGTTCCAGTCTGGTGGGATAACAATTGGTGCTGTCGAAAGCTTTTTCTTCAAATCTGTGAAGGCATTCAAACAATCATTAGTAAATTCAAATGGATGATTTTGTTGAAGCAAAAGACATAAGGGTTTAGAGATTTAAGAAAAGTCTTTTATGAACCGCATGTAGAATCCTACATGTTCAAGGAAACTGCGTACACCTCGCACATTAGTATGTGGGGACATATTTGAAATTGCATCCACCTTGGCTTTGTCGACTTCGATGCCATGCATGAAATTTTGTGACCCAACACTATTCCTTCGGTTACCATAAAATGACATTTTTCCCAATTCAATACTAGGTTGGCTTCTTCACATTGTTTTAACACCTTGGATAAATTACCGAGACATCGGTCAAAGTCATCACCCGAAATGGATAAGTCGTCCATAAATATTTCCGTGCACTCTTTTACCATATCTAAAAATATTGACATCAAGCATCTTTGGAATATAGCTGGAGTATTACACAGTCCAAACGGCATTCGTCGAAATGCATAGGTACCATACGGTCATGTGAAAGTTGTCTTTTCTTGGTCCTCGGGTGCTATGTCAATTTGGTTATAATCCGAGTATTCATCGAGGAAGCAATAAAATGTTTTTCCCGCTAATCTATCCAACATTTGATCGATAAAAGAAAGGGGAAAATGATCCTTCTTTGTGGCTTTGTTGAGCTTCATGTAGTCCATACATATGCGCCAGCCCGTGACTGTTCTCATGGTGAGTAACTTATCCTGCTCGCTTTTGACCACGTTCACACTACCTTTCTTTGGTACGCATTGTACTGGGCTAACCCATGACTCCCGCATCCAGTCATTTTTTTATTTCCTTCATGACTACCTTCTTCATTATCGAGATGAGCCGTCTTTGGGGTTCCACCGAGGTGCTGTGGCTATTATCGAGATTGATTTTGTGCATGCATATAGTCGGACTGATTCCCTTCAAATCTACCATCGTTCAACCTATAGCTTTCCGGTACTGTGAAAAAACATTCAATAAACTATTCTCCTGTTCGGAGGTTAGGTTGGCTGAAATAATCACTGGTAGGGTTTCATTAACTCCTAGATAAGCATATTTCAAATGTGATGGCAAATTTTTAAGTTCCAATTTCAGTGAATGTTGTGAAGATGACTCTTGAGACTTAACTTCACCATAATCTAAAGGTTCAAATTTCATACCTGACCTATGAAGAAATCTCAATTGGTCATTTGTCTTTCCTTCGCATTTTACCTTGGTATCGCTTTCAGGGTGTTCATTGCTCAAATTTCTATGGTTGGGGCCATAATTGTTAGATTTGTCTTCTGAAAATAATTCGTCTCGGCCAAAGTTTTCTATTTCATGCATCTCAGTTGTAGGTTCATGGTACAAAGTAATGTATTCATCGAGCCTTAGGGATTCACCTCATCCAAGGATTGCATTTTCTTTAATCTTTTTAATGCATTGGCATTGCTCTGGATCATCCGCGTATTTCATAGAATTAAATATATTGATCGTGACTCTTTGCTCTCCAACTCTCAAGGTGAATTCTCCCTTTTCACAATCTATTAAAATTCTACCGGTGGCTAAGAATGGGCATCCCAAAATGATTGGTGCGTTTTCATCAGCTTCGCAATCCAGGATGAGAAAATCAACTGAAAATACAAATTTATCCACCTTTACTACAACATCTTCAGTTTTTTCCTCAGGTCGCACATAAGACCGATCAGCCAGCTGTAGGATGACTGATGTGGGATGAGCGTGAAATCCATCTAGTTTCATGAATATGGACTTTAGTATCAAGTTTACACTTGATCTCAAATCAATAAGAGCTCGTTCTATGAAGTCATTACCAATAGAACATGGTATCACAAAGTTGCCAGGATCTTTTTGCTTTGGTGGGAGTTTGCTCACTACTGAGCAGATTTCTGCTGCTCTGGCGACACGTTCTACCTTCCTTTTTTTTGTAACAATTTATTTTAGAAACTTGGCATAGGAAGGCATTTGCTCAATGGCTTCAAGTAGGTGCACATTAATACACAACTAATCCAGAACATCAACAAATTTCTTGAACTGGATGTCATCATCATACTTCTTCAACCGTTGAGGGAACGGTGGTGGAGGTCTCACATCTATTGCTGATGGTGCTGAGGCATCACTGGCCATGACCATGAATTTCTTGTTATCTAGTTGATGCTTTTCCGAGCCTTAACTTATTTCCTTTTCTTCAAGCACTTACTTTCGTTCAGCATTCTTAGATTGATAAAGTTGTGTTATGCCTTGGCAATACTTGTTCAGGTGATCTCCCCCAAACTTGTCATCTTGGTCGACTTGTTTTCCACTCATTAGTGTTAGTACATTGCATTGCTCCTTCCCATGATGCTTAGTGACTTTGTATCACTAGGGAGATTTTCATATGGGCGAGAATGTAATGCCATGGCAATTTGTCCAACTTGATTCTCCAGCGCTTTGAGAGATGAACTATGGCTTTGCAACAGTGTTGCTTGGCTTTGTAACATATTTCCTTGATTTTTAATTGTTGTAGAATGTTCGTGCATCAAGGTCTTTGTAGAAGCCATGAAATCTTTTGTCGAGGCCATGAATTCCTGCAAGGATGATTCCAAGGAGTTAGTATTGGAATGAGTGTTAGAGGAAGAAGCTATACCTTTATTGTTCTGCCAGGGCTGATGATGATGCTGATTTTGAAAATATTGATGGTCGGAATTATTTTACTGTGGCCTGTAATTTGCAGCTTGATTGTTGTTTCCTTGATTATTCCATGAGAAATTTGGGTGTTGTCTCCAACCAGGATTATACATGTTCGAATAGGAATTATTAGTGTTCCGATTGTAGTTGCCCATAAAATTGGTTGACTCATGGTTTTCAGGACATTCGCTCTCATGATGGTTGCCATGACAGAACAGACACACATTCTTGGTTGCTTTGACTTCTCTTACCTCATTAGGACGTTGCAAATTTTTTAGCATGTTGGTTATGACAGAAAGTTGAGCTGTTACCGAATCTTTACTCTCTAATTCATATGCTCCAGAGGTATTTTTGCCGGTTCTCAATCTTGTACTTGACAATTGATAGTCTTTATTTGCTATTCTGTCGAGAATGTCAAAAGCTTCCTCGGGTGATTTGTCTAGTAATGTGCCATTCGCTAAAGGAATCTAGTATCATTCGAGTTGGTGCATTGACTCCATTGTAAAACATCACCACTTGCGTCCAATCGTGAAATCCATAGTTAACACATTTGCGAAGTAAACTTTTATACCTATCCCAACATTCGTACATTGATTCATCATCTCCTTGGCAAAAACTCGCGATGTTGTTCTGAAGCTGTGTATTCATATTGGGCGGATTATATCGGAGTAGGAAACTCTTGTATAAATCTTCCCATGACTCTATTGATCTGGAAGGAACTCCGCTGAGCCAAACTCTTGCTCTATCCACGTAAGGAGTAAGGATAAAGCTTCAGTTTGAGCACATCTTCATGTACTCCTTGTTGTTGAAATGAATCGCATACTTCAAGGAATGCACGTACATGCTGTCTAGCATCTTCATTGGGTGTACAACCAAATTGGCCGATAGAGTTTAGCATATTAAAAATCACTGGTTTAAGTTCGAAATGAGTGGCTTGTATCTCGGGTGCCACTATGCCAGGATTGAGGTCATCGAGAATTGGGTTCAAATGATCTCATATCGCTCTTGGTCTTGCAACTTGGAGATTAATCGATGCATCTGGGTCTCCTAGATCTCCCATGTCATTTTTCATTTGATTCAAATGTTCTTTGGTTCTTTGGACACGCAACCTTTATCTTAACGATTGCTCAACTTCGGGGTCGAATGGTTCCAAAGGTTTACTAACAGATCTCAATGTCATGCAATAATAAAAACCTATAAAAGAAAATAAAAACTATGTTAGACTAAATAAATATAAAGTGGCCAAAAGAACTTGTTATGGCAAAAAAAATTTCATCAGTTGCCAATCCCCGACAACTGCGCCAAAAACTTGATCGCTTGTAAATGTATATGCTAAGGCAAGCGAATTTGTGCAAGTATACACAATCGATGCAAGTAATATAGTAGTGAGTGAGTATCGACTCCACATGGATCGAATTAGAAATATATTTTCACCACAACTAGAACTAATGTCACAAACTAAATCCTACTAAGTATTCGAACTAATAACTAATACGAATAAACTAAGAAGAATGATTCAATGATTTTAGAATAATGAAGTCGAGACAAAGGAAATATGCAAATAGATAAAACAAAACAAAACAAGTATTGTTTTAAATATAATGCAAACAACCTCTCATATTCAGACGTGTCACATAGCACTGATGCTAAACTATTATCTTGACAACAATTATTCTAAATTCTGAATGAATTATTATGCCTCACTAAACTGCCCGATAGGATTACAAGGTATTCTTGGACGGTTGCTATGGTAATACCTCTCGGCGTTAACTATAGATGTTGTCTTAACCTACTTTAGCATTTATCCCTTTTAGTCGCTTGAAACTCACTCCTTATCTCTAAGGTAGACAATTAGAACTTCACCATCCCGGATTCATTCCTTTGCTCACGTTGATCTATCTTAATTCTCTTGAATCTAAGAATCATTATCTAGACAAAAGGCTATCTCTTGATGCTCTCACAATGCTAAGACATTTTTTACCGAAAGCCCAGGAGATCTCTCGATGCTCTTACAGTGTTAAGGCAACATATTTAAACTATGAGCAAAACAATCATAAGAAAACATAATTCATCATTCATAAACATAAAAATATTATTTAGGCAAAACAAAGTTTAACACCAAGTAAATCATTCACAGTTTTATCAAAGATCATCCAAGATTTAACCGTTTAATACAACCCCAAATAAAATAAGAATTAAGAACAAAGGAAGAACGACTCCCAAAATCAGGGGCTCTGTCGCGACAATCCTGATCATCACCATGCCTGCCTTGGTGATCAACCTCTCTTGAGGCCTGATCACTTCTCTGCTATCGTCTGGCTATGGAGGACACCAAGGAAGATTGATGGGTAGACGGTGGGAAAGAACTGTAGTTGCTTGCTCACGCCTTAGGTAAAACTCTTCTCTTTTCCTTCTTCCTTGCATTCTTTCTTTTTGCGGCTACGGCTGAATATTTATAAGTAAAAATCTCCTAGGGCTTTGCATGGTTTTGGAGTTTCCTTAATTAGCCGTTATTAATTTCCCAAGCTTAAAAAGGAAAGGCAGCTAGCGGCTGTCAGAACAATCAAGGCTTGCTTGCACGTGAAGTAGGTCATCCAGCTGTCATGTGACATTAGCGTTTTCACCACACATGCTTCAGACTTCTTCAGATAAATCTTGCTTCGGTGAGATAAATCTTCTCTTCACGTTCTCTTCTGTTCCGTTGACCTTTGCAACTTTTCATTTCACGACTGAAATGTTCTTTCTTTGTAGAATTCCTACACAAACACAACACAAACAACCCTTTCTCCTCAGTAGCATCAGTCAAGCCAAATAAATCTTGCCTAAGCAAAACTTATCCACCACAGGCTAATATAACCTATATGCAACTAAATGAAACTAAAAATGCAGTGCATACTTTGTTTAGACGAGCAATAACTTAAGTGAAAAGACTAGGAATTAAGTCTTTTTACAATGTTATCAACAAGATAAAGTTTCACATCAACTTTACAAACATTCACTGATCATAAATGCTTAAAATTTTGTTCCATTATAAAACATTCCATTATTAACTTTACAATTATTCCATAAAAACCGTGTAAAATCATAAACTAATAATTATCATATAATTCAAGCTTAATTTTAGGCAGAACTTTAGTAGTTCAATAGTAAACAATATTGCTTAAAAACTGCCTAATTTTAAAATATTTTTTGTTCTCGTAAAATATAATTTTTATCTAAAATATAAAACTTCGATTCATATTTATAACCCTAATAATATATCTTAGACATTTCTTATTCGTATACATGCCATCTAGAAAATTTAAAATTGTAGATGCCATTACTGATATTTGTTGATTGATGCCAACTCGACTCCATACTTCACTTTCTCTTCTTTACCTACATTTGAAAATCATCACACACTAAGTATTCACTTAGTGAGACATTATAAACAAACTAAGGTGACATAAAATATTAAACAACTTAACAACATCATAACATTATTTTTCTTTATATAAAACTTAACTTAAAATATCATAACAATTCAAAACATTAAACTTAAATTCAAATAAAATCATTAAATATCTAAACCGATTTATTTAAGCCCTCTTTCCTCATCAGAGACATGAAAATCATCATCTCATAATTTTGTTAAAACCATGATAATCAATAATAAACATAACAATCATGTCATACTCTTTTTCATTCAAATATTTTTCAGAACTTTCTTATTTTATTCTCATTTTCCACTTTCATATTCATTCACATATTCATTTTTATATTCCATGTTCATGATAAATACTTTCATATTTTAGAATTTATTTTATGAATTAGAACTTATTTCCAGATTCATAACTTATTTTCAGACTCATAGCTTACTATCAGATTCATATCTTATTTTCAAATTCATAGCTTATTTTTAAATTCATAGCTTATTTTCATATTCATAGCCCAGTGAATATTTAAGAGAATGCAAAAATACATAAGTAGAACATAAGGTGCTTATAGGGCACATCTCAGTACCAATATTAACTAAAACATATAACGCACTCCAAGTGCAATCATAACAGTAACACAACAGGTGCAAATCATAATGTACACAAATGTACCATAACTTAACGGGAAAATACTTAACTTAATAGCATGCCAAATGTACCTATGACTTTCAATGCAACATACAATGGGATTTTCAATTAATTATTATATATTATTCAATTATCAAAGATATCAATATATCAACATATCCCAACTTTTAATATCATAACATAATAGAGAGTTCATACCCTAAACATTTCATTTCCACATAACATTTATATATCATAATCATCTTTCAATTATCTTTCTTTAACATATAAACATTATATTCATCATGTAATAAATATCATAACGATCATACCAATTATAATAAAGTTGACTTATTGTGTGCATTTATAATAACATATAACATAGAAGTAACATGAAAACATAATTTATGACAAGTTTTATATGCTGGCAACATGCACTACTTACAAAGAAATATTGTATTAATGTACACACTTAAAAATTATTATGTTTATACCACTAGAAACTATACTCGAATACGTATATAACTATATAAGGCAATTTTTGTAGTTCATCTTTTACAATTTATAGTGAATTTTCGAAGTTGATCTACAGAAGCTGTTTTGAGCAGAATCTGCTACCTACTTTCTGACCTATCCTCAATTAAAAGTTCATATCTTTTTGTATACCTATCAATTTGTTTTAAACGAAACTATACTAACATAAAAATCTAACGGTATAAAAATCATCCTTTAATCATTTCAGTATAATTTATTATGATCTTCTAAACTTACTATTCAGAACTCAAATCTGGGCAGATTTCACTAACTTATATTTTCAACTTATTCACTAATTCTATTAGCATATTAACTGAACATATATGTATGAATCACAATTCACATAATAGTTAGAAGTTACTTCTTACCATAGTAATTCCATCACTCATCGCAAGCCAATGTTTGCTCGATAACACAAATACGAATTAAATATGCACTCACATAGTGTCCTTAGCTTGTAAACCTTCATAGCACTTCATATTACGTCCTTAAGCTTCTCCTTAGCTTTAACATTGCTTGAACTTGATTTCAATCATAATCTAAATGAACACCATTTACATAACATAGACATTTCAAACCATATGTTAGAATCTTACTAACATAGGCACACAATAGAAAATAAATTCCAGAAAACCTTTCGATGCTTATTCGATACAAATTTCATATCACATCATCAATGTTGACCTTAATACTTTAAATTGACCAATAAATCCATTTTTATCCAAATTCACCCAAACTTCACATAACATTTTTCAACTTTCTTTTTAACTACCATTCATGAATTCTTTTAGAATTCATATCAACTTTCCATTTTATTCCAAATAGTCCTTTGCGTTTTAGCTTCAATTCAAGTTTCAACCAACTTAATTAAATTTCTAGCATCTAATTTTCAGCTCAATACCTAACAACTCCACTATTACCACTTAAGTCACTAACTTTCTCAATATTTTCCATTTAGTACTCAAACTTTGCCAACTTTCCAAAATAGTCAAATTTCACATTCTAAGATCAAATTTAATATTCTAACTTTCAATTCCAGTATAGATCATAATCTTTCTAGAATTTATACATAAACCACATAATTTTGCATAATTACTAAATATGTCCCCAACTTTCATAAAATTACAGAATGACCCAAATAACTTTCTAAAGCTTGTAGAACCTTTCAAATATAATTTCTAAGCCTAGGGAAAATTTTCACAATTTTACCCAATTAATTCCTTAGGGCTGAATATCATAGCGGTTATGGTTCTTGATTTTGACTTGATTCAAGTATGGATTACACCTCTAAACAACATTTCAAGCTTCTACAATCAAAGCCCAAACATAATTTAACCAAATCACAATTTTCTCAAAACCCTAGGTCATGCCAAATGAGATTTTTCCCAATTTCAAGTAGTTTTAATCATCATACAAGCTTTAGAATTAATCTCCAACATCATAAAAATCTTTCATCAAATACTCAAAATCAACAAATCCTACATAAACCATAATTTCAAAACTCATCATATAAACATGATCTTCATGTAATATTTATACCAAATGATAAAGAATTTCAAGGGGATTAATTTTATATCTAATAGCATAATCCAAAAATCAATCGAATAAGCTTAAAAATAAAAAAAAATAAAAATCTTACCTTTTAGCTATGGTGGTACAAATTTTGGGGCTGGAAGAAACTGAAAAATTTCTGATTTTTCTTCAGTTAAAACATAATACACTTATCTTAATCTAATATAAATGAATTTAAAATTCATTTAATGTGAAATTATCATTTTACCCTTAATGAAACATGATAATTTTAACTTGTCATTGCATTATAATCCCTTTTAATATTCCAATGTCAAATATGAACAAATAAAAATCCACTTTCCACCTTTGCCCTTGCAAATTTTTGAAAACTACAATTTAGTCACTAAATTTTTCAATTTGATCTAAATATGTAAAATCAACTTCAATTCCACTGATCCACATTAAAATTCAGTATTCTAATATTTGGAAATATTATTTCCAACCTTTATCTATCATCTTTCAAATTTTCGTAAAATTTCGGTTTGATCCGATTATCCGTTTTTCTAACTTTACCGCTTTATAGCTTTTAACACAAATTCTGAATCAAAATTTCGATTCTCACAAAAACTTCATTATTGGGGTTGAACTATTCATTTATAGGTACAAAATACCTAACTTTTCAAAATCACCTTTTTAGTCCCTAAACTTTTCTAACTTTTTTTACTTTAGCTACTATACTTTCAAAATTTACGTTTTAGTCATTAACTAAAATTTGAGGTATTACAATTCTCCCCCTTAAGAAAAATTTATTCTCGAATGTTCAATATGTACTGGATGTAAAAAGATGAAGATATTATTTTTTTGTATCTTATTATCTTTCTTAATTAAATTCCTCAACCTTTGGTTTCTCTAACATACTTTAATAAATACTGTCATTTTTCACAAGTTAAATTCTGATTGAATCTTAATATCCTTCAGTTTGATAACATGAGAAAGATTTAATTGATACAGTAAGAAACACTTATCATCAACTTGATAAAAGATCTATTTTCTTTTCAAGTCAGAATAAGACTTATGTCGATCGACAACTATCTTGAAATTATCTTAAATAATATTTACCTATTACAAAGTCCATTTTAATTTGTTCCAATTCCCACTAAGTGATGGAAATTAGTTATAATAATTTAGAAGGCACTTGATGTTATACTTTAACTTTTTGACGTGACAATAATTTAGAAACAAACTAAATGCTAATTCCTTTCATATCTACCACTTATATCGATTTTTTCCTCTATAATATAAGCATCCATCAGACTGGTCTTTGATTTCATTTTTTTCCTACTTGATCTATCTTTGACAAGAACTTTCCATATTTTCTTTAAAGATCCTTTACTCAATTTAACAACATAGACTTTAACTTTAATTCTGCAATCAAAGCACCATCTTTCTTTAAAGACAATCACATATTCAAACTCTCAGAACAGAAATGTCTTTCAGCTTTATCATATCATTTTCCATATTATCCTTTTCTAGTGGTAGTCAATAAGCACATCATCATTCTTTAAAGAATTCATTGCGTTTCCTTTATTTTCACTTCTTCAAGTTAACACATACTTTTGTCTTTTGAGATCAATATAAATATAACATCACTCATTGGAGATATATCTATGAAATGAACACAACTCATGCTAAATCAAGTTCGTGAGTCAGATAATTTCTTCCTTGATTCTTAATTTCTATAAAGCATAAACCATAACTTGTCCTTTAGCATAAACATACATCTCAAATCATTATGAATCACATCACTATAGATGACATAGTCTTTTCCAAATTGGATTACACTAATACTAGGCTTCTATCAGTATTCTCTTTAATATCTTGAAATTTTCTTGTCACCTATAAATCTAATTGAATAACACATCTTTTCTCAATAGCTTAATCAGAGAGGAGAAAATCATCGAAAGTTTTTTTACGGACCTTCAATAATAACTAGCAAGCCCCAAGAACTTCGAATCTCATAATCACTCTTTGAAATTTATCATTCGACTATGTTTTATACTTTTCTAAAGTCTATTCTTATCTTGTAACATCCAAATCACACAGATTCGAATGTCACATGAAATTTTAAAGGTGAAGACTCAAAATTTTCCTTATAATTCATACTTGCTTCAAAGTGTTTATATAACGTACAAATCGTAATAATTTATAAATACGGGGCCCCAGTTTAAAAACTTGATAAAATAAACAAATAACTCATATATATATACAAACTAACTCTTTTCCAACCATGACCTCTATATGCCCATTAAGCCGACATCGTCGTACACTGGTACACTATTGAGGCTCTTTTGAAGATCTCGTTGTCCCATTGTGATCCATGGAACCTTTGAACGGAAACACATTCTGAACGCTGAGCTCGTAAGCCCCGCATCACACAATACCTCTACCATACTACATGGATTCATTAATTGATCATGCTGACGAACGAAAACATGTGCATGCGAATACATTCAAATGTACTGAGGTAAGTCTAATGGTGTGGTCGAAGGAATTACGTACATCTCAGGACGACACCTGATAACTTCGTAAAAGATAGTGTTATGGGTATTTTTACTTAGGTTATTGTTTGCCTAAAAGCCATTTGTCATAACATTTTAGTTGTATATATTTACATGTAGTATACATTTGGATGTGGTGAATAAGTTTTGCCGAGGCAAACTTTATTTGGTTCAACTGATGCTGCTTTAGAGGAAGGTTGTTGACTGGTTGTGTTGATGCAAGAAATGACAGAGGAATTTAATTTCCGAGACAAATCAAATTGCTAGGGCCAGTGAAGCAGAAAAAGATGACAGTGAGGAACATTTTTTCTTGTCTAGGAAAGAGATATCATGCAAGTCTGACGCAGCTTGATGAAACTGCTGACGACACTTACCCAGCTTCAACATCACGTGCAGTCATGCCCTCAGTAAGTTAATGGGGACCACTACTAGCTACTTTATAATTAATAAAATGGGTATGTCAAGGAGGGTATTTAGGGAATTTCCAATGGAATTAAACCCTAGAAATTCCCCTATAAATAACCCATGATAGCTTTTCAAAAAGCGACACAATCAATGAGAGAATATACCCTAGGCTTGGAGTAAGCGACTGCACCACCCTACCATTCACCGTTCCCCAGTCGACCGTACTTGGTGCCCTCCATAGCTAGGCTTCATCGAAGCAACGGTCAGGCCCTCGAGAGAGGTTGGCCACTAGAGAAGGCGTGGTGGTGGTCATAATGTCATGGCAGAGCTCTTATCTTGGGAGTTTTTCTTCCTTTGTTCTTCATCTTCATATCCTGTTAAGGGGTGTACTTAAAGAATGATCTTTGGATGATATTCATCGCACCATGAATAATTTTACTTGGTGTTGGTTATTATTTTGTTGAAACGTTATTTTCTTGTTAATGAATGATACAGTTTGTTTATGCTAAGTGTTGTTTTGTTCGTTGTTTGAATATTTTACCTTGACATTGTAATAACTTTTGAGAGATTGCCTGGTGCCTCGACAAAACATTCCTAGAATTTACAAGAGCTTTCGAGATATTGCCATTTTTCTAAGAATAGATGCCTAATATCGAGAGAGTTAGGGTAAGTCTACATGAAGAACGAAATTAATCTGGGATGGTGAGGTTTTAATCCTTTTTAGAGATAAGGAGAGGGTTTCATTCGACTAAAAGGGGTAAATACTTGAGTAAGATAGACAAAGACTACAGTTTATGCTGAGGGGTATTGCCACATCAACAGTTTGACAAACCAAGGGTTGTAGCTCACGTCGAGTAGTATTGCCGTAGCAACCATCCTTGAATACTCTAGTAATCCTGTCGGGCAATATAAACATAGCACACCAAATCATTCTTAACATAAAATAACTTCTTGCCATAGCAAAACCAACCTTACTGCTCCGTAAGAAGACTGATTATGTGAGGTTTTTCTGAATATATTGAACTCAACATTTTTATTTGCTTAGACAACTTTTATTTGTTTACCTTTGCATATTTTTATTGCCTTGACCAAACTTTTATGCATACCACATTTTACAATATTACTTGCCTTAGTAATACTTTTCCATATGTTTATACCATTTAATCATGTTTTCTTTCCTTTTTGACAAGAGCAGTAGGACTAGCTTGTGACACCTAGTTCTAGCTGTTGCAAAACATCAAAAATTCCCACCATTCTCTGTGTAGACGATACTTAACTTACTACTATATTACTTGAATCGATTGTGTACACTTGCACATATTTTCTTTCCTTAGTATATATTTACAAGCGATCAAGTTTTTGGCACTGTTGCTGGGGATTGGCAACTGGAGGAATTTTGATAATTTTTTCCATAGCAATTTTTTTTATTTTCTTGTCATATTTTCTTTATTTATTTTGACTTGTTTGTTTTCTTATATTCTTTTGTAAGTTTTTCGTTATTGCATGCATGAGATGTACTGATGAACCATTAATACCATTTAACCCTGAGATCGAGCAGTTATTTAGATAAAGGCGACGTACTCAACGTGCCAGAGATTATATGAATCGACTACATTATCAAGCTGATAAAACCCATAGAAGACCAGACAGATCTCGATGTCGCAACAAATAATATTCCCCAAAATACTACAGGACCATGAGCTATACGAGATCACTTAAATCCTATTCTCAATGATCTGAACCCTGGAATCATGGTATCGGAAATACAAGTAGCTCACTTTGAACTCAAGCCGATGATGTTCAGCATGTTTAGTTCTATCGGTCAGTTTGAAGGCTTGCCTAATGAAGATGCTATACAACATGTGCGTATTTTCCTTGAGGTGTGCGGCTCGTTTAGACAACAAGGTGGGCACGAGAACATGCTGAAACTAAAATTATTCCCATACTCTTTGCGCGACCGAGTAAGAGCATGGTTGAGTGGAGTCCCATTTGGCTCAATGAAATCTAGGGTTGACTGATGCAACAATTTTCAACTTAGATATAACACACCCAATATGCACACCCAGCTCCGCAATGACATTGCAAGTTTTCACCAAAGCGATGACAAATCTATGTATGAGTGTTGGGACATATAAAAAAGTTTGCTTTGCAAGTGCACTAACCATGGATTCCTCGACTGAACTCAAGTCGTCATGTTTTATAATGGTGTCAATGCACCTACTCGCATGATGTTGGATGCATCGACGAATGACAACTTGCTTGAAAAATCACCCAAGGAATCATTTGATATCCTTGATCGGATAACCAATAATGACTATCCATTCCCGCTTGCAAGGCTTGGAACTGACAGAAAAATATATGGGGCGTATGAACTTGATAGTAAGGATTCAGTTTCTGCCCAACTTTCTGCCATAACTATCATGCTGAAAAAATTACAACAGTTCAATAAGGTGAAAGAAGTCAAGGCAACTAACTCAGCATGCATTTTCTGATGTGGCAACCACATTAGAGTGAATGCCCAGAAAACCAAGAGTCCATCAATTTCGTGGGCAACTTCAGCTTAAGTAAAAATAACCCATACTCTAATGCATACAATCCTAGATGCCGACAACATCCAAATTTTTTGTGAGGTAATCAAGGAAACAACAATAACAATTATGCGGGCAATTTTAATAGACCAAAATAAAACATTTCTGAACACTAAAGTTTGCAACATCAACAAATGCCCTGGCAAGGTAACAATAAAAGTAATACATCTTCGTCAAACTCTAACTCCCTTGAAGCTTCATTGTAGGAATTTATGGCCTCAACAAAAGATTTCATGGCTTCAATAAAGACCTTGATACACAAGCACTCATCGATAATTAAGAATCAAGGTGCTTTATTAAAAAGCCATACAGCTCTATTACAAAGCCATAGTTCATCATTAAGAGCGTTAGAGAATTAAATGGGCGAAATAGCCACAATTATACATTCTCGGTCGTAAGGAACCCTCCCTAGTGATACTTAAGTCACTAAGCCTCATGGAAAGGAGCAATGCAGTGTACTTACACTTCAGATTGGTTATCGAATTAATCTTGATGATAAGTTTGAGGTAGAGAAGCAAGAAATTTCTTGCCAAGGCACTACACACCAAGAATCTAAAGGTCAAGCTGAAATTACTGAACAAGAAGAACTACCTAAGGAGAAGGAAAGTGACGTAACTTTAACAAGTCATCACACTGTTGGTGAAAAATTATTTGCCAAGGCAAAAATTTCATCACCGCCTGCAGTGGATGAAGTCAGACCTCTACCACCCTTCCCTCAATAATTGAAGAAGCATAATGATGAGATCTAGTTCAAAAAGTTTGTTGATGTCCTTGACCAACTACATATCAATGTTCCATTATGAACCCATTGATCAAATTCCTTCATATGCCAAATTCTTGAAGGACATTGTCACAAAAAAGAGAACGGTGGAAAGAATAGAAACTGTTGCCACAATGATAGAATATTGTTCGGCCATGAGTAAACTTCCACCGAAGCAAAAAGATCTGGAAACTTTGTTATACCATGTTCCATCAGTGAAAAATATGTGGGAAGAGTTCTCTGTGACTTGGGGTCAAGTGTACATCTGATGAACAAGTCCATATTTTTGAAGCTTGGAATGAGTAACACTCGACCAACCACCATGATTCTACAACTAGCTGACCGATCACACGTTCATCCCGATGGAAGAATTGAAGATGTGATTGTTAAAGTGGAAAAGTTTGTCATTCCAATATATTTCCTCATTTTAGGCTGTGAGGCCGATGATAATGCTCCTATTATTCTTGGACACCCCTTCTTAGCTACCAGACATATTCTAATAGATTATGAGAAGAGAGAGTTCACGATGAGGGTGGCTAGTTAAAACGTCACGATCAATGTCTTCAACACTCTTAAATACGTTGTTGATTATGAAGAATGCTATTACATCGAAGGCGTTAATTCAATGGAGGAAGCAGTAATAGAAAATTATGGCCAAGGTGAATTTTTTACATTTCGATGAGTATGACAATCTGTGTCAAGACAAAATTTTTCAGAAGGAAGAGTGTAAATTTTTTTCCACAATGATGTTTTACAACCAGAGGGACACAATAATTTCTGCCCAGGTGAAATTTTTCTGAACAAGGCATACAAAGATATTTCCTTTGGAAAAAGTTTTTTGATTGAAGTTGATGAAAGAGGTACTGAAGATAGAGCAAATACGGAATCTGAGGACAGTTCATTGGCGAAGGAACAATCTAGTTTACTTCAAGCTAGACCAGATATGAGATTCGTACCCCATGATTTCAATGAATATTTCCTCCAAAACCTTCGTTACAATATACACCTACCTTAAAACTTAAACTTTTACCATCATATTTGAAATATACGTATCTAGGTAGTGATAATACTTTACCAGTTATAATTTCTGATAGTATAACCCCCGAGCAAGTGGGTAGCTTGTTGAATGTTTTGTCATAGTACATAAAAGCTCTAGGTTGGACTATGGAAGACTTAAAAGGAAATAGCCCTACAATATGTATGCACAAGATCCAACTAGATGATTGCCATGCCAATTCAGTGGAACCACAAAGAAGACTTAATCCGATAATGAAAAAAGTGGTAATGAAGAAAATCATCAAATGTCTCGATGCTGGGGTGATCTATCCAATATCCAATAGCTCTTGGGTCAGTCCAGTTCAATGCGTACTGAAGAAAGGTGGAGTGACCGTGGTAAATAATGAAAATGGTGAGCTTTTGCCTACTAGAATCATCACGGGCTGACAGATTTGCATGGATTACAAAAAACTCATCAAGGCAACAAAGAAAGACAACGTCCCCCTTTATTTCAAAAATCAAATACTTGATTGGTTAGTAGGCAAGGAGTTTTACTGTTTTCTTGAAGGATATTCTTGGTATAATCAGATCGCCATAGCAAATGAGGATCAGAAGAAGAGCACCTTCATCTGCCCATATGGCACATATGCCTTTCGAAGAATTCCGTTCGAACTATGTAATGCTCAAACTACTTTTTAGAGGTGTATGATAGCCATGTTCTCAGATATGGTAGAGGACTTCATGGAAATATTTATGGATGACTTTTCCGTCTCGGGCGATGACTTTGACTGATGCCTCGATAATTTTTCAAAAGTGCTGAAGCAATGTGAGGAGTCCAACTTTGTGGATAATTGGGAGAAATGTCACTTTATGGTGATAGATGGAATTGTGGTGGGACAAAATTTCTTGCCAAGGCATCAAGGTTGATAAAACCAAGGTGGAAGTGATTGAGAATCTGCCTTCACCCACCACTGTGAAAGGTATAAGAAGTTTCCTAGGGCATGCAGGATTCTACAGGAAGTTCATCAAGGATTTTTCAAAGATTTCAAAGCCTTTATGTCTTTTACTTCAACAACATCAATCGTTCGTGTTCAATGATGATTGCCTCAGTGCGTACACTGATATGAAGAAAAAACTTGCCTTGACACCAATTGTTGTTTTACCTGATTGGGGTGCCCCTTTCGAGCTGATGTGTGATGCAAGTGACTATGCTGTAGGGACAGTGCTAGGGCAAAGAAAAGGTAAAATCTTCCATGTCATCTATTATGCTAGCCATGCCCTTAATGATGATCAGCTTAATTATACCACTACTAAAAAAGAATTGCTTGCCGTGGTATTCGCTTTTGATAAGTTTAGGCCATATCATATAGGAACTAAGGTCATAGTACATACTGATAACTCTGCCATTAAGTACTTAGTCAATAAAAAAGATGAATAGCCTAGGCTTATTAGATGGATATTATTGCTGCAAGAATTCGATTTGGAAGTAAATGATAGGAAGAGTTCTGAAAACCAAGTAGCAGGTTACTTGTCTAGGCTAGAGAACAAAAATATTTGTCATGACATGAAATATATTCAAGAGGATTTCCCTGATGAGAAAATTTTATTTGTCGCGACAGTGCCGTGGTAGGCTAACATAGTTAACTTTCTTGTTAGTGCTATTATGCCTCCAGATTTATCTAGCTAGGGTAGGAAAAAATTCAGACATGATGTACGTCACTATTACTTGGATGAACCGTTCTTATTCAAGTAGTGTGGAGACCAAATCATCCGAATGTGTGTCCCCAAAGAAGAACACAAGGAGATCTTATTTCATTGCCATACATCCCCGTGTGAAGGGCACTTTGGTGGGATGAGAACTGTTACAAAGGTCCTCCAATCTGGCTTCTACTGGCCCACCTTATTCATAGATGCACATGACTTCTACAAGTCATGTGATCATTGCCAATGCACTGGGAATATATCGAAGAGTTCTGAGATGCCATGACAAAATATTTTGGAAGTTGAACTCTTTTAGTTTTGGGGGATCGACTTTATGGGAACTTTCCCATCTTCATGTGGTGATCTATACATACTCTTGGCAGTAGACTATATTTCCAAATAGGTTGAATCCATGGGCACACCTCACAATGACTCCAAGACCGTGTTGAAATTCTTATACAAAAACATATTCACGCGTTTTGCAGCACCTCGAGCAATTATTAGTGATGAAAGCACTCACTTTGACAATAAATTAATTGCCAAGGCATTGAAAAGATATGGGGTGTGCCATAGAATTTCCATAGCATACCATGCCCAGAGTAATGGGTAAGTTGAGCTCTCCAATCGTGAGATCAAGCAGATTCTTGAGAAGGTGGTCAACCCAAGGTGCAAAGATTAGTCGCCGAAGCTCGATAAGGCACTGTGAGCCTACCACACATCATTCAAAGCACCACTCAAAATATCCCCATTCAAGTTAGTCTTTGGCAAGGCATGCCACTTGCTCGTGGAAATGGAACAAAAATCTTTTTGGGCCATCAAGTAACTAAATATGGATGCACAACTTGCTAGAGAGAGAAGACTTTTGGAGCTAAATGAGATGGATGAATTTAGAGCTCAGACGTATGAAAATACCCACCTTTACAAAGAAAAGACAAAAATATGACATGACAGAAAAATTTTACCTAGGAAATTTTTTCCTGGACAACAAGTACTACTCTATAATTCAAGACTCAAGTTGTTCCCAGGCAAGCTGAATTCTAGATGGTCAGGACCATTCATAGTACATCAAGTGCATAGCCACGACACAGTTGAAATCAAGAACATGGATGATGAGTCTTCCTTCAAAGTGAATGGTCAATGACTAAAGACGTATAATGGAGCATTCGTTATGCGTGAATCGACGTCGTTACTCAATGATGCCCAAGAGTTTATCCCTCTTTCCTGAACAAATTTTATTGCCTAGGCAACAACAACAATAATTTGCACTATGTACATAAATAATATATTTTTATTTTATTTTGCATGAGTTGTTTATTTCTATTTTAATATCTAATTTTGTCTGTTTTAGCAGCTAGGGTACACATGGAAGCATAGGGTTCAAGCTCACACATGGAAGGAAGTTCAACCGTAAAATATTAGTTTTAGTGGCACTTTTGAGGAAAACAAATATATTTCCCATTATTTTATTAATTTTTGTTAACTCACATATCTTCTCATTTAAAACCATATCTTCTTTCCCTTGAGCCTTTTACAGATTTACCCTTAAGAAACCGCCCACTACTACCTCTATCTTTTACCTTTCACCATTTCTTTTCACTTTCTTCTATATCTTTTCTTTTATTTTCTTTGAGCTTTCAACCTCCTAAAACCCTCCATAGTCACCGTAAAATTCCTTGCTTTCTCCATAAAAATATGTTGATCATGGCTCGCTCGAAGAAGAATCCTTGTGCATCTACATCCTATATCGTGTGTACACACTTCCAACACTTCCAAACCACCGAGGCTGAGGAAAAGTTCAAGGCCCTATAGAAACGACAAGTTTATCTGGAGGACGACTTTATCTTCTCTAAGGTTGGCGAAGAACCGTTTGGTCATGGACATTATCCTAAAACATAAGTAGGAGAAATTTGCTCAGTACCTAAAGGAAGTGGTTCAAGCCATGGTCTGAGAGTTTTATACCCACCAAGGTGACCTATCCCAGCACACTGTATACGTTAGAGGGAAATCCATCTTGTTTACTCCCTTGGCCTTAAACCTCTACTTTAAGCTTGGTAAGGTGGAGAATCAGCATAAAAAATTTCTTATCGAGGACGATTAAGATCCATACGATGTATTGGAGGATTTGTGTTTTGGCTGGACAAAGTTTGAAGGTAATGCTCACAACCGAAAGAGCGTGGATCGCCGAGCCCTTAATCCACTCACCAAACTATGGAATAACTTTTTGAAAGGCAAGCTAATGTTTGCCTCACACAAAACGAAAATATTGGTGAACTGCTTAATAATACTCCACTCAATCATCTACAGGCACACAATTGATGTAGGCAAGATAATTTTTGAGTAGATTCATGAGTGTGCAAAGCGGACCTGAGGTAATCTACTTTTTCCCAATTTAATGACTGCTTTATTCAGGAAGAAAAAGGTCCCTGAGGATCCTTTCAATGAATTTATCAAGTCGAAGGAAGGCATCACAAAAAGAAGGTGCTCGAGCTTATGAGTTTTGATGATAACGCTCTACACAAGGGCCTGGAGTGAGGAGAAAAATCAGTTACCACGACAAGAATAACAGTCGTGGTCACATCCACTCGAGAGACACGGGAACAACTGGAACCTTTTGAGGGTCACATGTAGACCTTCTTCAAGTATGTCAAGGCGCGAGATGCCCAGATGAATGCTTTCTTCAATGAACTTTTTCTAATTACTAATAAAGACCTGCCACCTTTTCCAGATTAAATCCACCGTCAATCAGTCCCTACACGCGGTGGTACATTTTTGCCTCGGCATAACATGTTCCGCTCGAGTCCCAATGGATGTCACTCCTCTTACTAAGCATGTCTTCCCCATCCACGTAGAAGGCCACAACCAAATATATGACTATCTCAGCTCCTCCTTATCTTCTTCTGAGCACAATCGAGAAATCTCTTCGAAATATTTTGATGATGACGATTTGGTCCCGACCACAGATTTTGTTGTCCGAGTCCCTGACCAACCTATTCCTGAAGAAGCATCTTAACAACAACTGGATCTCAATACTGAACCATTTATTGACCCTAAAGCAAGCCAACAACAAGACGTCCCTACTGAGTCCTTGCGCATTAAGGGGATGCCATCACCAGCTAGTACCCCAAGGACAAGACATCACCTCAAGCACACAGTGGGACGTATCGCTATTCCATCTCCATTCGAGCTTCCTTCAGGTGACACTGGATCTGAAAGTCTCTCCTATCAAATGATTTATAACTCGCGCGCCCAGCTGATTATCTCCACTAAAATGGGGTATCATTCTTAGGTTAATTTTTATTGCATTCATATTAATGCATTGAGGATAATGCACCCCTCAAGTTTGGGGGAGGTGTTGTACTCTATTCTCAGGTTAATTGCATTTGATAATAATTGGTTGAAATATGTTTTGTTATGGCATGAGTTTATTAGGATAGTTGATGGAATCAGTTGAGGATGTTTGATGATGAAATCAAATTTTATTGCCTAGCCCAGAAGTATTTCACATGACTATTGAAGGATAAAGCCTACTTTAGGACTTGATGCTTTGTGATCTTGTAACATGATTGTATGTTTTCACTATTTAAGTTGCTTAGAAAATTTTTAGGGAAGAAATTTTTACGAGTCATGGCCTTAAACGATTGAAAAGATTGTGTTGAACTCCTTAATGTTTTGAATTGTGTTGAATTGAAAATAAATGTCTTGACATAACTATAGAGGGAAACTCCTCAATGCGTTTGCATAACCTAGAAAACTTTTTAAATAAATGGTTACCTTAGCATATGAGTGAATGAAAGTAGTCACAGAATGACTCTACCTGACTAGCTTGGGGGTGGAAGGTATGCTCCCTTTCACCTAGAGTGTGGGATGGTAGGTGTGATGAGCTGAATTCCCTTGGGCAGTATGCTAAAACATTTTTGACAACATAAAGTATGAATAAATAGGAGTGAAACTATTCTTAGTGAATTATTTGATGCCTTGGAAAAATAGAAGAACTTACTTAGGAGTTTTCTAAATGCGTTAAAGCATAGAATATATATAATCACGCACACACACTGACAAAGAGTCTTGACCTAGGGAAATGTGCTTAAATTCTCGTACAATCTAGTATGTTGAGGTTAAAATTTTTGCCGAGGGCTGAAATTTTTAAACCACATGATTGTCTTAATTTTTACTTTGCCGTGAAATTTAACATATTTACAGTTTGTTATCTATTTCTTGAGGACAAGTAATAACTTAAGTTTGGGGGTGATAACTCCATAAAAGACAATGTTCTGGGTCATTTTACTTAGGTTATTGTTTGCCTAAAATCCATTTGTCATAGCATTTTAGTTGCATATAGTTGCATGTAGTATACATTTGCATGTGGTGGATAAGTTTTGTCGAAGCAAACTTTATTTGGTTCAACTGATGCTGCTTTAGAGGAAGGTTGTCGGCTGGTTGTGTTGATTCTAGAATTGACGAATGAGGAATTTATTTATCGAGATAAATCAAATTACTAGGGCCAAAGGAGCAGAAAAATACGACAGTGAGGAACATATTTTCTTGCCTAGGCGAGAGATATCATGCAAGTCTGACGCAGCTTGATGTCACTTGCCCAGCTTCAACCTCATGTGCACTCATGCCCTTAGTAAGTTAATGGGAACCACTGCCAGCTACTTTATAATTCATAAAATGGGTATGTGAACAAGCGTATTTAGGGAATTTCCAAGGCACTAAACCCTAGAAATATAAATACCCCATGATAGATTTTCAAAAAGTGACACAATCAAGGAGAAAATATACCCTAGGCTTGGAGTAAGCGGCTATAGCACCCTACCTTTCCACCCTTCCCCAATCGACCGTCCTTAGTTCCTTCTATAGTCGGGCTTCATCAGAGCATCGGTCAGACCCTCGAGAGAGGCTGACCGCTAGAACATGCGTGGTGGTGGTCAGAACGTCACGACATACCTCTTAATTTTGGAGTTTTTCTTCCTCTGTTCTTCATCTTTATATACTGTTAAGGGCTATACATAAAGAATGATCTTTGGATTATATTCATCGCACCATGAACTGTTTTACTTGGTGTTGGTTATTATTTTGTTGAAACATTATTTTCTTGTTAATAAATGATTCAATTTATTTATACTAAGTGTTGTTTTGTTCACTGTTTGAATATTTTGCCTTGAAACTGTAAGAGCTTTTGAGAGATTGCTTGGTGCTTCGGTAAAAAGTTCCTAGACTTTGTAAGAGCTTTCGAGAGATTACCATTTTTCTAGGAATATATACCTAATATTGAGAGAGTTAGGGTAGATCTACGTGAACAACGAAACTAATCCGCGATGGGGATGTTCTAATCTTCCTTAGAGATAAGGAGAGGATTTTATTCGACTAAAAGGGGTAAATACTTGAGTAAGATAGGGCAAAGACTGTAGTTTACGCTGAGGGGTATTGCCACAACAACAATTTGACAAACCAAGGGTTGTATCTCACACCGAGTAGTATTACTGTAGCAATCGTCCTTGAATACTCTAGTAATCCTGTCGGGCAGCCTAAGCATATCACACTAAATAATTCTTAAAGTAAAATAACTTCTCGACATAGCAAAACTAACCTTATTGCTTCGTAAAAAGTCTAATTGTGTGAGGTTTTTATGAATATATGAAACCCAACATTTTTATTTCCTGAGAAAACTTTTATTTGTTTACCTTTGCATATTTTTATTGCGTCGACCAAACTTTTCTGCACACCACATTTTACAATATTACATGCCTCATAAATACTTTTCCATCTGTTTATACCATTTAATCCTGTGTGCTTTCCTTTTTGAAAATAATTGTAGGACTAGCTTGTGACACCTAGTTCTAGCTGTAGTAAAACATCAAAAATTCCCACCAATCCTTATGGAGACGATACTCAACTTACTACTATATTACTTGCATCGATTGTGTACACTTGCACAGATTTGATTGCCTTAGCATATACATTTACAAGCGATTAACACCCCTAACTTACCTAACATCTCATAAATATGCAGAAACATATCAACAAACATGAGATAGGTCTAACAATGTGGTTGAAGGAGTTTAAGTGCATCTTGGATAACATACCAAGCTATCTAAACTCAATAGCTTCGGGGTAAGAACTGAAATTTACGTGCATAGAAACTTGTAGCCCTTAGTCTACCATAAATCCTCGAGAGGTTGGGGTCAGTTCCATAATTTATGTGCATTGGAAGCTCATATCTCGGTCCCACATATATGGGCTCTCAAACATAAGGTACGATTCCAAAATTTAACGTGCATCATAATTCGTACCAGTATAACCCAGAATTTCATGTGCATCGAATGTGTACCCAATAAAGGATATCCTGATATCAACAAAACACAACATATAAGGTTAATAATGCTAGAGTAACTCAGGTGTCCTCGCCATTTCCCGAGTATCAAACAAAGGCAAGTCTTATGTCATCCTATCTTGCTTGATTTCTAGGTGAGAATTGATTTAACTAGTTTGTTTTCGCTTGAAATCTTATTCACAGGTAAATCTTAGCTTCCCTTGGGTTCCCCAAGTCAATTCCCATCAATTTTAAATCCCACTAGCCCCAAACTGACCCTTAGTATCGATACTGGAGTGTAACACCCATTTCCCATATATGTCCCCGTACACGAGACTTAGATGTCACATGCCTTTTAAAAATGATTATGTACTTGAAAACCAATATTTTTTGTTTCTTTAAATAAAACAATTTAATAAATAAATAAATAAATAAACTATTGCTATAACATGTGTCAAAATCCATTATAAAATAATAAAGACTGTTCTTACACTATACATGCCAACTAGAAAATTAAAACAACAATAGGATGTCATTACTGATACTGGTAAGTAGTCTTCGATGATTGATGCCGAGCTTAGCTCCATACTCCACTCGCTTCTTTCACACAGGCGTGAAAATCTTCACACGATAAGTAAACACTTAGTGATACATGAACATTTAAGTAAAGCAATATAAAAACACAAGTAAACCATAAAAGATCAAAATACAAATTAAATCGTAAAAAATATATAAACGCATAAAACTAACTTGATAAGCCAAGTTTCCATCATATAATCGTAAAATATTATTTCATATGCATAGCATTCTTATCAATCATTGTATCCATTTATATCCCAATGTATGAAAAATGAGAATGCAAGGTACTCAATAAACACTTAAGTGCCAAACCAGTAAACACCAAAGTGCCATACCAATAAGCACTGAAGTGCCACTAATAAGCACCGAAGTGCCACAGTACAACACATGTGCTACTACCTTATTTGCAGACCTAGTGTTATAGTACACAAAGTACTACTCTATAGTACACAGAGTACTAGGTCGATAACCATCTTACTCCAAGTATGTCAATTGCACCATGACACTCATTGTATATACAAGGGTTATTATATCTAAATCATAGATTAAACATTTATTCCAAAATATCAATAGATGATAAATAGAATGAAACATATCCATTCATTTTAGGTAAGTTCATACCTTAAAATTATTCAATAAAAATCATTCTCATAAAACTTTATGAAAATATTTCAAAGTGCGTTAAAAATGCTTATTAAAAATATTTGAGGTTGACTCATCGCAAGTCATCCTCATATCATATAATTACTTAAGTAAATGAAATAAATTTTCCATTATATACAAGTAAAAATATAAGCCTCACTAAGCTTTAACTTAATCCTTTACATTCGATTTGGTTATATTCCAAAATTGATAACACTTTCATATCCTGGCAGTTTGCACTATTTTTTAAGAAATATTATTCTGTATTCATATAAATAGTTAAAAATTATTATGTTTATACCACTAGAAACTAGACTCGAATAACAATCCAACCATATAAGACACTTCTTCTAGTTCCATTTGTACAATTTATAGTGAATTTTCAAAGTTGACTTACATAAGCTGTTTTGAGCAGAAATTGCTTCCCTGTTTCTGACATATCCATGATTAAAAATTTATATCTTTTAGCATACTCCTAGAAATCATTAACCATTTATTTTAAGACAAACTAGACTGATAAACAAATCCAACGATATAAGATTCATCCTATAATCATTTCTTTAGAATTTTTTGTGATTTTCTAAACTTACTATTCTGATAAACAAATCCGAGTGATTTTCCTCGACTTTATGATTTTGCCAAAGAACCTTGACCAAATGAACCGTCTTATTCCACAATTATTTTAATCCTCAATCCAATTTCTCTACTGGTTCTTCTTCAAGTTATATCTAGCCTAATCTCTATTTCCTTCGGGGTGATGGCTTACGAAGGATCTAATCGATACTTCCTTAGCATTGACACATGAAAAACATTATGGATCTTGTCTATTTCCAAAGGCAATGCTAACTGATAAGCCAATAGTATGACTCTTTTTAGAATCTCATAAGGTCCAATAAATCTCGGACTCAACTTTTCTTTGCTTCCAAACTGCGATACCTTTCTTCGAAGGTCATACTTTAAGACATACTTTATCACCTTCTGATATTCAACCTGTTTTCTTTTTAATTTTGTGTAAGACTTTTGTAGATCGAAAGCTGTCTTAAAATTATCTTAAATAATCTTTACCTATACAAGGTCCATTCCATTGTAACTAGTTCCCATTCCCACTAAGAAACAGAAATTTGTTACAACAATCTAGAAGGTACTTGATGCCTTACTTTAACTTGTTGTCTTGTCAGACATTTAGAAACAAACTCGATGATAGTTCTTTTCATAACTGTCACTAATATCGTCTCCTTTTTCGATAATATAAGCATCCACCAAACTTAACTTCAGGGGCTTTGATTTTACCTCTTTCCACTTGTCATATATTTGACAAGCACTTTCATATTTTCTCTAAAGATCATTTACTCGATTTAGCAACAAAGGCTTTAACTTTAATTATGCCTTATGAATCCATCTTTCTCTAAAGACAACCATATATTCAAAACTCTCAGAAAAGAAATATCTTTCAACTTTATCGTATCAGACACCACATTAGCCTTTCTTGATGGTAGTTGATAAGAACATTACCATTCTTTAAGGAATTCAATCCATTTTTTTAATTTTTAACTCCTTCGAGTTAGCAAAAACCTTTGGCTTTTAAGATCATTATAGATATAACATCAATTACCTTATAGATAATGGCGTTATACTTATGAAGTGAACACAAATCTTGCTAACTCGAAATCATAAATCAAGTAATTCTTTTCATGATTCTTAGTTGCTATGGAGCTTAAACTATTTCTTTTTCTCTTGCATGAGCACACATCACAAACCTTTATAAGACGCATCACTATAAATTAAACAACCTTTTCCAGATTGGATCACACTGACACTGGGGCTTCTGTCAGTATTCTATTTAATATCTTGTCACTTATTAGTGCAAATGAATGGAACATCTTTTCTCAATAACTTGGTCAGAGGGGAGACAACATCAAAATGTTATTTATGAACCCTCGATAGTGATTAAAAAATCCCAAGAACTTCAAATGTTGGAAACACTTGGGAGTTTTCCACTCCACCATAGCCTCTACTTTCTTGGGATTCACCCTTATATGTTCTGGAAATAGACCAGGTACTTTTACAGAGACACTTTTGGATACTCTCGAACATTTGGAATATCTTCCAACTTAACCTTGAAGCTTGAGTATCAACCTCCTTTACCAGAAAGACTAGATAACCTTGTAGCAAATAACTTCATAGTAATTACTGTTAAAATCGTGTTAGTAGATGAATTTGCTCTTTTTCCTACCAGTATGATATCAAGACTTTTCAAGTTCTTTAAAATCAATCGGTCAAAGTGATAACTCATTATGGCATGGTATGAGGCAACTAATCCATACCAACATTTACCTTCAAAAGGAACTACTATCAAGTCCATAAAAACTTAACAATTTGAATATTTTACAACCAGTTACTGTTTATAAATATGATTTACCCTCGCACTTTGGCCTAAAGGGTTAGTCACGTACATATCACTTAAGATCTATCCTATCAAAATGCCTATTTTATTTAGCCAATAATGTACCAATGCATGAACGAGGGTTTCTTTAATCTTACGCTGTCACTTCTTATTATGTCAGTACATTAATTTTATTAGTCTTAACATGAGGGTCGTAATTAACTATGTTACAACCACTATTCACTTATTTTTAAACCTTCTATTTTTTCATTTACCTCAAACCCTCTGTTTCAGCATTTAATACTTACAATATACTTATTCACTTTCGTGAGTAAGGAGTGACATCAATCGAATTATATAAACATCATATCGGAAATAATGACATCCTAATGGCATATACACACTTTTCACATAAAATGCATGCATTTTCAGTTGAGAATCGACTAAATCTGTAGCTCTGATACCAATAAATATAACACACATTTCCTGTATACGTCCTCGTACACGAGACATAGATGTCATATGTCTTTTAAAATGTTTATGCACTTAAAATCCAATATTTTTTTTGTTTCTTTAAATTAAACGGTTTAATAAATAAATATACTATTACTATAACATGCGTCAGAACCCATTTTAAAATAATACATACTAAGTAGTCTTCGATGATTGATGCCAAGCTCAACTCCTTACTCCCCTCGTTTTTTTTAGCTACGCATGAAAATAATCACACACTAAGTATACACTTAGTGAGGCATGAGAAATTAAGTAAAGCAATATAAAAACATAAGTAAACCATAAAAGATCAAAATACGAATTAAATCATATAAAATATGTAAACGCATAAAACTGACTTGATAAGCCAAGTTTCCATCACATAACCTGTGAAATATTATTTCATATGTATAACATACTTATCAATCAGTGTATCCATTTATATCCCAATGTATGAAAAATGAGAATGCAAGGTACCCAAAAAGCACATAAGTGGCAAACCAATATGCACCAAAGTGCCACAATTAAGCACCGAAGTGCCACAATAATTACCGAAGTGCCACAGTACAACACATGTACGTACTACTACCATATTTGCACACCTAGTGCTATAGTACATAAAGTAATACTCCATAGTACACAAAGTACTAGGTCAATAACCATCATACTCCAAGTATGTCAATTGCACCTATGACTCTCATTGTACATACAAGGACTATTATATCCAAATCGTAGATTGAACATTTATTCCAAAACATCAATAGATGGTAAACAGCCTGAAACATATCCATTTATTTTAGGGCAGTCATACCCTAAAACCATTCAATAAAAATCATTCTCATAAAAATTTATGAAATTATTTCAAAGTGCGTTAAAAACATTCTTATTAAAAATATTTGAGGTTGACTCATTACAAGTCATCCTCATATCAAATAAGTACTTAAGTAAATGCACTCAATTTTACATTATATACAAGTAAAAATATAAGCCTCACTAAGCTTTAACTTAATCCTTTACATTCAATTTGGTTAAATTCCAAGATTTATCACAATTTCATATCCTAATTGTTTGCACTACCTTCAAAGAAATATTATTCTTTATTAATATAAACACTAAAAAATTATTCCATTTATACCAATGGAAACTAAACTCGAATATGAATCCAACCATATAAGGCACTTATTCTAGTTCCATTTGTAGAATTTATAGGGAATTTTCAAAGTTGACTTACAGAAGCTGTTTTGAGCGGAAATTGCTGTTCTGTTTTCTGACCTATCCATGATTAAAAATTCATATCTTTTAGCATAATCCTCGAAATCAGTAACGTTTGTTTTAAACCAACTTAGACTGACAAAAGAATCAAATTATATAATATTAATCCTCTAATTATTTCTTTATAATTTCTGGTGATTTTCTAAATTTACTGTTCCTATCACAAATCCAGGTAGATTTCACCAATTTGAATTTTCAGCTTATTCACTAATTCTAGTAGATCACCAAATTCACATATAAACATGAATAATCAAGTCATACTACATTAAGAGTCTCTTCTTACCGTAGAAACTTCGTCACTGGATCATCACAAGTCAATGTTTGCTCAATAGCATTAATACGAAATAAATATGCACTCACATGGAGTCCTTAGCTTGCAACCTTCCTTAGAAATTCACATTCATCCTTAAGTCAAATTTTTCTTGATCTTGACTTCAATAATAATCTAGGTCATGGGGAGCACGAAATGGAGCTAAAAAATAACTTGGTCTCATGAAATTTCTCCTTAATTTCATGTTAATTTATCATGTATATAAGGTTAAATGAATTTAAAATTCATTTAATAGGAAATGCCCATTTTAACATTAATAAACTTGATAATTACATCCACACCAAGCCACGTAACCCTTATCATCTTTCCAAAGTCAAAGATGAACAAAATTTCTTACCCTTTACAACTTTACCCATGCCATTTTCCAAAAATCTCAATTTTGCTATTTTCATCCAACGTCCAAATTAAACATGGAAATAAATTCTCAAATCCAGTGATCCATATTATTTTCTATCATTTTAACATGTCAAAATAATATTTGTAAGCTTAATTTAATAACCTTCCAACTTTCCCGTAATTTCTATTCGATATGATTTACCAAATTTTACCGAACTTTAATACTTTTTAGATTTTAATCATAAATTCCGGATAAAAATATGATTCTCACCAAAACATCATTGTTGGGGTGAACTATTTATTTACGGGGCCAAATACAAACTTTTTATATTTACACTTTTGGTCTCTAAACTTTAAAAAATTACCCTATAGGTCCCTAATCTTTTCCAAAATTTATACTTTAACTATCAAACTTTCAAAACTTATATTTTGGTCACTAAAAAAATTTGGGGTATTACATGGAGGGCTAGTATCGATACCTTATGTTAGTCTCGAAGTTAAAAATGGCTACTAGAATTTGGGTCTTGATACCAAGCTAAACGGTCTCGAGACCGTGATCCCGATATCGATACCACTGACTCGATCTCGATACCATTGCTAAGAAAACCATCGATTACCTAGAAAATGAAGAATAGTCTTGATACTGTTATTCCAGTATAAAGACTGAACCTGCAAAACACCCTATTTTAGCACCAAAAAGCCTCTAAAACTCACCCAACAATTCCTCTAAGACTAGTAAACCTGTTTAACGTCTTATTTAGTGTCTTATAGGTTAAAAGGTACTAACTTTAATGCTTGCAACACAAAAATACGAATCTTTCCATGAAATTGCTCTAGCATGCTTATTTGAACCAAAACCCCCACATGTTATTCTTTCCCCATATATGGAAACATGTTCATTTAAATGACATTACAAGTGGTACGGAAGAGTTATAGTGTGTTACCTTAGCTCCTAGCAACTCAAAAACATTTATACTCACCCAAGGTTCAACCCCTCTTTGACCAATCTCAAAGGGGGATTTCTTGCATTATTTCCACCAACCAAAAGCCACAACTGATTCCAACATGAAAAATAAGGAGGTTAGATGTTAAACAACAACTATAACACATGAAAATTGGATGGGAATGTTAGAAGTAGCTCTTAGAGCTTAAATCCTCCCAAAACCTCATGAAAACTCAAGAACACCATTTATGGTGATGGTGAGCTTTTCATGAAGCTTAAGAACTCTAGGTTATGAATCATACCTCTAGATTTCAGATTGAGGAAGGAGATTTAGAAGGTGAAACCTTTTTTTATTCTTGCTTGAGTAGAGAGAAAGAGAATAAAAAATGTGAAGGAATAAGTGAAGATAAAGAATGAGAATCTTTTAGGGGAAATGAAGAGAAAAAGCTTCCCCTAACCCACATGAAATCAGCTAGAAATCCTCCCAAATCAGCCACGTTTTTCTTCAATAGTAAAATTGCACTCTAGGTCATTCATCTTTCACTACAAGCTTAAAACTCCCCTTTTTATCTTCTACATGGCTAATTCCTCACTCAATTAAACTCAAATTCAAACCGAAGGAACCTCATGATACAAATTATCTATTAAATAAATCATTGGGTTGACACAAAACTACTAGGCCGATATTCGGGGCATTACAACTCTCCTCCTAAAAAGAAAATTTTATCCTCGAAATTTACTCGGTCTAAACAATGACACATCTTAGATCAACCACTTAGAAACTTCAAAGACTTTAAACTCATAATAGCCTGATCTTGAGAGAAGAAGTCCTTGCAACTTGTCTTGCAACTCGAAAACTTACAAATGATCTATTACTTCCTTTTCTCTATAGGGTGCTAACTACATCACTCTTTAAGTAACAACCTTCGAGAAACACTAACCCATCGAATCTTACTATGGCTAATCTCACTTAATAAAGTTAATCTACTGCATAACTTGGTAAGTTCCTTCACTTGATGAACATAGGTAATCCATTGTGCTACATTTGAGATCTTATGGCACTTGTCAACATTGTGGTGATACCAACTATAAAAAATACAAAGAAAAAGTTTGGCTTCCCAACGTCAATATCTAAGTTCTGCTACACAACTCCTATTTAATACTCAATTACACTACCTGACTGTCTCACTCGCCTTATAATGTACACATGCATCATTCGTAAGGTCGACAACCTAAGGTGTTCATAACTGGAAATCGACCACTTGCTGAGCAAGACCAGCGATATCTGGCTCTCTTGGAGGATATGCTTCACAACGAAGATCTCTTGCAACCATATTCAGACTTAAAGGTTTTATGTAATGTATATGGCTCGCGCTGACATACCAACATGAAGACATTATTTATGAGGATTAGCTAACTTAGCTGAGTCGATTTATGTTCATGCACGAATGCATACTGGCCAAATAAGAGGAATCTCTATGCTTTAAGAATCACACCTTGAGACTAGCAACTTGTTAAGTTACCTATATTATTCTTAGCACTTAGGGTGTAAATCCAAATCCGTTTCAACTTCAGCCCAATAATAGGTCTCATGAAAAACTGTCTCTAAGCTTATATAGAAAGTTGATCACAACAAAACTGTTAGTTTAACATTCAAACTATGTAACCATTGGCGACTCCTCAAGTCCTTCCAAAGACCTTTACTAATCGCATTCTATTACATCCGAAATGTGTCATTGCAAATCGTTGCACCTCTAAATGATAGGGATCTTTCAAGGAATATGCATTTAAAAGAAATAATTCTGAGTATTTAGCAGATCAACCAATAAATACGACGACAGAGTTAACTTACTTTAACGAATCTTCTCTTACACCATAAATTTACGAACATATGAAGGTTCAAACATACTGACCAAATTTTATCGATTTGCAACAACAAAATCTTTTATCCAGGAATATTCCTCCAACATGTTCCACAATATTATGGCTCGAATGAAGACATCATAGAAAAATAAGGATGACACAATTGAGTGTAATATCAAACATAAGTTGAGCGAGATTTTAACAATAGTAAAGATGTCTTACCATACCCAATTGTACAGAGAGTAGAACAGAAAAGAGATAAACTTGCAAATATTTATTTTTCTCTTAAGGATTCATATGACATTTTAGAGAACTTGCTGAGAATGATCATTGACTCAATCATCATAATGTAATAAAATATTCTAGGTTTAAAAAAAGAAAGTCGATTGCAACATGCAAAGAATCTAAGGGATTTGCACATATATGTTTTAACTTTCAAGGCCGTTTCGCAAATACGAGACACACTTTAAGGCCTAGTTTGATTATTGGACTTCTTCGCGAACTGATCAAGGGATATCATTTTTGAATTTACAAGAAATGATTCATTAAGATCAAGGAAACTTGAGCCTTAGTGAGTCCATCAAGTTATACAAATTCTACAGTTCAAACCTTTATAGAAGTTCAAACTTGTAACTTTAATTAACATAATTTGTCATAACACAAATCTTGGACCAAAGGGTCCCTCAAAGGTAACATAGGAATTTTCCATAGCAACGAAACTCTTATTAACAAACAGATAAATTATCATACTAACAACTGTTCTTAGAACTGAACATGATTATTTTGGAAATAATACGACCACTTACATTCATAGTACATCCCACTTTGGAAATCTATTAAGAACGTATGAGCATCCATTTAGTAAGGTTGAAAAGGCATTCGATTATCAAAGAAATGAAAAGACTTGTTCGTCTGCGCACTGATTATAGTCGAAGATCATAGGTAGGAAATCTTTAAAATTAAGGAGGCTCCACTTAATTCGTTAGCAAATGGTTTATTCAATGGCTCTTGATTTAGGTCTAATGCATAAGAACGCCATTGAGGGAATTGATCTACGAAATGACGCGATCATAATAAGGTGTAGAATTTGGAAAGCTTGTGCAGTCATCTATCATATGGATCCCCTTTTAAGGTAAAAATCATGGATATACGATCTATAGAATCGAACAAAAGAATTCTTTCGAAGACGTACAAGTTTTGTAAAATTTTCTTCCCACGGTTACCAACATATAGGAATAACACGTATATTCTCACATAAGGGTTTGATCTGCCAAATAAGATTCTCGTAAGAGCTTAACACAAATCTTTCGGAGTAAGGTACGACCTTTCTTCACTAAATGATGTTTGAACCAAAAATAGTATCTTGAAAATCAGGAACATCCATTTAATAAAAATGAGAAGTTATTCGTTGAACAAGGTAAATAAAAAATATTTGTAGAACCACATATGATCCCTTAAGAATCAATGGTAAAAACAATTTATCAAACTGAGAAGACTTGATCTTATTAAGAGAGGAGAATTTATTGATGATGTTAATCTTAGAAAATGAGATTACGCAAAGTCTCGATCCTATAAGGAAGTTCACATACATGAAGAACTATGATCATCTTTGAGAGCACGATCAAGAACCTTCAATCGATCGAGGTCAAATAAGAAAACAAGTTCTTAGCGAGAAGAGTGTTCAAACAAATTTTCTTTTACGGGCTGACAACCCGAGAAAGTGATATCCCATTTCTTCCACATGATCCGTTTGACCAATCATGGATCAAACACATAATTTATTATTATTATAGATATTCTATTTCCAATAATTTGGCTAGCAAGAATGTTTCTTTTTCACTGTGTACTATGGTATCAAATTAACTCTAGGAAGAAGATTAAACTCTTATTACATCCGTAAAATTACCAAAATGAGGATAGTCTAATTGAATCTTATCTTACTAAATCGCTCATCACTATGATAAGATTACCCTACCCCATACATGTATATATCACTAAGCCACAACACTTCTTTTTTTTGGTCTTAAGAAAATATATTACACACTTTATTTGATCACCTCTATATATAGATTTTACTTTCTTATCTATATCTACCGTGAGAGACTAGGTTCCTTACTCAAACCCCTTTTCTACCATATTTTAGGATTTGATATCCCAATTTCACTAGGCTTCAGATCCTTAATTTGGTCATCTTAGTATATATTTTTTGCAAGTTCATTTCAGTTATCCATTTATTAGTCAGACTATCACGTTAACTTATCGATCATCGATGGACGAGCGATATTAGAGTCTCAGTCTACGAGTACACTTTGTAACTTTTAGGGTATATAGGACTTGATCAGGTTAACCTAGAACCGACTAAACTCTGGCTCTGATACCACTAAATGTAACACCTAAATCAGACATATTCGAATGTCACACTAAATTTAAAAGTGAAGACCCAAAATTTTCCTCAAAATTCATACTTGCTTCAAAGTATTTATATAAAGTACAAATTGTAACAATTTATAAAAACGGGTCCCAATTTAGAAACTCGATAAAATAAATAACTCATATATATATAACTGACTCTTTTCTAACCATGGCTTCTATATGCCCATTAAGTCAGCATCATCGTACACTGGTACTCTGCTGAGACTTCTCTAAAGATCTCATTATCTCTTCGTGATCCACGAAACCTGAAACCTGTGAACGGGAACACATTCCAAATGCTGAGCTCCAAAGCCCCGCATCACACAATACCCTACCATACTACATGTATTCATTAAATAATCATGCTAATGAATGAAAACATGTACATGTGAATACACTCAAACGTATTGAGGTAAGTCTAGTGGTGTGGTCAGAGGAATTACGTGCATTTCTGGACGATACCCCTAGCTTACCTAACATCTCATGAATATGTATAAACACATCAACAAACATGAGATAGGTCCAGCAATGTCGTCGGGGGAATTTACGTACATCTCGAACAACATACGAGTCTATCTAAATGCATTAGCTTCGGGGTAAGAACTAGAATTTTTGTGCATTGGAACTTGTAGGCCTTAGTCTACCACGGATCCTCAAGAGGTCGGGGAGATCCAAAATTTACGTGAATCGAAAGCTCATATCCGATCCTACAGATACGGGCTCTCGAGCATAAGGACTGATTCCAAAATTTAACATGCATCGTAATTCATACCGATATGACCTGAAATTTAACGTGCATCGGATGCGTACCCAAACAAAGAATATTCAGATATCAACATAACGTAACAAAAAAATGTCACAATTCTAGAGTAACTCAGGTATCCTAGCCATTTCCCGAGTATGAAACAAATGCAAGTCTTATGCATCCTATCTTGCTTGATTTCTTGGTGAGAATTGAATTAACTAGTTTTTTTTCACTTGAAATCTTATTCAAAGGTAAAACTTAGCTTCCTTGGGTTCCCCAAGTCAATTCCCATCAATTTTCAATTTACTAGCCTAAAACTGACATTCAGTATCAATACTAGAGGGCTAGTATCGATACCCATAGCCCGATCTCGATACCTTACGCCAGTCTCAAAATAAAAAATGGCTATTGGAGTTTGGCTCTCGATACCAAGCTAATCAGTCTCGAGATCGTGACCCGATATCGATACCACTGAATCGGTCTCGATATCGTTACGTAGAAAACCATCGATTTACCCATAAAATAAAGAACAATCTCGATACAGTTATTCTAATATCGAGCTAGAACCTATAGAACACCCTATTTTAACACCAAAAAGCCTCTAAAACTCAAACAACAATTCCTCTAAGACTAGTAAACATGTTTAACATCTTATTTAGTGTCTTAGAGGTCAAAAAGTACTAACTTTTATGCCTGAAACATACAAATACGAATCTCGCTAAGAAATTGCTCTAACATGCTTATTTGAACCAAAACCCCCACATGCTTTTCTTTCCGCATACTTGCAAACATGTTCATTTAAATGACATTACAAGTGGTAAGGAAGAGCCAGAGCGTGTTACCTCAGCTCCTAGGAACTCAAAAATATTTATAGTTCACCCAAGGATCAACCTCTCATTGACCAAGCTCAAAGGGGGGTTTCTTGCATTATTTCTGTTGGGACCGTTGGCGCACCCCACGGCGTAGCAGAAATAAAACTCAACGGTCTCACCAGCGATCCAAGTACGTAAAACTGAATTCGAGAGGAAAGGGTGCAAATACTTACAATAGGTTCCTTGAAAAATAACAGATACAGTAGCGAGAAGTGGTGATCACGAACGGTTCGAATCGTAAACCTCCACAAAAACACATCTCGGCCTCTACTTAGTTCACCCGATTGAGAGCAAAATTTTGTTTCCCAAAATCGATTTTGAGAAAAAATGACTAAAGTAAAACGTTTGTTAGACCTTACCTCATTTAAATATATCAATTACCCTAACATCTTAGGGTTTTTAAAGTTATTTTGAATTATTAAATAAAATATTATTTATTTAATTCAAATTAAATATATATTAAAGACTTATAATATTAATTACAATCTTTAATGTTTATTTAAAATCTTATTTAATTATTTGAATTAAATATCAATTAAAAGAGTTGTAATCTAAATTAAATTCTTTTAATGCTTACTTACTATATTCGGGATAATTAAAACCATATGTATATCAAATAAATATATCTCAACTCTAGATATATTTTATTAGCATACAACAAATTGTACATCTTTGCTCATTTCAATCATAGGGTGTGACCCTGTAGGTTCTTGTAACGTTAGTAGTAATTATTAGAATAATTCTAATATTACATACAATGAGTGACATCTAGCAATATATCATTGTCACCTAAGTTACAAGAAATTATGATTCGACATATCATCTTCGTGATTAACTATTTTATGTATTACATTCTTTTGTCCTTTATATCTAGAATAGGCACAAGTCTTAGAATAGTCACACTTGTATAGCCCATCAATTGTTTCTTGATATCTAGAGTAGATTATAATTAACGAATAATTTGTGAAATCACATATCAAATTATTCGAGCATGGCCATGCATTTCTAGTCTACCTCAATCAAGTGGCATGTGATATATTTCCTATTATGTAGGAAGGACAAATCCTATCTTAACCATACACACCCCACTACATATATCGAGATATATTCAATAATAGTCTTTATAGTACAACCAGTTACGGAGCATGTTTAACTGTATCAAAACATACAACAAAATATGTTGAGATGACATTGATTTCAAGTCTGAGGATCATATATATAGTCATCAACATGAGCAATGTTATGACCGTTACATAATAATCCAAGGCATATGCTCATGATAGGTCAATCCAATACATTTTTCTATAGCAATATAATCATGTATCAATTCTGACATCTCTATGTCAATGACAACTCCTTGTCATCAATCAATAACATGTTAGCATTAAGCGTATTATTATTGTCCATGCCCATAATAATTATTGACTATGGATCTTTTAACAATGTTATTATATGGACTTTATTATCTTTCAGTTTATGTTAAACACAGACATATAACTGAAAATAATATTGGCTATGCCTTTATTCAATAAAATCGATAAATACATGTATTATTACAATCATCATATGATTGGTCTTTTGGCATACTCTAACAATTTCCACCAACTAAAATTCACAACAAATTCCAACAGGAAAATGAAAGAGGCTAGATGTTAAACAACAACTATAGCACGTGAAAATCAAATGGGAACGTTGGAGTAAGCTCTTAGAACTTAAATCCTCCCAAAACCTCATGAAAACTCAAGAACACCATTTATAGAGATGGTAAGCTTTTCATGAAGCTCAAGAACTCTAGGTTATGAATCTTACCTCTAGATTTCATATTAAGGAATTTGATGGAGAAAGGTAAAATCTTTTTCTTTGTTCTTGCTTGAGTAGAGAGAAAGAGAAGAAAGAAGAAGAACGAAGAAGTTAAGATTAAGAATGAGAAGCTATTGGGGAAGAGGAAGAGAAAAAGCTTCCCCCAACCCATGTGAAATCAGTTAGAAATCCTCTCAAATCAGACATGTTTTTCTTTAATGGTAAAATTGCACGCTAGGTTCTTCATCTTTCGCTACAAGCTTAAAAATTCCCTTTTTATCTTCTATATAGCAATTTCTCACCCAATTAATCTCAAATTCGAACTGAATGAACCTCATGATACATATGATCTATTAAATAAATCATTGGGCTGACACGAATATATTAGATTGATATTCAGGGCGTGACATATCTCCTCAGCTAAAACCACATGGCTAATAAATGTAATTTTAGATAACCCGAACTCACATTTGATCAACTTAACATATTGTAATGCTCATACCTAGCCTAGTAGTTTATACCCGGATACCTTAGTGCACTTTAGGTTTCGATCATGTTGGACGGTTAGGATCCTGTTTGTGCACTTTGCAGAATATGATAAATTTAAAATTTATCTTTCCTCAATATTGTAGCGGGTCCACAATTGTCAAACGACACCATTTGGCTAAGTATAAACGACATTCAGACTCGACCTTGTTTAATTAGAGGTAATTTAGACATTTCACATTGCAACATTAATCATAAGTTGAATCATGTTATTAAGGCTACTAACAAATAATTACAATCATCTTACATTATCATGAAAATTTACTATCAATCGGACTTCAAATTCATGCTTAATAGAACAAGCTGGGTTAGGGACCAAAATATAAATAGTTAAAACTTATGTACCAACTAGTAACATGCAATTAACCTTTTCCAATATTTAATTATGTACATTTAAGGGAGTGATCACCCAAGTCTCAACAAATTCTAAATTAATGGTTAAAATAATTAAGCAAATCAATTTCTAGACTAAGTTGAACTCAAACAGTCATTTAGGGGTCCAATTAGAATTTAAGAACACTTTAGACCTTTAATGAATGCAATTTCACCTTTTCTCATTGAGAAAATAGAGAAGAGATCGATCTTTTCTTTTAAGGGATCGATCATTTTTCATGGGGGATCAATCCGTTTTAAAAGGGATCTATCCTTTGTATAATAAAAACTTTGGGATCAATCCTTTTGGGTTGAGGGATCGATCCTTTTTGAAAGGGATCATCATTTCCCATAAGGGATCGATATTTTTTTGGGAAATTGTAGATTCATAAAAAAACGTGCATATTTGGTCATCTAAACATCCAAATAATTGTTCCTAGGGACTAGATACACGCTTAGACACTATCACACCACTTCATACATATAAAAATACACATGTAACATGCTTTATAACTTGAATCACAACATCATACATGAATTTGGCATCAAAAGTCAACATTTGCATAAAACGATACTTAGAACATAAGTCGCCTAGCCAAGTTGTACATATTGGTTCATTTCCACTTCCTATAGGTCCATCAAGTATATTACCATTAGTGTCACTTGTCTAAACACATCACACACTTAATTAAGGCTCAAATCAACATTTGGCTATTTCTTCCGAATCAAGTAATCTCAACAACACATTCCAAAATCCAATCCTAAATTATTTCAAATGAAATAAACCATCAATCAACATCCAAAATCCACAATATCTCAAGTTAAATTTAACAAATCATTTATTAACAAGAAAATCCAAGAGCCCTATATTGCCACTATCAAAGGGGTTGAAAACTGACAAATATGCAATTTACTTCTTTGCCTTGCCAAATCACCTCATATGTGATATTGTGGCTCACGAATTATATACGTACAACCCAGATCACCCGCCTCAATTATACCAGCACGTCCCCGACCTTTACCTCCAGGACCAACACGACCACCTCATAACTAGAGCTCTATCGTGAACCTCAAATCTCCTAGGACAGTCTCATAACTGATGTTCTACATCACCAAAATGGAAACAACCTCTGATATGTAACCTACACTCACCCGGATGCCTCCGGTTACAAGTCACATAAAGAGGAAACTGGCATCTAGAAGAATCCCGACTAGACTGCATTTGTCAAGAATCACGACGGTCGAAACCTCAACTCTTTTTAGTCTGACAGCCCTAAAATTATAAACTACTCGATCTTTTCCCATAGAACTCCAGAGAAGAACCACTTCCCAAGATACCCTCATCATCTCGAGCCCGGTCAACTAAAACATAAATACCTTAGAAAACCCAATAATCATGTAAGTATGAATCTCCTTCTTGAGACCATCCTTGAATCTCTTTAACTCTATCGAGACTATCTCACGATTGTACACGCTCAACCGAAAAAAATCAACCTCGTACTTGAAAACAAACATCAAACCTTGAATCATATCAAGGAACTCCTTCTTCCTTGCATCAGTGTACTGAACACCTAAGAACTTATGTCTTAACACCTTTTAGAAGTAAGACCAAGTCAAATGTTCCTCAACAACACTCCTCCTGATCACTGTCCACCAATAGTGTGCATCGCCCTGAAGAAGCGACACCACACAACCCAATCGCTTACCATTTGGACATCCCATCCGATCCAGAATCTGAACTATGCTCTCTAGTCAGTCCTCAACAACAGTCTGCTCAGTACGATAGACACCAAAAAACTCATGGGCAACCAATGCTCATAGACACTCTAAGGAAAAACCTCTACCCACCGGCACTAGCACAAGAGCTGGTGCAACCTCTGGAATGGCTCGATGAAGAGCATCGAGGATCACCTCGGTCAACAAGTTAACAAACAGATTCAGTTGTGGAACCACTAGCGGGGGACCATTAGCAACACTTCTGATCTTAGTTGCATTAGCTTCGGTGGTCGAACACTCAGCCCTAGATGGACCTGATGTCATTCGACACGATGGCATCACTCTACACTAGACACTACACAAACCAAATAACTCGATATGAAGTGCACTCGTGATCAAGTCAAGACCTGCAAAACATTTCCATTTCAAGTGGCAATATGGTCCCCTTTTACCTCGATATTCAATACAAACATGCAATCAATCACAACGACAATAATTTTTCACAACCTAGATCTGATACCAACAAATGTAACGCCCCATACCAACCTAGTAGTTTAGACCCAGATTTCTGAACACACATTACGTTCCGATCATGTCAGACAATTAGGATCCAGTTCGTACACTTTACGGAAGGCGATAAATTTAAAATTTATCTTTTTTTAAAATGGCAGCGGGTCCATAATCATTAAACAACACTGTTTAGCTAAGTATAAATGACATTCAAACTTGACCTTGTTTAATTAGGGATAATTTAGACATTTTACATTGCATTGTTAATCATGAGTTGAATTATGTGATTAAGGCTACTAACAACTAACTAAAATTGTTTTACATCATCATGCAAAATTTCATATCAATTAGACATCAAATTCATGCTTAATCAAACATGCGAAGTTAGGGACAAAAGGTAAACAATTAAAACTTGCGTACCAACTATTAACATGCAATTGACCTTTCCAATATTCAATTATGTATATTTAAGGGAGCGATCACCAAAGTCTCAACAAATTGTAAATTAAAGTTTAAGATAATTAAATAAATCAATTTATGGACTAAGTTGAACTCATACAATCATTCAATGGTCGAACTAGAATTTAAGAACACTTTAGACCTTTAATGAATGTAATTTAACCTTTTCTCATCAAGCAAAACACATAAGTGATTGATCCTTTCTTTTGAGGGATCAATCTTTTTAAAAAGGGATCGATCCTTTTCACAACATAAACTTTGGGACCGATATTTTCGGGTCGAGGGACCAATATTTTCGGGTCGAGGGATCGATCCTTTTTGAAAGGGATCAATCATTTTACTGTGAAATTGTAGATTCATCAAGAACATGCATATTTAGTCAACTAAACATCCACATAATTTTCCTAGGGACTAGATACATGCTTAGACACTATCACACCACTTCATACATATAAAAATACACATGTAACATGCTTTATAACTTGAGTCACAACATCATACAAGAATTTGGCATAAAAAATAACTTTGGCATAAAACCATACTTAGAACATAAGTCACCTATCCAATTTGTACATATTGGTTCATTTCATGCTTCCTATAGGTCCATAAAGTATATTACAATTAGTGTCACTTGTCTAAACACATCACACACTTAATTAAGGCTCAAATCAACATTTGGCTATTTCTTCTGAATCAAGTAATCTCAACAACACATTCCACAATCAAATCCAAAATCATTTCAAATGAAATCAACCATCAATAAACATCCAAAATATCCTCAAGTTCAATAAAACAAATCATTTATTAACAAGAAAATCCCAAGAGCCCCATATTGTCATTGTCAAAGGGGTTAAAAATTGATACATATGAAATTTCTTTCTTTGCCTTGCCAAATAACCTTGAATGTGATCTCCTTTCCACGACACAACCTCTAATCCTCTATAAAGGTTTAAACAATGAGTATGAGCTAAAAGCCAAATGAATAACTAAAATTCAAAGTAACGCACCAAATTAAGACTAAGAGCAAGCCCTATAAGAAACTCATGTCACTTATTTTTCCCTCAAGCATTTATAAACATGTCATGTCATAATACAACTTCACCAAACATGATTTCCAGCTTTATTGCAAGTCATTTAATTACATGTATCCATCAACTATCCACACACATGCACAATTATAACTTTAGCAGGTCACATATAATTCACACATTGTTTCACCTTAAGATCATTGACCTTTATTAAAAACACAACTAACTTATTGGATAAATATAATCCATACATCTCTCGTTTTATTTGTGGACTTACATAGGTCCAAAACCACTATTTCCAGAGCAAAGCTCAACGTACCAACTAAACCTCGTAATATTATCAAAGTAAAACTCAACGTACCATCCAAACCTTGCAATAACCCTTTAACATACACTTATAGAAAACACTTAGAGTACTTTTTGCATGCCTTTCATATTCAAAGGTCCTATTAAAAACAATTGTCAATTAATCCAAATTTATCAAGAGTGGTTGTCAATGGTGCATAGTTTCACTTTTATATATTCAAACTCGTTTTGAAACACTATCATTTTGGTTGTCATGATCAACCACACTATCATGGATAGTGAGTAAGGTCACTCATCCATATTCACTTGCACTTGTTCATATATATAGGTTTTGAAAACACTTTACAAAACGCTATGCACCAATTGCAACATTATCACATTCCACATATCATAATCGCATTTCATGCCACATATCATATACACATTTATCAATACATTTCAATATCAACATTTGCATCATTATAAACATATTAATACACTATACTCACACTCAACCTCAATCGAGTCCATCACAAGGAATGAGAGTCACTCACTTACATGGCACGAACACACAAACCAATACCAAAAGTGACCAAACAAGCAACAACGAGCGACTCACCACAACCCACAATTAAAAACGACCTAAGCACCTTAGAAATCAATTTAGCAAGGCACTAAAACATTTAAAATAGTGCATCAACCTCTGCTCCCAAAAACTGAACGTCACAACATAGAAATGATCGAAACACTTACCGATCACATAATCGAAATGTCTCTAGAAAAAAATGATACAATCCTCAACTTAAAGGAAATCACCAATATCTATAATCAACACCAAACCATCACCAAAACCATATAAAACAGTTGCAATCAACCCCAATTCCCAAATTACCAAAAAACATCAAATTAAGCATTATTTCCAAGAATCTCATATCCAAATCAATAAAAAACCTGTTTTGATATGGTAATAATCAACTCAATTCCATCAATTTCAACTCATCAAAACCTCAAAAAACTCTTTATAAAATTAGGTTACTTAATTCCTCCGAAAATCAATTTTAGAAAACCATTACCTTTTAATTCAATTCTTCAAATCAAATCGAAACCACATAAATCACTAAATGTTGAAGTAATCAAGAGCCAAGATAAGAAAGATTACCTTGCTATTAAATCCAAAGGGAAAGCTTCCTCCAAAGCTCACTCAAGAGTAAAAATCAAAAAGATTTTAAGAGAAAACAAATGGATAATTAATTTGGAAAAGAAAAGAAATCAAAAGAGAAATAAAAGATTGTAAAGATCAAAGGAATTTCCATGGATCAACCATGGAAAGTTGAGAGAAAAGAGTTCACGAAAGAAAATTAGCAAAAGAGAAAATGAGCGTTACTTTCCAAAACTAATTGTAATTAGAAAATGATTAGTAATTAATTATAAAATGAATCTAAACTTGTTTTTAGGAGAAAGGGAAATTAAAAAGCAATTAAGTTTAGGAGGGAAAAACTCTAAATAAAACTTGGCTTAGGCGATCTCGGATTCTGTGATTACATTTTAGTCCTTAAAATACAAACGTTCATTTTTTATGATTTAGTCACTAAATTAAAAATCAATTTTAATTCCAAAAATCCAATTAACCAATTAAGGTCCAATTAAATCCCAATTAACCCATTTGATAAAATATTTTTCTTTCCAATATTTTAAAAATATTATTGCTATAAAAAATTCAAAAATCGGCCACACTTCTAACCTAACACTGCCGGACCCGATTTTGAGATGTTACAACACTCTCTCCCTAAAAAGAATTTCGTCCTCAAAATTACCTTAAGAAAACAACTGCAAAAATTGAGCTCTCATTAACTCATATGTCTCCCACATCGCTTCTTTAGTACCGTTATTAGGCCTCAACATCTATCGTAACGATATGAGAAGGATCCAAATGATACCCTTTTAGCATAGATACAAGGAATACATCGTGAATGCGCTCCAACTCAAGCGACAACCTAAGATGATACACAACAGGACCAACGCGCATCATACAGACCTATAAACTTCGGACTAAGCTTACCCTTACGTCCAAAACGCAACACCTTCTTCCATGGAAAAACTTTCAAGAACACAATATTACCCACGACATTCTCAACCTCACGACCCTTCAAATCCTTGTACGAATTTTGCCGATCAAAAGTAGCCTTCAAACGTTATGTAACCAACTTAACCTTATCTTCAGTCTCCCAAACCAAATCCGAACCAACAACACACCTCTCGCTCAACTCTATCCAACACAATGGATTACGACAATTACGACCATACAACGCCTCAAAAGGAGTCATCTGAATACTAGCCTGATAGTTGTTATTATACGCAAACTCCAACAACGACAAATAACATCCCCAAGAATCGATAAAGTCTATAACACAGGCCTAAAATATATCCTCCAAAACCTAAATCATAGGCTCTGACTGACTATCCGTCTGCAGATGATAAGCGTACTAAGGTTAAGCCTCGAATCCAAAGCCTCGTGCAACCTTTTCCAAAACCTCGATAAACCTTGAATCTCATTCTAAAATAATAAAACAATGAACACCATGCAATCGTACTATCTCTGCTATGTACGAATCGACTAAACACTACAATAAAAATATCGTACGCACTGGCAAAACATGCATACACTTCGTTAAACAATCGACAATCACCCAAGTAGAATCATTCTTCATCGGTGTCAAAGGCAAACCCGTCACAGAATCAATCGTGATATGTTCCCACTTCAACTCTGGCACATTAATTTGCTGAAGCAAACCAAAAGGAAACTGATGTTTGGCTTTCACACACTGACAAACAACATCGACCAACAAACTCAACCACTGCACGTTTCAACCCTGGCTGCCAAAATAACTCACGCAACTCTCGATACATCTTTGTACTACTAGGATGCATCACAAACGACACATTATGTGCCTAAAAAAGAATCTCATACTTTAAACCCTAATCTTTCGAGACACATATCCTACCACAAAGACACAAAACACCTTCGAAATTCAACGTAAAATCACAACCGATACTAATTCTTACAAGCTGCATCATCGCTTCCAACTTACTATCACAAGGATGCAAATCATGAATACGTTGAGACCATATAGACTTAACTTGTAACTTAGCAACTAACGCTTCATCCTTGGACAAACTGAAGCTCGCAATGAAAGCTCACAACTCACCTAATGACTTACGACTCAAAAAATCGATAATAATGTTCATCTTACCGGGATGGTACTCTATCGAACACTCGTAGTCCTTTAATAACTCAACCCAATATATCTGCCTCAAATTAAAATCCTTCTGAGTGAGAAGATATTTGAGACTCTTGTAATTTATGTATATGATACATTTCTCATAGTACAAGTAATGACGGAAAATCTTAAGCGCAAACATTACCACAACAAACTCTAGATCATACATTAGATAGTTATGCTCATGCAACTTTAATAACCTCGATACATAAACAATCACCCTACCATCTTGCATCAACATACATCCAAGATTGGTAATCAACGCATCACTGTATACCATGAAGTCTTCCCTACACTAGCTGTACCAAAACAGGAGCCTTTGTCAAAACCAAATTCAACGCCTCAAAACTCTTACGCCTCTCATTTGTTCACTCAAACTTAACGTTCTTCTGTAACAACTTAGTTAAAGGGGAAATCAATTGTAAAAAAATATTCCACAAACCGTCGATAATAACCGGCTAACCCGAGGAAACTACGAACCTCAGAAATACTCTTATGCAACTTCCACTCAACTATTGCCTTAACCTTACTCGGATAAACCCGAATACCCTCAGAAAAAATAATGTGACCAAGGAATGCCACTTCGCTCAATCAGAACTCACACTTGGAAAACTTAACGAATAACTTCTTCTCCCTTAACACTTACGAATGAACCCTTAGTCCAACAATTATTGCAACTACAACCTTCAACTTCTTCAATGCCATGCAATAGGGAGCAATAGACACAGGAGCTGAATCGTATAAGTTTCTATATGAAGCTCTACCTCACGATCCGGCGACAAACCTGAAAGCTCTTCTGGAAACACATCTAGAAAGTCCTTAACCATCTGAATATCTTGTACTTGTAACTCCTTATCCCCGTGTTAAGAACATAGGGCAAGTACGCTTCACATACACGATCCAACATCTTACTTGCCTCCAAAGCTAAAACAATGTTAAAAAGAAACTCAGGTCTCTCGCCAACTACCACAAATCAACTTCGGTTGAAGAGTTCAAGATCACTCGCGATAACTCAAAATCTAAGTGGACTTGAAGCTCACATAGCCAATTCGTACCCAAGATCACATCAAACCCACAGACCGGTAACTCTATCAAATCGCCTAAAAACACCTCACATTGAATAACCAAAGGACACCTTTGATACGCCCAGTTCACAAGTACACTTTCCCTTAAAGCCCCGTTCACTACCAAACCCACATCCTTTACAGTAACATGAATAGTTAAAAGACCAGCCAAACGACTTAAGGATATAAGAATGCGTAGAACCAAAATCTACCAAAGTAAGCAAAGGAAAAGATTCTAGCAGAAAAGTACCTATGATCACATATGTCAGAGCTCGATCCTATGACTCAAGAATTGCATAGACACGACCCGATCTACCTGCCTCAACTATACCAACACATTCAAGACCTCTACCTACAAGACCAACACGACCACCTCCATGAGCAGGAACTAGAGCTCTATTCTAAACCTCAACTCTCCTCGGACAGTCTTGCAACTGATGTCCTACATCACCACAATAGAAACAATCTCTGATAAGCAACCTACACTCACCCGGATGCCTCCGGTTATAAGTCACACAAAGAGGAAATTGACGTTCACCACTATTAGAATAAGAATCCCGACTAGAATACCTCTGTCAAGAATCGTGATGGTCGAAACATTGACTCTTTTTAGCTTGACGACCTTAAAAATCTGAACTGCTCTATATTTTCCCAAAGAACTCCAGAGAAGAACCACTACCCAAGAAATCCTCAACATCTTGATCCTGGTAAACCAAAACGTCAAATACCTCAAAGGACACGATAATCAGGTAAGCATGAATCTCTGTCTTGAGACCATCCTTGAACCTTTTGCACCTTTCTAACTCTGTTAGGACTACCTAATGAGTGTGCTCGCTCAACTAAACAAACTCAACCTCGTACTCGAAAATAAACATCAGACCCTAAATCAAATAAAAAAAATTCTTCTTCCTCGCGTCAGTTACTGAACACCCAAGAACTTGCATCTGAACACCTATTAGAAGTAAGCCCAAGTCAAATGGTCCTCGTCGATACTTCTCATGATCGTCATCCACCAACGGTGTACATCACCTTAAAGTAACGATACCAGACAACCCAGTTTCTCACCATCCGAATAGCCCATCTGATCTAGAATATGAACTACGCTCTCCATCAGTCCTCAACAACAGTCGACTCAACATGACAGATGCTAGAAAACTCACGGGCACCCAATGCTCGTAGACACTATGAGGGCAAACCTCTACCCATCGGCATAGGCATAGGAGCTGGTGTAACTTTTGGGATGGATTAGTGAAGAGTATCAAGGATCACCTCAGTCAACAAGTTAACGGGCAGATTTGGTTGTAGAACTACTGACAGTGGACCATTGTCACCACTTCCGACCTCAGTTGCATTACCTCTGGTGGCCAAACACTTAGCCCATACATACCTGCTATCGTTTGACGCGATGACATCACTACACTAGACACTACATAGACCAAACAACTTGATAAGAAGTGCATCGGTGATTAAGGCAAGACCTGCAAAACATTTCAATTTCAAGTGGCAATATGGTTCCCTTTTACTCCACATTCAATACAAAAATGCAATCAACCACAACAACAACAACGACAATAATTTTTCACAACTTGGCTTGATACCAACAAATGTAACGCCCATACCTGCCTAGTAGTTTAGACAGATACTTGAGTGCACATTAGGTTCTGATCATGTTGAATGATTAGAATCCAATTCACGCACTTTATGGAAGATAAGAAATTTAAAATTTATCTTTTCTCAACATGGCAACGGGTCCACAATCATCAAATGACACTATTTGGCTAAGTATAAATAACATTCAGACTCGACCTAGTTTAATTAGGGATAATTTAGACATTTTACATTGCAAAATTAATCATCAGTTGAATCATACGATTAAGACTACTAACAAATAATTACAAACGGCGTACATCATTATACAAAGTTTTGTACCAATCGAACATCAAATTGATTCTTAATCAAAGATGCGGAGTTAGGCACCAAAACATAAACAATTAAAACTTACGTACCAACTAGTAACATGCAATTGACCTTTCCAATATTCAATTATGTATATTTAAGGGAGGGATCACCCAAGTCTCAAAAAATTCTAAATTAAAGGTTAAAATAATTTTGCAAATCAATTTTGGACTAAGTTGAACTCATACAATCATTCATGGGTCAAATTTGAATTTAAGAATACTTTAGATCTTTAATGAATACAATTCGCCTTTTTCCATCGAGCAAAACAAAGAAGGGATCAATCCTTTCTTTCGAGGGATCGATCTTTTTTCACGGGGGATCGATCATTTTTAAAAGGGATTTATCCTTTGCACAACATAAACTTTTGGATTAATCATGTTGGGTCGAGAGATTAATCCTTTTTGAAAGGGATCGATCATTTTTCTGGAAAATTATAGTATCATCAGGAATATGCATATTTGGTCAATTAAACATCCCCATAATTTTTCTGAGGACTAGATGAATTCTTAGACACTATCACACCACTTCATACATATAAAAATAAACATGTCACATGCTTTATAACTTGAGTCACAACATCATACAAGAATTTGGCATCGAAAGTCAATATTTGCATAAAACCATACTTAGAACATGTCACCTAGCCAATTTGTACATATTGGTTCATTTCATGCTTCCTATAGGCCCATCAAGTATATTACCATTAGTGTCACTTGTCTAAACACATCACACACTTAATTAAGGCTCAAATCAACATTTGGTTATTTCTTCTGAATCAAAAAATCTCAACAACATGTTCCATATTCCAATCCTAAATCATTTTAAATGAAATCAACCATCAATCAACATCCAAAATCCACAATATCCTCAAGTTCAATACAACAAATCATTTATTAAAAATAAAATCCCAAGAGCCCCATATTGCCACTATCAAAGGGGTTGAAAACCAACACAAATTCAATTTCTTTCTTTGCCTTGCTAATTTACCTCATATGCAATCTCTTTGCTATGACACATCCTATAATCATCTGTAAAGGTTTAAACAGTGATATGAGCTAAAATCCCAATGAATAACTATTATTCAAAGTAATGAACCAAATTAAGACTAAGAGCAAGCCCTATATAAAACTCGTCTTACTTGTTTTTACCTCAAACATTTATAAACATGTCATGGAATAATAAAACATAATTAATTATGATTTCCAGGTTCCTTACAAGTCATGTAATCACATATATCCATTAGCCATCACACATACACATGCACAATTACCTCTTTGGTAGGTCATATACAATTCACACATTATTTCACCTTAAGATCATTAGCCTTTGTTCAAAATGCAACTCACTCCTTGGATAAACGAACTCCATACATCTTCCATTTTATTTGTGGACTCACATAGGTCCAAAACCACTGCTTTCGGAGCAATGCTCAATATCAAACGAGCTTCGTAATCATATTGGAGCAAAACTCAACACACCAGCCAAACCTCGTAATAACCATTTCACTTACACTTATAGAAAACACTTAGAGTACTCTTTCGTAGGCATGTCTTTCATATTAAAAGGTCTTATTAAGAACAATTTCCAATTAATCCACGTTTATCAAGAGTGAATGTCAATGGTGCATAGTTTCACTTTTATATACTCAAACTAGTTTTGTAACACTATCACTTTGGCTGTCATGATCAAACACACTATCATGGATAGTGAGTAAGGTCACTCATCCATATTCACTTGCACTTGTTCATATATATATAGATTTTGAAATCACTTTACAAATTGCTATGCACCAATTGCAACACTATCACATTTCACATACCATAATCATATTTCATGCCACATATCATATACACATTTATCAAAACATTTCAAGCTCAATCGAGTCCATCACAAGGAATGAGAGTCACTCACCATGATGGCTCGAACACACAAACCAATACCATAAGTGACCAAACCAGCAACAACGATCGACACACCAGAAGTCCACAATTAAATACAACCTAAGCACCTTAGAAATCAATTTAACAAGTTTCTAAAACATTCAAAATAGAGCATGAACCTCTGCTCCCAAAAATAGAACGTGACAACATTGAAATGATCGAAACACTTACTGATCACACAACCAAGATGTCTCTACAAAAAACGATACAATCCTCAATCTAAAGGCAATCAAGAACATATATAATCAACACTAATCATCATCAAAACCACCTAAAGCAATAGCAATCAACCTTAATTCCTGGATTACCAAAAAAGTCAAATTATGCATTGTTTCCAAGAATCTCATATTTAAATCAACTCAATTAAAAACATTTTTGATATGGTAATAATCAACTCAATTCCACCACTTTCAAATCATCAAAACCTCAAAAACATATTTATAAAATTAGGTTAATTTAATTCATCCAAGAATCAATTTTAGAAAACCATTATTCTTTTAATTCAATTCTTCAAATCAAATCAAAACCAGATAAATCACTAATATTTGAAGCAATCAAGAGCCAAGATAAGTAATATTACCTTGCTGTTAAATCCAAAGAGAGCTTCCTCCAAAGCTCACTCAAGAGGAAAAACTAAAAAGATTTTAAGAGAAAACAAAAGGATAATTAATTTGGAAAATAAAAGATTGAAAATATCAAAGAAATTGCCATGGATCATCCATGGAAAGTTTAGAGAAAAGAGCAAAAAGAGTTCAAGAAAGAAAATTAGCAAAATAGAAAATGATCGGTTACTTTCCAAAACTAATTGTAATTAAAAAATGATTAGTCATTAGTTATAAAATGAATCTAAACTTGTTTTTAGGAAAAAGGGAAATTAAAAAAACACTTTATTTTAGGAGGGAAAACCCTAAATAAAACTTGGCTTAATAAGCTTCATAGATCTATGATTTTGTGATTTTGCATGTTAGTCACTAAAATCCAAACTTTCAATTTTTATGATTTAGTCATTAAATTAAAAATCCATTTTAATTCCAAAAATCCAATTAACCAATTAAGGTCTACCCTAAACCCTAAACCATTTAATAAAATATTTCTCTTTCCCATATTTTAAAATATTATTTCTATAAAAAATATGAAAATCGACCTGACCGCTAACTCGACACTATCAAACCTGATTTTGGGACGTTATACATACAAATCTTTCTCTCGATGAGTTGGGATAATCATACAAAAATGTGCATCATATTTTTCGTTAGTCTTAAAATATACCATATTAACATTGATGACCACTACCATCGATTAGTCCTAGTATAAATGAAATACTCAGTTTATCGAAACCATAAATGACACACGAACATTCGTTAAACCAAACGAATTTACCATAAACTTGTAGCATTCATATTGAGTCTTCAAAGCTATCTTAGGAATATCTTCTTCCTTAATCTTTAGTTGATAATATCCAGATCGAAGATTAAATATTGGAAAACATCAATGTAGATTTTCACTGATCAAAAGATCATTAATCCTAGAAAAACGATACTTATTCTTTACCTTATTTTGACTGATAATAATCCATTCATAATTGCATAGACTCATATTTCTTTTTCACAATTAACACTAGCTCGGATGACATGCTTGGTCCTGTAAGCACCCGACTTAACAATTCTAATAACTACACCTTTAATTTTCTAGGCTCAGTCGGAGCCACTCAATACGAGGCTATAGAAATAAACGTAGTACCTGGTAACATCTCTATTTATATTATATACCTTAACTTAGAGGCAATCTAGGCAACTCTTCTAGAAACATATCTAAATACTCTAAAAGAGTTGAAATATCTCCCAACCTAACCTTAAAATTCTCGTATCCTTCACATTGATTAAGAAGACTTAACAACCTTGTAATAATAACTTCTTGGTAGTTACAGCTAAAATCACATCAGATAACGAATTTACTTACCATTATAATCTCAAAACCTTTTGAGTTATTTTAAATCGATCATTTTAAGTGATAATTCATTATGGCATGGCAGGAGGTTGATGAGTGTTCTAAATCGATAATATTTTCTTGTCTATTCTTCGATCTTATGGATTTATTACTACTAATTTGGTTATGTTATGCTAATTTTTGTGCATGATCTTACTTTCCAGAATTAATAGTAAAAAGGGTGCATTCTGCATTTTTATTATTATTTGGTCATGGTTAGAGACATGGGCATGAATCTGGGCATGACATGATATGTCGTGGCATTTTCCAGAAGGTTTAGTCAGCAGCAGTTTTCTACAAGATCTAGTCATCACCTTCTGGAAGGTGGATGAGCAGAGATATCTTCAGAGATTTATTTTTAATTTTAAAGTTTGAATTTAGAAAACATTTGGAATTATATTTAGAATTATTTTTCTTTTAATTTATATGTTTATCTCTAGGATTTTAGTGGCTAGAAATACCTCTTTGGGTAAGCCTAAACACAACTCATATTTCATTTTTCTTCTTATTTCAGTTTTATAAAGTTCTTTCTTTTCCTTTCTTTTCAAGTTTTTATTTTTATTTTAAGTTTTATTTTTAAACATTCTAAGTATGACTTTTGTCATGCTTAGCTAATTTTCTCAAAAGTCGAGGGCTGTAGCGATGACTCAATTCCAACATGAGAATTGAAAAGCACTTAAATAACTTCGGAATATATCTATCAATTTCTACGCTTATTTTCAAAAATCAAAACAGTTTTCAAAATCAAAGATTGAATTTGGTCAAGATGTTGTTGCGATTAAATGTGCGAGAGGAAGGATCGACTTATTGAAAGTACATTCGACTTCATGGGAACACACTTGGCGAGATTTCCTTCCCAAGAAGGAATTGAGATCAGAATTAGTAGTTATTGAAACAACAATATAAGTAGGTATTCACAAACTTAAACGTTATTAATCTACGACAATTGATGTTGATCAGATCAATTTTCGAAGCCAAGATCAAAGATTGCCTTGGGTATTCGGTATACAAAGTAGAGTCATGAGGATTGCCCTTGTAGTTAAAGTAACCGATGTGAATCCCGAAGGGAAAATCTAATTCGATGATCCGAAGGAAATTGAGTCAAAGAGAGGTTTGAGGTTATTTTTACCATATTCATTTTCAACATTACATTCTTTTTTTTTACTTTAAATCATTTTTTATTATATAATCATTTTTACTAAAACCCTCTTTTTTATCTACTACATATTGCCTGGTCAAGGCAATTCAAACCAAAATTTAGGAATTTTCTAAGTCCCTGTGGATCGACCCTTACTTCTCTTTACTACGTATTTCCTTTAGTTATTAATTAAGAAGAAGGAATTTATTTTGACATCAAAACGACAGTTGTCAGAGGCAACCAATCCATACCAAAAATTACCATCGAAAGATATTCTATCAAGTACGTCAAGACTCATCACTTTGAATTTTTAACAGACAATCATTGCCTGCTAATACGACTCACCCTCACACTTTGTCCTAAAGGGTTAGTTATGCACATGTCACTTAGGGTCTATTCTATCAGAGTGTCCTTCTATTTAATCAATGCAATACTTGTATATGAACAAGGGTTTCTTAATCTTACACTAGTCCTTCCTATGGTGTCAGTGCACCATCAAAAACAAATTAATCAGGATGATTATAATTAACTATATTATTATCATATCTTCCTATTCTTGAACCTCTTGTTTGATCATTTACCTTAAACCTTTTATTTCATACATTTTCTACATACACTATACTTATTCACTTTCATTAGTAAGGAGTGAAATCAATCAAATCATATACATAATATCAGTAACAATGACATCCTAGTGGTATGTATACAATTTTCAGCTTGAAATAAGTTCGATTTAGGACTATAATCGGCTAAACCTGAGACTCTGATACCAAAAAATGTAACACCCATAGTCCGTATACGTCTTAAAATATGAGCTAAAGATGTCATATCAAATTTACAAACATTCACTAATCATAAATGCTTGATATTTTGTACCATTATAAACATTCCATTATTAACTTTACAATTATTGCATTAATCGTATAAAATCATAAAATAATAATTATATTATAAATCAATCTTAATTTTAGGTAGAAATTTAGTAGTTTAATAGCAAACAATACTACTTAAAAACTGCCTAATTTTAAAATATTTTTTTGTTCTCGTAAATTTTTTTTTATCTAAAATATAAAACTTCGATTCATATTTATAACCCTAATAATATATCTTGCCATCTATAAATTTAAAATAGTAGGATACCATTACTGATACATGTAGTTGTTATTTGTTGATTGATGGCAACTCGACTCCTTACTTCACTTGCCCTTTTTTACCTACACGTAAAAATCATCACACGCTAAGTATTCACTTAGTGAGCATTATAAACAAACTAAGGTAACATAAAATATTAAACAACTTAACAATATCATAACCTTATTTTTCATTATACAAAACTTAACTTAAAATATCATAACAATTCAAAACATTAAACTTAAATTCAAATAAAACCATTAAATATCCATACCAATTTATTCAAGCCGTCTTTCCTCATTAGAGACCTGAAAATCATGATGTCACTATTTTATCAAAATCATGATAATCAATAATAAACATAACAATCATGTCATACTCTATTTCATTCAAATACTTTTTAGAACTTTCTTATTTTATTCTCATTTTCCACTTTCATATTCATTTTTATAGTCCATGTTCATAATAAATACTTTCACATTTTAGAATTTATTTTCTTAATTAGAACTTAATTCATATTCATAACTTATTTTCAGACTCGTAGCTTACTGTTAGATTCATATCTTATTTTCAAATTCATTAATTATTTTCAAATTCATAGCCCAATGCATATTTATGAGAATACAAGGTACGTGAGTATAAGATAAAGTGCGTACAAGGCATATCACGATGCCAATTTCAACTGAAACATATAATGCATTCAAAGTGCAATCATAACATGACCACTAACGTGCAGATCATAATGTACACAAATGTACCATAACTTAACTGGAAAGTACTCAACTTAATTGCATGCCAAATGTACATACGACTCTAAATACAACATACAATGGGCTTTTCCATTAATTATTATATATTATTCAATTATAAAGATATCAATATATCAACATATCCAACTCTTCATATCATAACATAATGGGCAGTTCACACCCTAAACATTTCATTCCCACATAATATTTATATATCATAATCATCATCAATTATTTTTCGTTAACATATAAACATCATATTCATCATGTAATAAATATCATAACTATCATACCGATTTTAATAAATTTAACTTATTTCAAGCATTTATAATAACCTATAACATAGGAGTAACATAAAAACATAATTTATGACAAGTTTTATACGATGACAGTGTGCACGACTTCCAAAGAAATATTATTCTGTATTAATCTAAACACTTAAAAACTATTACGTTTATACCAATAGAAACTAGACTCGAATATGAATCTAACTATATAACACAATTTTTCTAGTTCATCTTTCACAATTTATAGTGAATTTTCGAAGTTGACGTACCTAAGCTATTTTGAGCAAAATCTGCTGCCATGCTTTCTAACCTATCCTCAATTAAAAATCATAGTTTTTATACTTATTGAAACAAGTATATGTTTGTTTTAAACAAAATTTTACTGACATATGAATCCAATGGTGTAAAAATCATCCTCTAATCATTTCTGTATAATTTGTGATGATTTTCTAAACTTACTGTTCATAACACAAATCTAGGCAGATTTCACTAACTTATATTTTCAGCTTAATGACTAGTTCTATTAGCATATTAACTGAACATATATGTATGAATTAGAATTCACATAATAGTTAGAAGTTACTTCTTACCATAGTAATTCCGTCACTCGCTCATAGCAGTCCAATGTTTGCTCGATAACACAAATACAAATTAAATAAGCACTCACCTGGTGTCTTTAGCTTGTAAACCTTCCTAACACTTCATATTACGTCCTTAAGCTTCTCATTGGCTTTAACATTGCTTGATCTTGATTTCAATCATAATCTAAATGAACACCATTTACTTAACATATACATTTCAAACCATATGTTATAAACTTACTAACATAGGCACACAATAGAAAATAAATTCCTAAAAACCTTTCGATGCTCATTCGATACGAATTTCATATCACATCATCAATGTTGGCCTTGATATTTCAAATTGACCAATAAATCCCTTTTTATCCAAATGCACTCAAACTTCACATAACATTTTTCAACTTTATTTTTACTACCATTTATGAATTCTTTTAGAATTCATATCAACTTTCCATATTATTCCCAATAGTCCTTTTCCTTTTTAGCTTCAATTCAAGTTTCAAACAACTTAATTAAATTTCCAACATCTAATTTTCAGCTCAGTACCTCAACAACTCCACTATTACCACTTAAGTCACTAACTTTTTCAATATTTTCCATTTAGTACATCATCTTCAGTATTCTAACTTTCAATTCCAGTATAGTACATCATCTTTCTAGAATTTGCAAATAAACCCCATAATATTCTATAATTACTGAATCGATCCCCAACTTTCATAAAATTAAAAATGGCCCAAATAACTTTCTAAAGCTTGTAGAACCTTTCAAACATCATTTCTAAGCCTAGGGGAATTTTTCACAATTTTCCCCAATTAATTCTTTAGGGTCGAATATCATAGTGGTTAGGGTTCTTAATTTTCACTTGAATCAAGCATGGATTCCATCTCTAAACAACATTTCAAGCTTCTACAATCAAATCTCTAACATAATTTAACCAAATCACAATTTTTTCAAAACCCGAGGTCATGGCCAAATGAAATTTCACCCAATTTCAAGTAGTTTTAATCAACATACAAGCTTTAGAGTTAATCTCCAACATCATAAACATAAAAGTCTTTCATCAAATCCTCAAAATCAATAATTCCCACATAAACCCTAATTTCCAAACTCATCATATAAGCATGATCTCCATGTAATATGTATACCAAATGATAGAGAATTTCAAGGGGATTAATTTTCTATCTAATAGCTTAATCCAAAAATCAATCGAATAAGCTTAAAAATAAAATAAAAATTCCCTACCTTATAGCTATGGTGGTACACATTTTAGGTATGTAAGTAACTAAAATTTCTTATTTTTCTTCAATTAAAACATAATACACTTGGCTTAATCTAATATTAATGAATTTAAAATTCATTTAATGTGAAATTATCATTTTACCCTTAATGAAACATGATAATTTCAACTTTCATCATCATCACTTTTAAAATTCCAAATTCAAATATGAAGAAATAAAAATCCACTTTCCACCTTTACCCATGCAAATTTTCAAAAAATACAATTTAGTCACTAAATTTTCTAATTTCAGCTAAATATGTAAAATCGACTTCAATTTTATTGATCCATATTAAATTTCACTATTATGAAATTTGGAAATAATATTTCAAACATTTATCTATCATCCTTCAAATTTTCATAAAATTCCGGTTTGATCCAATTATCCGATTTTCTTTTGACTGTACTGCTTTATAACTTTTAACACAAATTCTGGATCAAAATTCTAATTACAAAATTGGGTTTGAACTATTCAATTACGGGGGAAAATACCTAACTTTTAAAAATTACCCTTTTGGTCCCTAAACTTTTCCAATTTTATACTTTAGCCATAAAACTTTTAAAATTTACATTTTGGTCACTAAAAATATTTGAGGGATTACCATCCGATTATTGAGAAGAAAAGATGAAGTAGAATAATATATCTTAAAACTAGAGCGATCTAATAGCGGACGATGATAGATTGGAGAAAAGATAGTCGAACGATTTTTCACTGTTTCACGTCGATCGAGCATCCCCCGACGATTTGGACTTTAGATCCGGACTCCTCTCATCAAGGTGAAGCTGCTCGTGTAATTTGATCCCCATTGGCCATCAACGGTGATGACGACGACAGTTGATCTGTGAAGTGTTTGTTAATTTTGAATAGTCTTCATTAATGGATAAAGGGGTTGCGATGCAAGAGGCTAAAAATGCAGGGGCACAATTATGATCTGAGAAGACTCAAAAAGAAAAAGGAGACAATCTACAAGATGTAAGAGACTAAAAATGCAGGGGCACGATTAAGATCAACTAGCTATGAGCAGAACGACGTATATAAGCTACAAAACATGTAGGGCAAGTGGAAGCATGAGAAAAAAAGAAATTCTACCAACATTTACATTATGTACAAGTGGAAGTGGCTCTAATTCGAGCACTAAAATTCGTAATACAACTGAATATATGATATCCACCATCGAGGAACATGCGACTTTTTTAAATTACAATTCAGATGGGTTGGTCTATTTTGCAAAAGATGATAAGATTAATGATGACTCCCCAAAGCGATGAACATGCAGTAAAAAAAAGTAGAGTAATAACAGAAGAAAACAAGTGAACTGCACATAGTCTCATAGGATAGAAGGTAACAATGATGCCTTTGATATGAACGAGCTTAACAAAAAATGAAGGTAAGAGATATAGTCATCCGAGAGTTCCTAGATCAAGGTCACAAGATGGCTTGTCACATGAAAGACTTGGCAAGAGGAGCTAAGGCAGCAAGACAGAGTAACCGGCTAATGACTAGTGAAGCAAGAGGACTTGTCCATCTACTAGAAATTTCCTAGAGTTCAAATAATTTAGCAAGTTTACCTTTAAACGTTTTTACCCTCATTGTAATAATACTTTTGTCCCAATGAAGGTTATTCACTATGGCAGACATTTCTTTGGGATCAACACCTCATCTTTTGCATCTTGCATATTTTCATTTTAATCGCATTAATTAGTCTACATGAATCTATCATAAAAACATTGTGATTACTTAGTAGAAGATTTTATTTCAGTAACATCCCATGGATCCCATGAAGGAGATGATATTGCAGATCAATAAAATAGAAGCCTTCAAGATTATATGGCTAGAATGCAACAGAAATGAGCGATCAATTGAAGAGGTTCCAAGATGAATATATGGGGCAAATCTCTAAGTTAATAAGCATGATGGCTACGCCAATCGAGGAAAATAAGTCCCATAGAAATCCAAAAGGGGAACTTAACAATGTAAGCACCTCTAGTTCTAGAAAGGGTGTCACTGTCTCTCGACCAAAGTCAACGATAACTGCATCGTCTATTTGACCCAATTGCCATAAGGGGAGTTATTCCAACAACTCTATGATACACATATGGTATCACCCTATATTTGGATCCCCTAAAACTATCGTATCCCAGTGGTACAATGAAAATATGCATTACGAATACAATAGTGGCATCCCGGGGGCATTCCATTGAAAAATGCCATGCCTTCAAGAGTGTCATTCAAAGGCCGCGAGACTGAAATCATATTCATTTCAACGATCTTAAAAAATCCAATTGACGTAGAGCTCTAATCATGGTGAAACAAGAGTTAAGGGGTCTAGAGTTCGTCCTATATCAAGAAGTTGTGTTGCGTGAGCATAACATGTCTTATTTGAATTTGTTTATTATGCCTGAACTCTTTTTAACTAAATGATAGTTCTTTGATCAATAAAACATTATTTTTTGAAATTTAATTAGTATCAAATATATTTAAATACACATGTGATAATCAAGGTTATATCCTTTTTGGCATATGATGAGATCAAATTACCAGAAAAAAAGGTTTATTCACCATTAACCCTAAAAATGAACGAAAGTAACATTTCCCCAACACAATAAAATCGATAAATACTCAGGTAAGTTCAGGAGCAGACAAAATGGGGCATCTTTGACAAAGCAAGAGTGATTAGTTTGCATATTTTTTAAGAACATTTCATGATGACATGCAGTATTCCCAAATGGAATGGTGGAATAGATGAATTTGGATTAGATCAGTTGCTTGGAAATTAAACTCTAAGGATGAAGTTTTTTCACTTTCACTAACATTTAGATTATAACAGATTCTTATTGAAAAGGTTATAAAATCTTCAAATAAAAAACTCAAGGAATAATGCATGAGATTAGTAAGTTGTTAATCTTCGGAGGTAATGCCTGAGATTTATAAAGTGAGTTTCATTCGAGTTGTCAAGTCGAATACTTTTTGACACTTGAATCTTTTAATTAAGGTATTTCACTAAAGTATTGAGCCATGTCAATGGACCTAAATTTATGAAAATGATTACATTCAGATCATGAAACTAGTCTCTATGTGTCAAGATGAATCTCCTAGTAAAATTAGAAGCAATTACATCAAACTTAAACAAAGTATAATTTAAAGAAAGACGGTAAGGCATAAAGTAAATATGAATTGAGAATGAGTTTGATGAAAGGTAGACTAAAGGAATCAGGAAACATCTGTTTTAATAAACTACCAAAAGCACTCATGAATTTTGTTTTTAGATTAATATTTCTACACTATCTTTGTTTGAGGAGTCTATGAAACTTGAACAAATGGAAGATTCTTGAGAATTGAAATAAAAATGTCATCTAAGAAGTTTTAGATTGAAATATACCAGTTGCATTATTTTGTTCACTTCCCATTAGAAGGTAAGTCTGAAAACATTAAAAAACCATAAAGTCATGATGATGAAAACCTAATGAATATGACAAAATTGAACCAAATTACATTGTCTTCCTAAATCAACTCATCGATCTTGACACGTGTTAAGGCTATGATTTTTGAAATCAACATGTCTGATTTATTTATTTGATATTCAATGAATTGATATTTTGTTGCAATTGCTCTGACATTAATTTTACACCAAACTTTCAATAAAAGGCATTTTTTAACATGACATATTTTTTCAAAAAATTGATTGAAGAACTTGAAATGTAGTGGGGCATCTCCAGAATCCTTATTTCTTACATCATTATGTATTCTGATGTGAAATCCTAGCTCGTCAAAGTACCAAAGATTCTACTCCCATCAATGAAGCCAAGGCTGAATATGTGCGTCGGGATGTGAAGACAAAAGTTAACCCACTCGACCAAGACTAGAAAATTTATGAGTTAAGAACAACGATCAATTTATTTCGGAGAAGCAATAATATTTGATTATTGCATCAATATTGGGGTAAGATCGGTACTAGGAAAAATGAGGGAAAATCAAGATTAACAGAGGAAGAACAAGACTTCTCTTTGAAAATGACAACACCAAAAAATGATAAATATGCATTTTAGGCATACTTTAAGGCATTACATTAAAAAATCACATATACATATACATGTAAAATTTTATTGTTCGAGTTAATTTCAACTTCATGAAGAAGGATATTACATTCGAAGAACCCAGGACTGACTTAAACCGCAAAGGAGAATCATCTTCTTGGCTTTCCCGTGAAGAAGATCAATCCAAAGAAAAAATAATGACTTAAACCACGAAAGGGAGTCGTCTTGCTTAGCTTAAACCCGCGAAGGGGAGCTATTCAAAGAATCCATCACTTAGAGGAATCATTTATAGCATAGCTTAAGTTGATAAGAGTTATATGTCAACTTAAAGCTTTCAAGTTTGAGAGCGTATTGACCGCTTGGTAGCAACAAGGAACTACATTCCGGTTAAAATTCAAACTAAGGTCTTCAAGTATATTTTTGGCCTAGATTTCTATATAACTGAACTCGAGAAGAGCTATATATCAACTTAAAGCTTTCAAGTTTGAGAGGCATTGACTGTATGGTATTAATGAATAACTACCTTCCGGATAAAATTCAAACTAAAGTCTTTAAGTTCTGCGATTTAGCAACAAGGAACTATTTTTGGACTAGATATCAATATAGCTTAAGTCAAGAAGAGCTATCTTTCGACCAAAGCTTTCAAGTTTGATTCCATTCAAATCGAGAGTGCACTGATCGCATAGTAGCAACAAGGAACTATCTTCCATAAAAAAATTCAAATTGAATTCTTTAACTCTAAAGAAGACCCCAAATCGGTTATGATTTAACAACGGAGAACTACTTGCCATCTCATATTTTGATATAACTTAAGTTGAGAAAAGTTATATGTCGACCAAAGCTTTCAAGTTTGATTCCACTCAACTTGAGAGTACTTTAACCATGTGATAACATTGAGGAACTATCTTTTGATCAAAACTCAAACCAAGGTCTTCAAGTTTAGAAGAAGACCCCAAATGGACAACCATTTAGCAACAATGGACTACTTTCCAGACTAGATTTCGACATAGCTTAAGTTGAGAAGAGCCATCTATTGAGTAAAGCTTTCAAGTTTGATTCCATATTCACTGCATTGTAACAACGAGGAACTACCTTTCGTCCAAAATTCAAACTAAGGTTCTCAAGTCTGAAGAAGACTCAAATCGACTGCGATTTAGCAACAAGAAAGTACTTTCCAACCATATTTTGACATAGCTTAAGTCGATAAGAGCTATCTGTCAACAAAGCTTTCAAATTTGACTCCACACAACTCGAGAGCACATTGACTATTTGGTAGCAACGAGGAACTACAATCTGGTTAAAATTAAAACATAGATCTTTATATCCAGAAGAAGACTCAAATTGACAACGATTTAGCAACAAAAAGTACTTCTACTCAAGATTTCAAGCAAAGATTTCAACTTCACAATGAAGGATATCGAACTTAAATCACACAAGACAAAATCATGAGAGAAGAGTTGCTCATAGCATATCTTAAGTCGAGAAGAACTATTTGTCAACCGAAGACTTCAAGTTCAATTTTGACTGAACTCGAGAGCATATCGACCACATGATAACAGCGAGAAGCTATCGTCTGATCAAAATTATCAAAGTCAATTTCAACTCTACGGTAGAGGATATTGAGGTCGAGGACTAACTCAACTGCAGTCTAGCAACAAGGAGCTAGTCTCTAGTCATATTCTCGAAGTTAGATTTCACGATGGAAGATATCCGACTTAGAGAATGATTATTAAATTCTTAAAGAAAAGGAAAACGTCTTAACACCTTAAGAGTGAGCTCGTCTTTAGAATCCATTATTTTGTAAATTGAATAAAAATTCATATCTTTTTATCTTTGTCCTGTTGTCATCACACAAAATAGACAAAGAGGGGCAGTTGTAGACACCTATTTTCGTCCAGGATTATTTATTATGCATTATTATTACTTATATTAATTACTATGTCCAACATTACATCAACCCAATTATAAGGCAGACTAGCCATACCATCAATCAAAGAAAAGAAAACCCTATGGTTTCCTCCATTTAGTTGCCGTCAGGGGTGATCTCCAGCTTACGTGTATGGAGCCCACATGTTACCATTCGACTCCTCACGTGAAAAATAGATAGAAACATTCACCAACACTCTGACAATGTCTTCGCTGCCTATGATCAGTCAATCCTTAGAGAACCTATCAACAACCAATGATGGAAAGAAATTTTAGATAAGAAAAATCAAAGAACTTGGCATTCCAAATCCCCTTGAATTGAAGAAATCCCAAACTTTTTGGACTAAACATAAAAGAGATTTTTTAAACCTCTTAATTTTTAGGAAATGATTTATGTATAAATTGATAGAGTGGAAAACAGGGCAAGGGAGATAACCATTGTATTTCAACCACTATCATCAACAAAAAGCTTTTTTTAAAAAAAAACTTTCCTTTTCTTTTTATTTTCATGTTCGTGCTTATTGAGGAGAGTTTCTCCTACAAGCAAGCAACCTAAAAAAGAAAGAAAGAAATGTAAGAGAGTGAGACAAAAAATGAAAAAAAGGGGAAAGGTTCCATACATTTCGGCCAGGGGCCTCTCCAGTGTTGGAAGCTTTCATTTGAAGATCTAACCATTGGGATGGAAGAGAATACGACATATAATAATATATCTCAAAATTGGGGCAATCCAACGATGGAAGGTGACATACTAGAGAAAAGATAGTCGGATAATTTTTTATCATATCACATCGATCGGGGCATTACTAGATGATTTGGACCTCAGATCCAGACTCCTCTGATCAATACAAAGCTGCTCAAATAATTTGACCCCCATCGAACATCATTAGTGGTGGTAAACGATGGTCGCAGATCGATCGATGGTTATGATCAGCGACGAGAAACGACAATGATCTACTATGTTTTAGGGAGAGGATGGAGAGCATCTCTCTAAACGTTTTTGGGAGATAAAATCGAGAAGAAATAAAAAAGAATTAACATAAAATGGCTATTTATATCCTCTATATAATGACATAGGTTTGGGAGGATTATTCATGCAGATAAACTGTACCGTTTTAGGATAAGTGAACTGCGCTTTCCTGGATTCCTGGGGAAATCATTTTTTCAGTCCCCTTCAGTTTCTTGGGAATTCAATTTGTTCCTCGCTTACACTTTAACTTCTTTTAATTTACTCATTTATATATTTTGTTGATCGTTTTAGTCCTCTTTTATTTCTTATTTAAAATTTTTTAGTTTATATAATATTTTAATCAAAGTTTCTTTTTATTGTTATTTTTTTATAGAACTTAAAATTATTTTATTTTTTATATATTAGGTTTATAATCATTTTTAATTTTAATATTTATTATTATTATTTTATTTATCAATTTTTTACTAAATGTTTATTTTTTTATATCTTGGGAATTTTGAAGTCTCATCAGACATTTGATGACTCTTTCCTGATTCAATATGGGTTGTTCCTGGCCATTGAATTGGTTGCAGATCCAATGATCCTGGATTGGCTTCCCTATGATGATGCTTTTTGAGTTCTAAAACCCTAAATAGATTTAATATGGGCCCTTGCTTTCCTCTTTGATCCCATAACGGGATGATACGAAGCCCTTGTTAGGTCCGTATGTTTGGTTAAACTTTGGTTATTTGTTCATGGTAGTTTGTTGATTGGATTAGATGGCTTTTTGTTGGGTTTTGGGCTTTGGACTTATGGCTCGTTGGACCAGATGAGTTCATCTGTTGGATTTCATAAACTAGGCTTAGACCCTATATTTTAGGCCTTGATCCTTGTAGACCTTAACTGGAATTAGACCCCCAAATTAGGTTGTGCTTGGACCACCTGGACCTTTAATTGAATTAGACCTGAAATAAAAATAAAAATAAATAAAGATAAAGACAATAATAACAATAATAATTATTAATATTAATATTATATATATAATTTTTCAAAAACCATAATATATAATGTACATTTTCAAAAACTATAATATATTTTTCAAAACTATATATATATATATATATTCAAATCATATATTACATATTTTCAAAAACTATATATTATATATATTTTCAAAAATTATATACATTGTATAAATATATAATATAAATATAAAAGCCTTGAAGTAACTCCCAGACGAAAATGGGTGTCTACAGTTGCCCTCTTTGTCCATTATCGTTTAACAACAATATGAAAAAGATAAATAGACCCAAAGTTTTATTCTGATTCTCAAGATATAGGGATTCTAAAGGCGAGCTTGCTCTTGGGATGTTAAGCTTTTCTTCAGGAATTGAATCAAACTTTTGATGTGTTGGGATTTCTTTGAACTCGATATCCTTCGTCTTGAAGTTAAAATATGAGTTGAAATTGTTGATGATCATTCTCTTAGTCGAATATCTTTTGTTGTGGAGTTGAAATTTGACTTCGAGAAGATCTGATTAGAAGATGGCTCCTCGCCGCTAAGTTGCAATCAGTCTTTGATGCGCTTCTGGATCAAGTATCCTTCATTGAAAAGTTAAACTTGAACTTGAAGACTTCAACTAGTCACTAGTTCCTCTTTGTTAGACTGTAGTTGATTTTTTTCTCGAACTCAGTATCCTACGCAACAGAGTTAAAATTGACTTTGAGAATTTTGGTCGGATGATAGCTCATTGTTGCTATCATGCAGTCAATGCACGCTTGAGTTGAGCATCCTTCATCGTCAAGTTGAAACTAAACTTAAAAGATTTGGTTTATGTATATCTCTTATCGACTTAAGCTATTCTATGGGTGACCCCTCTATCTCGAGTTGGTCTTGTAATTTGAGCTCCATATCCTTCGTCGAGAAGTTAAAATCTTTGCTTGAAATCTAGACTGGGAAGTAGTTCATTGTTGCTAAATCGCAGTTAATTTAGGTCTTTTTCTTGACTTAAAAGCTGGGGTTTGAATTTTGATTGGAAGAGCTCCTCGTTGCTATTATGCAGTCAATGTGCTTTCGAGTTGATATCATTTGTTGTAAAGTTGAAACTAAACTTGAAAGCTTTGGTTGATAGGTAATTCTTCTCGACTTAAGCTATGTTGTGGGTGACCCCTTTATCGTGAGTTGATCTTATGATTTGTGCTCGATATCTTTTGTCATGAAGTTAAAATCTTTGCTCGAAATCTGGACTGGGAAGTAGTTCCTTGTTGCTAAATCATAGTCATTTTGGGTTTTCTTCTTGACTTAAAAACATGGGTTTGAATTTTGACCAAAATATATCTCCTTATTTCTAATATGTGGTCAATGTACTTTCAATTCGAGTATCATTTGTTATGAAGTTGAAACTAAACTTGAAAGTTTGGTTGACAGATAGCTCTTCTCGACTTATGTTATGTTGTGGGTGACCCCTTTATAGTGAGTTAATCTTGTGTTTTGATATCAATATCCTTTGTCACGAAGTTGAAATATTTGCTTCAAAGTCTAGACTCATAAGTAGTTTCTTATTGCTAAATCGTAATCAATTTGGGTCATCTTATAGACATAAAGACATGGCTTTGAATTTTAACTAGAAGATAGCTATTTGTTGCTATTATGTGGTCAATATGCTTTTGATTGGAGTATCCTTCATCAAACTTGAAAGCTTTAGTTGACAAATAGCTCTTCATGATTTAAGGTATGTTGTAAATGATTTCTCTATCATGAGTTGGTCTTGATTCTTTAAATGATTCTCTTTTGTAGGTTTAAGCTAGATGAATGACTCTATAGAATGGCTCCCCTTCGTGGTTTAAGCCATGTAAGATGACTCCCCTTTGCGGATTTAAGCCGGTCTTGCTTCGAGTGTAATACCCTTCATCGTGAATTTGAAATTAACTCGATTAATCTTCAAAATTTAATATTCATATATGATTTCATGAATATAACGTGCTTGTGTAGGCCTAAAATACAAATATATTGTAATATCACAAACCCTGGGTTAGTTGTTCGGGTTAACTCAAGACCATAAATAGGGCCCAAGTGATAGGTTTTAGGATATGTTTATTAAGATATAAAAGGAAGAACACCTATAATGTAGATTTATATTTTTTAAAATCAAGAGCTAAAACCCTCTTATTTTCTATAATATCAACGTGAACACTACCCTATTTTCCTCTTCCCAAGCAAAGCAAGGTTGAAGCTTTAAGGATATCAAAACCTAGTTGGGTCTAGATAAGGTAAGAATGTAAATCTTCCCTTCAACAACATCAATTTAAGCCCCATATTCATAGTTTTAAACCTTAAACCAAAAATAGGTTTAGTGGGGTTTAAGGACCTAGGGGATTCTAACATGTTTAGGGGTAAAATGGAAGTTAAAAAGTGTTTTTAGAATCATAAATGTTCTATAAACAAGCTAGTAACACCATTTCTATGTTATGCTAGTGAAAGAGGTTGGAGAAGGTTCCAAAGCAAGGGGTAACGAGAAGTTAACTCTTGAGTGAATTGGGATGCTTTTCAGCTTCCAATACTTTCAGGTAACACCCTTCTAACCTTACTAAACCATTTATAAGCCTTTTTATGCATCGATGTAGCTTGCATTAGTTTTTGAAGGTTAAGAGAATGTTTATGGTAAATCACAAATCTATGTGTTTCTATGTTTTAATGTGACTTCCTATGACCTTAATACTCATATAAGATAGTAATAATGTTTGGAGACCTCTTTAGGGCTTCTAGGATAGCTTAAAAAGGATCTAAAATGCCCAAATAGGCATTTTTCGATTATCAATATCGATATTAGATGAACAATGTTGATATTGTTCTTATACGAGGCACAAATCTAATAAATTTTACATAAGAATATCGATACTCATGCATAAAGTATCTATACTATAGGCTCAGCCTTGATACTTGAAGAAGGGGTTTTAAAATTGATTTTCAATAGGTAAATTTTGGTCTCGATACTCCCAAGGGTTGAGTATCGACACTCCCCATAGGGATATCAATACTGCCCTTTTTCTTATATTTAGTTTAAACTGCATGTAAGTATACTATAAAGGGAGTATCGATACTCATATATCAGTATCGATACTAATGGGTTAATATTGGTACTATCTCAATTTTCTAAGTAAGAAATTATGGGAATTTTAGAGACATAGTGGATAGACCCAAACCACTCTTTAATCCTCCAATAATACATCAAGTGAGAAGGAATTAACATTGTGATATTTCATTTAGAAATCTAATAATTTAGTGAATCATAAGAGTTGCCTTCTATGGTGTTTGAGAAACGAATTGGACACCCGAACCCCTTTAAAAACATAGGAAAAAGTTTTAGACAACCCTAAGATAGTGCACTAGGTACTTCTTTGCTAACTAGGCATAGATGCCCCAAGGCTTGACAAAGCAATTTAGACGAGTGTGCATTTCCAATGTAGAATTCTGGATTTCTATCCAAGGTAGAATAGAGGGGTAAATTCGCTCCAAGATGTAGCCCCTTAGCCTCAACATGATGCCTAGTGTGTATGCATAATTTAGCTAGCATACTCATATGCTAACATTTATGTTATAAGTACGTGGAATAAAGTATGCATATAGTATAGTTTAGTTATTAGTGTGGCACTGAGGTTGTGAGCTCAGTATTTGGAATTTGTTTCCATACGTAGGTTAGTAGTAAGAGCTTTTGGAGGAGCCATTGCCTAGACCATTTAGCAGCCAGTCGCCAGCTTTTGAGTACGTCTCGGCTTATTATTTAGTGGGCATATATTGTATATAGACCCTTGTATGTCAAGTTATAATGATATGTATGAATATTTTGTAAATTACATTAAATTCATTTTAGGGGCTCCTGTATTTGTAAAACAAATATTATGTATTTGTTTTGTTTTTTATTTTAAATATGGATTTAAGTGAATGAATATGTCGCTTTAAAAGAAAAAAATTGGATTAACATCTCCGGTGGTCATTGTAGCGTAATAGTCTGTCGATCATCGGGTTATACTGGCTTAAGACATTACATTTAGTGATATCAGATCTCTAGGTTTAGTCTATTCATAGGACCCCTGGTTAGAGTCGGTAAAGGTTTATATACTTACATGCCCATAGAATTTTGATATGTACTTTAGAGCTTGGAATAGTTACATTAACCCTCCTTTTTCCTTATTATTTCAGAGTATAATTATAGACGGTGGTTTAGACCCTAGTCAAAAGGTTAGAGTAGAGAGTCATGCCACCTTAGTAGGTGACTCGCAGGATGAATTCTTCCCAGATACAAAGTTTTATATTTCGGGAGATGTCAGGGTCAACAATTCGACCTTCCTTAGGGATTTGAAAATGACCTTGAGGTGCATAGTAAGAGCCATACATAGGACATTAGTCATGCCACCTCCCCTACTAGCACTTCTAGGTCCTCCAGTAGTACCACCTCAGAAATCTCCGATACAATATCTATGCCGGTATAAGACGATCGAATTCTTTGGCACATAGGAAAATGATCTTGTTGCTATGGACCATTGGCTTAGGGAGACCCTTCGAACACTTAGACAGTTACATCTAACTCCTGAAGGTAACTTTGAGTATGTCACCTCCCTACTAAAAGGTGATTCCATCGACTGGTGGGAGACAATCGAGTTGGTAATGGATCCTAAGAGGTTGACATGTGATCTTTTCTTATCAGTTTTCAGGGAGAAGTATATTGAGGAAGCTCATATATATGGTTTGAGGGCTAGTTTCTTAATCTGAAGCAATGTGAACATTTGGTGATGGAATATAAGGAGAGTTTCTTTGGTTGAGTCATTATGCACTATAGTTTATTTTATCAAAGTATCACTGTTATACGAGGTTTAGAGAGGGCCTTAACCTCGACATCCTCACTCATCTAGTTGCTGACCCACTCAGGGTCTTCACATAATTAGTGCGCTAGGTAAAGGTGATTAAGAGAGTTTAGGGGATGAGAGTTAGAGCATCTAGATTTATTCCAAAGCAAAGTTAGACGGTAGGAAAGTCCTCGAATTCCACCCAGATGCCGACAAAAAGGGCAAAGGATTCTCAGGGTTAATGGAGAACCTCAACAAGCTTATCTAAGAGATTGGCCTAGAACTTAGATTGTGGTGGTAGATCAAGGTCTCATAGGACACCGTTGGTGACTATATCTATAGCAAGTTCTGGTGGATCGGTGAGAACATCCTATCCTAGCTATCAGACCTGTGGGAAAAAATATCTGGAGTATGCCATTTTAGGACCCGAGGATGTTACAATTATGGTTCACTCAATCATTTTATCTGGATTATCCAAAGGCACTGAAAGTTGTTCAAAGTCAGACTCAGAGGTTCACCCAGTCAGTTAAGAGGAGTCAAGGACTCTTGAGAGGTGGTAGTTTTACTTATGGCCAGCATGTTAGGGGTGCTAATAGGTTTGAAGTCGGCTGGGAGACTCGAGTAGCTTTTCATCAGTATGTCATACAAGCTCAGTATGAGTTGACACAATCGATGAGCTTTTATGTATTTTTTCCATGTTTTCCATTTCGATTATAGCATTGATAGATCCAACGTCCATGCATTCTTATATATGTTATGACCTAGCTTAAGAAAAAAAACCTTTTAGTTGAGGACTTAGAGATCAGAGTTAGAGTTTTTAGTTCGCTAGGGTTGGATGTCCTAGTTGACAAGATCCATTGTTTTCGTTCTGTTGAAATCCATGGTCAAATTTTCCATGCCCATCTAATGGAGTTTCCATTTAGAGAGTTTGGTATGATGTTAGGCATGGATTGACTTTCGAAACACGATGCAAATCTAAGGTGCAAGGGTAGATAACTCAAGCTTATAAAGAATGATGTGACTAAGGTTTTGATGGTTAATAAAAGTCTTAGGTGGTCAAGATTAGTTTAGACAATTAATGCACATAGGATGATCGAGAAATGATATAAAGCTTTCTTAGCCCATGTAGTTGACACTCGGTTTGTAAGTTCATCATTTGAGAATATCATAACTACTAGAGATTTTCAACATGTGTTTCCTGAGGAATTTCCAAGGTTTCCCCTGGATTAAGAATTAGAGTTCATAATTGAGGTATTATTGGGCTCTACTCTGGTGTCCTTGTTGGGTTCTACTCTGGTGTCCATTGCACCTTATCGCATGGCACCGACAGAGCTTAAAGAATTAAAGAAGGGTTTCATTTGACCAAGTACCTCTCTTTGTACTTTAAAAGCTTTTAAAGAAGGGTTTCATTCGACCAAGTACCTTTCTTTGGGGAGCATCGATTCTTTTCATAAAAAACAAAGATGGGTCGATGAGGTTATGTATCGATTATCCTCAACTGAATAAGTTAACCATTAAGAACAAATACTCTCTCCCTAGAATAGATGATCTTTATGATCAGCTTAAGGGAGCTTGGGTTTTCTCAAAGATAGACCTAAGGTTGAGTTTGGGGTATTACTAGTTGAAGGTTAAGGATGTCGATATATCAAAGACATTGTTTAGGCTAAGGTAAAGTTATTATGATTTCATTGTGATGCCATTTGGACTTACCAATGCCCCGATGACATTCATGGACTTAATGAACTGAGTCTTCAACCCGTACATAGACCAGTTCGTGGTGGTTTTTTATAGATGATATCATGGTGTACTTACGATTAGTGAAAGAGAATGACCAACACCTTCGCATAGTTTTACATATATTGCAAGTCCATCGGTTGTTTACTAAATTTGGGATGTGTGAATTATGGCTATCCCAAGTATCCTTTTTAGGCCATGTAGTATTGGTAGAAGGAATCAAGGTTGACCCTAAAAAATTCAAGCAGTGTAGGAATGAGAATCGCCAAAGAATATGATGGAAGTTAATAATTTTTTAGTTCTTGCGAGATACTGCCATTGGTTCGTGAAAGGGCTCTCAATGATAGACGTGCCAATGAAAAGGTTCTTCAGAAAGGAGTTTTGTTTGTTTGGGATGAAAAGTGCCTGAAGAGTTGTGAGCTATTAAAGTTTGTCCTAACCCAAACACCAATGTTAACCCAACTGAATCTGATAAAGAATTCACAATGTATAGTGACACTTCCTTGAATGGTCTTGGATGTGTACTTACGCAAAAGGGAAATGTGGTAGCTTATGCATCCCGTCAACTCAAGCCGCATGAGTGAAATTACCCTACCCACGACTTAAAGGTAGTAGCTATCATTTTTACGCCTAAGAGACACTATCTTTTTGGAGAGAAGTGTCATATCTTCACTGACCACAAAAGCCTCGACTATCTCCTCACTCAGATAGAGTTGAATTTAAGACAATGTAGGTGGGTAGAGTTGCTAAAAGATATGATTGTTATCAACTATAACCCGGGAAAACTGAATATAGTAGAAGATGGAGTAAGCAAAAAAGTTGATCTCAGACTTGAGGGCTTTGTTGGTATAGTTGAGATTGTCCGATCAACGAGGATTGTTAGCAGAACTTCAAGTAGAGCCCAAGCTAGTGGGTGAAGTCAAGAGGTTGCAAGGTTCAGATGACTTCTTAAGGGCTCACATGGATCAAGTTCACCAAGGCGAGGCCTTAAGTTTTGAGGTGAGAGATGGAGATGTATTATTATTTAGAGGTCAGTTATGAGTTCTTGCTATCAAACAATTGCATAATAAGATTCTTCATGAAGCACATTGCAATAAGCTCTCAGTTTACTCGGGAGTAATAAGATGTACCAAGAACTGTGACCATTATATTTTTGGTTGGGTATGAAAAGGGAAATATCAAAATTTGCAGCGAAATGTTTGGTATGTCAACAAGTTAAGCCAGAATACCAGGTTCCTTTAAGGTTGCTTCAACCATTTCAGATCCCTCAATGAAAGCGGGAGAGAGTGACTATAAACTTTGTAACCGAGTTACTTATAACTAGACAAAGGCATAATGCAGTATGGGTTATTATAGATAGGTTAACTAAGTCGACTTATTTTCTCCCAGTGTTGATGGATTTCACCTTAGAAAGGATAGCACAATTATATATCCGCAAAATAATAAAATTACATGGAATTTTGGCCTCCATCCTATTCGATAAGGATCCTAGTTTCACATATCGCTTTTGGAAAGCTCTTTACAAATCCTTAGGCACTAATTTGCACTTTAGCATCACTTTCATCCACTAGAAAGGCAGTTAGTTAGAGCGTGTGATCCAAATTCTTAAGGAAATGCTTAGGTACACGATTATAAACCTTGAGGGTAGTTGGTACAACCACCTATCACTAGTGGAGTTCGCATACAGTAACAACTACCAGTCTAGCATCCAAATGGTTCCTTACGAGGCTTTATATAGGCACAAGTGTAAGACTCCCCTATGTTGGACTGAGCTTATTGAAGGGAAGTTAGTGGGTCTTGACTTGATTAGAGAAACCAATGAGAAAGTTAAATTGATTCAGAACTGGCTAAAATAAGCTTCCAATAGACAGAGGACTTATGGAGACTTAAAGAGAAAGGACATCAAGTTTCTTGTTTAAGACAAGGTGTTCCTTAAAATATATTCATGGAAGTAGGTGCTATGTTTTGGGCATAAAAGAAAGCTAACCCTATGCTTTATAAGACCATATGATATTCTCGAGAAGATTGGACCCGTAGCATGTCGTTTAGCCCTGTATCAAAAGTTGAAATGTATCCATAACATGTTCCACGAGTCTAGTTTCAGGAGATATCATTTCAACCCTTCCCACATCCTATCGTTAGAGAAAATCGAGTTAAGCTAAGATATAACGTATGACGAGGAATCAATAAGTATTCTGGAAAATGATATAAAGGAGTTGTGAAACAGAAAAATCCCTTTACTGAAAGTATTATGGAGGAACCATGGTGTCGAAGAGGCCACCTAGGAAATCAAGGAAGACATGCGACTTCAGTATCCGCATTTTTTTACTTAGGTAAAATTTTGAGGACGAAATATTTTTAGGATGGGAGAGTTGTAATACCCCAAACCTTGGGTTAGTAGTTTTGATTGACCTGAGACCCATACATAAGGCCCAAATCATAGGTTTTGGGATGATTTTATTAAGAAATAAAACAAAATGGACCTAAAGAATAAATTTCCCATTTTTTAAATCAAGAGCTAAAACCCCCTTATTTTCCCCTATTTTCCTCACCTAACACTCTTCATGTTCCCTTCATTTTCTCTCTTCATCTTCCTCTTCCTAAGTAAAGCAAGGCTAAAGCTTTAAAGATTTGAACACCTAGTTGGGTCTAGATCAGGTAAGAATGTAAATATTCCCTTCAAGAGCTTAAATTTAAGCTTCACATTCCTAGGGGATTATAAATTGTTTTGGGGGTAAGATCGATATTAGAAAGTGTTTTTAGATTCATAAATGTTCTATAAACAAGATAGTAACATCATTTCTATGTTATGTTAGTGAAAGAGGTTGGAGAAGGTATTAGAGTAAAGGGTAAGGAGAAGTTAACTCTTTGGTGAATTGGGAGGTGTTCCAGCTACCAAGACTTTAAACACCCTTCTGACCTTCCTAAACCATTTATAAGCCTTTTTATGCATTGGTCTAGCTTGCATTAGTTTTTTAAGGTTAAGAGGATGTTTATGGTAAGTCATAGTTTTATGTGTTTCCAAGTTTTAATGTGACTTCTTATGACCTTTATAAACTCAAATAAGATACTGATAATGTTTGGGGACCTACTTAGGGCCTTTATGATGGTTTAGAAATGATCTAACATTCTTAAATATGGCATTTTCGAGTATCAGTATCGATACTGAATGAGCATTATCGATGTTTCTTATGCAAGGCACAAATTTAAGAAATATTAGGCAGTAATATCGATACTATAAGATTGGTCTCAATACTGAAGGAGGTGTTTCAAAACTGATTTTCCAAAGGCCAATTTTGGTATTGATACTCATGGGAGTATCGATACCAAGGGATGAGTAAATATATTCCCATAAGGGTATCGAACTACCCCCTTTTCTCGTAGTTGAGTTTAATTTTCCAGTTAGAGAAATAGTGGAGATACCAAAATCACTCTTAATCCTCCAATAAGACATCAAGTGAGAATCATATTAACAATGTGATATTTCATCTAGAAATCCAATAATGTAGGGAATCATAAGATTTGCCTTGTATGATGTTCAAGAATTGAATCGGACACTCAAACCCTTCTAGAAAATAAAGTAATAGTTGAATGCTAAGTTTTGGAAAACCCTAAGATAGTGCACTAGGAATTTATTTGCTAACTATGAATAGATACCCCGAGGCTCGACAGAGCAAGCTAGTCGGGTGTGCATTTCCGATGTAGAATTCCAAATTTTCACCCTAGGTAAGATAGAAGGGTGTGTGAGCTCCGAGATGTAGCCCCTCAAGAATACCATGATGCCTAGCTCTTTATGTATGATTTAGATAGCATACTTGTATGCTAATATTTATGTTATAATATGTGAAATAGAGGATGCATATAGTATAGTTTGGTTATTATTGTAGCACTGAGCTTGTGATCTCAGCGTTTGAAATTTGTTTATGTGCGCAGGTTAGCAGTAGGATCTTTTGGAGGAGCCATCACCTAGACCATTTAGCATCTAACCACCATCTTTTGAGTATGTCTCAACTTATTATTTAGTGAGCATGTATGTATATGGACTCTTGTATGTCGAGTCAGAACGATATGTATGAATATTTTGTAAATTATATTCAAGTTATTTTGGGGACTTTATATCTATAAAACAAATATTGTTATTTATTTTGTTTTTATTTCAATATATGGATTTAAGAGAATGAATATGTCACTTTAAAAGAAAAAGATTTGGGTTAGCCACTTCGGTGGTCCATGTGACGTAATAGTCCTTCTCTTCCGATCGTATTGGATTAGGGCATTACATGTAACATTTTTGGCATCCTTATTTTCAAAAAGAAGTCTTGATCTTCTTTTGTTGGTTTTGATCTTCTCTACCTTTCAAAGCTTATGATATCTTGTAAAAGGCTTAAATTGTCACAGTTTTTGAAGTCATGATTTCTTTACAAAACTTGATAAAATTTCTTTGAGAGGTAGGGACCACTAATAGAAGAATGTTTTGCGAAATATTACTCTTTTCATAGAGTTAGAACACAATGAGTCATCAAAATGATGTTCGAGCCATCCAAACTAGTTTCTTGTCAGAAACCCTTTCAGCCTCTATAATACTTTATGTTTTCGGAAACATTTGCACAATAATACACAATGATCTCTTTTTAAGAGAATAAACCACTCATACTTAATTCCAATGCAAGAATCGAAACAAATTGGGTTTCAAAGAAAAGTGGTCTTTTTATTCATATAAGTGAAACGAATTTTCTGACAAGTAAATGAAAAACGTTAGGGGGGAATCAGATAAGAGCAAAGTAGGTGCCCCAAGTATCAATGATATGGATGCATTTGAAATAATATGCTATATGATGTCTCAAGCGTAGCTTTGTCGAAAGGACCTTAAAGTGTGAAAATTTTCCCAAATCATCAAGTTTTTCTGGGATATTGTATGTTATAAATTAATCTCTAGTTTCATTCAAGTTTCATTCAATTTTGATTTGATGTCTTCATTGATAATATTTTATTGATTCAAGACTTTTAGATTTATGAATCCTGATTTTTTACTCAAGCCACCCCTTGCAGGTTTACAACTTGAGATCTCATTTGGTTTCAAAACGCCCTTTGTGGGTTTTCTTCTTGAACCCTCCTTTAATATTTTTTTCTTTTTTTCATTTTTCCAAATCATACATTGAAGTTTTAGAAAAGTTTTAGAAATAAAAGATTAACTCTTATGTGTTGAATGAAATCTAAAAATAGTATCTTCCACTTGGAAATTAATGTATGATTATATAGGACTTTATAGGCATGTAACGTAGGCTAGGGCACACATTATGAAAGAAAGGGCTTACATAAGGTTAGGGTTAGGCTCTAATTCTTGCAACAATATAGTTTGGGTTCTAGAAATGGACCCGATTTCTCCTTGCTTGTGGCCCCTTGGGTTTTCCAGATCAACGATCCTAAACCCATCACAGGCTTATACGAACCAAGTTAAACTTGATGGGATGCATTTATGAAACACCCATATCCCGTATACGTTTCCGTATACGAATATAAATGTCACATTACTTTAAAAATGGTTTACTCATTTTGTAAAGTCTTTAAATTTTTGTTTCAAACTTAATTTCCACATAAATAAACATAATTAATATCATTAAAACATTACCAAATGTTAAATTTAATTACATGCCAACAAGTTTGCAAAAGGTTTACTACTGACCTAACTGGTGAGTCAACCTTAAATGATATTTACTACTACGGCTTCACTCCTTACTTGATTATTTCATCTGTTACCTACGTGTGAAAACACAAACATTAAGTAAATTCTTAGTGAGTTATAATATTATAAGGTGACTATTATATATATACATAAGTTTATTCACAATTATGATGATCATTGGTCATTATTCTTTCTTTTCATTTATAACCCCCATTCATGTTTAAAATGCACCATTATGCATTTTTAACTATAGCATACTTTTCTGTTGATAATGCACCCATATGCATTTTAACTATATCATACTTTTATGTTGATAATGTACCCATATACAATTCAACTATAGCATACTTTTTGTTGATAATGTACCCATATATTTCAACTATAACATACTTTTCTGTTGATAATGCACCCATATGCATTTCAACTATGGCATACTTTTCTCTTGATAATGCACCCATATGCATTTCAACTATAGTAAATTTTTCTGTTGATAATGTACCCATATACATTTCAACTATGGCATCCTTTATGTCGATAATGCACCCATATACATTATTATTTTCATTCGTTTTAAAGCAATTCATACTCAAACTAATTCACAATATCTTTTCCATGTATTCAATAAAACATAGTAATTACGGTAAACATACAACATTTAATATTACATCTTGAATAATTTCTAATCATTTTCATCTAGATTGCATACAATAAATGTACTCAACTGGCTTGCCTTACTTTGATATAAAAAAACTAACCATCTGCTACTCCGGGACTTGGCCTTTGCCTTTTACTTTACTTGATTCAGGAGCTTGATTCCGATCTACACCATTATCCATTAAGTACACATAACATACCAATGTTAGTATACTCTTACCGTACCTTAAGCATATTCAAAATATCATTATCTCAATTTCTATAACAATTACAACCTAATTGATAGTTTCAAGCTCAATAGTATTGAAACTACTACCTTGGTACTGATACTTCAATACTATAGTACCGATACTTCCTCTGGGTATCGATACCAAAATTAAGCTCGATGTTTCCTGGTATCGATACCCGTACCATGGTATCGATACTACTATACTATGGAATCAATACCCCTTACGATATCGATACCAAAATTAGATTCGATATTTGCTTGGTATCGATACCCTTACAATGGTATCGATATTGCCTTAACGGTATCGATACTGATTGAATCAGTATCAATACTATCCAACAATTTCATCCCATTTTTGCCTATAGTATCAGTACTGATTCAATTAATATCGATACCCTTGCCTAGATTTTCCCATTTTTAACCCAATTATTAGCCAAATGGGACAAAATTCTTTATATTTACACTCAAAAATGTTATTTAACTCTTCTCTACTTATCCATACAAGGTTTCCTTCATCTTGATTCATAAAACATCTAATATCTACCAAGAACATTAAGTTCTAAGAATCACACCACTTTTTATAATGTGTTTTTAATCTTATCCAATGCTTCTAATATCTTATTTGCCTCTATGACAAGTCAAATTTACCATAAAACATCCATAAACACTCATATATTAACATATCATTTAAAAACCCATTTTATAAAATCCCCTATTTTTCTTCCATTTCTTAGTCTCATTTAATTCTTCCTTAAGCTTCTATACTACTTAAGGTTGTAAAAGCAACTCATAATCAACAAGAAAAACTAATCAATTGAAGCTTAACTTTGGGAGCTATAGAGGAGGCTTATCACGTGAAAGAAGAAAAAGAGGAAAAAGCTTTTGTTGATATCTACTTTCCCCTTTTTCCTTTACCTTTAATATATTATAAAATAAGAATTTTAAATTCATTTTTCTTTAAAGGACTAAAATGCCCTCTAAACCATCCCTTGTTACAATTTAGTCTAATTCACTAATCCAAATCCTTTCCATATTTTATCATTTAATCGAAAAATTTCCTCATATTTTACATCAATTCAATAAAGTCCCTAATTCGATACTTGGGATATTACATTTTCCCTATGTCTAACAGAAGGAGTAAATCCTACGAAGACTAATTGCTAGGCCTAACATAGAGAATAAATTATCATGAAGACTTCACTTTCACCCCTACTTAAAAAGGTTTGTATATCGGGTTTATAGCTTGAATGAAATTTTTTGAAAAAAACCAAAAACACAGAGAGAAAACGTCAGTACAACTATTTATTTGAAAATATAATCAAAAGTATATAAAATGCATAAAAAAATAAATTACCAATTAAACTTACAATTTTTTCTAAAAAATATAATATGGTAATCGAGTTTGGTCTGACTCTCAAGGTCCTCGACGAAGATGTAATGCTATCACAATGGTCCTTCGGGTGGTCTCAAGTTCAAGTCTCAACTTTGAATCATGATGGATCCGCAACTGTTCATTTTTTTAATTGTAATACCCCAAAATTTCAGTTAGTGGAAAAAATGTAAATTTTGAATGTTTGGTGGCCAAAGTAGAAAATTGGGAAAAGTTCAGTGACCTAAGTGGTAATTTTCCCAAGAAGAATTTTTATTCCATAAATTGATAGTTTACTCTTGAGAGGAAGTTTTATTGAAATCATATTCTTCATCTGGAAATTGTGTTAAATACTAGAAAGTGTTGAAGTCTGGTAAAAAATAGTAAACCGAATCGAATAGAAATTTTGAGAAAATTTGATTGTAATTTTTCAAAAGTTGTTCGGTAAAATTGGAAATGGGTAAAATATTTTGTTCATCTTGACTTTGGAAATATGATAAGTTTATGTGCCTTGGTGTTATGGAAAATATCAAGTTTCATTAAGGGTATAATGGACATTTCTTATTAAATGAATATTTTATGCATTTAAGCTTAAATAAAGGCTAAATTAACATCACATTAACCAAAATTTCATGAAACCAAGCCATTTTTCATCCAAAATTTTGTGCTCCTTCCTACCAAGGTAAGAAAAAATTTATTTTTCATTTTTAAGCAATTTCCTTTGGTTTTTAAATCATGCTGTGAAATAGGAAATTGTTTTACTCTAAAAACGCTATCATTTGGTACGATTATTGCTTGCTACTTTGGTTTGTGTTCAAAGATCCCAAATTTTAGGGTTCATGTTCATATTAGGGTTTATAGAATAAATGAAGGATTTTGATATTATTGAGGTTGTAGAACCATTTCCAAGCATGATTGATGATTAAAATCGTTTGTACATGATCATATGAACATATGAAGTTTCGGTCTAACCCTAATCTTGGGAGAAAGATGTGTTTTGAGCAAATTAAGCTAGTATTTTTATTGTAGAGATTTTATGTGGTTGAATCGAAGTTGATTTCATGCTTGAATCGAATCAAAATAGAGTAAAATCATGAAAACCCTAATCTAGAACATACAAAGCATTCGACCTTGACTATAGAGGATGAGAAAAATTATTTAGGGGTTGGAAATGATGTAAGAAGTTTTCTACAAGCCTTATAAAAATTTGGGGACCATTCTATAATTTTGAAAAGTTCAGGGAACAATTAGTAATTTTGGAAAAGTTGTGGATTCACTTGTAATTATTCAATATTTGATGTACTATGCTGGAAACTAATTTTTGAGTGTTGAAATTGAAGTTAGGATATGAAATTGGATTATTTTGGAAAGGTCGTAAAAGTTAAGGTTTAAATAAAAATATAAGAAGTTTAGGAGCTTAAGTGAAAATGTTATGTGAAATTGGGATAAAAGGAACTTGAATGGTCAATTAGAAATATTAAGGTCAACATTTATGTTGTGACATGGAAATTGTATTGAATAAGAATCGAAAAAGTTGTTAGGAAGTTATTTTCCAAAGTATACCTATGTTAGTAAGATTCTAACATTTGACTTGAATTTGTATATGTTTGGTAATGATGTTCATTTAGAGATTGAGTGCTTGAAATCAAGATCAAATATTATTAAAGCTAAGGAGAATCTTAAGGATGAAATGGGAAATTCCAAGGAAGGTTGCAAGCTAAGGACATCAGGTGAGTGCAAATTTAATTTGTACTTATGTTATCGAACAAACATTGGCTTGCGATGAGAGCTACTGACGGGGTTACTATAGGAAGGAGTGACTCCTAAAATTTTTTGTGATTTGTGATGCATGGATATATGTGCATTTTGTGAGCTAATAGAATTAGTGAACAAGTTGAAAATGCAAATTGGTGAAATCTACTTATAATTTATGTTTTAGACAGTAAGTTTAGAAAAACACTATAAATTCTAAAAAAAAAGTGATTAGAGGATGATTTCTATACCGTTGGATTATTATAAAATCTAGTTTTGTTTAGAATAAATAGAAACTAATTCTGAGGTGTATACAAAAATATATGAATTTTAAATCAAGGATAGGTCAGAAAACGAGGCAGGAGATTCTGCTCAAAACAGATTTTGTCTGTAAAATTTGAAAATTCACAATAAATTGTACAAATTGAACTAGATGGATTTCCTTATATGGATATATTTTTATTTGAGTCTAGCTTCCAGTGGTATAAATGGAATAATTTTTAAATGTGTTAATTAGTACAGAATTATATTTCTTTAAAGGTAGTGCAAAACTGCTGAAACATGAAATTATTACAAATTTTGGGATTTAACCAAATTAGAAGCAAAGGATCAAGTTAAAGCTTAGTGAGGCTTCTATTTTGATTTGTATATAATGTAAAATTGTGTGCAATGCATGCATAACATTATACATGGATGTTTTATGTAACACCCATATTCTATATACCCTTCTGTACACGAGATATGAATGTCACATCACTTTTAGAATAATGTTTATAATTTGAAAACCCTTAAAATTTTGTTTTAATTTGATTAACCATAAAATAGGATATTTCTAAAAGTAACATTCTAAAATTATTCCTTAATTTTATTATAAAATGTTTACCATAGTTTAATTATATGCCAACTAAGTTCTTAAATTGAATAAGATTGTCATAACATTACTGATGAGTCAACCTTTAATGATGAAAGTTGCTGCTATTGCTACACTCCTTACGCATTAATCCTTTGCTTTACCTTCACGTGAAATAAACATATGTTAAGTAATTACTTAGTGAAACATAAAATCGGAACGTAACCTTTAAATATACATAAATATATCACCTTTATTTATTTCGTACTAAAACGTATATTCTTTAAGTATCCCATACTCCTTCTCATTCAAACCATATTCCATTCACCATTTTCTTAATTCTTTTTCGTATGCCTAACATACCTATCTTCCTTCATATTTTTCTTTTCCATTTATCTCTTTAGTCATTATTCTTTATTTTCATTGATAGTATCTATTCATGATTATCATGCACCTATATGCATTTCAATTATGTCATCCTTACATGCCTTTTATACACTATTATACCTTTCATTTATGGCATCCTTTCATGCCTTTGATACACTATTATACATTTCATTTATTGCATCCTTTCATACAATTATGCATTGTTGTACAATATATAAATATATCATCCCTTAATATCACAATACATTAAAATTCCTTTATTCTCTTATTCTTCAATGTTTAACGTTCGTTTAACTGACATAATTGACAACTTTATGCCAAATGCACAGCTAGATCATTATTCTTTTACTCAACGGTGCTTAATCTAACTGATATAATTGACACCTTTCTGTCAAATGCATAGCCATGCCTCAAAGACACTTAGTCTTTCATCTAACTGGCATAAATGACACATTTCTGTCATATGCACAGTTAGGCCTCCTAATCTTTTATTTTAGAGTAGTCTCTACTATATTAATCATTCATCATATCAATTAACCCTTTCCATCATTATGCATTCTATGGTTTATACTCATACTGTCAGTACAATAATACCTCAATTTTCTTTCTATAATTTACATGAATTACTCATCCGATACAATTACGACAATTCACCCTTTTATTATGAACTTATAACAATTTCATCTTTCACAGAATCTTTCAATTTAGTAAGTATTCCATAATCTACATCCCCATTGCTAAAATCATCATTTATCAACCATTTCTAAAATTTATGTGGTTTGTATACCCATTACTAATAAAAGATCCATTTTCTTTTTATGTAGTTCTTATGTGTATACCTATATGTTTCCCATACAGAAATTCATACACATAGTATGAATTTCTTTTCCTTTAGCAACCAATATGTCCAATACAAAAATTCAAACAATTAGTATGATTTCTTAACATTATAGCATACGAAATGCCCTATATGAAATTCATACACTTAGTATGATTTCTTAACATTTTAGCGTACGAAACGCCCTATCTGAAATTCATACACTTAGTATGATTTCGTAACATTTTAGCATACGAAATACCCTATCTGAAATTCATACACTTAGTATGATTTATTAACATTTTAGCGTACGAAACGCCCTCTCTGAAATTCATACACTTAGTATGATTTCTTAACATTTTAGCGTATGAGACGCCCTATCTGAAATTCATACACTTAGTATGATTTCTTAACAGTTTAGCGTACCAAACGCCCTACATGAAATTCATACACTTAGTATGATTTCTTAACATTTTAGCGTATGAAACACCCTATCTAAAATTCATACACTTAGTATGATTTCTTAACATTTTATAGTACGAAACACAATTTCTAAAACTCGTACACTTAGTATGATTTATTAACATTTTAGCATACGAAACGCCCTATCTGAAATTCATACCCTTAGTATGATTTCTTATATTTTGCACATTTAGTGCCATTTGGAAATCACCAATTTACATTAATAAGTCATACAAATAGGTCTATCATAACATATACGTACATATTTGAATGTACTCACCTAACTTTCCTTGCTAAGCATCCAAAGCTTAAGGCGCATTACTTCGGTACTTTGCCTTTGCCCTTTGTTTTGCTTGACTCGGAAGCTTTGTTTCGATCTGACTCAAGCATCCATTAAAACATGTACCATACCTAAAGTTAGTATATTTTCTAACCATTATACTTAAACAATACTCAAAAGGACATATCATTAACTTTCTATAACAATATCAGCATATTTTTAACCTTTATGGCTCTATAGTATCGATACCCCTATCATGGTATCGATACTACTATACTATGGTACCGATACCCCCTTCTGTTATTGATATCAATTTTTTATTCGATGTTGCTTGGTATCGATATCCTTACAATGGTATCGATACTACTATATATTATGGTACCGATATCCCTTCCGGTATCGATACCCTTCCTATGGTATTGATACTACCTTGTCGGTATTGATACTGATTCAAACAGTATCGATACTACTCAAGTATTTAATCCTATTTTAGCTTATAGTATCAGCACTATTCTTAGAAGTACCGATACCTCTGACCATAATTTCCAGTTTTCAACTCGATTTTCATCCCAAAGTGGTTAATTCTCGTTATATTTACCCCATACAACAGTATTAAACTCTTCTTTAACTATTTATACTAACATTCCTTTATTTATCCTATTAAAACATCTAAAATTATTCAAGAACATTCAATTCCAATAATCAAACCACTTTTTCTAATATGTTCTTAATCCCATCTAATACTTCTAATCTCTCATTTACCTCTATAACAAGTCAATTTTACCAATAAACCTCAATAAACACTTATATGTTAACATATAACTTCAAAAATCCATTTTCTAAAATTTCTCATATTTCCTCCATTTCAAAGTTTTAACCTTCTTTAATCCTTCATTAAGCTTACCTATCACTTAATGTTACCAAAGCAACCCATAATTTAAAGAAAGAACTAGCTAATGGAAGTTTACTTTATACCATGGAGGATAACCCCACTCACGTGAAGGAGGAGAAGAAGAAAATAAATACTTCACTTTCCTCTTTTACCCTATTTAAAATGTCTAACTATTATATATCTTTAAATTCATTTTATATTCTTAAAAGACCAAAATGCCCTCTTACTTTATCAAGTGATACACTTTAGTCTAAACACTATTAAAGATCATTCTCATCTTTTATTATTTACTCGAATATATCCTCATATTTTTAAATCCTTTCACTAAAGTCCCTAATTCAATACATGGGGTATTACAATTCTTCCCCTTTAGGAAATTCGTCCTCAAATTTTAAAAAAAACTTTGTGCATTTACCACACTACTACAACTAGAGGAATCATTTTGGTTGCGCGATTTATGGATTTCTCTAATCCATATCTGTATTAGCTCTTTTTCAGTTAACTGATAAAATCTATTAAGGTTCAATAATTCGAAAATCCAATCCCAATCGCTATACTTACTTCCAAAGTGATACTTTCAGAAAACTTTACAATTTCTTGTTATTTAATCACTTTTCTCTTTTAATCAACATAAGACTTTGGTAATTACCACAACTATAGTACCGCTCACTATACAAATTATAACATCCAATCTTTTAAGACCTTCGACTACGGTCGACTCTAATGGATGCATATATAATTCCTATTGTGAGTCTTTAACTTTATTGAGGCATATGCCACAACATTATCATTTGCATAAGAACCCCTTTATAATCTGTTAGGAGATACATCTCTAAAAACCATATAAATTTTTTTACCCAACTCAATTTGAATAAACATTGGTGCCTTTATTAAAATTCTCTATAATCTTTAATTGGTGACAATTCTGACCTAAAGTCTATCTTAAAGAACACTGTTGTGACTTTCCATTGATCAAACAGATCTTTAATCCTCAAGATAGAATACTCATTCTTTCCTGTTACCTTATTTAACTATCAATAATCTATGCATCACCACATAGATTCATCTTTGTTTCTACGAATAACACGAGTATTCCCCACATTGATACAATCAGTCTATTAAAACCTTGATAAATTAACTCTTTTAATTAAGACTCTAATTTTCTTAACTTGTTTAAGTCATTGGATACGAAATTAGGGAGACATGTTCAATAATTTACTAACCATCAACTTTGAATTCCACCTCTCGATCTGGAGATAGCCCCATAATTCTATCTGAAAAGACGTCTATAAATTTCCAACTTTTGTAAAATTATCAGACAATTCGTCTTTAATCAATTGAGTATCTACCACATTAGCCAAAAAAACTATGTATATATATATGTATCTCTCTGACCTAATCGTCTCTAGAGACAAACAACATATACCCAGTATGATCTTAAATTATCAAAGGATAATTCCATCAGACTTATAGGGAACATAACCCCTAGAATCTTTATCGAATATTTACTACCAGTCTAACTCACACTTGCACCATGACCTATAGTGTTTACCGCTATCATATCACTCGAGATCAAATTGAATATGATATTTTTATTTTAAATTTCTTATTTCCTTTTTGAGGTGATCCATATAACTTTTTCGAATCCATTGAGATTGTTCTCGAGTAATTGAAACAATTTCCCTCTCAAATATTAAGGTCTAATTATCCACATCATTTAATAAAAAAAAACTTGTCAATTGCGTAGGAATACATTCTTAGCAGTTAATACTAAAATTTTCACTATAAACTTGACACTTTTCAAGTCCTCGAGAGTAAATCTCCATTTAAGCATTAATTCATTGTAGCATGGATTGAGTAAATAATCCATTTTCATAAATTACCTTCTAAAAGTACTATCTATCAAGTCCATAAAACTTAACATTTATTTTCAAACAAACTCATAATCATTTGATTCACTAATAACTCCTCTTTATATAAGCTTTTAGCAATAATGTATTTACCGCTTACTCATTTTCTCTTACAAAAATTAACCATACCTTAAACACTTTTATGCTTCACTTAAGTATTTCTCAATTGCAAAAATGTCATTAAACACTGGGACATTCCTTCCACATAATGGAGGAAAATCCCTAGCATTTTTCTACCCTTTAAGACATGATACTGAAGTCATGTTGAATTTTCTTAAGTCGATTTTGATCTCGACCTTATTTTCAATAATATCACTTTCCTACTTTTATCCTTAGTTTCCTATATCATTTAGAATGTATATAATAAAAACACTCAAGTTAGTAAGGAGTGGCATCTATCACACTCTTATTGACATTATATCAGTAAATTTAACAATCTTAATGGCATGTAATCCTTTTCCTTAGTTCAATTAATCCCGATTTTGGCCAGAATCGGCTAAACATGTACCTTTGATACCAATAAATATAACACCCATCTTCCGTATACCCTTTCGTACACGAGATATGGATGTAACATCACTTATAGAATAATATTTATCATTTGAAAACCCTTAAAAAATTTAATTTGATTAACCACAAAATAGAATATTTCTAAAAGTAACATTCTAAAATTATTCCTTAATTTCATTATAAAATGTTTACCATAGTTTAATTACATGCCAACTAAGTTCTTAAATTGAATAATATTGTCATGATATTACTGATGAGTCAACCTTTAATGATGAAAGCTGCTGCTACTGCTACATTCCTTATGCACTAATCATTGCCTTTACCTACACGTGAAATAAACACATGTTAAGTAATTACTTAGTGAAACATAATATCGTAACGTAACCTTTAAATATACATAAATATGTCACATTTATTTATTTAGTACTAAATCGTATATTCTTTAAGTATCCCATACTCCTCATCATTCAAACCATATTACATTCACCATTTTCTTAATTCTTTTTCGTATGCCTAGCATACCTATCTTCCTTTATATTTTTCTTTTCCATTTATCTCTTTAATCATTATTCATTATTTTCATTGATAGCATCAATCATGATTATAATGCACCTATATGCATTTCAATTATGTCATCCTTACATGTCTTTTATACACTATTATACCTTTCATTTATGGCATCCTTTCATGCCTTTGATACACTATTATACGTTTCATTTATGGCATCCTTTCATACAATTATACATTGTTGTACAATATATAAATATATCATCCCTTCATATCACAATACATTAAAATTCCTTTGTTCTCTTATTCATCAGTGTTTAACGTTCGTCTAACTGGCATAATTGACAACTTTCTGCCAAATGCATAGCTAGGCCATTATTTTTTTACTCAATGGTACTTAACCGTTCATCTAAATGGCATAATTGACATCTTTCTGTCAAATTCCCAGCTAGGCCTCAAAGACACTTAGTCTTTAATCTAACTGGCATAAATGACACCTTTCTGTCATATGCTCAGTTAGGCCTCTTAATCTTTTATTTTAGAGAATTCTCTATTGTATTAATAAATCATCATATCAATTAACCCTTTCCATCATTATACATTCTATAGTTTATACTCATACTATCAGAGCAATAATACCTCAATTTTCTTTCTATAATTTACATGAATTACTCATACAATACAATTACGACAATTCACACTTTTATTATGAACTTCTAAAAATTTCATCTTTCACGGAATCTTTCAATTTAGTAAGTATTCCATAATCTACATTCTTGGTGCTCATATCATCATTTATCAATCATTTCTAAAATCTATGTGGTTTGCATACCCATTACTAATAAAAGATCCATTTCCTTATTATGTAGTTCTTATGTGTATACCCATATGTTTTCTTAACATTTTAGCGTACGAAACGCCCTATATGAAATTCATACACTTAGTATGATTTCTTAACATTTTAGCGTACGAAACGCCTTATCTGAAATTCATACACTTAGTATGATTTCTTAATATTTTAGCATATGAAACGCCCTATCTAAAATTCATACACTTAGTAGATTTCTTAACATTTTAGTGTACGAAACTCCTTATCTGAAATTCATACACTTAGTATGAATTCTTAACATTTTATCGTATAAAACGCCCTATCTGAAATTCATACCCTTAGTATGATTTCTTAACATTTTAGCGTATGAAACACCCTATCTGAAATTCATACACTTAGTATGATTTCTTAACATTTTAGTATACAAAACGCCCTATCTGAAATTCATACATTTAGTATGATTTCTTAACATTTTAGCGTACAAAACGCCTTATCTGAAATTCATACACTTAGTATGATTTCTTAACATTTTAGCGTACGAAACGTCCTATCTGAAATTCACACACTTAGTATGATTTCTTAACATTTTACCTATATGAAAGCCCTTATCTGAAATTCATACACTTAGTATGATTTCTTATATTTTGCACACTTAGAGCCCTTTGAAAATCACAAATTTACATTAATAAGTCATACAAATAGTTCTATTGTAACATATACGCACATATTTAAATGTACTCACCTGACTTTCTTTGCTAAGCATCCAAAGCGTAAGGTGGATTACTCCTGTATTATGCCTTTGTCCTTTATTTTTCTTGACTCGAAAGCTTGGTTTCGATCTGACTCAAGCTCCATTAAAACATGTACCATACCCAAAGTTAGTATATTTTCTAACCTATACTTAAACAATACTCAAAAGGACATATCATTAACTTTCTATAACAATATCATCCTATTTTTAACCTTTCTGGCTCTATAGTATCAATACCCCTATCATGGTATCGATACTACTATACTATGGTACTGATACCCCCTTCTGGTATCGATACCAATTTTTGATTCGATGTTGGCTGGTATCGATACCCTTACCATGATATCGATACTACTATATATTATGGTACTGATACCCTTTCCGGTATTGATACCCATTTTAGATTCGATGTAGTATGGTATCTATACCCTTACCATGGTATTGATACTACCATTTTGGTATCGATACTGATTCAAACAGTATCGATACTACTCAAGTATTTCATCCCATTTTAGCTTATAGTATCGATATTGTTCTTAGCAGTACCGATACCCCAGCCCAGAATATCCAGTTTTCAACTCGATTTTCTTCCCAAAGTGGTCAATTCTCGTTATACTTATCCTATACAATAGTATTAAACTCTTCCTTAACTATCCGTACAAACATTCCTTGTAATACCCCAATTTAGGGGCTAAATTTAAGAAATTATAAAGTGGTGAATTTAATTGGTAATTTTGGAAGAAATTGGGGATTAAATTATAAAATCGCAAAGTTGGCTGACCATTTTAAGAAGTACAAGAAGTTCAGTGACTAAACTCATGGTTTACCCATTTTTATTATGAGTTGAATTATAAATCCCCCTCCCCGTATGATTTTCCAGATTTCTTCCCAGTTTTTCCTCTCCAACAACCCTCATTTCAACTCCGATCTACTCGCCGTCTGACCTCAGATCGACGAACTGAAACCACTATCGTGTTCGTTGTCGACCAAGGAACAAAACCCCTCAAACCTTTCGTCGTGAATCATCATCGTTCGTCGTTAATTTCAGTCGAAAGTATCGTCGGTAATAACTCATTTTCAGTTGGTTTTTCGTCGATTCACGACGATCCGACAATCCGTTTTTGATACCTCCCTAACCATTATTTTCCTTGCATCGTTCCGAGTCCACTGGTGTTCTCTGTTTCTCCTTCGTCATCGGTGCGTGGAGGGGTGAGACCGTCAAAGTTTCCAACGTTTCGGAATCGAGCTCTCCACCGTTCAAAATTGTGAACCGAGCTTGGTAAGTATCTCAAAATGCCTTAAAATAATTTTTAGGAATTTTTCCGAGAATTTTACGACACCGTATCACTGTTCAAGCGCCACACGCGCCACCCCTGAGAGTGGGCATTTTTTGGTTGTAATTAATTTCTGTTAGGGTGATATTTGTGTAAAATGGTCGACTGTTGACCGTTGACTTGCGTTGACCGTTGACCTGCGTTACCACAGTTGACCAGAACTTTGACCGGCATTGACCGGGCATTAAAAGACCTTTGACTTTGACCAAGTGTATCTATCCTAATGTTTTTCGACGTTCCAAGTCCGATTCCGCAGTCTGTTTTTCAAAATTCGGACCCGAAGGCCTTCGAAATTGGCAGTCAAACCCATTGACTTTGACTGAAAATTCCAAATTTTCCAAAAGTCATATTTTATGTTTTCGACGTTCTGAATCTGAATCCGAAGTCCGTTTCACCAAATTTGAACGCGATAAGCTGTTTTTGATTGATTTATCATCCGATTCGATCTGTTTCTCATAATTAAGCTCTGTTTTTTATGTAATTTTTATTGATATGGATCCGAGGAAATTTTGGAAGATGATTTCAAGATCGAGGGCATTCAAATGGAAATTAATGGTCGATCAGTATGGCATAAAAATCGAGGTAATACTTTACTACCTCTTTATGCTTTATGGAACATGTGAATATTGGTAAATGCATGAATAAGATAATGTTGGTCACTTTTGTAGAGTTGATTAATTTCTACACTCGATCTGAATACGGTAAAAAGGTTCAGTAATTGATTATGGAGTAGATAACTTTTATAAGAGATTGAGAGATTGAGAGATTATTATAATTAAATTACAAGTTTTATGATAAGTGATAAAGGAATCAACCTTGGATTTGTAACTTATATTTTACATCAACAAAGGTTAAATACGAAAGATACTCAGACGAGAAATTATGAGAATACTCTAGTTGGGTAAAATTACGAAAATACCCTTATGTTGTAGGATGACAAGAATTATCCCTAGAAGTTGGTTAATAACTCTGAAAAGGCATATTGATCCAGTAAAAATTACTGATGTGCATAAGAAATGTTAGTTTTGCCTAGGAAATGCAGATAACCAGTTTTTAACCCCAAAAGGGTTTGAGCAAGATGCTAGAAGTCTGTTAAGGAATCATTTTAAGATCAGAGAATATTCAGGAAAGGAATTAACCATAGGATCTTTAAATTATAATTATCTTCGTTAAGAGCTAATATCGAAATTATCTGGTTAAGAAATTACGAAAATGCCCTTGAGAACTAAAATATTCTGAGTTAACCCTGAATGAGAAAGTACTTTGAATGAGAAAGTACTTTGAGGATTTGTACTTAACTCAATTAAGTATAAATTTAATTGTTAAGAACTTGTCTTTGTACAGAAAAATTCATGATATTTCGTTTGTAAAATCTGAGAAGACACTTGACCTGAAAATATTCGAGTAATGAGTAAATACTGAAGAATAATTTATCGAGGGTATTCTGCTGTCAGAATTGTTCGAAAGGACTGAAATAAATGATAAGATTGAATTTAATAGTAAGATCGGACAAAAGAAAAAGATTAAAATACACTAAATCTATAAAATGACCAAAATACCCCTACAATAGAAATAACCCAAGTATACCACCAAGCTCAGGAATGATGGGATATCCTCGAGCTCTATAATGATTGAAATAAAACTAAACACCAAAATGACCAAATTACCCTTATGGCCTATACTCAGTAAATGTCTTGGATTAATTAAGGAATACAAATAAGCATATGTATTAGACTACCTTTAAAAGTGATGGAACACAATTTAAGTGAGTAGATCAACCCTAAAGCTATGTTAATACCTGAATGGCATAGATATTACTGGAATGCATGTTTGTCTTCTAAAGTTTAGCTCGATAATAAATTTTGGAAGTATTCAGCTCAGCTCAACTCTAGATCGGATTCAGTACTAAGAATTGGACATTTGTTTGACAAATCAACTACGAAGACCAAATTGAATGGAACTAAAGTACAACATGTATCTAAAATTCAGGAACGTTTGAATTACTCTGGAAAATCCCGAAGTAACTAGAATGGACTTGAATGCTAAATAAATTAAGTAACATCAAGGACTGAGGATTAAATAAGTGATTTGGATGAATCTGGAAACGTTAATGAACATACACGATGTACTGTTCTTATGAATCATGAACTACAAATCAAGCACGTCAATATTTCATGATATAGTGAAAGCGGGAAAATGAAATAAAGACATTGGAAGATCTATTCAGTGATGATTCCGAAGATGATTTATGGATAAGAATTTTTGGTATTAAAGTGTAAATACCCTAGAAGGACAACGAATTGACCAGTCGATAAGTATTAGTTCTGGGAACTATTCATCTAAGAGTTGTTCGATAATCCGATCAATCGACATAGATTGTAAATGTCCTGAACCTTCATTTCTTCCTTACCAGCTCAAGTCATATTCTAAATAACTGATGATTTCGTCAGTTATTGAACTCTTCCAATAGTTATTCTGAATTCCGATATTCTATCGGTATACTTAAGATTTGTGTTCCTCTACCTGTTAAGATTATCCAATATCTTTGAATAATATATGTAAATTCTGGTGTGTTCCCTACTCACATGAATATTTTATCTGATTTTCGATTTGAATTCTGATATGATACTTGACATGGATTCTGATATGATATTTGACATGAATTCTAATCTGATACTTGACTTGGATTATGATCTGATACTTGACCTGGATTTTGATATGATACTTGACATGAATTATGTTTTGATTTTTGATATATCCGTTTATGGACGAAACATGTTTTATTTGGGGGTATTATTGGAGGAAGAATATCTGGAGGCTCCTCGGTTGTGTGCTCAGGGCCTTACTTACCGGTACCTCGCCTGTGTCCTCAGGGCCTTACTGGACGTGACGGGGTTGTATGGTTCTGAGGAACCTACACGTTTTGTACGTGACAGATGGGGGTATATATATATATGTTTTAAAAGATCTGTATCTTTTTATTGGTTTTACGGGAACACACTAGATAACCTATTCTGTTCTCCTGAACTCAGTCATCTGAAATATTTCTCTGAACTGAAAGCTCATTGTTCATTACCACCTGAAATATCAGTAAGATCTCTGCTCAGCATAAAAATCTATAAATGTTCGAAACCAATAAGAAAATATATGTTTATCTGTATCTGCACGTTCTTCAGCATCATTTGGTAGTTCTGTATTACTGAGCTTTCCAAAGCTTACTCTGTTACTCATCCTTTCAGGCTAAAAGAATTGTACCAGTGTAGCTATCGATTTCAGTAAGGGAGTTCTTCTAGTGTTTCTTACAGAGTATGGTACATGTGATTAGGGGGCATGTAATTGTATTTTGTTTTATATATGAGTCTGGAAACTTGTTTTATTTCTAAACACTGATAAGTCATTTTATGAGTTTACAAGTTTTAAGAAAAGTTTTAAATTTTCCGCTATTTTTATGGTGGGTCACTCCGGTGGCCCTAATGTGACACTCCAGATGAGATCGGGTTACCCGCATCGGTCTGAGGGGGTTACATTCCTTCATTTATCCTCTTAAAACATCTAAAATCATTCAAGAACATTCAATTCCAAGAATCAAACCACTTTTTCTAACATGTTCTTAATCCCATCTAATACTTCTAGTCTCTCATTTACCAATATGACAATTAAATTCTACCAATAAACCTCAATAAACACTTATATTTTAATATATCACTTCAAAACCCATTTTCTAAAATTTCCCATATTTCTTCCACTTTAAAGTTTTAACCTTCTTTAATCCTTCATTAAGCTTAGAAATCACTTAATGTTACCAAAGTAACCCAAAATATAAAGAAAGAACTAGCTAATGGAAGTTTACCTTATACCATGGAGGATAGCACCACTCACGTGAAGGAGAAGAAGAAGAAAAGAAATGCTTCACTTTCCTCTTTTCCCTTATTTAAAATCCCTAACTATGATATATTTTCAAATTCCTTTATCTTCTTAAAAGACCAAAATGCCCTTTACTTTATCAAGTGATACACTTTAGTCTAAACATTATTACATATCATTTTCAACTTTTATTATTTACTCGAATACATCCTCATATTTTTAAATCCTTTCAATAAAGTCCCTAATTCAATATTTGGGGTATTACATTGTATACATCCCAGGGTAGGACTTGCAATAACTCTACCTTGTTCATATTGACATGATATTTATGTCATTTATCATATATTTGACATATTCTAAATATGTCAAAGGTTGAATATAAAGTGCATTGATCACTGGTTATTATATATGATGTTTATTGCAAATGTTATTTCGGGTATGAACTGCCCAATCTTAAATTATGATAATATACTTTTTCATGGATAGATCAATTAAAATAGACTATATGCCCAAGCAAGTCATTGAAGGACATGGTATAGTTGGCATGTCATAGAGTATAACAGGTGTAGGTTTATATTAGCATTAGTGTGTAATGACACTAGGTGCATGTGGTGGGTACAACCTTATGTGTCATATCCGGATCAGAACTAGATTATAAACCTAGTGTAGGTGGTGGACACGACCTTATGTGTCATATCCGGATTAGCACTAGAGCGTAAGCTTAGTGCAAGTTTAGCACTACGATGCATGTATTTGACTCCAATACCCAGGGCCTTCAAGGTTAGATTGGACTATGGTTTATTGGTTAATAAATGGTAAAGAGACAAATAAGCTTACGAGCTTGTTGAATGAATGGAAAGTATATTTGTAAGAAACTTGTTACCTGGTTGGAATACATGTAAGTGATCATATTGCATTGAATATGGTTATTCATTTAAATTTATATGTTGTATTGCTTTAAATATACATATGATTGCCTCACTAAGTGTATAATTAGCGTGTGATGATTTTTACACGTAGAAAAAATGAGGAAAAGGAGTAAGGAGCTAAGCTTTGCATCAATCACCAAGAAAATATTTACAGGTAACAATGATGGCATCCTACTGTGTTCTAAAAGTTCTAGCTGGCATGAATAAGATAATGAAATATCTGTAATTTCTTAATATAGTTAGTATTAATTATAATTAATATTATGATATTAAACTATACGTAAAAAATTAATATGGGTTTTAAATCAAACGTGTTAGATAATCTTATTTATTTTATGGAACAGAACATAATTGTCTATCAATGCTTGAAATTGGTTTTGAATTGGAAACCAAAAATATTATATTACGCTTTTTCTATGAATAATTATTTTATAATAAATTGTTCAAGTTATGAAACTAGTGATGTTTGAATGAAACAAAATTTTACTTAGTTCAATTAAAGAAATGTTTGAATTCTGATGTGACATCTGATATGATCTCGATTATGTGTTTTTAGTCATATACGTTGTAGCCTGATCGTGATTCTAGTAAGAAACTATGCAGTGCTTGAAATGATTGTGAAAGTGCAAAATTAACGTTGTGAATATGAGATAAACAAATAAAGAATGAAATTGAAAAGGATTTGGAAGAATTTGAAGTGGTTTGCAAATGAAAAAAGTGTGGTGGTGATAATGTTTGAGTGGATATAACAAAAATGGTAGAGGATGGTTGTAGTCGGCAAAGAGGATGATATAAATTCAAAGGATGGATTGTGACCCGTTAGCTATATATAGCTAAGAACCAACAATATAATATGATGGAATAGAGGTGGAAGAGGATGGAACATGACCCACTAGCTATAGGTTAGCTAGGAACCAACGTTATAATAAAATGAAATGGAGGAAGGCTTCAAGACTAACAAGAAACCGATAGAGTTCTAATCCAATAACTAAAATGAAAGCAATATTTAAAAGAGTTTATTATGCAAAAAGTTCTAAGTACAAATGCCATGGAGGTGCCTATTTATAGTGTTGATAGGAACCATATGAAGCGTTTTTACAATTAAAATAAAACAATCGTCTAAATGCAATTGAATTCAATTAAATGACTTGTCATTCTTCTTATCCTTTGATGGTTGGCCACATAGATTGAAAATTGATGAATTAAGCTTTAATTTGATATAATTCCAGCCTTAAATTCGTCCAAAAAGGAGGGGTCACTCTCCGTCTACTTTGCTTTGCTTGAAAATGAAAGAAAATAGGATAAATAAAAGTCATAGAATGAATGTGAACATCCTACATGTCCAAATCAGCTCGTCTCTTCAAATTCCTTGCTGATTTTATCACTTTATTTGGTGGTTAAATGAAATAAAATCATCCTTCATTGCTTGTGCCCTTGTAGAATATGATCAACCTTCAAAAGATGATAAAGGCATTGAATTCTAAGTTTTGAATGATGGTTATTGCATGTCCCCTTGCTTGAACATGAATGGCCTTCAATGGGTGATAAAATCAACTGTGAATGCCTGGAATTGGTGAATTAAGATGGCCATCAATTGCCTGTCTCTTGGTAGAAGATGAAAGGACTCTTCCTTGGCTCAAACTCATCCAAATCATCCTTGTATAAAATTCCTGTAATGAAAATTCCAGCCTGCACTACCTTCAGTAAATCGATCATATCTCAAACTACCGATATCAGATTGAGGGGATTCAAAAGGAATTGGAAAGCTAAAAAATAGAGGAATAATCTACAATTTATTTCTGGACTAAAAAATGTTTGTATCACACCCAGAATTAGAAGACATTCTGACTAATATTCTTGCATCTGTTGAAAACGTTCAACTTCTCTTATGCACCTAGACACAAAGGTGAACTTTATTTAATCTTTAATTGAAACTATGCATGAAACAATTAAGGTGGCATTTGGTTCGCTGGAATGTTTCTAAGGGAATTGGAATTTGTGAAGGAATTGGAATCTGAATCTAAAACATGTTTGGTTGGAAGGAAATTGAATTGGAATCCAATTCCATATTCTGTTTGGTTCGCATACATGTCAGATGAATTTGATTTCAGTAATGTAAAATGACAAAATTGCCCCTTTTTTCTTAATTTTTGTTTGTTTTATAACTTACATGTAGTAATATATTATAAAAAATTTAAAAGTATTAAATTTTCATTTTATTGATTGATTATTCATTTCAATAAATTATAAAAATCATACTAATAAACATCATAAGTTAAAATCATCCCAATTAGGGATGGCCATGGGTTGGATTGGGTTTGGTTTTTGGTCCACCCGACCCGAGAACAAGGGAACCTCCACTCGAGACCCGACCCGACCAAAATTAAGTTTCACCCGACCCGACCCGAAATAATAAAAAAATTATTTTTATTCAATAATAACAGTGACTTAATTAAAAAAATTATATATATAGGGGTATTATTGTAATTATTCCTAAATATATAAGGTAAAATTATATATTTTTTCGGGTCGGGTCGGGTATTTTTCACCCTAAACCAGAACCCGACCCGAATATCACACTTAAAAAAAATCCGACCCGATCTCGACCCGAATATCAAACTTAAAAAACTCGACCCGACCCGAACCCGAAATTTTTAAAAAAAAATCCGACCCGATCTCGAAATTTAAAAAAAAACCCGAACCGAACACGACATGAATATCACACTTAAAAAAAACCCGACCTGACCCGACCCGAATATCAAACTTAAAAAAACCCAACCAGACCCGAACCCAAATTTTTAAAAAAAAATCTAACCCAAATACCAATAGATTGATGAGGGTAGTATGGTCAAATTTCACATTCCCTTCTCAAAAGGATTTCAATTTCATCATGTTATGGATGGAATTTACTTTCACTCCCTTGATGGAATTGGATTTCAATTCCCCCTTTGAAAACTTGAACCAAACATGGGAAAGTGGTGGAATTGGATTCCAATTCCCCCTAATTCCAAGGGACTCCAGCAAACCAAACGCCACCTAAGAGTTAGTTTAATAAATGAACTAGTTTGATGAATGACCTAGTTTAATTAATGAACTAACTTTATTCAATGAACTAGATTCATGAATGATGTAGCTTACTAAATGATATAAATATGCATAAAGGAACTACTTCCCTAAATGAACTAGATGCTTTATATACAATGCATGATTAAATGAACATCACACTTATTAAATGCAATAAATGTCATGCAACTAATAAAACTCGTGCAAATTCATACAATGAATGATATCATATGATAAGCATATCCCAAGAGTTAAATACAAACATGTGATAAAATATAGTGCATAAATGAGCAGGTATAGGATGAAGTAAGGTAGAACTCCCTTTGAATCAGCCTTGGTGAACTTCAAAATCGAGTAAAATCAAGAAAACCCTAATCTGGAACATATAAAGCATTCGACCTTGACTATAGAGGATGAGAAACATTATGGAAAAATTATGTAAGGGATGAAAATGATGTAGGAAGTATTCTAAAAGCCTTATAAAAATTTAGGGACCATTCTATAATTTGTGAAAAGTTAAGGGACCTAATTGACTATTTTGGAAAAGTTATGGATTATTGTGTAATTTTTCAATATTTTATGTACTATTCTAGAAGTTAATGTTTGAGTTTTGAAATTGAAGTTAAGATGTGAAATTGGATGATTTTGGAAGCTCGTAAAAGTTGACGTTTAAATCAAAAATATGGAAAGGTTGGGAGCTTAAATGAAAATGTTATGTGAAGTTGGGATAAAAGGAACTTGAATGGTCAAATAGAAATATTAAGGTCAACATTTATGTTGTGACATGGACATTGTATCGAATATGCATTGGAAATTTTGTTAGGAATTTATTTTCCAAAGTATACCTATGTTAGTAAGATTCTAACATTTGGCTTGAATTTGTATATGTTTGGTAATGATGTTCATTTAGAGATTGAGTTCTTGAAATCAAGATCAAATATTATTAAAGCTAGGGAGAATCTTAAGGATGAAATGGGAAATTTTAAGAAAGGTTGCAATCTAAGGGCACCAGGTGAGTGCAAATTTAATTTGTACTTATGTTATCGAACAAACATTGGCTTGCGATGAGCCAGTGACGGAGTTACTATGATAAGGAGTGACTCTTAAAATGTTATTTGATTTGTGATGCTTGCATATATGTGCATTTGGTGACCTAATAGAATTAGTGAACAAGTTGAAAATACAAATTGGTGAAATCTGCTTAGAATTTTTGTTTTGGACAATAAGTTTAGAAAATCATTGTAAATTCTAAAAAATGATTAGAGGATGATTTCTATACCATTGGATTATTATACAAATCTAGTTTTGTATAGAACAAATGGAAACTAATTTTGAGGTGTATACAAAAATATATTAATTTTTAATCGATGATATGTTAGAAAATGGGGCAGCAGATTCTGTCAATCAACTTTGAAAATTCATAATAAATTGTACAAATTGAACTAGAAACATTTATTTATCTGGATAGATTTGTATTTGAGTCTAGTTTCCATTGGTATAAACATAATAATATTTAAATTTTTGGATTAATATAGAATAATATTTCTTTAAAGGTAATGCAAATTGTCGGAACATGAAATTATGAAATTTTGGGATTTAACCAAATTAATATAGAATAATATTTGACTTTTATATAATGTAAAAATAAGTGCAATGCATGCATAACATTATACATGGATGTTTTATACATCCTTGGGTAGGACTTGCGATAAGTCTACCTTGTTTATATTGACATGATATTTATGTCATTTATTATATATTTGACATATTCTAAATATGTCGAAGGTTTAATATAAAATGCATTGATCACTAATTATTATATATGATGTTTATTTCGAATGTTATTTCGGGTATGAATTTCCCAATGTTAAATTATGATAATATACTTTACCATGGATGGATCAAATAAAATAGACTATATACCCAAGCAAGTCATTGAAGGACAGGGTATAATTGGCATGCCATAGAGTATAGCAGGTGCATTTTTATATTAGCACTAGTGTGTAAGGACACTAGGTGCAAGTGGTGGGCACAACCTTATGTGTCATATCTGGATCAGCACTATAATGTAAACCTAGTGTAGGTGGTGGGCACGACCTTATGTGTCATATTTAGATTAGCACTAGAGCGTAAGCTTAGTGCAGGTTTAGCACTATTGTGCATGTATTTGACTCCAATACCCAGGGTCTTCAAAGTTAGATTGGGTTATGGTTTATTGCTTAATAAATGGTAAAGAGACAAATAAGCTTATGAGCTTGTGGAATTAACTGCAAGTGTATTGGTAAGAAACTTGATATCTGGTTATATCATGCTAATATATTGGTAACATGGTTGGAATACAGGTAAGTGATCATATTGCATTGAATATGGTTATTCATTTAAATTTATATGTTTCATTGCTTTAAATATTCATATGAGTGTCTCACTAATTGTATACTTAGCGTGTGATGATTTTCAAGCGTAGGAAAAATGAGGAAAAGGAGTAAGGAGCTAAGCTTGGCATCAATCACCAAAGAAATATTTACAGGTAACAATGATGGCATCCAACAGTGTTCTAAAAGTTCTAGCTGGCATGTATACGAGAATAAAATGTATGGAATTTCTTAATATAATTAATATTATGATATTACTATATTTAAAAAATTAATTTGGGTTTTAAATCAAATGTGTTAGACATTCTTATTTATTTTATGGAACAGAACAGAGCTATCAATCACTTCTTGAAACTGGTTTTGAATTGGAAACCAAAAATATTATATAATGATTTTTCTCTAAATAATTATTTTATAATAATTGTTGAAGTTATGAAACTTGTGATGTTTGAATGAAACAAAATTTTACTCAGTTCAATTAAAGAAATGTTTGAATTCTGATGTGACATATGTAACTCGTATTGAATCGCATATACGGGTTATGGGTGTTACGTGAATTAGGTAGATCAGACACCTACTTTCCAATTACCAAATTTGGGCTTTACTAGATATGTGTCAAATTTGAAAGTCGTTTACGATCGAGGAAGGATGAGCACCCTCGATTCGCCCTTTTGGTACCAACCAATTACCCGAATGCCTTAATCACAAAAACTAATGTTTAAATAAAAATTTAAATTCAATTCAAATTTATTTACCTTTGATGATTATACGGAAATGAAATAGGTGCCTTTAAAAAGAATTAAGTCGATGTTAGAAATAAAAAAAGGAAATCTAAACAATGTTATTAATATTATAAAACCTTTTAAGTACTGTAAAACATGAAAAATAAGTGTCAATGTATCACTTTAAATAAAAACCAAATAAAATAAATAAAGTAAAAAAGTATTAAATTGCTTTAAATGAAAAATTCGAGGACCAAATTCCAAGAAATTCTAATTGAAACAAAGAAAATGACTAAAATGAACTATACATCCAACTTACAGGCACGGAGGGGGAGATTTAAAAATCTTCTATATACACAATGGCCATTCATTTATAAGTTTCCCTTTCACCCAATTTTTTTTTTCATTTCATCATTTCCTCAACAACAAAAAAAGTCTCTCTCAAGCTCTCAACTCTCTCCCCCAACTCCAAACTCCGACCATGCCTCAATGACACCCCATCGCTTGGACAACCGTATCGCCGTCACTCTAGCTACCACCTACGATGGTCGGAATGCTCGAAAGACCCCAAAACACTCTCCTCCTCAACAAAAACTTAAATCCACCCTCGAATCTACCATGCAACAAGTCGAACACCTTAGATCTAAGATAAAACCTCTTAGTTTTCCTACCCTTTTTGATGTTGCCTCTTCGACTTCCCAACGACCGTCTGCATCTTCAAGGGTATATCTTGTCTCCCCAGTCACGGAAACAAGCTAAGTTTTTCTCCTTGCTTTCCACTTTTCTTTTTTGTAATTTGGGTTTAGAATCCTCTCAATCTTCATGCTTCATTCTTTTTTGTGGGATGCTTTTATAGGCCTACTACGTGGTTTGTTTCTTTTGGTGTTAAAGGGATTAAAATCCCTTGATTTAAGGGATTTAATAACTATTCCCTGATTCAATTTGGGTTCGTTCCTGGCCATTCGATTAGTTGCAGATCCAATGATCGAGGACAAGCTACGCTATGATGATGGTTTTTATGTTTTAAGACCCTAACCAGATTAAATTTAAGCACTTGCTTTCCTCTCTAATCCAACAGCTCGGATGATGCGACGCCCTTTCTAAGTATGAAACCCTAGCATCATGTGGGTTGGGTCAGGCATGTATGCTTGGCTAAACTTTTGTTGTTTGGGCCCGGTAGTCTGTCCATTGGATCAGATGGCTTGCTTTTTGGGTCCTATGCTTTGGACTTGTTGGGCTTGCTAGATCAAACGGCCCATCTGTTGGATTTCACAATATAGGCTTGGACCTAAATTTTAGACCTTGCTCCTTTTGAACTTTAACTGGAATTAGACCCCGAAGTGGACTGTGCTTGGACCACCTAGACATTTAATTGGATTAGACCTGAAATAAAAACAAAAATAAATAAATAAATAAATAAATAAATAAAGATAATAATAATAATAATAATATATAATGTTACAAATATATATATATATATAATTTTTCAAAACCCATAATACATAATATATATTATATGTTTTTAAAAAATTATAATATATTCTTAAAACTATATTATATATATATATTTTCAAAAACTATATATTATATATATTTTCAGAAACTATATTATATATATATATTCAAAAATTATATATATAATATAAATATAAAAGTCCTTAAAATAACCCCGGACAAAAATGAGTGTCTACAACCCATAGTAAAATAAAATAAAACATAATAACAATATGAATTTACAAAATATGAGGAGTTCCTAAAACATTCAAAATAATAACCATAATAAGTTTTACAAAACAAAGTTTTGACTGAATGTATAAGGGTCTATAAAAAATGCATGCCCTCTACGAATAACTCAAGACGTACTCCAAATGCCTCGGATTATTTGGAACTACTGTCGGTGATAATACTTCGCTACTGGACTCCAAGGAACATACGTATGGAAACACATTTTGAACGTTGAGCTTAATAGCTCAGTTCCACTATATCTCCTCGGATCTCGAGTTAGGAGTTTTGGGCTATCTTGATATAGCCTTGGAATAAATCCTTTAACTTAGAAGAAGCTTAGACCTAAGTTGAGTGGATTTGGGCTTGGTTTGGGGCCCAACTGATTTAAAAATGGCAATTTTAATCTTAGGATAAAAGGGAATGGACTAAAAGAGTAATTATACCAATTTTTGAAACAACGACTGAAAACCCATTAATTTGGTGATATCACGTCTGGCTCTTCTCTCTTTTTCTCAACTCTTCTTTGTTTCTTATTCTTCTTCCTTCATCCTTCATCCTCTCTCCCATAGAAAGCAACAAAAGTGCCAACTTTACTACTCAATCATTCCATTTTTGAGATTTCTTGTTAACAAAAGGTGTAACTCTTAAAACCCAACCTAGAAGAAATTAGGTGGAATCTAGATAGTCCATTTAATTTAATGAAATAAATTTTCAAATTCCAACTTCATAATTTTATTAAAACAAGCGTCGAGAAACCCAATATAAATAATAAATATTCAAAACATGCATAACAGTTCCCAAAATTAATTAAAACGTCTAAAGTCCCATTTATAAATAAAAATTCATACACTTAGTAGATTTCTTAACATTTTAGTGTACGAAACTCCCTATCTGAAATTCATACACTTAGTATGATTTCTTAACATTTTATCGTATAAAACGCCCTATCTGAAATTCATACCCTTAGTATGATTTCTTAATTTTAGCGTATGAAACACCCTATCTGAAATTCATACACTTAGTATGATTTCTTAACATTTTAGTATACAAAACGCCCTATCTAAAATTCATACTTTAGTATGATTTCTTAACATTTTAGCGTACAAAAGCCTTATCTGAAATTCATACACTTAGTATGATTCTTAACATTTAGCGTACGAAACGTCCTATCTGAAATTCACACACTTAGTATGATTTCTTAACATTTACCTATATGAAAGCCCTTATCTGAAATTCATACACTTAGTATGATTTCTTATATTTTGCACACTTAGAGCCCTTTGAAAATCACAAATTTACATTAATAAGTCATACAAATAGTTCTATTGTAACATATACGCACATATTTAAATGTACTCACCTGACTTTCTTTGCTAAGCATCCAAAGGTAAGGTGGATTACTCCTGTTATGCCTTTGTCCTTTATTTTTCTTGACTCGAAAGCTTGGTTTCGATCTGACTCAAGCATCCATTAAACATGTACCATACCCAAAGTTAGTATATTTTCTAACCTATACTTAAACAATACTCAAAGGACCATCATTAACTTTCCAATATCATCCTATTTTTAACCTTCTGGCTCTATAGTATCGATACCCTATCATGGTATCGATATACTATACTATGGATACCCCCTCTGGTATCGATACCAACTTTTGATTCGATGTTGGCTGGTATCGATACCCTTACCATGATATCGATACTACTATTTATTATGGTACTGATACCCTTTCCGGTATTGATACCCATTTTAGATTCGATGTAGTATGGTATCTATACCCTTACCATGGTATTGATACTACCATTTTGGTACGATACTGATTCAAACAGTATCGATACTACTCAAGTATTTCATCCCATTTTAGCTTATAGTATCGATATTGTTCTAGCAGTACCGATACCCAGCCAGAATTTCCAGTTTCAACTCGATTTTCTTCCCAAAGTGGTCAATTCTCGTTATACTTATCCTATACAATAGTATTAAACTCTTCCTTAACTATCCGTACTAACATTCCTTGTAATACCCCAATTTAGGGGCTAAATTTAAGAAATTATAAAGTGGTGAATTATGGTAATTTTGGAAGAAATTGGGGATTAAATTATAAAATCGCAAGTTGGCTGACCATTTAAGAAGTACAAGAAGTTCAGGACTAAACTCATGGTTTACCCATTTTATTATGAGTTGAATTATAAATCCCCCTCCCCGTATGATTTTCCAGATTTCTTCCCAGTTTTTCCTCTCCAACAACCCTCATTTCAACTCCGATCTACTCGCCGTCTGACCTCAGATCGACGAACTGAAACCACTATCGTGTTCGTTGTCGACCAAGGAACAAAACCCCTTAAACCTTTAGTCGTGAATCATCACCGTTCGTCGTTATTTCAGTCGAAAGTATCGTCGGTAATAACTCATTTTCAGTTGGTTTTTCGTCGATTCACGACGATCCGACAATCCGTTTTGACACCTCCCTCACCATTATTTTCCTTGCATCGTTCCGAGTCCACTGGTGTTCTCTTTCTCCTTTGTCATCGGTGCGTGGAGGGGTGAGACCGTCAAAGTTTCCAACATTTCGGAATCGAGCTCTCCGCCGTTCAAAATTGTGAACCGAGCTTGGTAAGTGTCTCAGTTTAGTGGGAGAGATTGTAGAGAGCTTGAAGTGCAAAAAGGAAAAGCTCACCCTTGGTTGAGTGAATGAGCTTCCAACAGCTTACGACCTTAAGGTAACACCCTTCTAACCCAACTTTACCAATTGTAGATCCTTATGTGTGTTTTGGTAGGTTGCATCAGTTGTGAAGCATGTCCATGGTAGCTTCCACCTTTTGATATTTTCAGCATGTTAAAAGACTTATTATAACCCCTATTAATCCTCATAAGACTTTAAATAGTTGGGAACCTCAGTAGGGATTATGGGATGGAAAGTTAGCATTTTTCATGCCCAAAATAGGGAATTTTTAGCACAAGTATTGGTACTAGAATAATAGTACCATTGTTGTTCTTTAGTTAGCATAAAATAAGGGAGTTTTAAAAAAGGAGTATCGATACTATTAGTCTAGTCTCGATACATGTAGGGTGGTATCAATATCGAGTGTACTTAATAAATTTCAATATGTGTTTTGGTATCGGTACTCATGGGAGTATCGATACCAAGGGGAGTATCACCAAGTAGGGGTATAAATACTATGGAATTTTTCAAAACATCAAACCTAAATTTGTTATCGACACTCAGGATAATATAGATACCCTAGCACTAGAGTATTGATACTCGGTCCAGGAGTATCGATACTACGTCCCCTATCAGCATGTATCAAACACTAGGTATTGATACCAAAAGATTGGTATCGATACTCAGGGGTCAGTATCGATACTGAAGGGTTCAATATCGGCACCAGTGGATATTTTTGGGTAGGTGATCCAACGGTTAAGGGGTTAGAGTTGAAGGTTCCAATGGCAACAGAATATGAACAAATAAAACTACAAGTGGGTTAATTAATTTCAGAACAGATAGAAACAGTAATAACTTGCAATACATAAAACTAAGCTTGTTTAATGCTCGGGAAACAACCATGACACCCAAGACTCTTTAGCAGAATACACCAGTCTCAGTTGGATATCCCAATCAGTGCCAAGGCACTTCAGTAGTCGATTGGGTGCAGATGCCCTAAAGACTTGATAGAGTAAGTTGGTTGTTGTACGTTTCTGATGAAATTCCAGATCTCACCCCAGATACCAGAGGGTATCTTATAAAGGCTAGAGAGGTGTGTGAGCTCTGAGATGCAGAACCCTCAACCACACCATGATGCCTACTCAACAGTTCATAGAGTAGTTCACATGTTTCATACTTAACTTGCATGCTCATTTAGTGAATGCATGTTGTATTGTATAGCTATTGAGCTCGTCAGCTCAGCATTTGGAATGTAATTTTTAAATTTATATATTTTGTCATGTAAATGAATAGTTTGTCCTAAAAAATAATTTTCTTGGGAATCAAAATTTTGATACGGGATTTATATTAAAGGCTATAAATAGTAAAGTCTGGTGTAGAATCGGATCGAATCAGAATTTCACGAAAATTTCAAGGATGCTAGGTAAAGGTTGGAAATATTATTTCTATATTTTAGATCAGAGAAATTTAGAAAGGATCAATGGAAATGAAGTCAATTTTTTTATATTTACCAAAAAGTGAGAAATTTAGTGACTAAAATTCAATTTTAAAAAATTGCATGGCCAAAGTAGAAAGTCAAAACCAAATTGGTTTATCTTTGAGTATGAAATATTTTAATGGAAAATATTGCAATGGCATATAGTAATTATCAAGATTCATTAATGGCGATATTAGGATTTCTCATTAATTGAATTTTAAATTCAATTAAATTATTTTTAAACATGTGTTAAGGGTGATAAGTATAGAATCAAGAATATATTCATCTTCAACCTATTAGGGATGAAATTCCATAGTTCTCCAAGGTAAGACTTTTGCTTTGATTTTTAAAGCCACATGATTAATTTTTGTATTAACCTATTAGATAGATAAGTAATCTACATGAAATTCTTTATTATTTGGTATAAAAATTACAAGTAGAACATGCTTATATGAGGTTGGTGATTAAGGTTATGAAGAACATGTTGATTTTGAATATTTGATGGAAGATTATTATTATTGATGTCGTAAATTAATTTTTAAAGTATGTGTGATGATTAAATTATGTGTAAAACCATGTATTAGGTTTGGCCATACTAGGGTTTGTTGAAGTTGGTCGAATTTTGATTTAATTTGTTGTTAGGATGATTGGAGTAGCATGAATTTAATATTAGGAGGTTGAATTCATGCTTAAAATTGAATTTAAAGCAAGCCCTAACTTACATGGGGTATCCGACCATAGAGATACTAATAGGGGAAAATATTGAAAATTTTCCTATGGTCTAGAATTGATATTAGATGTATTCTACATGCTTTGGAGATTAAATTGAATCAATTTGGAACCTTGATATGGTGAAAAGACTATTTTGCAAGTTTTGAGAATTGTTGGACATTGGTGTATAATTGTGTAAGTTAAAGCGTTCAATGATTGAATTTTAATTATGGAATGTTGGATTTTGAATTAGATTAATGATTTGGGATCAAAGTCTAAATTTGGAAAATTTTGGTGATAGAATTCGAATAGTCTCAAAAGTTAGGACTTAATGTGAGTTTTCAAATATGATGGTATAGTAGTATGAAACTACAATACTGGAAATTTATTAGCATGCTGATTTTTAAGTTTAATTATAATTTTGTGATCAAATTGCAAGTTTGCTAATGTTGAGGCTTGAATTCGAAAGACTAGGAAAGTTTGGGATAAAATTGCAAGTTTTCAAATATTTAAGTATTGGATTGATTATTTATTTATTGCTGGAAAGTTATAGTGTTTAATTTGAAGTGATCATAATGGTGAATGGTCATTATAAATATAATGAAAAAGTTGTATGAATCTAAAAAGAATTCATAATTGATGACTTAAATGTAAAGTTGGTAAAAGTGAAGGGTTGATGAGGAAGTGAAAATTTATGGAACTGGATGATCATTTTTGAAATATTGAAGTTATGATGGAATTATGATTTAGTTTTATATCTATTAAGTATCGATTTTATTTTTCAGATTTATATTATTAAGTTTAGATTATGTTAGTATAAGGATAAATATAGTTTAAATATTTTTGTGTTATTATATGTTGTCAGACCACAATAAACCTAGTGGTCCGAGCTACCCAAAGGAAATGATAAAGCATGTGAGTAAAGGAGTATGGTATAAAAGGTTCTGTAGTGAGAAAAATGTGAGTGCAATTTATTTATTTAATTATGAATTATTTCTATATTGTTTACATAAAAGTTTTATGAATGGTTTAGGTATGAGCTGCACAAGTTATGTTTTTATGATGAAATAAAATGACTCTGATTTTGGAATATTGATTATTAAATGATTATGATCTGGTCTAAAAGCCCATTGTATGTTGCATTGAGAGTCATAGGTACACTTGGCATGCCATTAAGTTGAGTAAAGTAAATTAAAGTTATGGTACATTCAACATTATGATTGGCACCGTTGGTGCATATGATAGGATTTGTACGTAGAGTGCATCCTATAATGATGATGATTAGCACCATTAATGCTCAGTACGCACATGATGTTTGACTCGCGTACATTGTATTCTCTTAAATATACATTAGGGTATGAGAATGAAATATGTAAGCTATGAAATATGTTTGAATAGAAAGAAATATGAAATGCTTATTTTATTTGATAATGTTTATCATTATTTTGATAAAAATCATGATATAACAATTATTTTCAGGTTTACGATGAAGAAATTGGCTTGAATAGTCGGTTTGAAAGTTTAATGTTTTTTTAAATTGCTTTTGATGTTTTAATGTATTTATGATATTTTATGTTTATCTTACCTTGAGTTATTACAGTCTAACTAAGTTTTATAGCTCGTGATGATTTTCATGCGTAGGTTTGGATAAAGAATAGGACATTAAGTGAGGATCCTCTCGAGCATCATTTTGGAGATCTTTATTAGCAGTATCAGTAAGCCATCTCTAATGTTCCTTTTGAATTTTAGTGGCATGTTATTATATTGTTAGTTGTTTTATCAATTTTTTTAAAATGGTATGTAATAGTAAACCATGACCATTTTATTTTGGGTAGTTTTACTTATATTTGAATTTGTGCATGAATATTATATTTACGTTTTCTATTTTAAATTAGTTTTCAAATTAAGCAGTATTTAGGCAGTTTTATATAGTTTTTGAAACAACACTAAACTGTCTAATTGTTACCCAAAATCAGATTTGTTTTAGACAATAAATTATTGTTTTATGAATTTATGTGATTAATTAAAAACCTTAAAGTTGTGAATAGAATATTTTATAATGAAACAAATTTTAAGCATTGATGTTCAATGAATGTTTGTAATGTTAATGCAACATCTTTAACTCTTAATTTGAGATGTACGGGTTATGGGTGTTACATTTATTGGTATCAGAGATGTAGGTTAGCCGATTCTTAGCCTAAAATGAGTTATGTTATGCTGGAAATGTGTACATGCCGCTAGGATGTCAAAGTTATTGATCTGGTGTGGTTTGACGATTTTATTTATGATGTTGCTATTTACTAATGTGTAGATATTTGTAATTGTTTAGATGTCAGAATCAAAGGGCTCAAGACAAGCTACCGAACAGAGGTTTCTGAGGGAACTGACAGTGGTAGTAATGAGGTCAGCTACCTCATGTTCAGTCTGAGCAGTAGGGAGAACATGAACATTAGGGAGTGTCACCTCCAGATCATAACCTCCCCTCCTTCGCCTCCACCTTAATTTCCTCTTCTTTCTACTCTTCCAGATATGAGGATATCATTTAGAAATATCAAAAACTTTAAGGGCATCTGAATTAAAGGTGAAGCGATGAAGGTCTGAAAGTGGCAATATATGGCAGAATATGATGTTAAGATCATGCTGGAAAAATCTTCACTGTTCGGACGAGGAAATACTGAAGGGCATAGTTTCATTGCTACAGGTCAGACTCATATATGGTGGATAAATGTAACCATGCGTGTTCTTCCAGATCAGGTGACTTGGCAGTTTTTTCATGAGGCGTTTCAGAGAAAATATATTGAGGAGCAATTTATTACGTAGATGAAGCATGATTTCGTTAATCTGATTAAGGAAACAAATATGTATATATGTATGATAAGTTTAACAAGCTCAGTAGATATGCTTCAGAGTTGATCCGTATAGAGAGAGATGTATGTCAAAGGTTTATTCAAGGTCTTTTCCAACACTGAAGGAACTTCTGTTGACTAAAAATTTGCCTACTTTTCAAGAAGTGGTAAACAAGTTAAAGACCTAAATACTCAAAATGAAAAGGCTATGATTGATTAAAGACGACAGTCAAAGCTATGGAGAATCATCTCTTTTAGTTAAAAGAGATCGAGGTTTGAGTTTTAATACCAATAAGTTAGAAGCTGGCTTCTGGTCATAAAGGGCCTGAGGTAAAAGAAAAGGGTTGACAGATTCAGATGGCAGCTATAGGAGCTGGTAGATCAACTAAGGCACAGGGTCAATTTCACCATGTCAGCAGTGTGGTAAAACATACCCTAGAGCATATAGAGCGGGTTCAAGAGCTTGTTTCCATTATGGAGACACTGGTCATTTTATTAAAGACTAGCCGATGGTGGGAGGCAGATGTACAAACAGAGATTTATAGAGGTGTCTTAACGAGGTGGTCGAGGCAGAGGTAGAGGGAGGGGATATTCGAGACAGCTTTGTATAATGTATCTCTGGCTAGAGTTTATAACATCAAGACTAGGGAGGATCATGATGAACCCGAGATTATAGTAAGTACTTTCTATCTTTATTATGAGCTTGTATTTGTTTTGACTGATCTGGGTTCTACGTATCCCTATGTTAGTGCAAAATTAGTTAAAGAAAAAGGTATTCTATTAGAACCCGTTAATAGCAATATGATGTCTACGAATTCACTGGATCCTAGTGCCAGAGTAAAGCGGATAAGTAGAAATTGTCCTATAAAGATTCAAGGGGTTGTATTCCCGTGAATCTTATGAATTGTCATTTGATAAGTTTGAGATCATTTGGGCTTGGATTGGTTATCTCTGCATTATGATTGGGTAGATTTTCACATGAAGTGGTTATTTCTGAAAGATACTGAGGGTTATGAAATAATAGTAATCAGAGAAAAAAAGAAATCATTGCCCAATTTAATATCTGTAGTGATAGCAACGAAATTGATGGCAAAAGGCTATTTAGATTTTCTAGAAAATGTGATTGATATTCGATCGTCTGAGGTTAAGTTGAAGGATACTGTGACAGTTTGAGAATTTCCTGATGTATTTTCTACTTAATTACCTGGATTAACACCCAATCGAGAAGTGGAATTTAAGATTGATATTTTTATGGGTACTACGCCTATCTCAATGGCCCCATACCGAATGGCTCCAACTGAACTTAGAGAATTTAAGGCTTCATTGCAAGAGTTCCTCGATGGGGTTCATTAGAAAGAGTGTATATCGTGGGATGTACTATCTCAATTATCAAAATGTGAATTCTGGTTACTGGAAGTTTTTCTTGGCACGTGATTTCGGCAGAGGAATCAGAATGGATCCCAAGAAAGTACAAGCAATTGTGGAATGAAAACTCTGAAAAAGTTTCTAAAGTTGAAGTTTCTTGAGATTAGCTGGCTATTACTGGAAATTCTTGAAGATTCTCGATGATTGCTTCTCCACTTACTAATCTGCTTAGAAAAGATGTGTCATTATTCGAACTGAAAATGTAAAGAAAGCTTCTATACAATTAAGAATATTCTAACAGAAACACCAGTTTTAGTGCAACCAATCATGTAAACATTATGGATTATAGTGATGCCTCATAATGGTTTGGGATGTGAGTTGATGCAATAAGTAAAGTGGTAGCCTATGTTTCGAGACAATTAAAGATCATGAAAGGATTATCTAACACATGATTTGGAGTTAGCAGTTGTGGTGTTTGCTTTGAAAATATGGCGCCACTACCTATATGGTGAGCGGTGTTATACTTATACAAATCATAAAAGTTTGAAGTATCTGCTAACACAAAAAGAATTAAATCTAAGAAAAGGACATGGATCAAGCTTTTAGAAGACTATGATGTGATTATCGACTATCGTCCTAGAAAGGCTAATGTGGTAGCTGACACACTTAGCCGAAAGATTTTTGCTTTAAGAGCTTTGGATGCTATATCGATGAAAATTAATGGTGTGTGTCTTGCAGAATTAAGGTTGATACATGTATTGTTGGATAAGATCAAAGATCTTCAAAGAAAGGACGAAAAATGTTTAGCAAAGATTGAGCAAGTGAAGAAAAGTGAAACTAAAGACTTTGAATTAAGTCTAATGGATGTTTGTATTTGAGATCGAGTTTGCATACCCGATGATGAAGAATTGAAAAAGATCTTCTTTTTGAAGCTCATTATAGTCCTTTGACTACGCATCCAAGAGGATATAAAATATATCAAGATCTAAAGAGTCATTATTAGTGGGCAAGCATGAAAAGAGTTATAATGAGTTTGTATCCAAATGTTTGACTTGTCAGTAGGTACAAGTAGAGCATCAAGTGTCATTTAATTTATTACAACCTATTTTATTCCTCAGTGGAAATGGGAAAGGGTTACTATGGATTTCATGACAGTTTACCTTTGACTCCAGTAATAAGACTCAATTTGGGTGACTGTGGATAGACTAAAAGACATCACATTATTCTAGTTTGAGGGGATTACTAAATGGATAAGTATTTTGAGTTATATATCAAGAAGATTGTACAACTACATGGAGTACCTATCTCGATAATTTCTGAAAAAGACCCAAGATTTACTTTAAGGTTTGGAAGTCTCTGCATGAAGCCTTGGGAACTTGATTAAATTTCAGTACAACTTTTCATCCGTAGACAGATGGTCAGTCTGAGGGGACTATTCAGATACTTGAAGATATGCTAAGGACGTTTGTTATTGATTTTAAAAGATCATAGGAAAATATTTGCCCATAGCAGTTTGCTTATAACAACAGTTATCAATCGAGTATTAAGATGGCTCCTTTGAAGCATTTACGGAATAAAATACCGATACCACTTAATTGGTATGAGCTAAAGGATCGAGATAATTGGTCCAGATCTGATCAAAAAAATGGAAGAAAAGTAAAGGTTATTCAAGACAATCTTAAGATAGCTGACAGATAAATCTTATTCTGATTTGAAAAGAAAAGAGATTGAGTATCAAGAGGGTGATAAAGTATTCCTTAAAGTTTCACCATAGAAAAAGGTTCTAAGATTTGGACGTAAAGGGAAGTTGAGTCTGAGATTCATTAACCGTATGAAATTATAAAGAGGGTTGGTCTAGTATCTTATCAGTTAGCATTGTGATCGTGTGTAATATGTGTGTTGGGCAGGAAACTCTGTACGAGTATACACAATCAATGCAAGTAATATATAGTGAGTGAGTTATCATCTCCACAGGGATTGGTGGGAATTTTTATATTTACTACAGCTAGAACTAAGATCACTAATTAGTCCTAAGATATTGTCTAAAAATAAAATAAGCAATAACAATTATGTGAAAGTGGAAAAGTATTATTGAGGAGAGAAAAATTATAAAGAAAAGTTTGGTCGAGGCAATAAAGATATGCAAAGGTAACAAATAAAAGTTTCAAAGCAATAAAAATGTTGAGTTAATATAATCTGAAAAACCTCACACAATCAGATATCTAATGGAACACTTGGGTTGAATTTGCTATGGCAAGAATTTTTCTATGTCTAGAATGATTTAGTATGTTATGCTTATGCTGCCCGAAATGTACTAGAGTGTTACTAGAACTTTGCTACGCAATACTACTCATAGTGAACTATAACCCTTGTTTTCTCAAACTGTTGTTGTGGCAATACTCTTCAGCGTAAACTATAACTTTTAGCCTATCATACTAGAGCATTCACCCTTTTAGTCGAATAAAACCCTCTCCTTATCTAAGGAAGATTAGAACCTCACCATCCAGGATTAGTTCCCTTGTTCATATAGATCAAACCTAGCTCTTGATATTAGGTATCAACTCATAGAAAAATGAAATCTATCAAAACCTCTTACAAAGACTAGGAATGTTTTTCTGTGGCACAAGCAATCTCTAAAAGCTCTTACATTCTCAAGGCAAAAGTTTAAAACAATGAACAACACAATACTTAGCATAAACAAACTTCGTCATTCATTAACAATCAAATAAAGTAGCATCCAATCCTAATCCTATACCAAATAAAAGTTTATGGTGTGCTAAATATCATCCCAAAATTTAGTCTTTAAGTAAGCCCTTAATTGATACGGAAATAAAGAACAATAGGAAGAAAAACTCCCAAAACATAGCTCTATCGTGACATTTGAACCACCACCATACTACTTCAGTGACCAGTCTCTCGAGGGCCTGGTCACCGCTCCAGTAAAGCCCATCTATGGAGGGCACCAAGGATGGTCGAGTGAGAATGGTATAAAAGTGAACTGTCACTGCCACTTACTCTAAGCTTCTTTTTAGGGTATACTCTCCTCTCTCCAAAAATCCCCTTTTTTGAATAGATATAATATGGTATTTATAGGGAATTTATAGGGTTAGTGCCGTTGGAAATTCCCTAAATACCCTTGGCTTCACCCTTTGCGTGAATAGTCATGATAGTTGGCAGTGGTCCCAAATTTTTATGAGGCCATGATGTATGTGAGGTTGATTAGATAGTTGGCCAAGTGAAGTCATCAGCTTCGTCTTGTGTTGTGTCAAACTTGTAAGATAAAACTCATCTTGGCAAGAAAATTTGTTCCTCACTATCATCTTCTTATGTTCCACAGGCCCTAGAAAATTAATTTGTCAGCAATTGAATTCTTTCTTAGCCATTTTCTGCATCATCACAACCAACAAAAAACTTTCCCCTCAACAGCATCAGATTACTCAAATAAACTTTCCCTAGCAAAACTTAACCACAACATTCACATATGTCCTTAAACTAAATGCACCAAAAACTAAATCAATGGCTTTTAAACACTCAATGACTTAAGTAAAAAGACACAAAACATAGACTTTTTACGGAGTTATCACACCCCCAACTTAAACAATTGATTATCCTCAATCAATGGATAATAAGCAGTAAAAGAAATAAAGTATCATGGCAAAGTATAAATTAGGTGATATAGGTTGAATCTACACTTCAATGGAAGTGAGTAGATAGCCTTATTTGTGTCCCGATCTAGGAATGACAAGTACTGATGTCCTTGAGTTATAAGTTTGGGTTACAAAGATAAGAAAGAAAATGATTAATGGAATATGAAATGGATAAATAAGATAAGTAATGAAATGAAAGAAATAAATAGAGTTGGTTGCGGAATTATGAAGATATTGATGGCCTTAATGGAAGATGTTGATGGTGTTGATGTGAATGGAAGATGATTGATGTTGTATCTCAAACACGCCAAAGATGAAACTATGCTAGAAAGCACAATCCCGATCATAAACTTGTTGAGGGGTGGCGATAGTGTCTTCAACCCACTAGATATAAAATCTAGGAATTTAGGAATCAAGGTGAAGGAATGAAGCCACAAGTATAAGAAATATACTTGTTTAATCGATAAAGTTCACAAAGAACTTTGAAGAGAGAATTAACTCATAAAGGTTTGTTTATAATATGAATAAGATGAGTACAAATGATGGCAAGCCTCACAATTTATAGGAAATGAGAGGGCTTGGCCAAATGGTTACATAATGTTTCAACTAGATACATGTCTCTAAGGAAAGTACATAATGCTTGAGATGAAAAGATTAATCCTTTGGCTTGGTGATGGTTCAGCTACCTCTTCAAAGGAGACATGTTGGTTCAGCTAGGATGAAGATACATCTCCCTTGGCCAAATGGTGTCATGCTTGTTCATCTTGGTGCCAAAGATATCTCCCCTGGCCGAATGGTGTAGTGTCTCCTCAAGTTGGCGCCAAATCTATCATGTGAAAGGCATGTGGGTGGTGGTCGAATAGGCATGCTTTGTCTCATGTCTCTTGGTGATTTAGGCCTCCAATGGATGCAATCTCACCAACGTGCTCCTTGATGAAAGGGAATCTTCATGGGCAACATTATTCATTAAAGGTCACAATGTTTGGAAAGATAACCTTTCATGTTTGAGCTAATTCTCAGGTGAATGAGCTGGAGGTGAGCTGGTTATAGGTGAGTTGTAGCATGGTGAACATTATGGCAGCTTCTTGTGAAAAGGTACCTCTTGAGGTGGCAATTATTCACGAAAAGGTACGATTTCAAAAAATTTAACTTAGGACATATTTAAAGTGTCCTAAGTGGTGATGATGATGGTGCAACTCCTCAGCTGAATTGAGGTCATCTTATAGCTCAAATCTTTATCTCAATCCAGCTATGAGCTCACGGGTCTGTGAACAACTTTTCACCAAATGTTCCTTATGTTCTCCTAAACGTCCCCATGTAAGTTTCCTTGCCTTTGCTTTCTCCATTTAGCTCCAAGATAGCTCCCAAGTTGTGGTCGAATGTACCTACACACATAACATAAAGAATAAGTTAAGTATATGAACTATATATATGTATAAGATAAAGAAGTGTACTATAGGTTATTTAATAATCAATATGTAACATATTAAACAACCTATTATATAATGTTCTTTGTCATTAAAAGATTTAAAGCAGGAATGCACTTATGAGAAAGTACTTCCCTGAATTGTTTTGCCCTTGCACGAGTGATAGGTATTTAGGCATGACTTCAGGATCCATTTGTGTGGTTACGATCACATCATTAGGACATCAGGGTTTAAAATTTCAACCCTCATAATTTTTTGGTCTCAACATGTTAGACTGAATAAGAAGCCAAGTACTCTTCCCTAGGTGATATTAGCATATCTATGCCAGCAAAGGATACTGATCTGGAGATCTTAGCAACAGGACCTATCACTCATTCTAAGGTAAAGTATTTCAAGGAAGTTCTTACTCTTAAGTGTTTACAAGTTTCTGAATCAGTCCATAATGATTATGCCTTAGAAACTAAGCTTTTCAATGTGTTATGTACTGATGTGTAACGTCACCTTAGTTATACTAAGTAATTATACGCATTTGTATTAGTTTTATTAAATAATAAGTATGTGCATTATATATTCACAATGTTATCATTAATTAATTATCTTATCCTAATTTAGTCCTAATTTTAATTTTTATTAATTTAGTCCTAATTTTAGTCATTTAAGGAATAAATTTTATTTTTATTTAATTTAGTCCTAGTTTTTAAGGAATATATTAATATGTTCACTCTTTTACTTTAAGATACTGATGAGAACTAATTTTGGTTTGGTGGTTGTTTATGGTTGGCCTTGGCACAATAGAGATGTTTGTGTTTATGGATCGTCGACGTGGAAGTGGCGGCGAGGGCGGGTACGGTGTCAAGAATAAGGTGGAAATTATGAACCTGCGGTCGGGAAAATAGACTCCCCGAGGAAGTGTTACCGGTCCAAAAATTTCTGGCCACCATTGTCGGATGAATATGTTTTGATATGAAAAACTGCAGATGCATACATACACATGCATTTTTCAAAGTTGGGGGTCTTTTCTATCTCCATGGTTGAGCAAGTGTGGAAAATAGTTACGCTAGATTGTCTTCTCTCCTACTTATATTTGTCTTTCAATGTGTTTGTGTGTCGACATTGTGTGGTCATCCATTTCCTCATTTATGTTAACATCTAATGAAATTCCCTCCGTTTGCTTGCGAAATTTGTAGATTTTTGTCCATTACTATTTTAGTTCTTGATGGTAATCATTAATGCCATTGTACCACAATATTTTTACAAGTATTTTCACATTCTTTGCACACATACATATAGATCAACACTTAACCAAAAAGGGGATGGAAATCTCAATGGAACGGTATTTTTCTTCTATTCAAATGTAGGTTGGGGTGATTATAAAGTATATATTTAAAAAAATTGTAATCAATTGACAACGTACATATATTGTGCACACATGACTGTTTGAATCTTAGACCTCTAAAGAAAACAATATTCATTTTACTTCTGAAGAAATATGATTGTAGACATTGGCGTAGTCACGCTTTGGCCAGGGTGGGCACGTGGCCACCCTAAAATCTAAATTTTCTTCGATTAGTTACTTATTTTACTGATGGTGTCCACCTTGAAATTTTCTTACCCACCTTGAAATCTGAGTTTTTTGATTATTTACTTATTTTAACGACAGTGCCCACCTTGAAATTTTTATTTGTACTCATTCCATTTAAAAATTTTATGTTATTAACATATGTGTGCTCATCTTAAAGGGCGAATATAAAAATTAGGCCACCAATAATAAGTATCAAAAAATTAAATTGTAAGAGCAAGAAAAAATAAATAAATTTGTTTGTAAATTATTTTTTAGTATGTTAATAAACTATCTAATACATACATAGTTATCTCACACATTTTCGGGACCCTGATTAAAACTAAAAGATGGACCCTTATAAAATGAAAGTATATTCTAATACTTTGAATAATTAATTTAATAGTATATTAATAAATCGTATAAAAATGATTAAATTAGGGGCTTAAACTAAAAAAGTTAAAAATATGATTGAAAAAATTAATCCCAATATAAAGGTAAAAGTAATATTAAAAAAATAGGGACATAAATGAAAAAAATTAGGGGCCTAAATTATATGAGTAAAAAATGGGTGAAAATAATTAGGGGCTTCAATTATAAATGTAAAATGTGAGATTGAAAAAAAACAAGAGCTTAATTATAAAGATACAAGGTGTGATTGAAAAACTTAGGATCATCAATTATTAATGTAAAAAAAAAGAGATTGAAAAAAAAATTAAGGGTCTCCATTATAAAGATAAAAAGTATGATTAAAAAATTAAGGACCTCAATTATAAGGATAAAAAATTAAAATTAAAGAAAATTAAAGGGTTAAATTATAAAAATAAAAAATATAATAAAAAATTAGGAGCCCAATACAAGAATGAGCGGCATGAACAGTTAGCCCAAAAATAAGAAATATAATTTTAATGAAAAAAGAAAAATAATTTAAAAATATCATATCAATGCCGTTCTTGATTTTTTAATGATGAATAACTAACAAAATTAAAATGTAACGTTAAGTATAATTTTAAAAAATAATAATTGAATAACCAAACAAAATAAAGTAATAGATAAGTGACTAAATAAATATTTATTATTTTTAATTATATATGAATTTCACAATTAGACTCCGGAGAAGAAAGAGCCCTAAATACGGGCTTGATTATCGGTTATCTCTAATAACTTTCAACGAAGATAATTATTGATGGGTGAACAGTTGTCACATAATTATTTGAATCCGCATATATCCAACATTTGAAGATGTTTGTAGCAAATGCCATTTAAGATTAAATGCGCAACTTCGGTCACATTGTTGAACAAAAAAAAAAAAAATATTGGTCTAGTGGCCAGGAAATTCATGAATCTAACCAAAAAAAATACACATGCCATTTGATAATAAATAAATACGGTTAAATAAAAGGGTAAAGTATAAATAGTCCCTAAATTTTAGGGTACTTATATTTTGATCACCCAACTTTTTAAACTTGCAATACAAACATATAATTTTTAGGGTAGGCACCGCCTATAAAATAAGTAAATTGAAAATTTCATATTTTAAAATGTACACTTACTCACCATCACCTAGGTGTGGCTCCGTCACTGAATATAAGATATATTTGCATTATATTAATTAAATTGTTTTTTGAAAAAAATACTATTTTATATTCACATTAATTTAAAAAAACATAAAACAAGACATTTATTAGAATTTGATATATTTTAATGTAATATCGTTAATTTTAGAATTAAAAAGTAAAAAAAATTAAGAGAATATTACCTTTTTAATAAATGTGTGCTTCGTGGGTGTTTTTATTAACATGACAACATTTTTCGACATAGCTTCCAACATTGATAATATTCAAAATCAAATTAAAATATAAAAACAATTAAAAGTTAAAAGAATTTTAAAAGAATTCTAAAAATTTTATCTAAAAAATAAAAAAAATGTTACATTCTTAAATTTTTTCTGATATTATTTAAGTAAATAAATATTTTTTTCTAATAAAATTGTCATATATACATATTAAATCTAAATAAAAAAGTAAAAGTTGAAGAAAGTGAAAGAATGTAGTGTGCCCATTTACAATGCATTCAAGAATGGTAGTCAATTAAAGTTCGTAAAGGGAAATTGAAGTTTTTTTTTTACAATAAGTTTAGTTAGGGGTTGTTCCTCAGTTTAAAATCAAATATACTTAAGATTCAATTGAGATTTACATAGGAATTTACAGATTGTCCACAAAAAATAACAGTGGTAGAATTCGAACTTACCCACCAATTGAAGCTTTTGAAACACGTTTTCAATTCTAAAATTTTAATTATATATTTTATTCAATTTAATTATATATTAATATATGATATTGAATTTTATTTGCACCTAATCTACTAATCCAAGTCAGATTTTGTAGATCAATTATGAAGACCCTTCCAACTAATTTACGCTCTTCACGATTCAAACTCGATTTTACTTATGAAATTTATTACTTCATAATCTATTCGATAAACAAAGCTTTTAGGGGACCTAAGATACGGGCCTCCTTTAGTTTGTTCTATGCGGGTGTTTTCTTGCGTCTCCGTTTCGTTTTCGGTCGCTGTTTATGTTATGCGCCGCTTGGAATTCGGAGAATTTCCTTATCCGTTGCCGGAAGCTGACATTGTCGATATTGCTTGCTTGCCTTTGTTGCTTCTTCTTTGCTGCTGTTTTCCTCTTGCGGTGGTCAAAAGAAGTGAGCTTGAACGGTCCTTGTTGCTTCACAAGGATGATGGAAGCTTCTCTAGAGATGATGGTAATTTCAGTAATGCTAGCATCTGGAGCCAACTCACATCTCATGGCTAAACCCCTTTTTGAAAAGGGTCGAATCGAGAAACTCGAGTTGCACCATATTCCTACAGTTCCAGAATCCGAAACTGCAGAAAATGCTTCGTTGTTGCTGGAAGAATCGCTTCGAACAGAAAATGCAGTCCGCTTCATTGCCGAAAGCAATAACTGGCACCATGGAAATCCCTGGCTGTAAATCAGTTTTGCAGGTATTTCTTTTCTCAATTCATTGTATATTTGCAGACACTGCCATGCAACATATATAATGCTTATGTTTAACGTTTGTTTGTTTGTTTTTTTTTTTTTTTTTTTGTGTGTGTAGGGCTTAATACAATTGCCTCCTACATTGAACCCTTATTAGCAGCTTTGTGAATTTCTTAACACAAAAGAATCATGGTTCAAGCTACCAATATGGTCTGGTTCTTGCATTTATCTTCTTTTCAAAGACCGCAGCATCACTGACTCAACGACTGTGATACTTTGGTGCTCAGAGGGGAAGAAGAGTTCGTGAGGCTCTGACGGTGTTGATTTATAAAATGTCTCTGTCCACTAAGTTTGTAGGTCCAAGCAGTGGTAAATCTAAATCTATAAATGTGGTTGCGGAGAGAATTGGAGACTTTTGCTGGTACATTCATGGAGTTTGTTTGCTACCAATCCAAGTCTTTCTAGCCTTGGTGATACTTTACCGGAATCTCGGTGCAGCTTCCATTGCCGCCGTATTTGCCACGATCTTGGTGATGGTGAGTAACACTCCGTTGAGCAATAGGCAAGAGAGACTTCACTCCAAGATCATGGAAGCTAAGGATTCGAGGATAAAGGCAAACTGCAGAGACTCTAAAAAGCATGAGAGTCTTGAAACTTCATTCATGGGAACCTACTTTCTTGAATAAGATTCTTCAACTTAGGGAGACTGAGCGAAACTGTCTTAAGAAGTACCTATATACATGCTCAGCTGTTGCATTTCTGTTTTGGGCATTGCCAACTCTGTGTCGGTCATCACATTTGGTGTTTGCATTTTGTTTAAAACACCATTAACATTGGGAACGGTTCTTTCAACCCTGGCAACTTTTCGGATTCTACAAGAACCTATATAAAGCCTTCCTGAGCTCATTTCCATGATTGCTCAGACAAAAGTCTCGTTAGATCGAATTCAAGAGTTCCTCGGAGAGAAGATCAATGGAAGTTCATAACTGGATGTGCACCAAAGGAATCTGATGTCGCAATAGAAATTGAGGCAGAGGAATATGCTTGGGACAAAGCTTATGTTCCTCAGAGATCTTGGGTTCAAACAGGCACTATCAGAGAGAACTATTATTCGGGAAGGAGATGGCTAAAGCTTTCTATGAACATGTTCTTGAGGCATGTGTCTTGAACCAAGATATAGAGATATGGGATAATAAAGAAATGAGCATCATCGGAGAACGAGGAATGAACTTAAGTGGAGGCCAAAAGCAGCAGATTCAGTTGGACGGATTGTTATTGATGGAGTCGATATTTCCACCATTGGATTGCAGGATCTGAGGTCTAGATTGGGCATAATCCCACATGATCCAACATTGTTTCAAGGAACCATAAGAACCAATTAGATCCTTTGCAGAAGCTACAGATCAAGAAATCTGGAGCAAAATGTAAATCCTGGTTTCTCTGGTAATATATAGAGAAAATGATTGGAGATGCTGGGATCAAATCCCGAACCTGCTGAATACCATGATGGTTGATTAAACCAACTAAGCTAAGCTCAGTTTTCTTCTCGAATTTTTCGGTTTCACTGAAAGAAACTCATGACAGGTCCTTAACAAGGTCGTCTTGCAGACATAGTGAGGCAAGATCAAAGGCTTCTTTATGCTCCAGGTATAAAAGTTAGTAATTTCACGATGAATTGTACTTCATTTGATATAATTTTCAATGCAGTTGACACTTATGTTTCCTGGACTCGGTATGAGTGTTGAACATGGATATATGCTTGACACGAGCATATTCTATTTTTTTTCCAAGTTATTCCATATTTTTTAAGAAGTCATTGAAGAGTCATAGTTCCATACCCGTGCTTGAAATGTGTCTAAAATGAGATAACAGAATTGTTTAAAGAAAAATGAAGTGTCAGAAAAAATGTAATTATCTATGCAGTGGCTGAAGATGGAGAGAGTGTTGGACAAAGACAACTAGTTTGCCTGGCAAGGGTACTTCTAAAGAAAAGGAGGATCTTAGTGCTGGATGAGGCAACAACTTCCATTGATACAGCAAGGATAATGTGATTTAGGAGACAATAAGACAAGAGACAAACAAATGCACTCTCATCACTGTGACACATGGGATACCGACTGTTATTGACAACGACTTAGTTCTTGTCCTTGACAAAGGTAAGTTCTAATAATGTATGTATGTATGTACGTACTTGTCTAATGTATGTATGTATGTACTTATCCTGTTAGGACACCATAAAAACAGTTGTTTAAACATAAAAAGATAGAAAATATTGAATCAGGTTGCTTGAATTGCGACGACTGATTTGATTACCCTTTTGGTTTTTTGATAGGGAAGCGGTGGCGGATTGATGAACGTTGCTCTTGTTGAAGAATCAAACCTAGAAAGTTCTAGACTCGATGAAGAACAAAGGGGATGAATAGGGAAGGTGGCGGCAGCAGCTAGGATTCTTTAGGGTTTCTTTTATGTGCTGGAATCAAGGCAATAGATTAGAATAAAATAAACAAAAGATAAATAAAGGAAGATGAAATAAGATAATAAAGAAATCAGAAGATCTCCCTTATGAAGGTGACGGTAAAGATGATTGATGGTGCGAATGGATTTGTGATAATAGATGGATAAGTGTCCTATCGAGCCCTCCTAGTCGCAATGAAAAGGCAAACACGATAAATGGCTCTAATCAACCCCTCCTAGTCGCGATGAAAAGGCAAATTGGAGTGTGAAGATTAATCTCCCTCACAAGAACTTGAAAGAACTCCAGGAGAAGAAGCTTTGAAGCACAAGGCAATCAGCACTTGCAAAAACAAACTCGTTGTTATTGATCAAAGAAATCTCAATTACAAGTTGAATGAAGCCTTTTTATATAGGGGCTGAATTCTAAAGGTCCTAAATAACTAAAGAATAAAATAATAAAACTAAACATGTTTTAACTCTAATTCCTAATAAAATAATAATAACTAAAAATATTGTTTTAACCCAACCTTAATTCCTAATAAAATAATAAATCTGATCCTAAAGATAATTAATCATCCTATAAATTATATTACAAATAATCAATATAAATATTGAAAATTCGTAATATTTACAAAATAACGTATTAATCCCGTATAGGATTTCCTGCATGCACCATCTTCAGTAAAATGGTCATATCTTGAGTTTCCGATATCGGATTGATGCGATTCAAGAACCGTTGAAAGGATAGAGATAGACGGTTGTATGTCAGAAGACATGTTGACCAAATAAGATCAGGATCCCATTTAAAAAGTCGTCTCAAGTATGCTATTGTTCTGGTCTTCTTTTCCAATGCTTGGACGGGTGGATAATTTGGAAGAGTTATTACTTCTTCTTTTGATGTGAGCCTTGTGATGCATTTATCATCCTCCCTTTCTTCAAAAAGATTCGACCTCGAATCTGAAACATTAAAGGGAGCAACATTAGAATTGTTTAATGATTCATTCACATTATTCTTACCGAATATATATGCTTTGAATCTTCGAGACTTTGTTCTTCTAATAGGTTCGAGTAGAAACATTAGTCCAAAGAAGCATGTATTATGGACTCTGGTGCATGTATCATTCCCCCACTCCTCAAAAGGAATTAGATGTTGAACGGAAAACTTGTGAAACATTTACCAGGATCAATGTGATATGTTTATGCGTTTTAGTCGAGGTTCTTCTTATAGGAACTGATTTCTTGTAGTCTTGAAATCCTATTTTTCATACAAGTCTTGTAATATGATGTTTTGGTTGAAATTCAACATGGCGTCGACCTCTGTTGGCTTTCTGTATGATTGCTTCAGATAATTTCTCCATGGTTTTATTCTTGTGTGGCGAGAATGAGTGTTTAAAAACCATGTCAACTGGTTTGTTAAAGTAATCCCTTAAGTCTCCTAAGTGTGGTTCATGAATTAAGAATTCTCGGGAGGAGATTTGTGGACTGTAAAACTGTTTGGTTGGCAAGGAAACTCATATACAAATAAGCTCATTAGAACACTTTTAAAAGTATGGGTAGAATTATCAGAAATATCCGAGTTATTGTGATACATCTTTGATATGTTCAATTCTCGGAATAGTAGTATGCGTTTGATAGGTAAGAGTATACCTTCGTGGTAGTGCATCGTCTATTGTGTTTTGCTTACCTCGGTCTTGGACTCCGTAAATCGTGACTCTTAATTGATATGGCATAGTGATTAGGGCATTCAGGTGGTAACCCGTCAGGAGGGTCACCTAACTATTCGACAACTCTTGGCGATGGAAGATGGTGTGGTTCAGTCTCCTGTTGCTTTTACTTTCTCATCATTTACATGGATTCTCTGTGCATGAACTATAAAGCATGTGGAGTTGTTCAAGTCATGTTTCATCATTAAGATGGCATCACGACTAAGGCTTTCCTGGATGTAGCCTTTTTGTAACAAATCTAACTCTTTGGTTTCTTCGAGATTGTATGTTTGACGAGGTATGATGCAACCTTGAATTAGATTGATTTGGTGTTGTTTTCCTTTTTTCGGTGGTAATTCGTTAGGTGGATCACCTAACACTTCTCGAAAATCCTGTAACAAAGATGAAAACACACTAGGCAAATCCTTGTTAATGTTAGAAATCGAAACAATTGATTCCCTAAAGTGAACAAGGATGGAAGGTTGTTTGTAAAGAAGGTTCTCTCTCAATTCTTTTGTGCTCACACATAGATTTTGAGTCACTCTTTTCTTCTCACAATTAGGTTCATTCACCTCCCATGGGTCATTATTCTTTTGGTTTTTGAAACTAGTGACCTCTTTTTCTTTTGCCTCTTTCTCAGCTTTTTCTTTTTTACTTTCTCTACTCTGACAAATTATCATTTGATCTTTAGGGGTTGGAAGTGTGTCATTCTTTGCTGGTCGTTCTTTCTCCTTGTCATGTTTGTCATCTCTTGGCTTTTTCAGAGAAGATGGAGTAGAAGATGAGGAAGGATTTGAAGGATTACCTTGGTAAGAGGATGAAATACCTTGGTAATATTCTCTGAATCGGAATCTCCTTTGTATTTGTGTTTCGATTGTCATTGCTTTCTTTAGTGTATCTTCGAGGTTTTCGTACTCATGGAGATCAAGAAGATCAGTGATGTTTGAGTTTAAGCCGACGACGAATCTTGACACGGTTACCTCTTCTTTTTCGGTTATGTTAGCCCTATTGAGTAAGGACTGCATCTCCTTGTAGTAGTCTTCAACTGAACTTCTACCTTGTCGAAGTTGGTGTAGTCGTAGTTTAACTTCTCGTGTATAATGTGTCGGTAGGATCGCTTCCTCATGGTTTGTTTGAGGTCGGTCCAAGAAGTGATTGTTGGAATTTGGAAGTTCTGGATCTTTTTCCTTGTTTGCATCCACCAAGTTCGAGCATATCCTTCGAATTGCATGGTGATGAGGTGAACTTGTTTAGCTTGGGGGCAATCATGGTATGCGAACATGAGATCAACTTTTCCTTCCCAATCGATGTACCTGTCTGGATCGTTGTCTCCTTTGAAAGACGGGATCGTGAACTTTGGTTTTGCAAAGAGTTCGGGTGCTTGTAAACTTGGTTGTTCTCGCTGGGTACCAAAAGTTCAACATTGTTTGGTCTTGGATTTTGGTTTGGTAGATCCAGTTGTGGTTCTGTCGTTTTTCTCATGGTTTCATCAAATCTTTCAACTTGAGTCGTGAGTCGGGAAAGTGTGGCTAAGATAGCCGTAAGTGTCTTGTTGTTATTGTCGCCCATCCTGAAATCATAACACTCAAAAGAAAATTTTAAAGTAAAATAAAAATAAAAGAAAGAAAATTCAACAAGCAAGAAACCTCACAAGTCACTCCAAAAAAAGTAACACAACGAGAGGCAAGTAAGCCGATCTTGTACACTTTAAAACTCACTTTACCAAGTAGTCTTCAACAGTTCGTATCGGAGTTTGATTACTAGCAAAGGCGATAAGAAAAACCTAAAAGTTCTAAGAGGCCAAACAAGGGTTAGACTCCAAGAGAACGAGAATGCAAAGAAGGAAGAAGTATGCAAACTCTTTAGTCCTACTAACACAATGAAGATAATGTGTTAGATAATGCAAAAGAACAATAATAAGGAAAAACAAAAGAACCTAAAGCACTAAGAGTAAAAGAAAAAAAGAACCAACCCAGAAACCTGGAAAACGCTGGATCAATTTGAGCAACATTTTTGAGGAGGTTACCGGTGTCAAAAAATTCTGGAAAAATTCTTGAATGTCTTTTGATGCGTCAAGAAACCACCTGTAAAATTTCAGAACTAAATACCTTCAGTAGTATCCAGTAGACTCTGTTGAATGGTGAGTCCTCAAACAATCTGTTTTTCTTGATCGCTTTGTTCGAAGGTGTTTTTGATCTCCAAAAATTCTGATTTTTTGTTTGAATGATCTTCAATATATGAATTTTCAATCTGGAAATTTTCACCACGAAATTCCTCCTGAAACGATGAATCTTCTCTGAACTAGCTCCGTTGGGGTACCTTGACGGTTTTGTGTACAAGAACAAGCAAAATTACTTGCTTCTTTCCAAGATTCGGCCCAAATCTGATACCAATTGATAGGGAAGCGGTGGCAGATTGATGAACGTTGCTCTTGTTGAAGAATCAAACCTAGAAAGCTCTAGACTCGATGAATAACAAAGGGGATGAATAAGGGAAGGTGGCGGCAGCAGCTAAGATTCTTTAGGGTTTCTTTTATGTGCTGGAATCAAGGAAATAAGATTAGAATAAAATAAACAAAAGATAAATAAACGGAAGATGAAATAAGATAATAAAGAAATCAGAAGATCTCCCTTATGAAGGTGAACGGTAAAGATGATTGATGGTGCGAATGGATTTGTGGATAATAGATGGATAAGTGTCCTATCGAGCCCTCCTAGTCGCAATGAAAAGGCAAACACGATAAATGGCTCTAACCAACCCTCCTAGTCGTGATGAAAAGGCAAATTGGAGTGTGAAGATTAATCTCCCTCACAAGAACTTGAAAGAACTCCAGGAGAAGGAAGCTTCGAAGGCACAAGGCAATCAGCACTTGCAAAAACACGTTGTATTATTGATCAAAGAAATCTCAATTACAAAATTGAATGAAGCCTCCTTTATATAGGGGCTGAATTCTAAAGGTCCTAAATAATTAAAGAATAAAATAATAATAAACTAAACATGTTTTAACTCTAATTCCTAATAAAATAATAATAACTAAAAATATTGTTTTAACCCAACCTTAATTCCTAATAAAATAATAAATCTGATCCTAAAAGATAATTAATCATCCTATATTAAATTATATTACAAATAATCAATATAAATATTGAAAATTCGTAATATTTACAAAATAACGTATTAATCCCGTATAGGATTTCCTGCATGCACCATCTTCAGTAAAATGGTCATATCTTGAGTTCCCGATACCGGATTGATGCAATTCAAGAACCGTTGAAAAGATAAGAGACAGACGGTTGTATGTGCAGAAGACATGTTGACCAAATAAGATCAGGATCCCATTCAAAAAGTCGTCTCAAGTCTGCTATTGTTCTGGTCTTCTTTTCCAATGCTTGGACGAGTGGATCATTTGGAAGAGTTATTACTTCTTCCTTTGATGTGAGCCTTGTGATGCATGTATCATTTTTGTTTAGCATTAGTTTCAGCTGATTGAAGCAAATTTACTGCTTGATGCCAGGACAAGTTGCAGAGTACGATAAGCCTGGGAAATTACTGGAGGACAATTGTTCTTCGTTTTTGAAGCTGGTGGCTGAGTTTCTGAGATCATCATCCAAAAGTAGTAATAATAATCATCAGCATTAAGAATCTGTGTTTGAGAATCAACAGCATGGGTGGGTGAACTGCAAAAACATCTTGCAGGGTATCAGGACGGAGTGTGCCTCAACAGCGAGAGAGCTTTTGGACTAGTTTAGAAGGTTAATAAGACAAAACAAGTTGAATAGATGATTTGTTTGAGCCAAAATGATTGAAAATGGCAGCTTGTTGGAAAAAACCATTTCTCGAATTTTCCTTTTTGACACAGTTTCAAGAAAGGGTCTAGTCCATTGAAGAACATAAATGTCTTTAAAGATAGGAATTAAGAGTTCAACAATGTATGAGGAAGACTTAATGACTGATATTTGATATCTGCGGATTATGTAAATACGAAGTTAATGAATTTTAGAAAATCTATGTTTGTTATTAAAAAAACTTGAGTAACCGAAATTCGATTATCTGATATTTGATTTGGGTGATTGGAAGACTTGATTGAGTCGAATTCAACTTAATTGGTAATTGACAGTGGCAAATTTATACATCCGATTATCTAATATTGAAGTAGGCCTCAGCAAATCAACTCGGTTAGGTATCTCTCTGCAACAACTTCAGAAATTGTTTCTTTTAGCGGTTCCACAAAGCCTTCAGCCATCAAAGTCTAATGAGCCTGTTCCGCAACAATATATGAAACATTGTTTCAATCTTTAAGGCAAATCAGGGTAGCTAAACTATGAAATATACTTGAGCCTCTCAAAATACGTATTATTTTCACTTAGCTCCCTGTTTAAGTTATTATAAACTTCATTCCATTCTTCAATAGAGTTCTTGGAAGCCATTAAACCTCCCATAGCCACAATAGCTAATGGCAAGCCTTCACATTTTGCAACCAGCTTACTTGCTGAAGATTCAAGATATGTCGACCCTTGCCAACAAAAGCTTTCTTGGAAAAAAGAGCCAGACTATTATCAAGTGGTAAGGGTTTGAGCTGAAGGGTATCAGAATGGAGTTTGCCTCGGCAACAAGGGCTTTCGGACTTGTGCCAACTCCATTGAAGAACATTAGTGTCTTTGATGATCGGAATTAAGAGTTCAACAGTTTATGGAAAGACTGAATTACTGTTGGGTTAGGTACCTCAGGACATTATACATATGCAGAGTATGGTAAATTCAAGAACACCAATTAAATCCAATCTTACAAAGTTTTGAGGCTATGATCATAGCAAATTATATTACACAAACCAAGAAACCAATAACAAGACACATACGTATGTACACCACATTGCTTGTTCATTCAAACCATCTCGTTATTTTGAATACAGCTTCGGTGCCTTTTTGTCTACTTAACATGATGCCCGTGACTGCTTGTTCATCCATCCTTTCAAGTCTCCATATTTTCTCCAAAAGCCAAGGCGCAACACTGATCAAACAAACTTGTTTTAGATCAGGTTGATGTTCCCAATCATGGGGCAATGTCGTGAACTCTTGGCAATAAAGGATATATAGATCTTGAAGAACAGGCATGACTCCTTTATTGATCACAATTTCTTTCAACCGAGGACTTCCCCCAATTGTTAAAACCTTAAGCTTTTGGAATCCTTCAAGGAAGAATAATTTCTCTCCCTCATATGCATTTACCATGGAAAAGTGTCTTAGATTAGGCAATGCTTGAATGCGAGCAAGAAAATCATCCCTCAATCTAGACCAATGTAAATATAAATATGTGAGGTTGTTAAGCGAGTTAAACCAGTGCGGTACCTTCTCCAATTTCCCCGCTAAAAAAAGATCTGCAAGGTCAGGGGGAGCTGATTCAAGTGCGTCCATCTTCAGTAGTTCATCTTCATTACATGATTTCACCCCTAAGGATTCAAGGTGCACCATTTTTGAAATGGCGACGCACAAATTTTTCTCATCAGTTTCATGGACATTGCCAACTTTAAGCTCTCTCAATAGTGTCATTTTTCTGAGTTGTTTGATGAAATCGCCTCTTGCTTCCACAGAGTTCAAAATTTGCAAATTGTTTAGCAAACAAATGTTGGATGGAACTACTATGCCGATCCAACAATCAAATTCCATTCTGTTGATGTTCAGACGATAAGCAATTAGATGTCGAAGATTTTTCAGCTTCACAATTTCTGCAGGAAGCTCTTTGATTTGAGTCTCTCTCATATCTAAAGACTGTAAGTTGTAAAGCTTCCCGATGGATTTTGGAAGCTCTTTCACTTGAGTTCCTGTTAGGTTCAGATATCTCAAATTGAATAAATACACCAATTCATGCGGAAGTTCATCGATCGGAGTGTCTTCTAAATCCAACACTCTCATCAATTTAAAACCAGAGGGCAGTTTATTGAATGAGGATTTAGAGGTTTCATTAACAGCAAAAACAAACAATGTACGAACCCGATATAGTGCAGCCTTGCTTTCAGATTTCATCTCTTTCTCCTTAGCTTCAATCGACCAACGACGGATTCCGTTATCTTCTACTTCTTCTATCCCATCAGATTTGACAACAAACTTTACGGATTTCGATATGGAAACTGCAAACTCCCGAAAAATGTCGTGCATCTTACATTCTTTAAGCCTCCCTGATCCATTCCTACTAACAATTTGAAGCAGGCCTCTGCAAATCAACTCAGTAAGGTATCTCCCTGCAACAACTTCCGGAATTGATCCTTTACAAGGTTCAATAAAGCCCTCAGCCTCCAAAGTCTAATTAGTCTGTCCCGTCTAATGACATAATCTTCTGGGAATATACAACAATATAGGAAACATTGTTTGAGACTGTAAGACAAATCATGGTAGCTAAGCAATGAAATATACTTGAGCCTCTCAAAATATGTATCATTTTCGCTCAGTTCCCGATTTAAGTTGTTATAAACTTCATTCCATTCAGGAATCGAGTTCTTGGAAGCCATTAAACCTCCCAAAGCTACAATAGCTAATGGCAAGGCTTCACATTTTGCGACCAGCTTACTTGCTAAAGATTCAAGATATGGTGGGCATTGTCCACCCTTTCCAACAAAAGCTTTCTTACAAAAAAGGGCCAGACTCTCATCAAATGGTAAGATTTTGAGCCGATGGATGTGGTTTACAGCTCCAAATGTAAAGGAAGCAACTTCTTCCTTTCGCGTTGTGAGCAAGATTCTGCTTCCATTCATATTGGCAGGCAAAGCTATGCTGATATCTTGCCAAAACTGGTTGCTCCAAACATCATCTATCACAATTAGATATCTCCTTGGCTCCAAGAAGCTCACTAGTGACTCCAACAATTCTCTATAGTTCATGGAGTCTAGGTTGATTTTCGGCTCAATTTTTTCTTTCGCCTTGCCGTAGAGCTCTTTAATCATGGACTTGAATAGGTCTGTGACAACATATTGTTGTGAGACAGTGATCCAGACACAACAATCGAAATGTTGCTTGACAACTTGCTTGTTGAAAGTGTTGGCGACCAGAGCTGTTTTACCTAAACCACCCATCCCTACCACAGAAGTAACGGTCCTTCGAAGCTCTTGATCCATCAACCATCCTATTAGCTCCTGTTGTGCCTTATCAATCCCAACAAGATCATCATCTTTAAGGAAAAGAGCAGATTCACTTAGATTTTTCACCCAGTTGTTACGATGATATTCTCCACCAATTTGGTCATTAGATTTTCTCGATTCCGAACAAAAAACTCGGTATCGTTGGTTTCTCTCTGCAATGATTTTGATCCTCTTGTTAATGTTTAGTAACTTGACAGCTACTCGACGCCTGACCTTCAGATTGTTCGGAAAATGAATGAGCTTCAAGAAGAAACTCGAGGGCTTGCCCCTCCATTGTTGTTGCTTGTTGGAGTGGTACATGAATTCATCGACTACCTCTTCGACTTCGTAGCAATGTCTCTGACACTTGCAACCCACTGGTTATCCATTTCATTGATTGCTACTCCTGATCTTTTCTCAGAAACCTCAAGGAAAGCTTTCATGGCATTGAGCTCAAGCTTGATTTCATTGATTTCAGCTCCAACTTCTGTCAGCAACAAGGCTTCATTTTCTAAAAGAGAGAACCTTGGTGGTTATCAGATCTACAGTGCTTGATAACTCCATTGTTTGAAGTAAACAAAGTTCCAATTTCAAAGGGGCAGAATAGTTTTTAGATGAAAATTTTTCAAAGGCTTGACAATATCAGATCTGTATCTCTGCAAATGAAATAAGTTCCCGTGAAAAGCTTTGACTCACTAATAAAGTTGAAAGTATTACATAAATAAAGTTTACAGTGCCATGGCAGTCAATTCCTTTTTCCGTTGAGGCTCGAATGACAGTCAAGGATGAGAAATAGATCTGTGATTATTGCAGATTGAACTAGTACTAGTATTTTAATGGCCACCCTGATCGAAAGCCGTAAAATATTGTTTTTCAAGTGCAAGTTGATGTGTTGATTAAATCAATGAGAGCATTAAGTTTTAAAAATAATTTGTTTTGGGTGTCCACTGTCCAAAAGCCAAGGCATCTTTGAAAAATTAAAAAAAGACAAAAGTCCCATTTATAAGATACATAAAGTAACATCTCGAGCGTCACCTTTTTGAAAAATGGAGAATATTAATTCTATATAAAAAAGACAAAAAAGAGAGGAGCTTTTAGAGTTTATAAATAATGGCACCTATATCTTTTGAGAATAAATAATAGTCTCGAGATCTATTGGTGAAATCTTGATGACGACGTGACATATATTATTTTTTATATTTGAATTTCTCATATGAATCTGACTTATTTTTATGGTCTATGAACTTTTATATTCAAAATTGAATCTATCATCCATTTTAATTTAAATTTAGAGATTGTCCCCGGAAGTTCATTTTTCTATTCTCGTCCTTATTTATGATTTAATTTTTTTGAAACTCTCTTATATCAATAAAAATATAATATAAGATTTTTATTTTTTAATGCTCCGTGATTTAATTATGAGATGTACGACTAATATCCTCAAAAAAATATTTTTAATATTGCATGTCATCGAACTATTTCAAACTTAATGTTTGAATGACTAAAAACTAAATTAGAAAAAATTAATTCTACAATTGAAGAACACAAATAAAACAGTAGATGAGTAATGAATTATTTAGACGGATCCGGTCTAATGAGCAAATAAATGATTTTAAAATACTTTAAGGGTCGGCCTAATCTATTCGGATAACACTTTTCGGCCCAAGAAGATCCGAGTCGGTTTCGTAATTATAATTTCTAATCCGTTTCTTACTTTTATCATTTTATGCTTACCTTTTAGGAATAGAAGCATAAGCAGAAAACCTACTAAATCACCTTTCTCTCTCGTATTTTATCTCTGAACCCGTCACCGGCCGCTTTTCTTTCACGACAAGTTTCGGCTGAAGCCGCCGTACTTTCCGCCGGAAAACTCTATTATTCTCCGATTCGTTATTCATCTATCTCTTTTTTGTTGCCTTTTATTTTGCTTTGCGAGAACCCTAACTCCTCCGTCGAGATCCGCCACATCTGACATTATTTCCGGCTTCTATTTTTTATTGATTTAATACCATTTTCTTATACATATCCGATCTGTTTGAGGAAAAAAAGAGGATTGGGTTGGAGCTTTTTTGTTTGGTTTAAGCTTTGATATTTGGCTCTGATCGGAGTAGTGTTATAAGGCTGTTGGAATGGCTGGGGGGTCTTCTTTTGATACCCTTGCTAACGACGATGATGGTGAAGTAGTCACGGTAGTGAATGAGGAGAATGACGACGATATGCTTGGTAAAGCTTTGAAAGGGAAAAGGAAGAAGTCGAAAGGGGCCAAGAAGGGTGGGAATCGATTTGCACTTGATGAACTTGACGAGGCTAGTGAGAAAGTTGATGAGATGAAAGCCGAGGAAGAAGATGTTATTCAATTTCTTTCTCGGATAAGAAAAAGAAATCATCTAAAAAGAAGGGAAATATGTTTGGAGGATAAGCTTTTGATGCAATAGCTGCCGAAAATGATGACGGGCAGGTGGTTGATGACGATGACGAGGAAGAGAGTAAAGTTGAGGATGATGATTATCCCTTTACGGGGAAAAAGAAGTCAAAGGGTGGAAAGAAGGATGGTGGAAGTAGGTTCACCGCCGCCGCATTTGATGATTCTGAAAACGAAGAGCGTGTGAAAAAAGATGAGGAAAAGATGTTCCTTCATTCCCTTTACCAGATAAGAAAAAGAAAAAATCGAAGTCTTCTAAGAAGAGTGGTAATCCCTTCAGTGCAGCATTGCTTGATGAAGAAGATGAACCAGATGCATTTGTACCCGAGTCTACTGGTGCTGCTGTTGACACGAAGACAATGATTCTTCCATGATTGCATTTTCAGGTAAGAATAAGAAGGCATCTAAGAAGAAAAACACTGCTGCCTTTGCAGCCTTGGGTGATGAGGTTGAAAACGAAGAGGGTTTGAAAGAAGACGAGGAAGAAGATGCTCCTTCATTTGGATTTTCAGGTAAGAAGAAGTCATCTAAGAAGAAAAACAGTGCTACATTTGCAGCCTTAGATGACGAGCTTGAAAATGATGAGAGTGTAAAAGAAGATGAGGAAGATGTTCCTTCATTGTCTTTATCGGATAAGAAAAAGAAAAAAATCGAAGTCTTCTAAGAAGATTGGCAATTCCTTCAGTGCAGCATTGCTTGACGAAGATGGAGACACTTCTGTACCTGAATCTACAGCTGCCTCTGTTGATGATAACGATGTTGATTCTTCCATGATTGCATTTTCAGGTAAGAAGAAGTCATCTAAGAAGAAAAGCAGTGCTGCATTTGCAGCCCTGGGTGACGAGGCTGAGCTGCAAAGTGAAGTTTTAGACATGGTTGAAACTGAACAATCGGGTTTCGGAATTAGTAATGTTGAAGCTGGTGATTCTAAAACTAACAAGAGTGAAGAGGCAGCCGAAACTTCTAAGAACAAGAAGAAGAATAAGAAGAAGAACAAGAGTGGCAGGACTGCTCAAGAGGAGGAAGATTTGGACAAAATTCTAGCCGAACTTGGTGAGGGGCCTCCTACAGGAAATCCCACAGAAACAGCCCCTCCCCCAGAGGAGAAAGCTCAGGTTCAGCCAGAGCCGGTTATAGGTGAGAAAGAAGGTGAAGAAGAACATGTGGAGTCTGCTGCTGCAAAGAAAAGGAAAAAGAAGAAGGAAAAGGAAAAAGAGAAAAAGGCTGCTGCTGCAACTGCAGTCGATGCTAAGGAAGAAACTCAAGAGGAAACAAAAGTGGAGACCTCCGATCCCAAAAAGAAAGATGCTAAGAGTAAAGTTGCTGACAAGAAACTACCAAAGCATGTTAGGGAGATGCAGGAGGCACTTGCTAGGAGAAAAGAAGCTGAAGAGAGGAAGAAAAAGGAAGAAGAGGAGAGGTTGAGGAAGGAAGAGGAAGAGAGACGTCAACAAGAAGAGCTTGAGCGACAAGCAGAGGAGGCTAAGAGGAGGAAAAAGGAAAGAGAAAAGGAGAAGCTCTTAAAGAAGAAGCAGGAAGGTAAGCTGTTGACTGGGAAGCAAAAGGAAGAAGCACGTCGACGAGAGGCAATGAGGAATCAAATATTGGCCAATGCAGGAGGCTTGTCTTTGCCTACTGCAGAGAGAGAGGGCGCACCTACAAAACGACCTATATATCAAGCAAAAAAATCTAAAGCAATTCATCATGATAATGGTAGTGCTTCTACTAAGCCTGAGGAGAATGTACAATCAAAGGCAAAATCGCAAGAAGAGCCGCAGATGAAGGTCGAGGTGGAAGCAGTAGATGATGAGAAGGGTGATGAATTAGAATCAACTAACACCGAAGAAAAATCCGTAGTTGCAGATTCTGCTGAAGGGAATAAAATGGAAGAAGAGGATGATGATGATGGTGAGTGGGATGAAAAAAGTTGGGATGATATTAATCTAAATATCAAGGGTGCCTTTGATGATGAGGAAGCTGATTCTGGGCCCAAGCCTGCAATGCATAAAGATATAAAGAGTGCTCCACCAGCTTCTCGCAGTACAGGTGATGGTTACTACCTGCGTTGCTTGTTTAATTTTCTTGCCTTTTGATGATCTTATTTTATTTTATTTTTTGTGTTTCACAGCCCCTCCCACAGCAACCAAGCCAATGGTCGAGGTTGAATCAGATACATCTAAGCCTGAGATTAATGCACCGGACAAAAACTTGAAAAAGAATACTTCTGTGCAAAATAAAGCATCCTCCAAGTCGGATGCTCCTAAGCAGAGTGAAGTGCTCCGGTCCCCGATTTGCTGCATTATGGGCCATGTTGATACTGGTAAAACGAAGCTGCTGGATTGCATCCGTGGCACTAATGTCCAGGAAGGTGAGGCTGGTGGCATTACACAACAGATTGGTGCTACATATTTCCCTGCTATTAACATACGGGAGAGAACAAAGGAATTGAAGGCTGATGCCACATTGAAAGTTCCAGGCTTATTAGTAATTGATACCCCTGGTCACGAATCCTTTACAAATCTTCGCTCAAGGGGATCAGGTTTATGTGATATTGCCATTTTAGTTGTTGACATTATGCATGGTTTGGAGCCACAGACAATAGAATCACTCAATCTTTTGAAAATGAGGAAAACCGAGTTCATTATTGCATTGAATAAGGTCAAGCTGGATAAACTTTGATTGGTCGTTTACTTGTTTTCCTTACCTTTCTTTGATGCTTTATTTATTTTTTTTTTGCTCATTTCTAAAAATTGCAGGTAGACAGACTTTATGACTGGAAAGTTCGCCGCAACTCACCGATTGGGATGACACTTAAGAAACAATCTAAAGATGTTCTCTCTGAATTCAATAGGAGAGTTACCTATGTAAACACATATAAACACGTCATCTAATTCTATTTTGTTCAGAATTTTGGTGGAAGTTTGTTAATTGTGTGTTATCTTTTTATATAAAGGTTATAACGCAGTTCAAGGAGCAAGGGTTGAATACTGAATTGTACTACAAAAATAAGGAAATGGGTGAAACTTTCAGCATCGTGCCTACAAGTGCAGTCACGTTAGTCATGGACGCTTTACAAGTTCCCTGTTTAAATAATGGTAATTCAATTTTGTGTTCTGACCAAGAATTTTTCTGTTATTGATGTTGCAGTGGAGAAGGATCCCAGATTTATTATTATTACTTGTCCAATGTACCCAGAAAACAATGGTTGAGAAGCTTACATTTAGTGATGACGTGCAGGTTTGTTTTATTCCTTCCTTTCTATTTAAAATAGTTCACCATTCCATTTTTGTGCAGTATGAGACATTTTGAAAATTGAATTTTGTGCCAGTGTACGGTCTTGGAGGTTAAGGTTGTTGAAGGCCATGGGGCAACTATTGATGTTGTGTTGGTTAATGGTGTTCTTCATGAAGGAGATCAAATTGTGGTTTGTGGCTTGCAGGTAAGCATTTAAGTTTCTCATTTAGCTTAAAATTTTTGGGCTTGTTTTTTGTTAAATTCTCTAGTACTTATTTCCTGTTTCAGGGGCCTATTGTCACCAATATAAGAGCATTGTTGACACCTTACCCAATGAAGGAAATCCGAGTGAAGGTATGGTTTTCTGGTGGGGCTTCTCTCATATCTGTTCAAACTCTCCGGCTAGAAATGCAGGTTATATTGGAAACTAATCAATGTTTGAAGATGTGATCGAACTCTTATATTGCTCTTTAATGATGTTAATATGAATTGATGACTTATATTGCTCTTTAATGATGTTAATATGAATTGATGACGTCCTTCTTATAAAAAAAAAGTTGATGACGTCCTTTGTTTTCTCTTATTATGAATGATTACCATTACGGCTAGGCAACAACTTTCATTGAGTAACTGTAATTTTTATGGTGCATTTGTTAATATTCTGATGACAATCAGTTGCTTTTTTTTTTTAACATGGTTATCTGATAAGTTTTATATTATTTAAAATTTTAATATATTGGGTTAAAATTTGAACGAGTCCTGAAACTTTGGATTTTTTTCTCTAAGAGGCGTACTGGAGTAGTTTTTTTTTGGATAATTGTGGAAAGTGCAACATGGTGATATTTTGGTTGGATAATTGTAGGGACAATATATGATGCACAAGAAGATCAAAGCGGCTCAGGGTATCAAGATCTCTGCACAGGTGATTGGAACTTAGCTATACATTTGCTTCTCTATTACATCTGATAACTGAGTAAATAAATTATGAGTTAATTTACCTGTATATCATTATGCAGGGCCTTGAGCATGCTATTGCTGGCACAAGCGTCTATGTCGTTGGTCCTGATGATGATGTGGAAGATCTCAAAGAAGCAGTCAAAGAAGATATTCAGTCAGTGATGAGTAGGATTGACAAAAGTGGGGAAGGGGTCTATGTGCAAGCATCTACCCTCGGCTCTTTGGAAGCATTACTGGAATTTCTGAAAACTCCGGAAGTAAATATTCCTGTTAGTGGTATAGGCATAGGCCCTGTACACAAAAAAGACATAATGAAGGCTGGTGTTATGCTGGAAAGGAAAAAGGAGTATGCTACCGTATTGGCTTTTGATGTGAAGGTGACCCCGGAGGCTAGAGAACTAGCAGATGAAGTTGGTGTGAGAATCTTTTTGGCTGATATCATTTATCACTTATTCGACCAATTCAAAGCGTATATTGATGGTCTCAAAGAGGAGAGGAAAAGGGAAGCAGCAGAGGAAGCCGTCTTCCCTTGTGTTATGAAGATTTTACCAAATTGCATTTTTAACAAGAAGGATCCTATTGTCTTGGGGGTTGATATCCTTGAAGGCATTTTAAGGGTACAACTATTTTCATTTCATTAAGTAATTATTTCTAATTAATTGTTTAAGTTTGGTTGCTCATTCTGATTACTACTTAAAGTTCTAGGAATTTTTCGGATAATTTTCTAAACCATCTCTATACCCTTGAGCCTGCATTCTAGTTAGAGCATTTACAAAGGGAAGAAGTACTCGATCATTAGGTTTCTGGAACATATCTAGCAGAAATCTGAGAAAGATCTATCACTTGGGACTTTCGTTGTTAAATTCAGTTCTAATGTTCACGTTTTGCAGTTCTCTAATACTATCTTTATTCTGCAGGTTGGCACTCCGATTTGTATTCCTCAAAGAGAATTCATTGATATTGGTCGAATAGCTTCAATTGAAAATAACCATAAACCTGTTGATTCTGCCAAGAAAGGCCAGAAGGTGGCCATTAAGGTATGATGTTTTCTTTCTTGGACTGTTAAATATTTCATTACCTTTTAAGTTTAAACTGATTTCATAATCTTCATTTGACCAAGTGGATATGACAATATGATAATGCCTCTGATTCCATGTCCATTTTTTCGGTGAGATTTTTCTCTAAAATCATTTCCCTTTTTTTTTTCCTCCCAAGTTTGGAGGAAAATCTCATTCTAAACTTTATCGAGTTTGCCTCAAGGCTCAAGCCATCACCCTTTAGCTTTCAAGTATCTGATGCACCGATATTAGGTCTGATTAGCAGTCTATATTAATCTTATGTCAACAAGGTAATGCAAATCTTAGTGAACATTTATAGAACACGCCAACAAGAACATGAATTGTTAATCCCCTACACATACACTGGCACTAGAGTTTCTTAACTCCACAAGCGGACTTATATGATGAGAGCTACCGAACATACCCGAGTCTGAGTAAACATATTTTGCTGCTTTTTGCTTGTGTTGTTGCAGATAGTTGGATCTAATCCAGAGGAGCAACAGAAAATGTATGGAAGGCACTTTGAGCTTGAAGATGAGCTTGTTAGTCATATTTCTAGGAGATCAAGTGATATTCTCAAAGCTAATTATAGGGTAAGTTATGTCATTGATTTTTATTAGACTTAGATCGTCTAACTTAATATTGTTTATAGGATGATCTGTCCCTTGATGATTGGAGATTGGTCCAAAGACTGAAGGCCCTTTTCAAAATTCCATGAGCATCATGATCGAATGGACCCAAGATGTTGCCGGTAAGATGTAAATTCCCGAGGTTTGATTGGCTTGAAAGGAAAAGTGAACAAATTTTGACCTTGGTTTCACGGAGGAGGACGAGTTACCGGTCTGAGTTTTGAAGGAGGAAATCCCTTGTAACGGGAACAAGATGTCTGGTTAGACGTGCCATAAACTTAGTTGGGGCCCGGTGGCCTTGTTTTTGTTTAAATAATTTTTACTTTGTTTTTGTCTAAATAATTTTTACTTCGTTTTTGTCTAAATAATTTTTACTTCGTTTTTGTCTGATATCATGAGTCATAAAGGGAAGCCTAACATTTGCTTTAAATTCTAAGATTCGTTCTATATTTGATTTAGCTCTGCATTTTATTGACATGAATAAAGTTTATTACCATATGAGTATATTGAAACTTTTGAGATCCGTATCAAATTCATGTAAACTTTTATTCTTTGCGTTTCATTCTTTTTTCTTAGTCCTTGAAATATCCAAACTTCATTGTCCATAAAAATTTTTATTCGACTTTCAAAAGACTTACATTTTCATATTCTAAAATTTTCAAATTCAACTAAAAGATGAGTTTACAAGCATATCAAAACAATGACATATGTATGTTATATTCTCTTGTATGAATTTAAATTTTGATATTTACTTTAGAAATATAATACTCTTTGTTTAATAAAAGAAATAAATATTTTCTGTGTGGAGCCCAACTGAAATTATGTATATAAAGGTGACAAATAGTGTTGATTTGTACCTCCCCTTGGCAAATAATGTCTATACCAATGTTTGATTTTCCACACACCTCTCTATGTCCGTATATACATGTACATGTGTGCATTTGTGTACGTTGTTATTGTTTTCTTGGTTTGTCTAACATCATATTTTATTTCTTATCGCAATATATTTTTATTAAGATAACGAAAAGAAGAATGTTCTTCAATGAAGTTGACCCTTCGTGTTAAAATGTTATAAATAATGAAAAATATAATCGACCAATAAAAGAAATATCAAGATTTTACTTGAAAAAATTTAATGGAAAAAATATAGTTTTGTATAGTTTGATTGTGCGACGTGGTTTGTATTCATCACAAAACTTCAATTTATTTTCTTAATTTTATTTTTTCATCAATTAGGTCGTATCGTAAACCTTTTAAGTTTAAATAATGCGGGATTCAAGTTACAAACTCTAAAATTTGTTAGAAATTCATAAGTAGAAAGGTAATCAAATGTGGGATCGATGAAGAATAAAACACACAAGATTTAACATGATTTGATCTTATCTATCTCTATAGTTAAAGACACCTCAATAATTATAAAGAATAAGCCCAAAGTGAAAGTAAGGTTGATTTTAATCCAATGAATGTCTTATATGTTTCAGGATATTTATTCAAATCTCAGCAACAATAAATAATTTAGTTTTCCTTTATGATTAGTTTACTTTTCCAATATATTTTTATGAATTTAGTTTGAGTTTACTTGACTTGAATTCTTATCAAATAAAAAAATTTAAAATGAAACAAAGATTAATTTAAATTGATTGAATCGACTAAATTGAAAGAATAAATTCTTTAGAAATAAATGAAATACTCTCTACACTTTTAATCAACATTTGAAATCTTATGGCAATAGGAAATGTTATACGTTATTAGTATCAAAGAGGAAGATTTATTTGCATATTAAGGAGCAAGAAACTTCAACAATAAATATAAGATTTTATATTAAAATATGTAAATTTTTAAGAAATTATGTTAGAAATTTTAAAAACGGATTAAATTATGTTTTACGCCGGTAGAGAATAATCCCTGCTTGAGGAACAATGCAGTTGTACCTGCCCTGCTTGAATGAAGCCATATGTGCAATACTTTGAAGCATGGACCACAGCCATGTGAACATGTAGATTCGACCCACCTTTGATTCAGACTTTAAGATGGTTCATCATTCTATAATTAGAATGACCTTGTTGATGTAAATGATTCAGCAGATGAAGGTTTTCCAGAATTGATGTTGCAAACACATAATTCTAGTCAGACAAATGTTGGTGGCTAGTCAACATCTTTCATCGCATAAACGGACATAAGATTTTATACCGGAAAAGATAAACTTATAAAATTTTAGAGAGAGAAAAATTGATTAGGGCGAAAACAGAACATAAAATACTCAGACAAAATAAAATAAAATAAAATATAAAAAAAATTAAAAAATTTAAGGAGACAATTGATTTCACCTTAATTTAAGAATAAATCCATAATATTCACATTCTAATGTAAATATTACGACTCTTGTGAAATGTATATATCATAAAACATCAATTAAATTATTATATTTTCGTGTATATTATTATAAATATGATTTGAGTAGAAAAAAAGTTATACATCTATTATATATTTTACTTTTTAAGATGACATCATTTTCACTTTTTGAAATATATAATTGTTTTAATATTAAGTGGTTCATAGAATAATAAATGAATCATTGTATGATATATAAGCTGCATAAAATTTAGTTTATACAATTATGTCTATTTTGATAATATTTATATTATTTATAATTTATGATTAATGTATCATATTTTTTTTATTTTTTTTATAAATCTTGGGTAAGTGCAAGACAATATATGTTCAAAAATAACTCTCAACCTTTCGACATTAAACGCTCACACCCCTGACAGTATATGTTCAAATATTGTTATATGTCATATTATATTTCTATATTAAGCGTGAGTTGTAAAAAAGGAAATGAAGCATTATCATACTATTATTGAATTGTTGACTCTGTCAATATTGTTGTTGAGTTGAATGCCCATTAAACTGAAAAAATGAAGCAATTTTACACCCTAAGCTTAAAAGTGAAAAAGGAGTAAAGTAACTTATGTGAAAAATTAAGTTGTGGCCTACTCTTCATTGCTTGTGTCTGTGAAGAACGAATAATTTTGTTTTAAAATTCTTTTTGAAAAAAACATTAGTAGTTATAAATTTCAGCGTTTGGCAAATATTTTCAACCTATGTTAGAAAAAGAAAGGATAGTTTTGACCTTTAGACTTGCACGTTTCTTATCATTATTTATCTTAAAATTATTGTCAGTTTAGTTTCACTTCTCTTCGATTTATGAATCAGAAAATAATGTGTATCTAAAGAACAATATCTATTTTGCGATTATACCAATTAAACAAAATCGGTCTTAAGATTATAACTCTACCACGACACAATATAGTAATTTTACCAACATTAGATTATCAAACATACTTAAAATTTCGACAAACAATATTTAATCGATTTAATTTGAACGAAGAAAAGAAAAATAATTTACTTATATTGGAGACGTTATTATTAAATTTAAATTTATACTAAATAGATTTGGTATTATGAAGAAATTATTGTAAAACGCGCTAATGTGGGTCTCGTGTGGGAAAAATTCTCACTATTGTCCCTACTAATGGAAATGCATGCAGCCTCCTAATGAAGAAGAGCCATAAGAAATTATGGGGTAAGGGAGAGGTAGGGTAGTAGGCTGCCCCAACGCATGGTTGAGAGTAGCTTCCGTGGAAGACCTCCGACAGTCAGAAAATTAAAAATAAAGATAAAATGCAATGCATGTATAAATAAATAAATAAATACATATTTGAATAGTCTTCATATACAGTCTCCATATGCACTTCTGTAATGGGAAGTAATCCCTGCTAATAAATCCCTGCATAATAATCTCTGCATATAGACAGAAACGTAAGACCCGACTAAAATTAAAAAGAGGAAACATGAAGAGAATGATACATAGAAGTCAACGATAGCAAGCTACGAGAAGGAATAAAGTCAAATGGGTTAAAACCTAAACTAAGGCAACACTAATCCGCTACCCTAGTTCTAAGCCTTCATTAATTCCAATGACAGAAACGTATAAAAAGTAGAAGTCATATAAATTACAACAAAGGCATTAAAAGAAGACAGAAATGTTACACCCTATGGATGTGACCCGCACTAATAGGCTACCCTGGTCTTAAGTCTCCATACTTTCCTATCAGAGGTCATGTCCTCGGTAAGGGCTAAATCCTTCAAATAAGATCTCAAGCAGTCTTCCCACTTCTGCCTTGGTTGTCCTCTCCTTCTGGCACCATCGACTGTAATCGACTCTACCCTCCTAACCGTATCCGACGATTGTCGCCTAAGGACATGCCCAAACCACCGTAGTCTTCCTTCCCTTAATGTTTTGGATACAGGCACCACCCCCAAGGACATCTTAATAGCAGAGTTTGGTGTCATGTCCCACAGAGTCCTACCACATGCCCATTGAAGCATTCTCATTTCTGCGGCATCCATCCTCCTTACGTGATCCTTCTTGATTGCCCAACATTCTGATCCATACAACAACGCTGGTCTTATTGCCATTCTATAAAATTTTCCCTTAAGTTTTTGAGGCACCTTCTTGTCACAACAAACTCCAGTAGCAACCCTCCACTTTAGCAATCCCGCCTTTATACGGTGTGTAACATCATCATCTACACCCCCATCCTTATGTATCATAGACCATAGGTACTTGAAACAATCCTTTGAGGGGAGAACGTGTCCTTCTATGCATACTTCTACATCTTCATCGTTTTGGTTCCCACTGAATTTTGAATATAAATACTCTATCTTTTCAATATTGATCCTTAGACCTTTTTCTTCCAAAGCAGTCTTCCAGGTAGCCAGTCTATATTCAACTCAGTTTTTGTTTCAGCAACTAGGACAATATCGTCAGTGAAAAGCATACACCATGGAACACCATCTGGTGTCGCACAATAGATGTCGTCCATAATCAAGGCGAAGATGTAAGGGCTAAGAGCCGACCCCTGGTGGAGTCCGGTTTCCACCGGGAATGCCTCGGTGTCGCCAACTATAGTCCTGACGTATGTAGTAGATCTACAGTACATATCACGAATCGCCCGGATATAATCAGTTGGGATCCGTCTCGTTTCCAAGGTCTTCCAGATCGTATCACGGGGAACGCTATCATACGCCTTCTCAAGGTCAATGAACGCCATGTGAAGATCTCTATTTTCCCCCTATATTTCTCCATAAGCTGTCGAAGTAGATGAATCGCCTCCGTTGTAGACCTTCCTAGCATAAAGCCAAATTGGTTTTTCGAAACCCTAGTAACATGTCTCAACCTAGCCTCTGTCACCCCTTCCCATAGCTTCATGGTATGGATGAGTAGTTTAATACCTCTGTAGTTGCCGCAACGTTGGGGATCTCCTTTATTCTTAAAGATTGGTATCACCATAGACTCTCTCCACTCCTCTGGCATCATGGCAGTCTCTAAAATAATATTAAAGATGTTGGTCAACCACTTAACTCCCTCTTCTCCTAGGGCCAACCACACAATGATAGGAATTTGATCTGGACCGACAGCTTTGTCCCTCCCCATCTTTCTAAGAGCCATTTTGATTTTATCAAACCCAATCCTACTTGTAGGGCAGTCATTGGTCGTAGTATGATGGTCGGCTGACCCATCAATGGTACTATCACTATAGGGAGATGCACCGTCATTAAATAAGCCAAAGAAGTAACTACCCAAAACCCTCTTAATATCATGATCTTTCACTAAAAGAAAACCATTGTTGTCCTTAATAAACCTAATGCTACCTAGATCCTTTTTCCTATTCTCCCTGGATTTTGCAAGTCTGAAGATGTCGTTTTGTCCTTCCTTGGTGTTTAATCTCTTGTACATTTTCTCATATGCCTTATCCTTTGCTTTAGCCACCGTTTTCTTGGCTTCCCGCTTTGCTTCCTTGTATCTTTGTTTAGTTCTCAAGCTCTAGATCCGGTCACGAGCAAGGTCATCTCTGTTTTAGAAAATGAAGCTGGATTTCTGACCGGTATTAGAGCTGAGATCGATGAAATCAAGCTTGAGTTCAAGGCCATTACAACATTCCTTAACGATGTTGACAGAAGATCAGGAGTAGCACCTTGGAATGAGACGGATAATCAATGGATCTCGAGCATAAGAGATATTGCATACGAAGTCAAAGACGTCATCGACGAATTCATGTACCACTCCAACAAGCAACAACAATAGAGGGGTAAGGCCTCGAGTTTTTCTTGAAGCTCATCCATTTTTCCAACAATCTGATGATCAGGCACCTAGTATTTTGTTCGGAATCTAGAAAATCTAATGACCAAATTAGTTGAGAGAATCATCGTAATAACTGGGTGAAAATCTGAGCGAATCATCTCTTTTTTTTAAAGGCGATGATCTCGTTGGCATTGATAAGGCACTACGAGAGTTATTAGGATGGTTGATGGATCAATAGTATCAAAGGACAATTACTTCCGTGGTCGGATGGGCGGTTTAGGTAAAACAACTCTGATCGCCAACAATTTCAACAAGCAAGTTGTCAAGCAACATTTCGATTGTTGTGCCTGGATAACTGTCTCACAACAATATGTTGTTACGGGTCTATTAAAGTCCATGATCGAAGAGCTCTACGGCAAGGCGAAAAAGATAATCGAGCCAAAAATCAACCTAGACTCCATGAGCTATTGAGAATTGCTGGAGGCACTAGTAAGCTTCTTAGAGCCAAGGAGATATCTAATCGTGATAAATGATGTTTGAAGCAACCAGTTTTGGCAAGACATCAGCATAGCATTGCCTGTCAAAAGAACGACAGTCGAATCTTGCTCACAATGTGAAAGGAAGACGTTGCTTCATTTAATTTGGAGCTGTAAACCACATCTATAGGCTCAAAACCTTACTATTCGATGATAGTCTGGCCCTTTTTTTGTAAGAACGCTTTTGTTGGCAAGGATGGACAATGCCCTCCATATCTTGTACCTTCAGCAAGAAGGCTGATTGCAAAATGTGAAGGCTTGCCATTAGCTATTGTGGCTTTAGGAGGTTTAATGGCTTCTAAGAACTCGATTCCTGAATGGAATGAAGTTTATAACAACTTAAATTGGGAGCTAAGCGAAAACGATACATATTTTGAGAGGCTCAAGTATATTTCATTCCATAGCTACCATGATTTGTCCTACAGCCTGAAGCAATGTTTCCTATATGGTTGCACATTACCAGAAGATTATGTGATAAAACGTAAAAGACTGAAGGATTTGGTTGACTGAAGGCTTTGTTGAACCACGAAAAGGGACAATTCCAGAAGTTGTTGCAGAGCGATACCTAACCGAGTTGATTGGCGGAGGCCTGATTCAAGTCGTGAGGAGTGGATCAGGGAGGCTTAAAAAATTTAAGATGCACGACATTTTGCGAGAGTTAGCAGTTTCCATATCGAAATCCATAAAGTTTGTTATCAAATCTGATGGGATAGAAGTAGTAGAAGATAAAGGAATCCGTCGTTGGTCAATTAAAGCAAAGGAGAAAGAGATGAAGGCTGCAAGCATGGCTACACTATCTCGGGTTCGTTCATTGCTTGTTTTTGCTGGTATTGAAACCTCTAAATCATCATTTAATAAGCTGACTTCTGGTTTTAAATTGATGAGAGTGTTGTACTTGGAAGACACTCCAATCAATGAACTCCCAGATGAATTGGTTAATTTATTCAATTTGAGATATCTTAACAAGAACTCAAGTGAAAGAGCTTCCGAAATATATGGGCAAGCTTTACAACTTAGAGTTTTTATTTCTGAAGGAGACTCGAATCGAAGTGCTTCCTGCAGGAATCGTCAAGCTGAGAAATCTTCGGTATCTAGTTTTTTATCGATTCAATGTAAACCGAGGGGCATTCGACTTCGGCTTCGGTGTAGTATTCCCATCCAACATTTGTTTGCTAAACAGCTTACAAGTTTTGGCAGTTGTGCAAGAAAGAGTCGATTTCATCAAACAACTCAGCAGTATGACACAATTGAGAAGGCTTAACATTAGCAACATCAAGGAATCTGATGAGAAAATTTGTGCTTCGCTATCGCGAAAATGATACACCTTCGATACTTATTGGTAAAATCATGAAACGAAGACGAGGAAGTGAAGATGGATGCACTCGAATCAGCTCCTCCCGACCTTGGTTAGCTGGGAAATTGGAAAAGGTACCCTACTGGTTCAACTCGATCAACAAACTCACTTTCTTGTGTTTACATTGGTCTAGATTGAGGGATGATTTCCTTCCTCACATCCAAGCGTTGCCTAAATTAGGACATTTGGACATGGTAAATGCATACGAGGGGGAGAAACTATCCTTCGTTTAAAGATTCCAAAAGCTTAAGATTTTAAGAATTAGGGGATTCACTCGATTGAAAGAAATTGTGATAAACAAATCAGTGATGCCTGGTCTTCAAGAGCTGCAGATCGTCGACTGTCGAGAGTTCACGACATTGCCGGAAGAAACTATGTCGAGAGTTATAAATTAAAATTTTTAAAATTTTGAAGAGTTCTGTTTGCATATTTTTTCAAAAAAAATTGGGGTCTAACTAAAATTTAAAAAAATTGAGAGGCTTAATGATAAATTTTAAAAATTATAGGAGGGTTTAATTAAGATCATTCAGAAATTTTAAAGCTTAATATGAATTTCTAAAAATTTTGTGAAGGCCAAATCAATAATTTTTAAAAAATTTAAAGATCTAAAATTAATTTTTAAAATTTTTGTGTGACCATGACCTCGCATATCCCCCCAATATGTTCAGTCACTATCCTAAAAAAATTCCTCAATCAATACACAAATGCTCATTAGTCTTATTATTCTTGTACATTTGTGTATTTATTGAGGAATTTTTTAATTTGGGACAACGACGGAACATAGTGGAGACCATGGCCCCCACAACGATTTTACACATTCGATGATTTTATCAACCGAACGACTAACACCACGAAATTGCTAGTAGCTGCACTCTTCGCAAAATGCAGTACGATAAGAAATCCTCCACTCAGATTTTTCGCAACCCATAGAAGATTATCATCCCAACGCATAGGCCTATAATATAATCTATAGACTTGCATGGCAATCCCCTGCGCCTTACTCGAGTAAGAGCATATTATTATATAAGCTACAACTATTATCAGTTACAATATCAAATCGAGTCAATTTATCTTTAGCAGATAATCTATCTAAAATAATCATCCAAAGAATGATGGAAGGCTAGTATATGTGAGGAAAACCAAATAAATTTATACCACCGTACCTTATCTCTCTTATCCCAAATAATTTCCCATATCTAACTGCCCTTAACAAGAGACCAATTTGTACCAGCATCAAAAAAATTCCCAACTTCACCCCAAAGTTTCAGGAATTTTCTAAGAATCCAATTAAAATGAGACTTATCAATGAATTCAACAATATCATTACTTATATATGAAATGCAAATCATCCTTACAAGATATTAAGCTATAAATAAAAGAATACATATTTGGTCATGACTCATGAGGTGAACTTTACAAGGAATGTTGGGAGCATTACCATAAATTTACACATTCAAAACTAATTCGAGTTTTTATTTATGGTTTATGCTTTTTATGAGATTTTACATAAAATTATTTAAGTACTTAATAAAGTCTAAATATAAAATTAGTAGAGGTTATAATGTTGTTTTCTATTTGTTTTATTTTTTGTGTCTTTGACCATGGATTGAAGCATCTCTTGTAGCATGGCAAATATGTTTGGTGTTTGGAGTGTATCATTATTATATTGTGTAATCGATTTTGATTCAAATAAATTGATTTTAAAGGATAATATTCTAACTTAAAGATCATCTGTCTTGCTTACAATAATAATACAAACCACAATCCAAAGTTAATATAAAGTGTATGTTTTATGTGTTATTTCTTGGAGTGGTGGTAGAAACTAATTTAGGTTGATGTTTTGGCTTACAATTTTAATATTATTGTAAACGAAGATAATAAAGTTTGAAGTTAGAATATGAATTACTTTTGAATTTAGATTTCATAAGTGTTTAAAATTTATGAAAAAATATAAAAGATATTTAAAACGGATTAATTTTTTCGAATTTAAAATTGGGAGAATCTTAAAGAGTATTTAAATTAAAAAATATAAGTCAACTAACAATAATTTAACGTTTTAGACTAAATTATATGTAGTCACTCGCTTTTGTCCGGGTTTATTATTATTATTATTATTGTTATTATTATTATTATTGTTATTATTATTATTATTATTAACAAAATAACTCGCTTTTGTCCGGGTTTATTATTATTATATTGTTGTTATTATTATTATTATTGTTATTATTATTATTAACAAAATAAAATTACATGTTTGCAGGTCAATCCCGGAGCCCAGTACAACCCGACAACTTATTGAAGACCCATTCAGAGTCCAAATACATTAACCCAATAGACTCAGGCCCGATTTGACCCAAACCCGACCCAATTCAATAATTAGGGTTTTTAAACCCTAAATCAACCTAGCCGCCAGCAACAAAAGACTATAGCTCCTGTCGGCGCCACCACTCTCCCTTCGCAAATGGACCACCGCCAAATGTTCCCAAGCTACTGCTAATCAACACCATCGTCATCACTTACGCCAAACATCACTCAAAGGAACAAAAAATTCGACAAAATATTAGTGCTCCACTAAACAGATTTTTAAACTAAATAAAATCTTGAAAAACCAGTAGGTTGCCTGCCCATTATTCGACATCAGTGGATGATCCACTACAAAATAACTAAAAATGAAGGCCACCATTCAGAGAAAAAAGATAGAGAAGAGCTTTACCTTGAATCCTTCGACAAATATAGATTTGGTGATTGGACTGCAAACCCAAACGGGGAAGAGGTTTAGAGTGTTGAGTAGGCTGACTGTTGAACTATGTTTTGATATAACAATTTGAGGTAAAATGGTTTTTGGACTTGAATTGAATTTACAAAATGTTTTAGGACTTAATTGAATTTATTCAAAGTTTTAATGAATTTATTCAAAGTTTTAAAAGGTTTCAAAAATAATTCAAAGTCCATTAAATTCAGATTTGAGCCAAAATGCTAAAGGGTGTCAAAGTGCATCCATGCACCCCTGCAGTGCATCCATGCACCCCTGCAGTGCATCCATGCATCCCTGTAGTGCATCCATGCACCTGCACTAGTGCATCGATGCACCATGCAGTGCATCCATGCACTCAAACACCGAATGCAATTAGTGCATCGATGCATCCTTCTGTGCATCGATGCATCAAGGCTGTGCATCGATGCATCCTATTGTGCATCCTGCTGTGCATCCATGCACGAAGGCTGCAACGGCTAGTAACGACTAGTTTATTTGAATTTAATGAAGGGGTATCGATACACCATGATAGTGCATCGATGCACCATGTTATGAGTAGCCTTTTTGAGTAGAACAATCATCCCCAAACGGCTCCAAAACATCCCCAACGGCTATATACAACATCAAACACATTCCAAGCTATAAATACAAGCTAAGGACACTTGAAGAAGTATGAGAACAACTATCCAAACAATCAAACACAAGAGAAGAGTTTTTCATTCTTATTTCAACTTTCTCTTGTAAATATTTTGTTCTTGTGAGCTCAATCTTGTAAACACCTACCTTAGAGAGGTTTTCTTGTTTACTTATTTTATTCTTTTGTAAAGGGGAAAGGTTCTAGCTTATCCCGTGTAAAAGCTAGGGAAAGGTTCTAGTTTATCCCGGAAAAACTAGGGAGTTGTAAGGTTATCTCTTTGTCCTCAAAAGAAAGAACAAATTAGTGAATTTGTTGGAAAATCCTTGGTGAGGAGCTAAGGTAGTGGACGTAGAACTTTGGTTTAGAAAGTCAAACCACTCTAAATCGCTATGTAATTTCAATTTTCTATCTTTCAATCTCCTTACTCCCTAAACTCAAAAACCGTTCCGACCCCTCTTTGCAAACTGTTTCGATTGTCGAATCGAGCTTCCGAAAATCCCAACAATTGGCATCAGATCCTAACTCATTAAGAAGGTTTAACCACCTTGAGACGATCCTCGAAGAAGCTCTACCAATTTCTGACGCAACCTACAAAGAAATTACTTTTTCCTCCGGTGCTTATTATCTTGAAGAATATCCCATTATGGATTCACAACTGGTCAACAAGACACCCTTCTTCAATGGAGCAAATTATGCACATTGGAAGAATAAGATGATGTACTTTATTCAATCCTACAATCTAGGAGTTTGGAACTCAATCATGGGCGGTTACTCCTCTCCACCCGGCAAGTACAACGATTGGAGTAGAGAATAGCAGAAAAATTTCCAGCTTAACTCTATGGCTATACATATTCTATTATGTGCTTTAGGCCCAAATGAATATGGAAGAATCTCATCTTGTTCCAGTGCCAAAGAGATTTGGGATAAGCTCCAAGTCACTCATGAAGGAACCGACGAAGTGAGGGAATCAAAGAAAAGTCTTCTCAACCATATCTACGAGAACTTTAAGATGAAACCCGATGAAGACATCAAAGTTATGACGGATATATTTTTTGTGATTGTCAACGGTCTCATGGGATATGGAGAAGTAATACCTAATGAGAAGCTTGTGAGGAAGACGATCTACTATCTTCCAAAGGAGTGGCAATCGAAGAAGACAACCATTATCGAAGCAAGAAACTTAAAGTCTCTCACTCTCGATGAGCTAATTGGTTCCCTTCTCACTCATGAGATGATGGTGAAGGAAGATGAAGAAAGGGAAGAGAAGAAAAAAGAAGAAGAAGGAGGTAGGCATTGCCTTCAAATCCACCAATGAAAGCTATCAAGATTCAAGTGATGAGGTGAATGAAGACGATGATGAACAAGAAGAAGAGATGGTCAAGCTCTTGAAGGAACTCAAGAGATTCATGATTTCCAAGAAAGTGAAACATGAATCAACCAAGAAGAAGAGTCCCCCGATATGTTTCAATTGTCAAAAAAAGGGACATGTCAAGTATGAATGCCCTCTTCTAAAGAAAAATGGAAAGAAGGCATTTGTTGCACCTTGGAGTGATGAAGATGATTGCAATGATGAAGATAAAGTAGTCAACCTATGCCTCATGACCACTCAAGAAGAATTCGAGGTATCTTCTAACTCAAATGAATTTAATTCATTTACTTTTGATGAGTTACAAGATGCTTATAATAGGTTGTATTTGGGATTTGATACCATGAATTCCAAATATACAAAATTAATTTCAAAACTCAAAATTAAAGATAATTTTATTTTGAAAGCAAAAGTTGATTTTGAAAATCAAAATTAAATTTTGAAAAATAATTTAGAGCTTTCAAAAATCAAAATAAATGATTTAGAAAAAGAAAATTTTGAGATAGGAGTTAAGCTTGAAGGCTTAACAAAAGATAAAGAATTAATTTCTAAAAAATAACCTATTATGTTTAAAAATGGCAAAATGCTCACATTGTCATTTTTATGGTCATTTGGAACATACTTGTCCTTTAAAGAAAGGAAAACATTTTAAAATTACACAAGTATGGGTTCCTAAGGGAACAAGGGGCATTGAAACTAACGTCCAAGGATCCAAAGCAATTTGGATACCAAAATCAAAATAAATGTCTCTTGTAGGTGTGTGGGAGCAATGGTGATGAAGATGATGATATTCAAGATGCTCTAGCTACACATGAAAAGGAATGGGTAACCTCTAAGCTTAATGTTTTTAATTTTAGTTGTTTGGTTGCTCATAGGATTTATGAATGCATGAGTTTTGATTTTAAATGATTATGCATTGTTTTTAATCTCATGTATGTTTAAAAAAATGGTTATGGTGAACATTTTAAATTTTTAATAATTTTTTTAGTTCATCATAATAAAAGTTTGGTCAAAATTGGTTTTAATGCAAATGATATCTCTCTAACAATTGATATCAATTTTTCAAAAAATTTGATTTCACAAATTTTAATTTTTTGACCTAAATTTAAATGTTTATGCATGTGATTTAAATGAAAATGATATCTCTCTAACAATTGATATCAAAATTTTCAAATGCATAACATTTTTGGAAAACTTTATGCATATGCACTTAATTTTAACAAATGGTATTGATATCAAATTTCAACAATTGGTATTACATAAAGGATTTTAGTCTTGGATATATTGAATTTCATGTGCTACTAACATATTTGTTATTATTTGTAGAAATTCAATTTCTTTTTAAGTGTCAAGTTCTTAAAGCTAAATTTTGATTGGAATGCATTTATTGAGGGGAGCTTTGATTTTTCAAATGATTTTTAAATGTCAAATTTACCACTTACTCTCCAAAGTTATTTTGAACTTCATAGATCGAATTATTTTTGATATAATAAAAAGGTGGAGAAGTTTGGTTTGAAAAATTCAATTTCCAAATGAAAAAGGGGGAGCTTAACATTTTTATACATTTTCCAACAATTGTTAACAATTGATATCTTTTTCATTAAACAATTTATTAAGGGGGAGTTTTGCCAAAAACAAATTTTCAAATGTTTTGTTATATCAAAAAGGGGGAGATTGTTGAATAATGTTTTGATATAACAATTTAAGGCAAAATGGTTTTTGGACTTGAATTGAATTTACAAAATGTTTTTGGACTTAATTGAATTTATTCAAAGTTTTAATGAATTTATTCAATGTTTTAAAGGTTTTAAAAATAATTCAAAGTCCATTAAATTCGGATTTGAGCCAAAATGCTAAAGGGTGTCAAAGTGCATCCATGCACCCCTGCAGGGCATCCATGCATCCCTGCAGTGCATCCATACACCTGCACTAGTGCATCGATGCACCATGTAGTGCATCCATGCACTCAAACACTGAATCCAATTAGTGCATCGATGCATCCTTCTATGCATCGATGCATCAAGGCTGTGCATCGATGCATCCTATTGTGCATCCTGCTGTGCATCCATGCACGAAGGCTGCAACGGCTAGTAACGACTAGTTTATTTGAATTTAATGAAGGGGTATCGATACACCATGATAGTGCATCGATGCACCATGTTATGAGTAGCCTTTTTGAGTAGAACAATCATCCCCAAACGGCTCCAAAACATCCCCAACGGCTATATACAACATCAAACACATTCCAAGCTATAAATACAAGCTAAGGACACTTGAAGAAGTATGAGAACAACTATCCAAACAATCAAACACAAGAGAAGAGTTTTTCATTCTTATTTCAACTTTCTCTTGTAAATATTTTGTTCTTGTGAGCTCAATCTTGTAAACACCTACCTTAGAGAGGTTTTCTTGTTTACTTATTTTATTCTTTTGTAAAGGGGAAAGGTTCTAGCTTATCCCGTGTAAAAGCTAGGGAAAGGTTCTAGTTTATCCCGGAAAAACTAGGGAGTTGTAAGGTTATCTCTTTGTCCTAAAAAAAGAACAAATTAGTGAATTTGTTGGAAAATCCTTGGTGAGGAGCTAAGGTAGTGGATGTAGACTTTGGTTTAGAAATTCGAACCACTCTAAATTGCTGTGCAATTTTCTATCTTTCAATTTCCTTACTCCCTAAACTCAAAAACCGTTTCGACCCCTCTTTGTAAACCGTTCTAGTTGTCGAATTTAGCTTCCGAAAATCCCAACATGGACATTTCTTGACAGTGGCCTCATCGGACGACGGGTTTAGTGTCGATACAAGGTAAACTTTACGGTTTCCTTTTCTAGATCTAGGTTTATATGCAAGTTTTTAGGCTAAACTAAGGCTAAATATAAGGTGAGGGTAAAAAAAGGAGTGTTTTGAGAGGAGTTGGGTACCTTCGGTCACTGGAATCGCCATGCGCCGCCGCTTGCCACCGCGGTTCCCTTTCCCGACGAGGGGAAAGTTGAGAGAATTTTTCAACTTTCTCTCTCTCTTATTTCTGCTGAAACAAATAAAATGAAGAGTGGAGAACTAAAAGCTCGTATTTTGGGCTTATATGTCCCTGATGAAACGACGCCATTTCAACAGGGACCTTTTCTGCGCTTTTAATGGTATATTAATGATTTAAGTCCTTGTTGTTTTGTAACATAATATTTTAAATGTTAAATGAAGTTTTTATTATTATTTCAAGATCTTATTTTTTACCATTTACATTTTAATCCTATTTTTATATGTTACGTATTATTTTAAATATTTGACATAGGTCACTATATGTTTAATTTATTATATAGATCGGTTTATTTGCTACTTATTGTATTTTTAAAAAATATTATGCATTTATATGTATATATTTTACTATTCTAACTTTTAGCAAACATTATTTTATTAATTTTGATGTTATTTATTCGAATATATTTCAAGAACACTTTTAAATAATAAATTCAAAGTAAATTAATCACACTTTAATAAACGGATCGTATTTTAAATTTATATTTGACTTTTAATTTCCACCATTACAACAAAGAGAAAGCGAAACAATACTAATTTTGGGCGTTGTGGTGGTGTTAATCATTCCCCACGTGTAACCGACTCTGGAACATATTTTAATCGAATCTTTGGTAAACGCAGACCAGTTTTTGTATTAAAACGATTTTTCTTAAAATTATTTTTAAAAGACATTTTTAGGTATTTGACCTACCTAACCTGAAGATTGATGGTGACTCTTTTCAATTTTATCCAAATTAATTCCAAATTACTAATTTTCCAAAATTTAAAGTCGCAACTGTTGGTAAAACAATATTTAATTGTTCCACCTAAAAATGGTTATGACAGCTTGGCGACTCCGCTGTGGACTTTTTTGAGAGTCAGGCTATAAGTCGCTTACACGTTGTCGTTTGGTGGAAATTATGAGTTCGAGTATTTAGTTAATTTATGATCCTTTTATTGAAGTTTTTAATTGCTTAATTATTTTTATTTTCATACTAACATTTGAATCTTTGTTTTGAGATTTGTCCAAGTTTTTGTCGAGTGGTTTCGTTTTCCTTTCGAGTCAAAGGATTCCTCTTCACACACATCACGGGCATTTGCATAACATAAGCTCTATACCCGAGCTCTAAACTCTTTCTAAGTAGGGGTGAAAGCTACGCCTTCGAGGGAATTTATTCTTCGTGCAGGCCTAGCAAGTAACCTTCGGGATTAATATACCTTATTTCTTTGAGGGAATTTATTCTCCGTATAGGCATACAAGAATATATCATCTCGAATTGAACTTGTTTCACTCGAAACCTGTAATGGGTAAGGATCGAGGGTTTGGCAGCCCAAGGGGCACTGACATCAAGGACAATTCGAGTACCTTTTTCCTCATAGAGCTGAAACAATGCATATAGTCCTATCGAATCTCTGTCCGTCAGTAGTACCCAAATTAGGTGTACACGAAAGAGGATAGATTAACATGTTTTTTTTTAATTTTATTTGGGTAGATAATATAAAGCTTCAAGTTATTTATCTTTTCTTTTATATTAAATTTATTCAATTGTTTTAACTAAATGTTTTGTTTGTTTTGTTATGTTTTTTCATACTGCATACACATATCATTAGAAAAGGAAGTTGATATATGAGTATATATAAAGTGGAAAGACTCTCGGTTAATAAGAGGGCCTTCGTTTAAATCAAAGTTCGCGAAGATCACAGGAACGAGCGATAAATAGATAAATGATCGTTTGCGACAAAAAGGAGAAAATAAAGGAGTACTATGGTCACACTTTCAAAATATAGCTCTAACACACGAGGATGAAAATGTACGGAGGGATGTATTTGCTCTGGGAATATATGGCTTGATAATTTTTCCAAGGTGCTTGGGAATTGTTGAGCTGGCAATAGTTGACTTGGTTGATAAGTTAAAAGGAGAAATAAATCAAGTCCATGAGATTCTTGCTGAAACTTTTCGGTCTTTGAATATCTATAGAAGGCTGAGTGGATGTCGTTTTATGGGATGTGCTCAGTTGCTTACCATATGGATCAGAAGTCGTTTTTGGAAAAAGAAAAGGTCAACTACAATCACTTTTTGAAAGATTTTTCTCCCATTGCTGAGTACCTTACAAAGGAATGGCTTGAAGCATCACAAAAGGATCAATGGATTGAATTCTTCAGGAATTACAGGGTCATAATATAACATGACGAGCTCCGTGGATGATGCACACACAAATTTTGTTCAAATGTGGAGATTTGGAATGGATCATACTACTGGGACTGTGGGGAGGAGTCGGATACACTCTTTTGTTGGTTCTGAGACAATATGGTGCCCGAAATTTGTTCCAGTAACTTATAGGATAGTCGGTGCTGAATTTGATTTTAAAGAAGCCAATTATAGGAAGAAAGTCAAGGATGTGGCTGATTATTGGATTGACTTTCAGGACCAATGTAGTTGGAGTAGATGTTATCTTGACACCTGATTATAAAGCTTGGAGAATTCAAAGAGTAAATGTTAATGGTCCTTTAGCATCTGGAGAGGGATCCTGGTTGATGGAGGAACAAATCAGAAACATCCCTTTGAATTTGGAGATTCAGAGAAATGAGTTTGAGATAGCGAAAGCTAAGGATGATAAGAAAATAAACGAGATGGAGAGAGAAAACTTCATGTTAACTATCGAAGCTGAATTTCATGCCAGACAGTTTGAAATGATGAAGAACATGAAAGAGGGGGTGGAAGCCGACCTTGAAGAACTAAAAAAGGATTATCAAAGGATACAACAGGTAAGAAGAGGATTTGGGTCAAGTAAATCGCCACATCAGTGGGATAGAAAATTGACAGCTACAAAACGACGAATTAAAAGTCTTCAGGTCGAGAATAAATTTCAAGTCAAGAAGATAGAAGCTGTCAAAGCAAAAATAGGAGAATTGGAAGATGATAAGAGATAAATGATCAAACAATCTAAGGCTGAGGATTGTAAAATTTAGAAACTCCAAGAGGAAAAAGAGATCAGACTGAATGAATTAGAGGAAGAAAAAAGTCATGTCCAAGGGTTGAAAGCTGAGATAAACAACATAATTGAAGACTTTGAAGAAAAAGATCAAAGAATTACAGAGCTCGAAGAAGAAAGAGATCGAAAAAATAAGGAGATATGGTCTGAAAGACAGGGATGAAACCAATTCTTGAAAGAAAATAGGCTTAAATTGGGTCCTGGATACAAAGATTCCAATCAAAGAGCATAAGAGTGGAGCAATTAACAGAAGAAATGGAAGATTTACAGACCAGTGTTGAAGAGGAGGTTAATCGGTCTCGAGCAATGAATGGTGATCTCAAAAATTATATCTTGCATCTTGAGGAGTCCTTACTTCAAATGCAAGTGCCACCTGAGTGGATGAACTTAAGGCTTACTCGTGAGGAGAATACTTCTTTACGAGAGTAAGTCAGAGGACTAGAGAGTGAGTTTTAACACTGTCGAGTACATATTACCAATCTCGAAAGGGAAATTACTCGAATCAAGGAGGGATGGAAGGATACATATGAACACCATCGGATGTTGATAGAAGAATGAGAGCGTATGATGGGTGAAACTATAGCTAAAATGGGTGGAGTTGCTCAATACATGAATGAATTGGCCAATATAGCTGAGATTATCCAACTGCAAACAAGTCCAGTTTCTGAATATGCAAGGGAGATCATTTCTATTATGAACAAAATTATAGAGCTGAGTTTGAGGGCTAAGCCTTATCTTAATGGATCTCCGTGTAATGGTTGAAACTTTTTATCCAGTGAAAGTTAGATCCAAATAGTTACTGCTTGGGTAACGCCTTTAGGATACATTTTGTATTTTTGCATTAGCATCATTTATTTTGCAAATTTATTATTTATAACACATCATCAAAAAAATGCATCATTATAAAACATTACCAATAAACATGTATCCAAATTAAAAAGAAAACAAACAAACAAAGAAATTAATTTTCGAAAGGGTTATGTGACAGAAGATTCTGGAAAGTGAAAACATTAGCCCTCATCATACACGAAGTAAGACCATGGATGGTAAGATTGAGCAGTTAAAGAAAGAGATGCAAGAAGAGTTATAAAAGATACAACAAGAATGGCACTCGAGAATGGAGCAGTGACAAAAATCAATTATAGATCAGATATTGCAAAGCCAATCCAATATGATGAATAAAATGATGACAAAAATGTATGGTTTACATACTGAAGCAGCTAAAGAGCCAAGTAATACTTTGGTTGGAGCTTCTGGACATGAATCTACCCCGAGATTAATTATTTCCCCTGAAAAGTCAATTGAGCATCCTGTGAGGTCTTCAGCAACAAAAGTTCAAATGGTGGGCAAAACTAATCCTCAAAATAGACCTCATGAATATATGGATGTAGATCTTGAGGAAATAAGAAATATAGAATTGTGGTACTAGAACATCTAAAGGTTCGATGTAAAGGCTTTATGAAAGAGATGGGAAAGTAGAGTTCTTGAGATGGAATGGAGGCAGAAGAACTGAGTCTAATACTCGACTTGATCTTACCACCAAAGTTTAAAAACATGAATTTGAAAAGTATGACGGGAAAACTTGTCTGGTCGCTCATTTGACCATGTTTTGTCGAAGAATGACGGGATTGGGGAAGGATGATGGACTGTTAATTCTTTGCTTTAGGCTAGTTTGACAGGGCAGTTGCCAGATGGTATAATCAATTGACTTGAGCTAAAATAGGGTCTTGGAAGGATTTGGAAAATGAATTTAAAGAACAGTACCAGTATGTTATTGACATTATGCCTGATCGTGTTACTCTTCAGAATATGGAGATGAAGCACAATGAGACCTTTCGTCAATATGCTCAGCGCTAGAGGGTCATTGCTGCTCAAGTGCACCCACCAGTTATTGAGAGGGAGTTTATAATGATGTTCATTGATACATTAAAATCTCCCTATATTGATCATATGTTAGGAGTGGTGACTAAGAGTTTCTATGATATCGTGATGTGTGGTGAATTGATCGAAAGAGCACTAAAGAAGGGACAAATTGCTGGTAGCCAAAATCCTGCAAAGAAACCTTATATGAAAAAGAAGGAAGGAGAGGTGAATAACGTAAATTTCTCTGTGACTAAGACAAAAACAGGAAATGTTTAATCGCTAGGAGAAACTAAGCGTGAGAATAACAATGAAAGAATGGTGTTCACTCCTATACCAATGACCTACAGTGAACTTTTTCATGGATTAGTCCAAGCTCATGTAGTGTCACCAAAATATCTAGATCCAATCAAACCATCTTATCCAAAGTGGTTCAATAAAAATGAGACATGTGAATATCATGCAAACCTTTAAGGACATAATATTAGAAAATGTCTCGCGTTTAAAAGGGTGGTTGAGGATCTGATTAGAAGAAAAGTAGTGTCATTTATTGACTCAAAGACACCTTGTGTGACTACGTACCCGCTTCCGAATCATCATAATCAGGGAGTGAATACCATTGAAAAGAATCAAAGAATTAAAAGAATGATTGAAGAAGTGAGAATGCCATTGGAGTGGGTATATGTTCAAATAAAGAAAAGAGGGTTGTTGAGTCCCATAAATAAATGTTCAATTGAAAGATCAGAAAACTTCTGTGAGTACCAGAGGAAAATGGTCATCAAATTCAGGATTGTCAGGAATTTAAGAAGATAGTCAAAAAATTTATGGACATGCAGGAGTTACAATTATGTGAAGAAAGGATAATCGAGAGTAAAAGATATATCTACACTTCTGAAGAAAGTATAGGAGAAATTGAAAAGAAATTAAAGAAACCAGTCCTGGTCATATCCAAGCCAAATTACAAGGAAAATATTAGAAGTACAACCTCTAAGGTGGTGATTAAAACCTCGATGCCTTTTTCCTACAAGAGTGACAATAGCGTTCCTTGGAATTATACATGCCAAATTAATAATCCAGAAAGCAAGGATGAAGATTGATGAAGTTGTATTTTTTACCAGGAGTGAAAGATGTTATGCTCCTGGAAAAGCCAATAAAGCAAGAGCCGTGGTTATTGACGATCCTGAGGAAATAGTAAATGAACCTGTCAAGATGGAAGAGGCTTAGGAGTTTTTAAAGTTTTTAAAACACAGTGAGTATAACATTGTGAAACAACTTTATAATACCTTAGCATGAATTTTGATGTTATCTCTCATATTGCATTCTGAGTAACATATAAATACTTTGATCAAGGTGCTAAATGAAACTTTTGTGGGGAAAGGCATTTCAGTGGAACGTGTGGACAGATGGTAAACCATATTAATGCAAATAATTTCATTTATTTCTATGATGATGAAACACCTGAGGAAGGAAAGGGTAGATGCAATGCACTACACATTACTGCCCATTGTAAAGAGGTTATCATCTTTGGGGTGTTAATTGACAATAGATCGGCCTTGAATGTTAAGCCATTTACCACTCTCAATAGACTTCCTATAGATACATCTCAAATGATATGGCAATGCTGTAAGGGTGTTTGATGGGACAAATGTAAAATAATGGGGAAAATGATTATTTCTATCAAAGTCGGCCCTAAGATATTTGAAATAGAGTTATTGTCATGGATATACATCCAAGTTACAATTGCTTGTTAGTAAGACCCTGGGTTCACATGGTTGGGGCAGTTCCTTCTTCCCTTCACCAAAAGCTTCGATTTATCATTGATGGGACTCTAGTAACCATCAAGGCATAAGAAGATATCATTTCCTCTATCACTACTGATGTACATATATAGGGGTAGATGAGAATGCACTAGAGTCTTCATTTAAATCATTGGAAGTTGTTAATGCCACTTTTGTCCTTGAAGGCAAAAGAATTCAGATTCCTCAACTTTCGAAGAATACAAAGATGTTGTTAAAAGAGACAATAGCTAGAGGAGAAAAATTAGGGAAAGAGATATGTAAGAAACTTCAAGGGATCATTGAAGGTTTGAATCCAACTTACTATGATAAAGTCAGATATACATAAAAGCTTAGGGAAAGAAAGAATGTGAGAGCCCAAGGTGAAGACATTGTTTGGGGGACCATGATTATACCACCACTTTTCAAATCTTTTGTGTGGAGGATTTGTGACTGACACACTGCAGTAGTCAGGGGAAAGTGAAGAAATGAGAATTAGAAGCCTGAGCATCAATGCCATCACAGATGATTCGACCGGAGAATGCTCGTTGGCATCAATTTTCCCATGTCCTCTTGATTATGTTGGGATCAACTATACTATTGAATAACTCCCCATGTTCTATAAGCACTTTTCAGAGTAATGCATGAATAACAAATCTATCTTTTAACCCAAATATAATGGAATTGTTGTATTTGTCATGGTTTCAATAAAATGATGTTTTATCTTCATTCTCTTCATAGCAAATATTGCATTCAATTATTTAAATTCTTTATTTTTATTGATAATTATTCTTTTGGTAAATATTAAATAAAAGTTTTGTCCATAGCCAAATATATTTATTTTCATTCGCAGGTTTTCAGATATCAAGTGTTCGAATAGTGATATTTTTGAACCACAAATTGATTTTGAAAATAATATATGTATTGAAGAATTTTAGGGTTATAAGGATGATGAGGAATGTGAATGAAATCCTGAACTTGTTAGAATGATAGAGCAAGAGGACAAGCAAATATTTCCCCATAAAGAGAAAACATAAATAATAAATTTGGGAACAGAAGAAGACAGAAAAGAGGTGTAAAGATGTGTTTGCTTCTACGAGAGTGTAAAGATGTGTTTGCTTGGTCTTATCAGGATATGCCAGGATTGGATACTGACATTGTGGTGCATAAGCTACCAATAAAACCAGAGTACAAGCCTGTTCAATAAAAACTTTGAAGAATGAGATCAGACATGCTATTAAAAATTAAAGAAGAAGTGAAGAAACAATTTGATGTTGGATTTTTACAGGTATCCAAATACACTGAATGGGTAGCAAACATAGTGCCAGTCCCAAAGAAAGGTGGCAAAGTTCGGATGTGTGTAGACTATCGAGATTTCAATCGAGCAAGTCCCAAAGATAATTTTCCACTGCCACATATTGACACTTTGGTTGACAATACAACTGGTCATGCTCTTTTCTCCTTCATGGATGGTTTTTCAGGGTACAATCAAATCAAAATGAACCTTGAAGATATGGAAAAGACAACATTTGACAATGTGGGGCATATTTTGTTACAAGGTGATGCCTTTTAGACTCGAGAATGCCGGGGTAACATATCAAAGGGCCATGGTTACTTTATTCCATGACTTGATGCATAAAGAAATAGAAGTATACATGGATGATATGATTTCCAAATCACAAACCGAAGAAGAACGTGTGAAAGTTTTAAGGAAGTTATTTTTAAGATTAAGAAAATACCAACTAAAACTTAATCTAGCCAAGTGCACTTTCGGAGCTACTTCAAGGAAATTATTGGGATTTGTAGTCAGTAAAAATGGGATAGAGATTGATCCTGATAAAGTTAAAGTAATCTTGGAATTACCAACCCCTAAAACACAAAAAGAAGTATGAGGATTTATGGGGAATTTAATTATATTTCCAGATTCATCTCTCGGTTAACGGAGAAGTGTGATCCAGTCTTCCGATTATTGAGAAAGGAAAACCCAGGAGAATGGGATGATAGTTGCCAAGAATGTTTTGATAAAATTAAGAGTTACTTAACTAATGCTCCAGTCCTAATGCCACCAATCCCAAACAAACCATTGATCTTATACTTGACTGTCTTCGAAAAGTTAATGGGATGTGTACTAGTACAACATGATGAAATTGGAAGAATAGAATGAGCTTTTTACTATCTCAGTAAGAAATTCACTGACTGTGAGAGTCGATATTCCTCAATTGAAAAGTTGTATTGTGGTTTGGTATGGACTACTAAGAGACTGAGATAATATTTGTTGTATCACAGAACCTGGTTAATATCAAGATTGGATCCATTAAATATCTGATGGAATCAACTGCTTTAACTAGAAGAATGGCAAGATGGCAAATGTTGTTATCCAAATTTGATATAGTATATATAAATTAGAAAACAATAAAAAGAGGTGCTATTGCTGATTTCTTGGCAAGAAAAGCATTAGAAGACTATGATCCAGTAAAGTTTGATTTTCCAAATAAGGACTTAATGAGTATATTTGCGGCGGAAGAAAATGCTCCGAATAATGAATCTTGGAAAATGAACTTCGATGGTGCCTCAATACTGTGGGACATGGAATTGGGGAAATACTAGTTTCACTAGAAGAAGATCATTATCCTTTTACTAGTAGGCTCTCATTTGAATGTACAAACAACATGGCAGAATATGAAGCATGTATCTTGGGTATTCAAGCAGCAATTGAGCGTAAAATTAAAATCTTGGAAGTATTTGGTGATTCTGCTTTGGTCATTTATCAACTTCGAGGGGAATGGATGAATCAAGACTCCAAATTAATTGAATACAAATACTTGGTGATGAATTTGATCAAGGAGTTTGAAGAAATTTCTTTCACTTATCTTTCTCGTGAAGAAAATCAAATGGCGGATGCTCTGGCCATGTTGGCAGCCATGTTTAAAGCTGATGATCAGTCTCGAATTATACCTATTCAAATGAGTATAAGAAAAATGCCAGCTCATTGTTGCAACATTGAGGAAAAGAAGGAAGAGGGTCTCCCTTGGCATTACAATATTCTCTAGTATATGAAGTATCAAGCTCATCCAGCTGAGGCAACTAAGAATGAAAAACGAACTTTGAGAAGATTCGTAATGGAGTATGTTCTCGATGGAGACATTTTGTACAAAAAAAAGCAAAGATTAGGTTCTTTTGAGATGTGTGAATAGAATTGAGGCCAAGAAAATACTTGAAGAAGTTCATGAAGAAGTTTGTGGAACACATGCAAAGGATTCACAATGGTTAGGCAAATCATGAGGTTTGGATATTACTGGTCCACTATGGAAGGAGATTGTATCAGATTTGCTCAAAGATGTCATAAATGCCAGATCTATGACAACCAAATACATGTTCCTCCTTCACTACTCCATGTAATGAATGCACCTTGGCCATTTTCAATGTGTGGCATCGATGTAATTGGAGCAATTTCACTGAAGGCTTTAAATGGACATCGTTTTATCTTAGTGGCCATTGACTACTTCACCAAATGGGTTGAAGCTGCCTCTTATGCTAATGTCACAAAAGAAGCAATTTGCAGATTCTTAAAAAAAGAAATAATTTGCTGATATGGAATACCAGAAAGGATCATTACATATAATGCATTGAATTTGAACAATGATTTAATGAAGGAAGACTGCATAAATTTAAGATCAAACATCATAATTCAGCTCTTTATCGCCCAAAAATGAATGGGGCAGTAGAGTCAGAGAATAAAAACATCAAAAAGATCATCACAAAAGCAACTGAAACATATAGTGACTGGCGTGAGAAATTACCTTTTGCACTGCTTGCTTATCGCATATCTACTGGGTAACACCGTTTTCTTTGGTATATGGGATGAAAGCAGTTTTACCTGTTGAAGTAGAAATTATTTCTTTGAGAGTATTGATGGAATTGAAACTTGATGAGGCTGATTGGATACAAAGTAGATTTGATCAGTTGAATTTGATTGAAGAGAAAAGAATGAGAGCTATTTATCATGGCCAAATGTACTAAAGAAGGATGATGTAAGCTTATGACAAGAAGGTCAGGCCTTGAGAATTTCATGAAGGTGATTTAGTGCTGAAAAAGATCCTCCCTATGAAAAAAGACTTTCGAGGGAAATAGATGCCAAACTGGGAAGGTCTTTATGTTGTAAAAATAGCCTTTTCAGGAGAAGCTTTGATTTAGACTGAAATAGATGGAGAAGATTTGCCTAATCCTGTGAATTCTGATTCAGTCAAATGATATTACACTTGAAGAAGAAGAAAAATAAAAAAAGAAAGAAAGAAAAAGAAAGGCGGGTTCAAGATGAAAACCTAAAATGAGTGTCTTGAAACCAAAGGAGGATTCGAGTTGAAATTCCATAATGGTCGGCTCGAATATTCAAGATTTAAGATGATTGATTCCCTCGGAAGCCTAATATTTAGGGAAAGATTCTCATACTCATACATCTTTTATACGATCTGAATCTTCAAGACACATGTTAACTTTCAAGAAAGATTTGGATGAAGAAATATAATGATTCAACATTTGATATCCACTGTATTTATCCTTTGTTCTTCCTGTGATGTTTACTTGTTTCTTGTCCCAAAGGATTATACTTTTGCCTCTTTTAAATGAAATGTTTTGAGTTTGATTCATTTCTCATTGCATTCAAAAATAGTGATCAATAACAACATCATTTATTATGCTTTACATTGAAAAGTGTTAGAGTATAGAGATTTCAAAATAGGTGTTTATCGGAGAGCATATACAAAAATATGATCATTGAGAAAGAAAGGTTAAAATGAGTAAATCAGTTTTAATTTAATCTTATCTTTCCCAAGCAAAAAAGTCCCAAATTTAAAGATGAACAGTAAGAGAGGTCATTCATTCCGACTGAATTTCTCAGAAAATCAACTAGTGGCCAAAGAATCAACAAAGTAAGATAAACTTTCTCGGGGTGGATCATAGAATCCAAGTTCATGAACGAGAGGTTCAAAAAGTAACCATAGTCATAACCCAAATATTGGAAAATGCAGAAATCTTATGTGTTATGAACAGAGAGCATGAGAAAGCTTAATTGCCAGTCTCGATTTACGTATAACCCTTTAAACATGCATGACAACTCATATATATTTAGAACATCTTTAGGGCATGAAATCATGACATATGACATTTTTTACAGGATCTTCAAGACCTATCTCATCATGGAATAAACGAATTAATCATCATCATCTATGGTCAGATCTCCTCATCACGTAGGATCCGTGTCAACTTTGGATAAGAAAGATTCATCATAATATGAGCAGTGACGACCAGCTGTCCTCATTGCGTAGGAACTATGTTATCCCAGATAACCAGCTGTCTTCATCACCTAGAAACCATGTTATCAACTTTATATGGTCAGAACTCTTCATCACGTATGAGCTGTGTCATCACTCGACCTGATATCCTCATCATGTAGGAGCTGTGTCAACCTTCGATAACCAGCCGTCCTCATCACGTAGGAACCGTGTTATCACCTTTAGATGGCTAGAACTCTTCATCATGTATGAGCCGTGTCATCACCCAACCTGATCTCCTCATCACGTAGGAGCCGTGTCAACCTTAGATAACCAGCAGTCCTCATCGCGTAGGAACCAAGTTATCACTCTTCCTAAAGATGGCCAAGAACTCTTTATCGCGTATGAGCAGTGTCATTGATGAGTGTTTAGAATCGTTAATCTTTTCTCGTTATTTCTTTGATTTTGTGGAATTATTACTGCTGAATTGGTCGTGTTATGCTTGTTTTTGTACATGTCCTTACTTTCCAGAATTAGTGACAAAACGGGCTCATTCTGTTTTTTATTATTTGGTCATAGTTGGAGCCATGGGCACGACTCTGGGCATAACGCGGTCCGACGTGGCAGTTTCTAGAAGGTCCAGTCAGCGATGGTTTCTAGAAGACTTCCTCCGCACACCTTCTGGAAGATGGATGAGCAGAGTTGCATTAGGAGACTAGTTTTAAGTTTGAATTTAAATTAAACAATTATCTTTAGGATTATTTTATTTTATTTTCTTTGTTTATCCTTAGGCTTTGAGAGACTATAAATACCCACTTGGGGTAAGCCTAAAATCATCACTCAAATTACAATCTTCTTTTCTCTCTAGTTTTTATAAAAGCTTTCTCTTTTTACTTTTCAAGTTTTTTATTTTCTTTTATTTTCAAGCTTTGTTTTAATATGCTAAGTATGCCTTTTGTCATGCTTAGCTAAATTTTTCATAAGTCGAGAGCTAAAGCGATGACTCAATTCCATCAGGAGAATTGAAATATGCCTTTAATATCTTCGGAATATCACTCTCAACCTCTGCGCTTATTTTTCAAAATCAAAATAGTTTTCAAAATCAAAGATTGACTTTGGTCAAGTGGTTGTTGCGATTAAATGTGTGGGAGGAAGATTCGACTTATAGAAAGAAAATCCGACTCCTGGGAACACACTTGGTGAGATGGCTTCAAGAGGGAATTAAGATCGGAATTGACAGTTATTGAAGCAACAATCCGAGTCGATTGCACGAACTTAAACAATAATTGATCTACGACAATTAATGTTGATATAATCAATTCTCGAAGCCAGAATCAAAGATTTCCTTGGGTATTCGGTATACAAAATGGAGTCATGATGATAGCCCTGGTAGACAAAGTAACCGACGTGAATCCCAAAGGGAAAATCTAATTTGATGATCTAAAGGAAATTGAGTCATAGCGAGCTTGAGGTTGTTTTTACCAAATCTGTTTTCAACTTTTAGTCTTTTCTTATTTTTACTTCAAATTGCATTTATTATTATTTAAAGTCTTTTTACCAAAATCCCCCCATTTTACTGTTTCACGCCTGGTTTAAACAATTCAGACAGAAAGTTAGAATTTTCTAAGTCCCTGTTGAATTAACCCTTATTTCTCTTTACTACGTATTTCCTTATTATTTAATTGAGAAAAAGGAATTTATTTTGACATTAAAAAGGATAGTTGTGAGTCTTCTTTTGACTAGAACTTCTTGTTATGTAGGAGTTTTGTCACCCTTAGACGACCCGAACTCTTCATCACATATGAGCAGTGTCATTTCCCAAATCAAACATTATCAAGTTTCCAAAACCAAAAAAGGGAACCGAAAAAAAACTAGTTGTCTTTTTTCGTCTTTGCCCTATTCTTGTTAACACAAGAATGTGCAAAGAGGGGCAGCTGTAGACACCTGTTTTTATCTGGGTTTATTATTATTATTATTATTAATAAAATAAAATTACATGTTTGCAGGCCAATCCCGGAGCCTAGTAGAACCCAACAACTTATTGAAGACCCATTTAGAGTCCAAATACATTAACCCAATAGACTCGGGCCCGATTTGACCCAAACCTGGCCCAATTCAATCATTAGGGTTTTTAAACCCTAAATCAACCAAGTCGTAGCAACAGAAGACTACAGCTCCCGTCGGCACCACCCCTCTCCCTTCGCGAATGGACCACTGCCAAATGTTCCTAAGCTACCGCCAATCAACACCATCATCATCACTTACGCCAAACATCACTCAAAGGCATAAAAAACTCGACATAATATTAGTGCTCCACTAAACGATTTTTAAGCTAAATGAAATCTTGAAAAATCAGTAGGTTGCCCTACCCATTATTCGACATCAGTGGAAGATCCACTACAAAACAACTATAAAGAAGGCCACCATTTGGAGAAAAAAAACAAAGAAGAGCTTTACCTTGAATCCTTCGACAAATATATATCCGGTGATTGGACTACAAACCCGAACGGGGAAGAGGTTAAGAGTGGTGAGTAGGCTGACATATCTTGACAATGGCCTCATCGGACGACAGGTTTAGCGGAGATACAAGGTAAACCTTACGGTTTCCTTTTCTAGATCTAGGTTTATATGCAAGTTTTTAGGCTAAACTAAGGCTAAATATAAGGTAAGGGTAAAAAAAGTGTGTTTTGAGATGAGTTGGGTACCTCCGGTCGCCAGAACTGTCGTGCGCCACAGCGAGCTTCGTCGCGGTTCCCTTTCCCGACGAGGGGAAAGTTGAGAGAATTCTCAGCTTTCTCTCTCTCTCTCTCTCTCTTATTTCTACTGAAACAAATAAAATGAAGAGTGGAGAACTAAAAGCCCATATTTGGGCTTATATGTCATGATGAAGCGAAGCTGTTTCAACAGGGACCTTTTATGTGTTTTTAATGGTATATTAATGATTTAAGTCCTTGTTGTTTTGTAACATAATAGTTTAAACATTAAATGAAGTTTTATTTTTATTTCAAGAGCTTATATTTTACCATTTACATTTTAATCCTATTTTTATATGTTACGCATTATTTTAAATATTTGACATAGGTCACTATATGTTTAATTTATTATATAGATCGGTTTATTTGTTACTTATTATATTTAAAAAAAAATCTTATGTATTTATATGTATATATTTTACTATTCTAACTTTTAGCAAACATTATTTTATTAATTTTGATGTTATTTATTCGAATATATTTCAAGAACACTTTTAAATAATAAATTCAAAGTAAATTAAACACACTTTAATAAATGGATTGTTTTTTAAATTTATATTTGATTTGTAATTTCCACCATTACAACAAAGTGTAAGCGAAACAGTACCAATTTTTGGCATTGTGGGGTGTTAGTCCTTCCCCACACGTAACCGACTCCCGAGCCTATTTTAATCGAATCTTTGGTAAACGCAGACCAGTTTTTTGTCTTAAAATGATTTTTCTTAAAATTTTTTTAAAAGACATTTTTAGGTATTCGACCTACCTAACCTATAGGTTGATGGCGACTCTTTTAAATTTTATCCAAATTAATTTTAAATCACTAATTTTCCAAAATTTAAAGTCGTAACTGTTGGTAAAACAATATTTAATTGTTCCACCTAAAAACGATTATGACAAATTATCAATTTCTTCAATGTACAAAAATTAAATATTCTTTTTTTATAATATAAAAACTAAAAAGAATTTTTAGATATAGGACCATGACTCATAATTTAACCCCACAAAAAAAAACGCTTAAAATATTAAAATTTTAACCCAAATATTTCCACCATAGAGTTAGATGGCATTCGAAAATTTGATTTAATGAAATTTAGTGTTGAGTTCAAATTGACGATTTAATTCACTTCAATTCTTGTTAGCTTTAATTGGAGCTTAAAGAAGGTTGACTAAATCAATTAATTACTGCCATCTTTATATTGATATAACTTATAAGTAGCTATATATCTATGCAACTTTAATTCCTATTTTTGTTGTTTAAAATAAAAATGTTTAAACTATACCTCAAATTAATTTTTAGATTTAATGTAAAAATAAGTGCCTAAACTTTACCTCAAAGAGTGATTTGGTATCTAAAGAATTTTCACTAAAAATTGGTGTCTAATGCTTTCTCAGTTACACTTGTAGGTGTCCGTTATATATTTTTTAAATTTTTTAGTAATAAAAATATTATTTTTAATAGAAAATAAAAAATAATTTATTTACAAAAGAACCCCAAAATTATGAAAAAAAACTCTAAAAAACTAAAATCTTCCATTTCAACCCATTACCAACCGTGAAATGTCGGAGGAGCACCGACGGAGCGACGATGATGATTGGTTTTGAGCGGAACTACACGGTGGTTTGAATGATGGTGACGGTGTGGCTTATAGAGGTCGGGATCAGCCGTAATCGACGAAAAACAACTATGGTGCCTTAAAATCTGACAAACCTTCGAACGCTTCTCCACGGCAAACGGTGGAAGCTTACGACGAAAGACCAACGGGAGTTTGATCGAGTATCGACGCCGGTGCTAATGATGGTTGCGGTAAGGATCACGACTGGCTGGACAACGACCATGGATGGGGATGGGAGAAGGCGGGAGAAGAAGAAGAAAAGGGGTTGCTGCTTTGCTCGATGATTTGGGTTTTTATTTTAATAATAAAAACTATTTTAATACTTTTAAATTTTTAAAATAAATTCTTAAAATTATGAGAGCTCGACATGTGCCACTTAACGGTCAAATTTAACGACCGTTACGGTCAAAGCACCTAAAAGTTCTCCGATGAAAACGTTAGACACCTAATTTTAATGAAAAATTCTTTAGGCACTAAAACATTTTTTTCATTATACTTTTAGATGACTGCCGTTATATTTTTTGATTTTTTAAATGTAAAAATATGATTTTTAAAAAAAATAAAAAAATAAAAAATATATATCAAAAAAGACTTTCCCTTCCCGTCCCCCCCATTTCCCTCCCCTCTCCTGTCCCTGTCCCTTGTTCACCCCATTCACTGTGAAATGTCCTACAATTCTTCAAATCTTGCAAATCAAATTATTGTAAATCGTCGAACGGTTTAAATGACTGTAAATCGTCGAACGGTTTAAATGACTGTAAATCATCTGCAAATTACAAGTACCGACGATGGATATTTGGAATTAGGGTTAGAGTTTAGGGTTTAGAAATTTAAGTTTTGGGATTTATGAATTTAAGGGGATTTTTACAATGGAAAAAGGGACGGTTAGCAGTGAAGGTCCGGTGATGGGTGGGTGACCATTGGAAGATGGTAAAGGTGGCCGGTGATAGTCGACGACGGCTGGTAACGTGGGTTGAAATGAAAAATTTTAAGGTTTAGGGATCTACTTTATAATTTTTGAAAAAAATGGATTTTCTTTTAAATTAATAATATTCTTATTTTTTAAAAAATATTTTTTTAAAAAATATGAGGGTGACATGTGCCACTTAACGATCAAATTTAACGGCGATTACAGTACACACACCTAAAAGTGTAATGTTGAAAATGTTAGGCAATTATTTTTAGCGAAAAATTCTTTAGATACCAAAAATCAATTTGAGGTATAATTTAGGCACTTATTTTTGTATTAATTTTTTTTTATTAATAGATTTCTTCTTCTTTTAATCTAGTCCCTCAACTTTATATTCTATTCATTTTGGTCACTCAATTGCATCTTTTTTGCAAATTCTTTATTTCCACCAAATTCATTGGCTTCTTCATATCATTATACTCTCATCAATACTTTATCCTCAAACTCATTTTTTAAATAATATATATATAATATTATATGTTATTTTATTTAAGAAATAACATTGCAAGTCTTACTTACACATGCAAAAAAGAATATGAAGGAATATATATATATATATATATATATATATATATATATATATATATATATATATATATATATATATATATATATATATATATATATATATATATATCATTTATGGTTAGAGAAAGTTGTTTAAATTGTAACCAATTATAACATGACATTACAAATAGTTATATTTAAATTTAAAGTAGAAACTTGAACAAATATATTTGATTCGATTCAACTCGAATTTCATAAACTCAACTAAAAAGTTCATAATAAATTTAAGTAGATACTCATAAATTTTTCTAACCCAAAATTTTCACTCGAATTGGTTAAATACTCCGCCTCAAATATAAATATAAATCTAATAAAATAAAAATATATTACACATAATTATAAGCTTAGGGTATAAAATTGATTAAGTTTTGGTCAGTTGACATTGTTATCGATATATTTTATAAAAGAATATGAGATTAAGTATTGAAAGATTAAAATTAAGACTCAAAGAGAAATAACCATAAAAATAGCTTATCCTCATTCTTAACCAAACTTAGGTTTATATACACTTTACATCATAACTTCACACGTAACTGTTAGAGTATGCCCAAAGACCAATCATATGATCATTTTAATAATACATTTATTTACCGATTTTATTGAATAAAGGTATTGCCACTATTATTTTCAGTTATATGTTTGTGTTTAACATAAACTGAAAGATAATAAAGTCCATACAATAACATTATTATTATTAAAAGATCCATAATCAAGTATTATTATGGGCATGAACAATAATAATACACTTAAGACTAACATGTTATTGATTGATGACAACGAGTTGTCATTGACATAGAGATGTCATAATTGATGCAGGATTATATTGTTAGAGAACAATGTATTGGATTGACCCACCATGAGCATATGTCTTGGATTATTATATAATGGTAATAACATTGCTCATGGTGATGACTATATATGATTCTCAAACTTGAGACTAATGTTATCCCTAAATATATTATTATATGTTTTGATACATTTAAACATGCTCCGCAACTGGTTGCACTGTAAAGATTGTTATTGAATATATATCGATATATATAGTGGGGTGTGCATGATTAAGATAGGATTTTTCCTTCCTACAAAATAGGAAATATATCACATGCCACTTGATTGAGTGAGACTAGAAATGCATGGCCATGCTCGAATAAATTGATACGAGATTTCACAAATTATTCGTTAATTATAGTCTACTCTAGATATGAAAAAACGATAGATGGGCTATACAATTGTGACTATTTAAAAGACTTGTGCCTATTCTAGATATAAAGGACAAAAGGATGTAATACATAAAAGAGTTAATCACGAAGATGATATGTCGAATCATAATTTCTTGTAACTTAGGTGAAAATGATATATTGCTAGATGTTACTCATTGTATGTAATAGTAGAATTGTTCTAATAATTACTACTAACGTTACAAGAACCTATAGGGTCACACCCTAGGATTGAAATGAGCAAAGATGTACAATTTTTTGTATGTTACTAAAATACATCTAGAGTTAATATATGTATATTTGATATACATATGATCTTAATTATCCCGAATATAGTAAGTAAACATTAAAAGAATGTAATTTTGATTACAACTCTTTTAATCGATATTTAATTCGGAATAATTAAATAAGAGTTTAAATAAACGTTAAAGATTGTAATTTAGATTATAAGTCTTTAATGGATATTGAATTTGAATTAATTAAATAAGATTTTTTATTAATTCTAAATAACTTAAAATCCCTAATATGTTAGGGTAACTGATATATTTAGAGTGAGGTAAGGTCTAGCAGCCATTTTTCTTCAGTAATTTTTCTCAAAACTATTTTTGGGAAAATAAAATTTTACTCTCATTCGAGTGAACTAAGTAGAGGCCGAAATGTGTTTTCGTGGAGGTTTACGATTTGAACAATTCGTGATCACCATTAGTCGTTGTTGTCTTTGTTGTTTTTCAAGGAACCCATTGTAAGTCTTCACATCCTGTCCTCCCGATTTCAATTTTACGTACTTGGATCGCTGGCGTGACCATCGAAGTTTTGTTTCCATTGTGTTGTGGGGTGCGCCGACGGTCCTAATAGTAACTTCAAAACAGAAACATAATAGATTCCTAACTAACTGATAACTCTGTAAAAATACTATATTTTAGGTCTTTTTACTTAAGTTGTTGATTGTCTAAAAGCCATTGACATAACATTTAAGTTGCATATAGTTGTATTTAGGACATTGCTGCATGTGGTGGATAAGTTTTTGCCACGACAAATTTTGTTTGATTAAACTGATGTTGCTAATGAGAAGGGTTTTGTGTTGGCTGTGATGATGCAGGTGATAGGATATGACCGAGGAAGAATTTATTTGTCGAGACAAATTATGTGCTAGGGCCAGAGGAACTGAAGATGATGACCATGAGGAATAATTTTTACTGTGGCTATTTTTATCTCGCAGATCTGACATAGTATGAGACAAAATTACTGACGTAGCGTGACCAGCTATCCAAGGCACCTCACGTGAACCCCTACTTATGCTAAGGATTTGGGATCACTTCCAGCTGTAATTTTATTCACACAATGGGTGTGAATTCAAGGGTAGTTGTGGAAATTTTAAGGGCACTAAACCCTAAAAATTCCTATTATAAATAGAACATTATATCCTCCATAAAGGAGGAGAGACATATACCCTAAAAGAAAGACTTGGAGAAAGGCATCTGCGACACCTCTTTTCTATCGTTCCCCCTCTCGTCCGTCCTTGGTGCCCTCCATAGAAGCTTCGCCGGAGCAACGAATAGGCCCTCAAGAGAGGCTAACTCACTAAAGCAGTCATGGTGGTGGTATGATGTCATGGAAGAGCTCTGTTCTAGGATTTTTTCTTCCTTATGGTCTTTATTACTTATATTTTAAGGGCTTGTACTTAATGAATATTTTTGGGATGATGTTAGCCACACCATAATTATTTTATTTGGTGTTGGAAATACCTGGATGATATTTTATTTTATGGTTAATGAATGATTAAGTATGTTTTGTTCACTGTTTTAATTTGTTGCCTTTACACTATTAGAGCTTTTGAAAGATTGCATGGTGCCTTGGCAAAATATTCCTATTCTTTGCAAGAGCTTTCGAAAGATAGCCATTTTTCTATGAGTTGATACCTAATATCAAGAGAGTTAGGTTAGATCTATCTGAACAATGGAACTAATATGATATGGTGAGGTTCTAATCCGCATTAGAGATAAGGAGAGGATTTCATGTCACTAAGAAGGATAAATGCTTAAGTAGATAGGCTCGCGCTACTATTTACGCTGAGGGGTATTGCCATAGCAACAGTTTGACAAAACCAAGGGTTGTAGTTCACGCTGAGTAGTATTGCCGTAGGAATAGTTTGTCAGGTTATGTGCTAGTGATACTCTTGGAACACTTTACTAAATCCTGTCGGGCAATATAGGCTTAGCATATTAGATCATCCTAGACATATATTAATTTCTCGCCGTAACAAATCAAACCCAAATGCTCTGTTAGAAGTTTGATTGTGTGAGGTTTTTAGTTTATATTCAAAACTAAAACATTTTTAGCCTTAACAACTTTTATTTGTTTGCTATTGCATATTTTTCTTGCCACGACAAAACTTTTTTGCTCACTTCACACTTTTCTTTCCTCGACATACTTTTTCCATCTATTCATACCATTTTCTACTACTTATTTTTTCCTTTGTGAATACCATTAGACAAGAAACTTAGGATTAGTTAGTGATACCTAGTTCTAGCTGTAGCAATCTTTAAAGATTCCCCCCAATCCATGTGGAGACAATAACTCACTTACTACTATATTACTTGCATCGATTGTGTATACTTGCATATATTTCTGTGCCACAACACACACATTTACAAGCGATCAAGTTTTTGGTGCCGTTACCCGGGATTGGCAAGTGGCAGAATTTTGATAAGTTTTGATATATTAAATTTTATTTTCTTGTCATAATTTTTTTATTTGTTTGTTTTCTTAATTTCTTTTATAGGTTTTTGTCGTTGCATGACCAGAAGATGTGCTGACGAACCGTTAATTCCTATCCAACCTAAGATCGAGCAATTATTCAAAAAAAAGGTGACGTGCTCAGTATGCCAGAGGTAAAATGAATCAACTACCATATTAGGCTGATAACCAAATGGAGGATCAAGCATATCCTATGGTCACGAAAAATAATATTCCCAGAAATATTGCAAGACCACGAGCTGTACGAGACCACTTAACCCATATTCTCAATCATCTCTATCCTGGAATTGTGGCACCGAAAATTTAAAACCCACTTTGAACTCAAACCGGTGATGTTAAACATGCTAAATTCTATCGGTCAATTTGGTGGCTTGCTTGATGAAGATGCTAGGAAACATGTACGTGCTTTCCTTGAAATGTGAGACTCGTTTAGGAAACAAGGTGTGTACAAAGACATGCTGAAGCTAAAATTTTCCCCTATTCTTTACGCCACCGAGCAAGAGCTTGACTTAGTGGAGTCCCATCCGGGTCAATGGAGTCTTGGGCTGATTTGTGCAAAAACTTTATGCTTCAATATAATCTACCTAAAATGAATACCCAGCTTCGCAATGACATCGTAAGTTTTCACCAAGGCGATGAAGAGTCTATGTATGAGTGTTGGGACCGATACAAAAATTTTCTTCGCAAGTGCACCAACCATGAATTCCATGACAGGACTCAAGTTATAATGTTCTTCAATGGAGTCAACGTACCCACTTCCATGATATTTGATGCCTTGAGAAATAGTACTCTACTTGATAAATCACCCGAGAAAGACTTTGATATCCTTGATAGGATAGCCAACAAAGATTATCAATTCTCGTCTACAAGGCTTGGAATTGGAAGGAAATTATCTGAGGCATTTAAACTTGACGCGAAGGATTCAGTGTCTACCCAACTTTCTTCCATAACAAATATTTTGAAAATTTTGCAGCATTCCAGCGAGGTGAAATAAGTCAAGGTAACCAGCAACATGCATTTTTGTTGCGGAAACCATCATGAGAGTGAATGTCTAAAAAATCAGGAGTCTATCAATTTCACGGGCAATTTCCTTAGAAGCAATAACAACCCCTACTATAATACCTATAATCCTGGATAGTGACAGCATCCAAATCTTTCATGGGGTAATCAAGGGACCAATAACAACAATGCATGCAACCTTAACATGCCACAACAAAATATTTTTGAACCTCAAAATTTTCAACATCAACAATTGTCGTGGCAAAATATTAACAAGGGTTCAACATCCTCCTCAAATTCTAACTCCCTCGAAGCTTCATTGCAAGAATTCATGGCCTCAACAAAGGCCTTTTTATATGAACACTTTCATCAATAAAAAACCAAGGCACTCTGTTACAAAGCCAAACATCTTTATTGCAAAGTCATAGTTTATCTTCGAGAGCGTTGGAGAACCAAGTGGGCTAAATTGCCACGGCATTACATTCTCACCCACGACATTACACATGAAGAGTTTGAAGGTCAAGCTAAAATTGCTGAACAAGAAGATTTTCCCAAGGATTAGGACAAGGACGATGGTTCAATAAGTCATCCTACTGATGGAGTAGAATTTATTTCCATGGAAAAAGTTTCATCCCCACATGCAGCATATGAAGAAGCATAACGATGAGATCCAATTTAAAAAGTTTGTTGATGTCCTTGATAAGTTGTATATTAAAGTTCCACTGCTCGAGGACATTTAGAAGATGCCTTCCTATGCCAAATTTTTGAAGGATATTGTCATGAAGAAGAGAAAGGTGGAAAAACTAGAAATTGTTACCACGAAGAAAGAATATTTGTATGCACTAAGTAAACTTCCGCTGAAGCAAAGATATTCTAGCAGCTATTTTATACCATGTTCTATCGATGACAACTATATTGGGAGAGCCCTATGTGACTTGGGATCAAGCATAAATTTGATGCCCAAGTTCATATTTTTAAAGCTAAGAATGGATAATTTTCGACCAACCACCGTGATTTTGCAACTAGCTGATCGATCACACATTCGTCCTGAGGACAGAATTGAAGATATCATCATAAAACTGGACAAGTTTGTCTTTCCAGCAGACTTCCTTATTATAGACTGTGAGGTTGATGACAATGCACCTCTTATTCTTGGACGTTCTTTCTTAGTCATAGGGCACATCCTAATAGATTGTGAGAAGGGAGAGTTTACGATGAGGGTGGCTGATTAGAGTGTCACAATCAATGTCTTTAACACTCTTAAATATATTGATGATTCTAAAGAATGCCATTGCATTGAAGACATGGATTCAATGGAGGAAGTTGGGGAAGATATTTTTGGCCAGGGCAAATTTTTACACCTAGAAGAGTATAATACTCAAGGCCAAGACAATATTTTCCAGATAGAGAAGTGTGAAAAATTTTCCACGACGATTTTTTACAGCCAGAGGAAAAGAACAAAATTTGCTAAGGCATATTTTTCCCTATTGAGGCAAATGAAAGACTTACTAAAGATGAATTAAATGCAGAGACTGTGGACTATTTATTGGAGGTGGAACAGTCAAGCTTACTACAAGCTAGACCATGTATGAGATTCAAACCCCTTAACTTCAACGAATTCATTCCTTCAAAACCTTCGCTACATCATGCACATACATTAGAATTTAAACCTATTCCATCACATATGAAATATGCTTATCTAGGTAGTGATAATACTTTGCCAATTATAATTTATACTAGTCCAACCCCCGAGCAAGAGTGTATCTTGTTGAATGTTTTATCATAGCATAAAAAAGCTCTTGAGTGGACTATGGCAGACTTGAAAGGAATCAACCCTACCATACTCATGCATAATATCCAATTAGATGATTGTCACGACACTTTTTCAGAACCCCAACAAAAACTTAACCCAAAAATAAAGAAAGTGGTGATAAAGGAAATCATCTAATGGCTTGATGATGGAGTGGTCTGTCCCATATCCAATATCTCTTTGGTTAGCCCAGTTCAATGCGTGCTGAAAAAAGGAGGTGTGACCATGATAAAGAAAGAGAACGATGAGTTTTTGACAACAAGAACCGTCACGGGGTGGAGTATTTGTATTAACTATCATAAACTAAACAAAGCAACGAAGAAGAACCATTTCCCCTCCCTTTCATCGATCAAATGCTTGATTGTTTGGCAGGCAAAACATTTTATTGTTTCCTTAATGGATATTCTAGGTATAACCAGATCACCATAGCACCAAAAGATTAGGAGAAAACCACTTTCACATGCCCATATGACACCTATGCCTTTAGGAGGATGCCTTTTGGATTATGAAATACCCCGACAACTTTTTAAAATGTATGATAGCCATTTTTTGAAACATGATAGAGGATTTCTTGGAAATATTCATGGATGATTTTTCCATATCAGGCGATAACTTTGACCGATGCCTCGGTAACTTATCTAAAGTGCTGAAGCGATGCGATGAGGCCAGCCTTGTGCTAAACTAGAAGAAATGTCACTTTATGGTATAGAAAGAATTATGTTGGATCAAAAAATTATCTTCGCAAAATTGAGGTTGATAATCCCAAGGTAGAAATAATTAAGAACCTACCTCCACCCACCATCGTGAAGGGATAAGGAGTTTCCTAGGGCATGCATGGTTCTATAGGCATTTCATCAAGGATTTTTCAAAGATTTCAAAGCCTTTATGTCCTTTGCTTTAGCAAACTCAATCGTTCGTGTTCAACAATGAATACCTCAGTACGTTAATGGATTTGAAGAAAAAACTTGCCTCAACACCAATTGTTATTCCACCTGACTACGAAACCCCTTTTGAGCTCATGTGCGATGCAAATGACTATGCAATAGGGGTGATGTTGGGACAAAGAAAAGGTAAAATCTTTCATGTCATTTATTATGCTAGTCATACCCTAAATAATGCACAACTTAACTACACCACCACTGAAAAAGAGCTACTTACTGTGGTATTCGCTTTTGATAAGTTTATGGCTTATCTTATAGGCACTAAGGTCATTTTAAACACTGATCACTCAACCATAAGTACCTATTGAATAAAAAGGATGCTAAGCCTAGGCTTATTAGATGGATACTCTTGTTGTAAGAATTTGATTTTGAGGTGAAGGATAGGAAGGGTACCGAGAACCAAGTTACAGATCACTTGTCTAGGCTAGAGAATAAAAATGATTGCCAGGAAATGAAAGAAATTCAGGAGGAAATTCCATGTCGAGAATATATTATTTTCCACGACAGTGTCATGGTATGCTGACATAGTTAGTTTTTCTTGTTAGTGGTATTATGCCTCCAGATTTATCTTCTCAGGACCGAGAAAAGTTCAGACTTGATGTGCGCTATTATTATTGGGATGAACTGTTCTTATTCAAACAATGTGGAGATTAAACAATCCAGAGATACGTCTCAAAGAATGACACAAGGATATTCTAATACATTGCTATACATCCCAGTGTGGAGGACACTTTGGTGGGATGAGGACTACTACAAAGGTCCTCCAAATTAGCTTCTATTTGCCTACCTTGTTCAAGAATGCGCAAGACTTCTATAAGTCATGTGATCATTGCTAAAGCACCAGGAATATATCAAAGAGAAATGCGATGCCATGGCAAAATATTTTGGAAGTGGAACTATTCAATGTATAGGGGATCAATTTTATCCCATCATCATTTGGCGATCTATACATACTTTTGGTTGTGGACTACATATCTAAATGGGTTAAGGCTGTGGCAATACCTAGAAATGACTCCAACACTGTGCTAAAGTTCTTGCACAAAAATATATTAACACATTTTGGAGCACCAAAAGTAATTATCAGTGATGAGGGCACCCACTTTGACAAAAATTTAATTGCCAAGGCACTGCAAAGATATGGGGTGCACCACAAAATTACCATGACATACCACCCCTAGACCAATGGGTAGGCTGAGGTCTCCAATCGTGGGATCAAGAAAATACTCAAGAAGGTGGTCAATCTAAGAAGAAAAGATTGGTCGCCAAAGCTAGATGAGGTACGGTGGGCTTATCGCACAGTGTTTAAAACACCACTAGAGATGTCTCCATTCAAGTTTATCTATGGCAAGGTATGTCACTTGCCTGTTAAACTAGAACACAAGGCATTTTGGGTCATCAAGAAACTTAACATGGATGCACATATTGTTGGCGAAAGGAGGTTGCTGAAGCTAAACGAGATGGAAGAATTTATAGCCAAGCGTATGAGAATCCCGTCTCTACAAGGAAAAGAAAAAAGGTGCATGACAGAAAAAATTTACCATGAAATTTTTTCCTTGCCAGCAAGTACTACTCTACAACTCAAGCCTCAAGTTGTTTCCAGGCAAGCTGAAGTCAAGATGGTCAGAACCTTTCTTACTGAATCAAGTACATAGTCATGACGCGATAGAAATCAAGAACTTGGATAATGGGACAACTTTTAAAGTAAATGGACAAAGGATGAAGGCCTATAATGGAGCACCCATCTTGCGCGACATGTAGGCATTGCTGCTACAAGACGTCTAAGAGTTTGCCCCTACACTCTAAATAAATTTTGTCTTGGCAACAATATTTTGCATTCTATACATAAATAAATTTCCTTTCTTTTAATTTGCATGAGTTATTTTATATTTATTTTATTCCCTAACTTTGTCTCTTCAACTAATTTTTGACATATGACAGCTTAGGATCAAGCTCACACATTGATGAGTTTGATGACAATGCCCCGGGTGAAGTATTGGAGTGCGGTGCAAAATCCATTGTTGCATCATGGATGGAAGATGTGGTGACTGCCATCCAAGAGATAAGAGAGAGGCTGGAGCATTTAGAGGGACACATGGATACCTTCTTTATTTATGTCAGGGTGTGGAATGCCAAGCTTAATGCATTCTTCAAGGAGCTGCTACCAATCTCCAATGAGGATCTCCCGCAGTTCCCAGACGACATCTTACCCAAACCATCACCAATAGGAAGACATATATTCTTTGCCTCGGTGCAGAATATTCAACCTGACTCTCTAATCGATATCTCCCCACTTTCCAAACACTTCTCTTTGGTTCATGAATAATAACAAGACCAGAATGACGAGCATCCCAGTCCCAGCTCCTCGGAGAATACTGAGGTGATTCCTTCAAGAGTTCTTTGAAGAAGAGATTGCCCCGACTGAAGTTATTGTTGAGCCAGTTATTGAACAACCCACCACTGTGCAAATCACTGAGAAGACCCCCAACCTAAACACTGAACCTACTACCGAGACCGAAGAAATCCAGCCCTTGGAAGTACCAGCTGAGAGTTCCCCTATCAAGGAGATAAAACGTTGAGTTAGTCCCTCCAGGACCAGGCTTCTCCTCAAACACTTTTCTCGTCGAACTACTACTTCTCCCCCATCACCGTTCAACTCTAAAGAGACCAAATCTGACAGCCCACCCCCTCTCAAGCGACAACGCACCCAAGCATCCAGTAAGGCCAACCTACAACAATGAGGTACCTCAACCCCTTTTCATTTGCATGGCATTTAGATTAGTTTAGCTTTACTTAGTTTTGATTCATTGAGGATAATGCATCCCTCAAGTTTGGGGGAGGTGTTGTGTTTCACACTTAGTTCATTGCCTTAATAATGTCTAGTAGAAATAATTTTTTTGTTTTGGCATAAGTTATGATTAGGGAGAATGAGTTAAGGATGCCCAATGATGAAAGAATATTTTTTGCCTTGGCTAGAATAATTGTACATGATTGTTGAGGAGGATAGAGCCAACCTTAGGACTGGATTCTTTGTGACTCTTTTAACACGATTGTATGTTTTCTATGCTTAAATTACATAGAAAATTTTTAGATTAGAACTTTTGTGTGTCTTTGCATAAAATGATTGAAAATATTAAGTTAAACTCCTTAGTGTTATGAATTATGTTAAGTTAAAATAAATGCCTCAACATAACTGTAGAGGGACACTCTTTTGTGCATCGACATTACCTGGAAACCTTACTTGAATAAATGGTAGTCTTGGCACATGAGTGAATGAAATTAGTCACATGATGACTCTACCTGACTAGCTCGGGGGTGGACGATATGTTCCCTTTCACCTAGAGTGTGGGATGGTAGGTGTGATGGGTTGACTCCCCTTGTAGCGATGTTAAGTAAAAAAAATTGATTCAATTTTATGAAATTAAATGAACATGAGTGATGATGTGCTTAATGAATAATTTTATGCATTGTTAAACCAAAAGAACATAGGAGTTTTCTAAATTTATTAAGCATAAACTAGATACAATCACGCACACACACTGACAAATGATCCTGTCCTAGGAAAAGGTAATTGACTTCTCGGTTAGTCTAGCATGTGGAAAAGCTTGAGACTTTATACTTTGCCTTGACACTTTATTTTTCTACTCCTCAGTATCCATTGCTTGAGGAAAAGAAATAACTTAAGTTTGGGGGTGTGATAACTCCATAAAAAACTATATTTTAGGTCTTTCTACTTAAGTTATTATTGTCTAAAAGCCATTGACATAGCATTTAAGTTGCATATAGTTGGATTTAAGACATTTTTGTATGTGGTGGATAAGTTTTTTCCGCAGAAAAGTTTAATTGATTAAAATAATGCTACTAAGAAGAAAGGTTGCGTGTTAACTGTGATGATGCAGGTGATAGGAAATAACTGAAGAAGAATTTATTTGCCGAGACAAATTATGTTCCATAGCCAAAGGAACTAAAGACGATGATTATGAGGAATAATTTTTGTCGTGGCAAGTTTTATCTTTCAAGTCTGACGTAGTACGAGACAAAATTGCTGACGTCGCTTGACCAACTGTCCAAGGCACCTCACGTCTCTTCCAAGGATTTGGGATGACTGCCAGTTGTAATTTTATTAACACAATGGGTGTGAATTCAAGGGTAGTTGTGGAAATTTCAAGTGCACTAAACCCTAGAAATTCCCACTATAAATAACACATTATATCCTCTATAAAGGAGGAGAGACATATACCCTAAAAGAAAGGCTTGGAGAAAGGTGGCTACAACACCTCTTTTCCATCATTCTCCCTCTCATCCGTTCTTAGTGCACTCCATAGCCAAGCTTCGTCGGAGTAGAGGTTAGCTCGATATAGAAGTCATGGTGGTGTCTGATGTCACGATAGAGCTCTGTTCTGGAAGTTATTCTTCCTCATGCTCTTTATTTCTTATATTTTAAGGACTTTTACCAATGAATATTTTTGGGATGATGTTAGCCACACTATAAAATGTTTATTAGGTGTTGGAAATGCCTGGATGATTTTTATTTTATGGTTAATGAATGGTTAAGTATGTTTTTGTTAATTGTTGTTTTGTTCTTTGTTTTAATCTTTTGCCTTGACACTGTAAGAGGTTTTGAAAGATTTCCTGTGCCTTGGAAAAATATTTATAGTCTTTGTAAAAGCTTAAGAAAGATAACCATTTTTCTATGAGTTGATACCTAATATCGAGAGAATTAGGTTAGATCTATGAGAACAAGGGAACTAATCTGGGATGGTGAAGTTCTAATCTGCCTTACAAATAAAGAGATGATTTCATACGACTAAAAAGGATAAATTCTTAAGTAGATAGGCTAGCGTTACTGTTTATGTTGAGGGGTATTATTGTAGATATAGTTTGATAAACCAGGGGTTGCAGTTTACACTGAGTAGTATTGACGTTGCAATAGTTTGTCAGGTTTTGTGCTAGAGATACTCATGGAACACTTTAGTAAATCCTGTCGGGCAACATAAGCTTAACATACTAGATCATTCTAGACATAAATTAATTTCTCGCTGTAGCAAATCCAACCCAAATTCTCTGTTAGAAGTCTGATTCTGTGAAGTTTTCAGTCTATATTCAGAACTAAAACATTTTTAGCCTTAGAAACTTTTATTTGTTTACTATTGCATATTTTTCTTGCTACGAAAAAACTTTTATGCCCACTTCACTTCACATTTTTCTTGCCTCGACATACTTTTTCCATATGTTCATACCATTTGCTATTGCTTATTTTTCATTGTGAATACAATTAGATAAGAAACTTAGGATTAGTTAGTGACACTTATTTCTAGCTATAACAATCTTTAAAGATTCCCTCTAATGCTTATGGAAACTATAACTCACTTACTACTATATTATTTGCATCGATTGTGTATACTTGCACAGATTTGTGTGCTACAACACACATTTACACATGATCACTAACTCTAATCTCACAAAACACACCATAATACCAACATACTTACTGTCTTCCTTCTTTTCTAAACTTCTTGAAACTAATCTTGCTGATAATGTAGAAAAAATATTATTGACACTTTGCAGTCTTAACTCTTCCACTGGTACAACGTTGAGCTACTCCCTGAGACGAATAAAGAAAGGTACTGACAGGGGCTTAGTGAGCACATCCATAATCTGATCCAAAGTTGGAACATAGTTGACTTGAAACAATCCATCCATAACTTTCTCACGAACAAAACACGAATCTAACTCGTCGTGCTGAAGTTTAGCACGATTCACATGATTATCAAAATGAGCAATAACACTGGTGTTATCACAAACAATAACAGGTTTAGTTGTAAGATGTATAACAAGTTCAGTTAATAAAGACTTAATCTAAATCATCTTACACAGGGCATTTGTTAACCCTCGAAATTCAGCCTTTGTTGAGGACCTAGAGATCACATCTTGTTTCTTTGAGCTCCAGGTAACAAGATTTCCACCTAAAACATACAGTGTCCACCTAAAAACACTTGTACCCCAATATGAATAAGAGTATCCAAGTAGAGCAGTATTTACAGATTTTGAACTAAAAAATAACATGTGATCTATTGTTCCCTTAAGATATCTCAAAATTCTCGTGACTATTTTCCAATGCTTGTCAAGAGTTGACTGCATAAACTTACTAACTTTTTTCACACCAAACTAGATATTAGGTTGAGAAGTAAAAATATGTTAAAGAGTACAAACAACTTGTCTAAAAATAGTTAAATCTAAATAGGGATCACCATCCTCTGCAGAAAATAACCATATGGTGGAGCAGAAACAAAAAAGTGACGATCTTGTCAGCAATCCAAGTATGTTAAATCTGAAACCTGGAAGAAGAGATGTGATTACTTACATTGGGTTCATTGAAAATCAGCAAATATAGCAACAACTAATGGAAATCACGAACAGTTTGAATCCTAGCATCCACAAAAATCCGTCTAGGCCTCTACTTAGTTCACCCTGTTAAATAGCTTTTAAGAGCAAAACCTTTTCTAAAAAAAGGTTCTAGGAATTTTAGGATTTTTCAAAAGACATAAAAACGGCTTCTAAACCAATATATCCCTTATATATGTGTCGCCCTAACTATTAGGGCCTTTTAAAAATTCAAAATTTAATTGGGAGTTTAATTACTTTAATAATATTAATAAATTTGGTATTCTTGTGCAATTAAAATTACTCTCTCTCTCACACACACACACACATATATATATATATATATTAATATTATATACACAATTTATTCATCTACAATCAAATTATACATATGTGGCACATTTATGAGTTGCATTCTTTTCAACCATTGGGTGCGATCCTATAGGTTCCTGTAACGTTAGTAGTAATAATTAGAACTATTCTAATATTAAAAACAATGAGTGACATCTAGCAATATGTCATTGTTATCTAAGTTACGGGAAGTCATGATTCGACATAACATGTCTGTGACTAATTCTTTTAATGTATTATATCCTTTTGTCCTTTATATCTAGAATAGGCACAAGTCTTGGAACAATCACACTTGTGTAGCCCATCTATTTTTTCTTGATATCTAGAGTAGACTATGATAAACAAATAATTTGTGATATCTCATATCAACTTATTCGAACATGGCCATGCATTTCTAGTCTCACTCAATCAAGTGGCTTGTGATATATTTCATATGATGCAGGAAAGACAAATCCTATCTCGATCATTCACACGCCTCTACATATATCGTGATATGTTCAATGTAAGTCTTTATAGTACAACCAGTTATGGAGAACACTTAACCTTATCAAAACATACAACAATATATGTTGAGATTGTAATGATCTCAAGTCTAAGGATTATACATATAGTTGTCACAATGAGAAATATCATGATCATCACATTATTATACATACATTATTATAAATTATTCGATGCATAAAAATACAATAAAATAAAATAACGGGAATACCTTTATTTTCTAAATATGGTAAATAAAACTTGTCAATACAATCATCACATGATTATTCTTTGGGCATACTCAACAATCTCCCACTAGCACTAAGACCAATCACTAACGTATTTAATACCGAGTGACTTAGTGTGACGTTCATACTTTTGTTGTGATAGAGGCTTCGTCAAGGGATCAACAATGTTGCCACCAGTGTGTACTCTACATATCTCCCATCTCCTCAATCTATGATATCTCGAATAAGATGGAAACACCTAATAATATGTTTGGATCGTTGATGGTATCTGGGTTCCTTTGCTTGTACAATGGCTTCATTGTTATCATAATGAAGTTTTATAGCATATGATATGCTAGGAACAACCCCTAGTTCAGATATCAACTTCTTGATCTAAACAACCTCTTTTGATATTTCATTGGCTGCTTTATACTCAGCCTCTATTGTAGAATAAGCTACTGTATCTTGCTTTGAACTTTTTCAGCTCCCAACACCTCTCTGTTAAAACAAAACAAAAAAGAAGATTATGATTGTGAGTCATCATTGTCAGTTTGAAAGTTGACATCAATATAAATTTTACAGTAACCTATTCTTCGCCTCCATAGATAAGAAATGTATCCTTAGTTCTTCTTAAGTACTTAAGGATATTTTTAACTGTAACCCAATGATTTTCACAAGGGTTTCCCTGATAAAAACTCTTCATGCTCAAAGCATACGATACATCTTGTCGAGTACATATCATGGCATACATGATAGAAAAAATAACTAAATCGTATGGAATCTTACTCATTCGTTCCCTCTCTTGTGGGGTTGAAGGACACATTTCCTTTGAAAGAGAAACACCATGTCTCATAGGCAAGAATCATTTCTTGGATTCTTTCATACTAAACCTTTTAGTGACTTTGTCTATATATGTACTTTGACTCAAACATAGAAGTCGTCTAGATCTATCTCTATAGATCTTAACTCCTATGATGTATACTACTTCAACCAAATCTTTCATAGAAAAGTAACTACTTAACCAAGTCTTAACAGACTGTAAAATATGTATATAATTTCCTATGATGAGTATGTCATCTACATACAATATTAGGAAAAAAATAATGCTCCCACTATTTTTCTTATAAACACAAGGTTCATCTTCTTTTCTGATAAAACCAAATTCTTTGATTACATCATTAAAATGAAGATTCCAACTTCGAGAAGCTTGCTTTAGTCCATAAATATACCTTTTAGCTTGCAAACCTTTTCAACATTTCCTAGAGTGACAAAACCTTCTGGTTGTAACATATACATATATTCTTCGAGTTTTCCTTTAAGGAAAGCGATTTTGACATCTATTTGCCATATTTCATAATCATGGAATGCAACTATTGCTAGAAAAATCCGAATGGATTTAAACATAGCTACAAGAGAAAAGGTTTCATCATAGTCTACACCATGAACTTGTTGAAAACCTTTAGCGACTAACCGCTCCTTGTATGATTGTACATTACCATCCATGTCATTTTTTTTCTTAAAATCCCATTTACATCCTATATGTTTTACCCCTTGAAGTGGTTCAACCAAAGTCCATATTTGGTTTACTGACATGGAATCTATCTCAGATCTCATGGCCTCAAGCCATTTCTCAGAGTCTGGGCCCGACACTGCTTCCTGATATGTTCTAGGCTCATCTTGATACATAAGAAGAACATCTCCATGTGTGGTAATAAGAAAACCATATCTCTTAGGTACATGACGTTCTCTTGTACATCTTCGTAGTGGTTGTGTTCCTAAATATATTGAATATTAGTCAACAACTTGTGAAACATGCTCAACCTCAGATTCATCGATTTGATGCTCTTAAAATCTCCAATTTCAACATTTCTACCATTCCCTTTCTTTGAGAGAAATGCTCTTTCGAGAAAGATTCTCGTTCGAGCAATAAACACTTTGTTCTCGTTAGGGTTAAAGAAATAATATCCCTTAGTTTCTTTAGAATATCCAACAAATATACACCTATGAGATTTAGTTTCAAGATTTGTAGACATATGATGCTTGACATAAGCTTCACAACCCCAAATATTCATAAAAGACATACTAGGATGCTTCACAGTCATTATCTCATGTGGTGTATTTTAAATCGATTTAGATGGAACACGATTTAGTATGAAAGCGGCTATTTCAAGTGCATGTCCCCAAAAAGGAGTCAGAAGATCACTATGACTCATCATTGATCGAACTATGCCTAGCAATGTTTGATTTCTCCTCTGAGAAACCCCATTCCACTGTGGTATACCAGGTGGTATAAGTTGTGAGACAATCCCACATTCTTTTAGGAGCTCATCAAACTCTATGCTCAAGTATTCTCCACCTTGATCCGATCAAAATACCTTAATACTCTTGCCTAATTGATTTTGAACTTCATTTTTAAACTCTTTGAACTTTTCAAGAGCTTCAGATTTATGGCGCAAAAGATAAATATATCCATATCGACCGAAGTCATTAATAAACGTAATGAAGTATGAAATCCACCCATGGCTTGTGTATTCATTGGCCCACATACATTACTATATATTAATCCCAATAAATCACTTGCTCCTTCACCTTTACTATTAAAGGGAACCTTAGTCATTTTTCCTAATAAGCAAGATTCACATACATCCAATTGTTCAAAAACAAATGAATATAAGAATCCATCTTTATGGAGCTTTCATATGTGTTTCTCACTTATATGGCCTAAACGATAATGCCAAAGAAAAGTTTGATTTGAATAATTTGTTTTTGATCTTTTAGTATTTATGTTATATATGGTATTATCTTCAATTAAAATATAGAGACTGTTAATCAACTGTGCCGAACCATAAAAACATTATCGAGATAAAAAGAACAATAATTATTCTTAATAATAATCTCAAAACTAATCTTGTCCAAACAAGAAATAGAAATAATGTTCTCAATCAATATGGGCACAAAACAACAATCTTTTAAATGCAAATCAAGTCCACTAGGCAAAGATAAAACATATGTTCCTATAGCTAATGCATAAACTCTTTCTCAATTTCCAACTTGTAGGTCCACGTCTCCCTTAGCTAGATTCTTTGTCTTTTGCAATCCTTGTACAGAAGTACAAATGTGAGAAGCACAACCGATATCTAATACCCAAAAAGTAGATGTTGAAAAATTAACATCAATATCATACATACCTAAAACAATTATTTTGTTTGCTTTTTTTTCCTTCTTGACCTCTTCAAGGTAAATGTGGTAGTTTTTTTTATGTGTCTGGTCTTGTCACAATGGAAACATTTGTTGGGACCGTCAGTGCACCCCATGGAGCAATGGAAAAAAAACGACGATCTCACCAATGATCCAAGTACGAAAAACCGAAATCAGGAGGAAGAGATGCGAATACTTACAGTGGGTTCCTTGAAAACAACAAGAACAACAGTGAATACGGTGGTGTAGATCAATTCGAATCGAAAGCCTCCACGAAATCAAGTCTCAACCTCTACTTAGTTCAACCGATTGAGAGAAATATTTCTTTTCCCCAAAATTATTTTGAGAGAAAATGGTTGAAGGGTTTGTGTGTTTGTTGCAAAAATAACTACTAGACCTAACACACCCTTTTATAGCCAAGTTACCCTAATCATATTAGGGTTTTATTATTTCAAATTAATTAAATCTATATTTAATTAATTGGATTTTAATAATCCTCTTATATCCAAGTTACCCTAATCATATTGGGGATTTTATTATTTCAAATTAATTAAATATATATTTAATTAATTAATTAAAATTAAATATTCGGGATTATTAAAACATATACTTTAGTAACGTACAACAAATTGTACATCTTTGCTCGTTTCAATCCTAGGGTGTGACCTTGTAGGTTCTTGTAACGTTAGCAGTAATTATTAGAACAATTCTAATATTACATACATTGAGTGACATCTAGCAATATATCATTGTCACCTAAGTTACAAGAAAATATGATTCGACATATCATCTTGGTGATTACTCTTTTATGTATTACATCCTTATGTCCTTTATATCTAGAATAGGCACAAGTCTTGGAATAGTCACCCTTGTATAGCCCATCTATTGTTTCTTGATATCTAGAGTATACTTTAATTAACAAATAGTTTATGATATCTCATATCAACTTATTCGAGCATGGCCATGCATTTCTAGTCTTACTCAATCAAGTGGCCTGTGATATATTTCCTATTATGTAGGAAGGACAAATCCTATCTTAATCATACACACCCACTACATATATTGAGATATATTCAATAAAAATCTTTATAGAGAAACCAGTTACGGAGCTTGTTTAGCTGCATCAAAACATACAACAATATATGTTGGGATAGTACTGATCTCAAGTCTGAGGATCATACATATAGTCATCACCATGAGCAATGTTATGACTGTCACATAATAATCCAAGACATATGCTCATGGTTGGTCAATCCAATACATTGTTCTCTAACAATATAATCATGTATCAATTCTGACATCTCTATGTCAATGACAACTCATTGTCATCAATCAATAACATGTTAGTCTTAAGCGTATTATTATTGTTGATGCCCATAATAATACTTGACTAGGGATCTTTTAATAATAACAATTATGTCATTATATGGACTTTATTATCTTCCAGTTTATGTTAAACACATATATGAAAATAATAGCGGCAATGCCTTTATTCAATAAAATCGATAAATAAAATTATTATTACAATCATCATATGATCGGTCTTTGAGCATACTCTAACAACATTTTCCTTCATTGTTAACTCCTCCTTTGGGTTTTAGTGCATCATTTCATTTGGGATTGGGCTTGCCATACCCTTAGGCTTGGCCACTTTATTGTTATTTCCCTTTCCTTTGTCCTTGCGGATCATCAGAATGAGCTTAGGTCTAACCTTTTCATGTTACTTTCAGTAGTTCGTCACATGCCTAGTAACTGTGGCAAAGTCTTATTAATTTTTTCATATTGAAATTAAGGACAAATTGTTTAAAGCTATTCAATAACAATTGTAGGATAACATTTGTAGCTAATTCATCTTTGAGAGGAAATCTCGGCTTTTGCAACGTTTGGATGTACCCCATCATCTTTATGACACGAGCTTCTACAGGAGATCCCTCTTCCATTTTACATTGAAATAGAGCTTTAGAGGACTCATACCTCTCTTGACGTTCTTGTCCCTCATATATTTCTTTGATATTTTGAATTATCTCATATGCAACCATGTCCTCATGTTGCTTCTGAAGCTCAGGAGTCATGTTGGAAACCATTAGACAACCTACTTCTAACATATCATTCATATGTTTCTTAAATTTGTCTTTGTCAGCTCTAGAAGCATTAGCTGCCAGTTCATCGGGAACATGTTCTTCAATGACATATTACTTTATTTTTGTTTGAGAAATATTCTTAAATTACAGAACCAATCAAGGAAGTTTATGCCATTCAACTTCTCTTCTAAAGAAGCGATTGCAGTGATAAAGTGTTGTTTTCCATTAATCTGCAATAATGGTAATATTTAAAGTAAGTAAATTTATTAAAATAAATTATAAATAGGTCTTTATTTAAAACTTACTCCCACTATTTTATTCAAAATTAAAAACCCTCTAGTTTTTATTTCAAAAAAACATCTCGAAAGTTTTTATAGTGAGTGAGGATCCATATTTCACCTTCTTCCTAAATCAACTTTGGCTTTTCTTTTAGGAAAATGGTTAATTAGGTAACTAACACCTTAGTAATTACATCTCATGTAACTCTATTTGGTGAACAACTCTTTGTTCAAATCATCTTATGATTCATCCAAATAACTAACCTATAGGTTTCTAATCCTATTAGAATAACCTAGCTAAGTTATCACCAATATTTCAACCGAAGAATATCACTTGCTTATTCTTCACGTTTAACCAATATAGATTTATGTGCCAATGCTTTGGTAAAGCCAACACAATATCGATCGAAGTCTTAACGAGGGTAAATATTGGATGGTTATGCTAACTTAGATTATAAAGAGGGATTTGCGAAATTATTTCATTATTATTAATATTAGGCCCTTTATAGATCTCATCAAGGTTCATTCTTATTTTAGCATGCTAAATTGTCATTTGTTTCATCACATACATGATAGATATAAACAGTAAATAAAATCCAATGGTTATAGCCCAAAACAAAAACTAAGGTAGCCCATCCCAAGTCAAAGGGAGAATGAAGAATCCTAAAACCTAAGACTGCTTCTCAAGCACTTTTTCCCCATTAGTCGGTCTATTCGTCTGTTTCTTTGTAACTTCAAGGGATTACAATTCAAGAAACTCGTTTACATATGAGGGAGTAAGATGAGAAGAGAAATATAATTGAAAGAGAGAAATACAAGACACACATGTCGTATTTAAAATTTACAACCATTTTAAATTAAAAGGGCTATAACCATGCATGTCAAACACCATACAAATAAAACATATCATATATATATTATTAATTTTTTTAAATTACAAATATGGGCCTACAATCTATGTTTCCTACGAAGGGGTCAAGGGACAAAGCCCTCTGCGGCGGTAAGCCGCGCTAGCGTGGCTGGTTAGAATTTTTGAAAAACATCACTTACTGTTTCTATTAAAAACCTCACGATTTGATAACATTTATCAACAAAATCATGTTTTTTAATATTGGAACAACAATTGTCCCTCTGTCGAATGCTATTTGTTATCACATACCCACCGATCGACATGTTAACAATTAACATATCAATATCATAAACTCTTGTAGCAAACTAATATATGATTAACTTTTAATTATTGATTGTAAATTTAACATATTAACATATTAATCATAGTAGTTATCGAATCAAACAATAATATCATACATATTAGCCGAAAATGATAAAACTAAAACATACATCTCATACATATTGCATCAACCAACAATTTAACTCGAATTCGGATTGTAAAAGTGGCTCTAGTGTCACTGTTGGGACCGTCAGCGCACCTATGGCACAGTGGAAACAAAAATGTGACATTCTTACCAGCGATCCAAGTTTGTTAAATCCAAAACCGGGATGAAGAGATGCGATTACTTACATTGGGTTCCTTGAAAATAAACAAATACAACAGCTATTAATGGAAATCGCGAACAATTCAAATCTTAGCCTCCACGAAAATTCGTCTTGGCCTCTACTTAGTTCACCCGGTTGAATAATTGTTAAGAGCAAAACATTTTCTAAAAGGGTTCTAGGAATTTCGGGATTTTTAAAAAGAAATCAAAACAACTGCTAGACCAATATTTCCCTTATATATGTGTCTCCCCAACTATTATGGCTTTTTAAAAGTTTCAAATTTAATTGGGAGTATAGTTACTTTAATTATATTATTAAATCTGGTATTCTTGTGCAATTAAAATTACTCATATATATATAATACACAATTTATTCATGTACATTCAAATTGTATATATGTGAAACATTTATGAGTTGCTCTCTTTTCAACCATTGGGTGCAACCCTGTAGGTTCCTGTAACGTTAGTAGTAATAATTAGAACTATTCTAAGATTACAAACAATGAGTGACATCTAGCAATATGTCATTGTTACTTAAGTTACGGGAAGTCATGAATCACATAACATGTCAGTGACTAAGTCTTTTAATGTAATATATCATTTTGTACTTTATATCTAGAATAGGAACAAGTCTTGGAACAATCACACTTGTGCAGCCCATCTATTATTTCTTGATATCTAGAGTAGATTATAATAAATGAATAATTTTGATATTTCATATCAACTTATTCGAGCATGGCCATGTATTTATAGTCTCACTCAATCAAGTGGCCTGTGATATATTTCCCATTATGAAGGAAGGACAAATCCTATGTCAATCATTCACACCTCGTGATATGATCACCAATAGCAAAGACCCGGAGAAGTACCCAAGTGGCCCCATCACACGAGCAAGGGCTAAGGTGTTTCAAGCAGCAATGGAGAGTATGAACAGTAACCCATTTTAAGTAAAATTTTCCAGTATGTAAATGGGGTACCGATTCCCCCCAACAGGGAACCGATTCCCCCACTGTTCATCGCCACTGTTCACTGTTACTATTCACGGGTATTGTTCACTATTCATAAAAAAATCTTTCGAATTAAATTGGTTAAAACAAAATATGATTTATATGATATGATATTTTTATAATATCATTTACGATTTTAAGAAAATAAATTTTAAATCGCGAACAAATTGAGAAATGGTTTTTAGAAATTCGGATAACATCTATAATATGTATAGGTAAAATTATACGGGTTATGGGTGTTACAAGACAATTCTCAAGTTACAGGTACCATTGAACCAAACCTACAAATACAAGCCATGGTGCGTGAATTGACTAGGATTTTGAGGGAAGAGTTAGAACCTCTCTATGAACGTATTGACCATATTGAAGAAGAGTGTACTCAAGGATTTCGAGAGCAAGAAGATGTCAATCAAGGAGAAAATGAAGAAGTGGAAAGACCAGAAGAAGATCGTGCATCACAACAAAAAATGGGAAATCGAGGTATAAGGCCCCAAAGGTTTCTATTAATGGATGATAATCTTGTTAATATCAAGATTTCCTTTCCACAATTCCAAGGCAAGACGGATCCCGAGGCTTACCTAGCATGAGAAAAGAAGGTAGAGCACATTTCGGGTGCCATGATTATTCTGAACTCAAGAAGGTAAAACTCGTTACCCTTGAGTTTATGGATTATGCACTAATATGGTGGGATCAATTGACATCAAGTAGGAGACGCAATGGAGAACATCCTATCACTACATGGGATGAAATGAAAGCAGTGATGCAAAGGCGATTCATTCCAACCCATTACCATCGGGAGTTATTCAACCATCTTCAAAACCTTTCACAAGGTAACTGAAGTGTTGAAGATTATCACAAAGAGATGGAGGTGGCCATGATTCAAGCCAACATCGATGAGGATTGAGAAGCCACAATGGCAAGATTCCTAGTGGGACTTAATTCAACATTGCAAACATGGTTGAGTTGCAACAGTATGTGGAGATGGAAGACATGGTGCATATGGCCATAAAGGTGGAAAAAAACAACTCAAAAGGAAGGGTGCCACACGATCTTATAGGAGTGCAACTTCAAAATAGAGGAAAAGTTCATACAAGAAGACTCTTCCATTGTCATCCCACGAAAGTAGAGGACCGCCTAAAGGAAGTAAGCCTATTGCTGAAACCAACAAGGGTAAGACTACCGTCACTCTAAATCGTTCTCGTGACATACAATGTTTTAAGTGTTTGGGGCGTGGACACATTGCAAGCAATGTCCAAATTGCAACACCATGCTTCTTCGAGATGATGGAGAAGTTGAATCGGAACAAGAAGAGGATGAAAATGAAGATGTTACCATTGATATAGAAGAATTAGAGCATGGCGTGGAAGGAGAGGTCCTTGTTGTCAAAAGGAGCCTAAACGTGCAATCCAATAGAGGAGATGAACAACGTGAAGATATTTTCCATACTCGCTGCCATGTTGGAGGAAAGGTACGCTTTATTATTATTGATGGAGGTAGTTGCACTAATGTTGCTAGTACCTTAATGGTAGATACACTTGGCTTGGCAACAACAAAGCATCCACAACCTTATAAACTGTAATGGCTCAACGATGGAGGAGAACTCAAGGTGACCAAGCAAGTTTGAATTACTTTCTCCATAGGGAAGTACAAAGATCAGTGTTATGTGATGTCGTACCAATGCACGCAAGCCATTTACTACTTGGAAGGCCTTGGCAATTTGATAGACGAATGATCCATGATGGTTATACCAACCGGTATACATTCACCCATGAGGCAAGGAAGATCACTTTAGCTCCACTTTCACCAAGGCAAATACATGAAGACCAAATTCAATTGAGAGGAAAATTTGAAAAATCCAAAGAGAGAGAGACCAAAATGGAGGTAAAAGCAAAGAGTGTGATCAAAATTAGGGAAGGAAAATTATCATTCTTTCTAAAGAGAGAGAGTTGAAAAAGTGTTTAATGACGGCAAAGGAAGCACTTGTGCTTATGTACAAGGAAATTTTTTTGAACACTAACTACCTTGATCAAAATTTGCCTGCTTTTGTTGTGTCTTTATTGCAAGAGTTTGATGACCTATTTCCGGAAGAAATACCAAGTGGGTTTCCATCTATTCGTGGCATAGAACATCAAATAGACTTTGTTCCTGGTGCCGTCATTCCAAACCGACCAGCATACCGAAGTAACCCCGAAGAAACTAAGGAATTGCAAAGGCAAGTATCTGAGTTGATGGAAAAAAGCTACGTGAGGGAAAGCCTTAGCCCATGTGTTGTGCCGGTTCTACTTGTGCCAAAGAAGGATGGAACTTGGCGCATGTGTGTGGATTTTTGAGCGGTAAACAAAATTACGGTAAAGTATCGTCACCCTATTCCTTGCTTAGATGACATGTTAGATGAGCTTAGCGGTTCTAACCTCTTTTCCAAGATTGATCTTAAGAGTGGTTACCACCAAATACGAATGCGAGAAGGTGATGAGTGGAAAACAACATTCAAAACAAAGCAAGGTCTTTATGAGTGGTTGGTTATGCCTTTTGGCTTAACTAATGCACTAAGCACATTTATGAGGTTAATGAATCATGTTCTTAGGCCATTCTTGGGTAAGTTTTGTGTGGTTTATTTTGACGACATTCTAATATATAGTAAAACCATGGAAGAACATATTCAATATTTGAGGTCAAGTTTACTTGTATTGAGGAAGGAAAAATTGTTTGCTAATTTACAAAAATGTACATTTTATGCTGAAAGGGTTGTTTTCTTAGGTTTTGTTGTGAGTTCTGAAGGTTTGGAGGTTGACAAAGAGAAGGTTAAATCCATTGAAGAGTGGCCACGACCTACAAGCATTTCTCAAGTTAGAAACTTCCATGGACTTGCAACTTTTTATCAGAGATTCATCCCAAACTTCAGCACCATAGTCGCCCCACTAACAAGTGTTATTAAGAAGAATTCTAAATTGTTTTGGGGGGAAGATCAAGAGAAGTCCTTTAATAGAATTAAAGATTGTTTAATACATGCCCCTTTACTTGCCCTACTGATTTTAATTTAACTTTTGAAATTAAATGTGATGCATCAGGTGTAGGAATTGGAGCAGTCTTGTCTCAAGGTGGATGTCCTATAGCCTATTTTAGTGAGAAATTAAGTGGAGCTATGCTTAATTATCCTACCTACGACAAAGAGATGTATGCTCTTGTGAGGGCAATGAAAACATGGCAACACTACCTTTGGCCTAAGGCGTTCATCATTCACACCGAGCATGAGGCGTTGAAATGTATTTGGGGGTAACATAAACTCAACGAAAGGCATGCCAAATGGGTAGAGTTTCTTGAAACTTTTCCATATGTTATCAAGTACAATAAAGGTAAGGAGAATATAGTTGTCGATAAATTGTCTCGAAGGTATGTTCTTTTAAACACTTTGGAATCTAAGTTGTTGGGTTTTACTTTTATTAAAGACTTATATGTTTCTGACTCTGATTTTGGGGAAATTTACAAAGCTTGTGACAAAGGAATGATTGATAAATACTTTAAGCATGATGGTTTTCTATTCAATGAAGGGAGGCTATGCGTCCCTCAAGGTTCCATGCGAGAATTGCTCACTAAGGAAGCCCATGGAGGAGGATTAATGGGACATTTTGGGATAGCAAAGACTTTGGCTATACTTCAAGAACATCTATATTGGCCCAAAATGAAACGAGATGTGGAAAGGTTATGTGAGCGTTGCATTACTTGTAAGAAGGCCAAATCTAAAGTCATGCCACATGGACTTTACACACCACTACCCATATCGGAAGCACCATGGATGGATATTTCAATGGATTTTGTGCTAGGGCTTCCACGTACAAAGAACAACAAAGACTCCATCTTTGTAGTTGTTGATAGATTTTCCAAAATGGCTCATTTCATTCCCTATGACAAAACTAATGATGCCTTACATATTGCTACTTTGTTTTCAGGGAAATTTTAAGGCTAAATGGTATACCAAGAACTATTGTGTTTGATCGGGATGTGAAGTTCTTAAACCACTTTTGGAGAACCCTATGGAGTAAGATTGGTACTAAGCTACTATTCTCCACCACTTGCCACCCTTAAACGGATGGTCAAACTGAAGTGGTGAATCGAGTACTTTCCATGTTACATCGATCTATCATTCGGAAGAATTTGAGAACATGGGAGGAGAGTTTACCACATGTGGAGTTTGCATACAACCGTTCAATCCATACTACTACGGGGCGTACGCCTTTCGAAGTGGTGTATGGGTTCAATCCATTAACACCGATAGACTTGTTACCATTACCTGCTGATCAAATTATGAATAAAGATGGACTTAACAAAGCTGAGTTTGTTAAGAAGCTTCATCAACAAGTAAGGGAGAACATTGAAAAGGAACTAATCAATACGAGCAGCAAGCAAATAAGGGTCGTAAGCAATTACTTTTGAGCTAGGGGATTGGGTGTGGCTGCACATGACGAAAGAAAGGTTTCCAGCACAACGAAAGTCCAAATTAATTCCTCGGGGAGATGGGCCATTCCAAATAGTCAAGAAGATCAATGGCAACGCCTATCAATTAGATCTTCAGGTGAGTTTAATGTCAGTGCAACCTTCAACGTTGCTGACGTGTCTCCTTATGATATAGGTGACGATTTGGGGACAAATCGTCTTAAAGAGGGAGGGATTGATATGATCACCAATAGCAAGGACCCGGAGAAGTACCCAAGTGGCCCCATCACACGAGCAAGGGCTAAGGAGTTTCAAGCAGCCATGGAGAGTATGTTCACATGAATTTGCATGAGAATTTAAAGTTTGCATAACATTCATTGCATTTAATAAGTGTGTTGTTCATTCAAGCATGTATTGCATTTAAATCATCTAGTTCATTCATCAAATTAGTTCATTTATTAGATTAAATCTTAATTGTTTCATGCATGTTTTCAATTAAATATTGAATAAAGTTCACATTTGTGTCTAGGTGCATGAGAGAAGTTGATGGTTTCATCATATGCAAGAATGTTAGTCAGAATGTCTTCCAATTATGGATATGATACAGATGTGTTTGGTTCTAGAAATCAATTTGACATTATCCTCTACCTCTTAGCTTTCCAACGCCTTTTGAATCACCTTAATCCGATATCGGGAGCTTGAGATATGATCGATTTATTGAAGACAATGCAGGCTGGAATTGTTACGGGAATTTTATGCATGGATGATTTGGATGAGTTTGAGACAAGGGAGAGTCTTTTCAACTTCAGCCAAGTGACAAGCCATTGAAGGACTCTTAATTCACCTATTAAAGGCATTCAAAGCTGATTATTATCATCTAAGTTCAAGGGTTGTTCATATTCTTCAAGGGAGCATGCAATGAAGGGTGATTTAATTCACTTATCAAGACAATTTTCAGCATGGAATAGCAAGAGTCTTCCTCCCCTTGGACGAAATTAAGGTCAAATTCAGCTTCAAATTGTCTAGATTCATCCCAAAATGATCTAGAATATTCATCCAACTTTGAAGATAAGAAGACAAAGCATTCAAGTGCATTTTATTGCTAAATTGATGAGAATGTTTTCATCTTTTGAGTCTTTTCATATGCTTCTTAGAAATACTATAAATAGGCACCTTTGGGATCATTTGTGGACACATTTTTTAATATATAAAACATCTTTGAGCGTTGGTTCCTAGCTCATCTATAGCTAGTGGGTCTCGTTCCATACCCTACCATTTCTATTCCATCTTTTATATTGTTGGTTCTTATCTCCAAATGGCTAATGGGTCACAATCCCTTTAACCTTACAATACTTACCACGACAATAACATTTGCCACGACAACACCATTCATACTTCACCATCTATTTTCATTATCATTAAACCACAACAACCATCACTCTTCCATCACCTTCAAACAACTTCCTCATTCTTTTCATTCCATCATTTCAATTATTATTTCATATCATTTTCCTTCTTATGTTTATATTTATACAATTTCAGAGTTCAAGCTATCATTACGGGGTTTCTTACTTGAATCACGATCGGGCATTCTCATATATGACTCGAAACAAATAATCGAGATCATATCACCCCGCTACATATATCGTGATATGTTCAATGTAAGGCTTTATAGTGCAATCAGTTATGGAACATGCTTAACTTTATCAAAATATACAACAATATATGTTGAGATTGTAATGATCTCAAGTCTAAGGACTATACATATAGTTGTCACTATGAGCAATATCGTGACAATCACATAATAATCTAAGACATATGCTAATAGCAGGTCAATCCAATATATTGCTCTCTAACAATATATTCATGTATTAATTTTGACATCTCTATGTTAAAGACAACTCTTTGTCATAAATCAATACCATGTTAGTCTTAAGTGTATTATTACTGTCTATGCCCATAATAATACTTAACTAAGGATATTTTAATAATAATAACACTTATACATACATTATTATCTTTTAGATTATTCGATGCACAAAATACAATAAAAGAAAATAACGGTAATACCTTTATTTGATAAATACGGTAAATAAAATATGTCAATACAATTATCATATGATTAGTCTTTAGACATACTCTAACCTTAGTATACTCTAACATTAGTATGAGCATCTTAGTTTTTTCCAAAAGATCCACAATATGCGTTTCTCTGACATAGAATAACACCTTGCTCAACACGTTGGACAATCATTACTAGAAAAAATCAGCTTCCCTAGATCTTTCCGAGAAAATTTAGTATTAATCTTTTGAATCACTTTATCTATTTCTTCAACATTATCCCCCCTTAACTACGACGTCATCAAGACCATGATATAAATCTGGTGCCCATTACTTTTACGAAAATGAAGGGATGTTTCAGCTAACGATGCAGTAAATTGAAGACCTCCAACTAGATATGTCTTGAAATTCTCGAACTACGCCCTAAGCGCTTGCTTAAGACCATACAACGACTTCTTCAGACGGGAGACTAACCGATTACAATCAGTATCCACATCAATTTGCCTCAACACCCAACCTTTGCTAAGAGCAATACTCAACATAACATGAACAATAAATGGTTTGATGACCGGACTATATGTTTTTTGTAATCAAACCCAGCTTGTTGTGAATATCCTTTAGCGACTAACCGAGCTTTGTAATGGGCAACGCTACCATAAAAGTTTCTTTTAACTTTAAAAAGCCATTTACATCCAATTGGAACACGATCAGATGGTAGAACTACTAACTTCCAAGTTTCTTTTTTCATAAGAGCCTCAAATTCTTTTTCAACAATTTCTCTCCAAAATTCTTGCTTCATAGCCCGATGAATATTCATTGGTTCTTCACCAGCTGCTTCTACCACGAACACCTTGGGCTTGAACACTCCAGCCTTAGATCGAGTAACCATACGATGAGTATTTAAAGTTGTAAGAGCACCAGAATCAGACTCACTGCTACCATGACCAGATGATAACCCAACACCTTGAGAACTAGCATTGTGAGCAGGGGAAGAATGAGACTCTTGTGACCGAGCTTGCATCGTAAGTAGGAGAAGAACAAGACTCTTGAGGCTACTCTTGAATACCAGAACAAGACCCCTGGGACGGAGCTTGAACATCACGAGCATGGGAAGAATGAAACCCTTCAAACCGAGCTTTAGGAGCCACACGAGCCGAAACGTTTATGTTGTGTCCTGTAGCACCAGCAAAAACATCACGAGTCGAGCTACATCCTTCAGCTTCACTTCGACTTCTTTCAAGACCAGATCCAACAGCAGGAGGAATATCAGATGAAGCCCCATTTTGCAACAACATAACGAGCCACGTCAGAACAACTTTGAGTTGGCAAGCTTCCACGATAGAAGGAACCACCAACACCTTTGGGAAACGAAAAATTCACAGCAACACGACTTACATCCTTAGGTTAATCTAAAAACGACCATGTCTTTTCTGCAAAAGGAAAACATAACTCATTAAATTGTACATGTCTAGAAACATAGAGCTTACCATCCGCACTGAGACTTTTGTAGCCACGTTGATCAGAACAGTATCCCAAGAACACACAGGCCTGGGATCGAATCTGTAACTTGTGCTGATTGTAGGACCTTAACAGAGGAAAGCATTGACACATGAAGTCGGGCTGTTTGTGAAACAATTTTTCAAAAGGAGACTCCCTGAAGAACTTTAGTTGGTAGTCTATTTATTAAGTAAACAATATAAAATGCATCAGATCAGAACTTGAACGGGCTAAAAGCTTGAGCCATAAGAGTAAAACCAACTTTGACGATATGACAATGTTTACGTTCAACCATACCATTTTGTTCAGATGTGCGAGGACAAGAATGTTGAAAAATGTTTCCATTCTGATGAAAATAGTCACTAAGAGGTTTAAATTCAGTGCCACTATCATATTGTATTGTTTTAATCTTGCAATTAAACTGACTTTCAACCATTTTACGAAAATACCTAACAACATTCGAAGCATCAAAATTTCTGGCTAAGAAATAAATCAATGTAAACCTTGTGCAAGCATCAACAAAACTAATATAATACACAAAATTATTAGAAATTAATGGAGCAGGACCCCACAAATCCATTTGACCAAGTTGCAAAGGTTGATCATAAACAGACAGTGACTTCTAAAACGGAAGTTTGTGACTCTTGCCTACATGGCAAGCGTCACAAAACAAATTTTTTTATCAGCAGAAATATTACATCGTTTTAGCAACTCATCTAAAATTAAACTAGACGGATGAACTAATCTCTTATGCCACAATTCAGAACTCATCACAACAGTATTACACACATCAATATCAATTTTACCAATTTTATCAGTAACAGTAGTACCAATACCAGATTTATTATCAACAGCAAGCATACAATTAGGCTTAACCTGAACAGAACTATATCTAGCAGTACTAACACTCTTATCAGCCACAGAAGAAGAGAACAAGTCATATAATCCGTCACATTCCCAACTGCGCAGAATCTCCTGCCGAGTGACCAGGTCCTTCAAAACAAAATAGTCAGGGTAAAGTTCAATAGAAACACTGTTATCTTTAGTGAACTTAGAAACCGAGAGCAATTTTTTCTTAATAGTGGGAACATTCAACAAATTGTTTAAAACTAAAGACCTAGATTAAGAACATGAAATAGCATTGCCAATTTTTGAAATAGGAACATCCATTCCATTAGCAACATATACCTTACCCGTGCCAACATGAGACTTAGAATTGAAAACATACTTGCATCGGGAGTGAGATGAGTGATAGAACTAGAATCTAGATACCAGGCAGTACCCCTATAACCAACAACAGCAAACCCATCAGCAACACCAACAACATTTACCTCATGAAAATTCACATCACCAGGAACAACAGCATCACTCAAAACTACCAAATCACCAGTCGGTTCATCAGTAACACAACAATTGGCAGAGGCAGAGACACCAGCAACCCCTTCGAAAGATTGATCGTATCTGAAGTAACACCCAAATTCCCTAACTTGACACAAATATGACATTGAACTCGAGGACAATTAAAACTCCTTCCACCTCAACCTCAAACCACAAAGCCCCACGACCAGATTGATAAAAAGAAAGATTACCCTAAAAATCTTTCTGAACAAAACCGTGATCTTGAGATGGTTTTGACGTTGAAGAAGAAGAATAAGACGAACTAACCCCATAAACTCTATATACGCCTTTGTTCACCGCACCTAATTAATTAGGGCAAAAAATTTGATCTTGAATATGCCCAGAATGACTTTGACTCGTAAAATTACTATGCCCTAATGGGACTTGTCGAACCACAATCCCATTATGACCTTAAACCAAATTCGCGGCTCTTACCCAAGAACTCTTGTTGACGCACTTCAGAATAAAGAAACACATTACAAACTCCATCAAGCGTGTATGGCTGCTGACTTGAGGTTATGAATGCCACCACCAATTCAAATTCCGGTGTCGGTCCAGAGAGAATTACCGAAATATGAACAATTTCAGTGAGAGGATTTCCACAAGCAACAAGACCCTCACAGATGGCCTGAACCTGAGCAAGATACTCTTGCATGCTTTGATCACGCTTTCGAAGATACTCCAACAAGCAGTGCGAATTCATAACTCTTGTTGTAAAAGAAACTAAAAAAAGATATCGAATCTTTTCCCAAATCTCCACCGCAGTCTTGGAATTGACAAGAGAAAGAAAAATCGAATGACCTACCGAAGAAAAAAGCCACGAACAAAGAGCACTATCCTGTTGTTTGTATGCAACTTATTCTCCATTGAGAACCCTAACAACTCCTTCAAGAATGTATTGAGGAAGAACAACTAACGTGCCATCAACATGGTTTAAAAGAGCAAGACTCTCAATGAAAAACAACACCCGTTGTTTCCAAAGAAGATAATTGGAACCATCAAGTCTAATAGAGATAGCTTAATCTGCTTCTTTGGATCTGGATTTTTACTTTTCTAGTTAGCTTGATCTGCTTTCTATAGTTCTTGTGAAAACTTTTTTTTACTTTATTTTAAAATTGATCTTCCTATTTGTTTTTTATTATAGATTAATGTTTTTATTGTGTGTACAACTAGAATTTTTAGAAGATATAGAGACTTGCGTTTTCTCTCTTCCTCAGATCCAAATCTCTGCCTGTTCTATCTCTCTTAGATCTCCGAATTCCAACTTTTGGATCTTAAAGCTGTGGATCCTTGGATTTGAATTGAAATTTCGTTTAATTCCGGTGCAGTCGTGACCCCTCCCTGTCCCTTTATTTCTCCTTTGCTTTTCACTCTCTGCTGTTAATTCTTTGTTTCATACTTATAAGTTTTCATTCACACACTCTCTCTTTTGGCCTCTTTGCTTTTGCTTTACCTCCCTAGGTGAATATAAAAAGCTTACAAAAGAAAGAAAAAGTTTTCCTTCACTTCTTGGGTACAGTGTTTTTCTTTCTACCTTTGTCTTTCAAAGTTTACTCTTTGATTTGGGTTTTTGAATTCTGATCTGGGTAGTGATTTTTCAGTGTCTTAAATTTACTGTTGTATTGTGGGTTTGAAATCTGTTATGGTTATCTAGGGTTTATCCATTCATACATCAAGATCTATTTTCTTCCCTTTTAACACTAGGCTTTTAGCAATAAAAATAACAATAAAATTAAATTAATTGACCAACTAGGCTTTTTAGTTCCCTCAATTCTCTAGTGTTTTATTGGTGCATCTTTTGTCTTCTTTGGATTCCTTTTTCATAGTTCCCCATAGCTTCGGATATAGATGATTACTTGAGGTCATGTCCTTCTTTTAGATCCCATAGGACGCATAGGGGGAGGGCTCGACAGAGTGATGTCAAGGAGACTAGACTTAGAGTCTGTTCGTTGAATGTACTCACATTAAATGCTAGGTTGTTGGAGCTGACCGACATACTTAGTAATAGGAAAATAGATTTTGCATTTATTCAGGAGACTAGGTGGAAAGGGGCTCGCGCCAGAGAGTGTAATGGGTACAAGTTGTGGTATTCAGGCGTAGATAACGCTAAAAATGGGGTGGGTATCTTGGTATCATCTAAGCTCAAGGAAAATGTAGTTGAAGTTTGTAGATTTCGGGATAGGATCATGATGATTAAGGTTATTATAGAAGCGGAAGTGGTGAATATCCTTTCAGTGTATGCCCTACACGTTAGCCTATGAGAGGGGGAGAAACGTTGCTTCTGGGATCAGTTAGATGAAGTACTTAGGAGCATTCCGGAGAACCAAAGAGTTTTCATAGGGGGAGACTTCAATGGTCATATAGGTAGCGCTACCGACGGGTATGACGGTGTTCATGGGGGTTTCGGTTTTGGTAGTAGGAACGAGGAGGGGCATACATTGCTTGAATTTGCTACTCCACACGATTTGGTGGTCACTAACTCCTTCTTTAACAAGAGAGATGTAAACCTGATTATGTTCCATAGCGGGGGACATTGAACACAAATCGACTACATCCTAGTTCGAAATCGGGATCGATGGGCTTGCATTGACTGTAAGGTGTTTCCTGAAGAGGCATGTGCTTCACAACACAAATTGTTGGTTTTGGTGTTCCGCGTACGACACGAGCGGAGCACTCATACGAGGGCTAAACTTGGTAAACCTAGGATCCTTTGGAAGAACTTACATGGAGCGACAGCTGATGACTTTAGGAGTAAGGTTTTGTCTAATACAAGTTTTGGAACTACAAACTCAAATAATGCAGATTTGTTATGGAAAAATATGGCAAATTCCATCAGAGAGGTGGGTAAAAGCACCCTTGGGTTGTCGACAGGGAAGGTCAAGGAGCATAAAGAATCGTGGTGGTGGAACGACGAAGTCCAAACTAAGGTGAAGACAAAGCAAACTTGCTTCAAGGAGTATCTACACTGCAATGACGACGAAGAAAGATCGAGAGCTAAACAACGATACAATGAGGCAAAGCGGGAAGCAAAAAAAACAGTGGCTAAAGCAAAGGATAAGGCATACGAGGAAATGTACAAGAGATTAGACACCAAGGAAGGACAAAACGACATCTTCAGGCTAGCAAAATTCAGGGAGAATAGGAAGAAGGATCTAGGTAGCATTAGGTTTATTAAGGACAACAATGGTGTCCTTTTAGTGAAAGATCATGATATTAAGAGGGTTTGGGGTAGTTACTTCTTTGCCTTATTTAATGACGGAGCCTCTCCCTGTAGAGATAGTACCGTTGATGGGTATGTCGACCATCAAAATACGGTCAATGACTGCCCTACAAGTAGGATTGGGTTTGAGGAAGTCAAAATGGCTCTTAGAAAGATGGGGAGGGACAAAGCTGTCGGTCCAGATCAAATTCCTATCACTGTGTGGTTGGCCCTAGGAGAAGAGGGAGTAAAGTGGTTGACCAACATCTTTAACATTATTTTAGCGACTGCCAAGATGCCAAAGGAGTGGATAGAGTCTACGCTGATACCAATATGTAAGAATAAAGGAGATCCCCAACGTTGTAGCAACTACAGAGGTATTAAACTACTCAGCTATACCATTAAGCTATGGGAAAGGGTGATAGAGGCTAGGTTGAGACAAGTTACTAGGGTTTCGGAAAACCAATTTGGCTTTATGCCAGACAGGTCTACTACGGAGGCGATTCATCTACTTCGACGGCTTATGGAGAAATACAGGGAAAAAATAGAGATCTTCACATGGCATTCATTGACCTTGAGAAGGCGTATGATAGCGTTCCCCGCGATATGATCTGGAAGACTTTGGAAACGAGACCGATCCCAACTGTTTATATCCAAACGATTCATGATATGTACTGTAGATCTACTACATACATCAGGACTACAGTTGGCGACACCGAGGCTTTCCCGGTGGAAATCGGACTCCACCAGGGGTCGGCTCTTAGGCCTTACATCTTCGCCTTGATTATGGATGACATCTATTGTGCGACACCAGACGGTGTTCCATGGTGTATGCTTTTCGCTGACGACATTTTCCTAGTTGCTGAAACAAAAAATGAGCTGAATAGTAGACTGGCATCCTGGAAGACTGCTTTGGAAGAAAAAGGTCAAAGGATCAATATTGAAAAGACAGAGTATTTATGTTCAAACTTCAGTGGGAACCAAAACGATGAAGATGTAGAAGTATGCATTGAAGGACACGTTCTCCCCTCAAAGGATTATTTCAAGTACCTAGGGTATATGATACATAAAGATGGGGGTGTGGATGATGACGTTACACACCGTATAAAGGCGGGATGGCTAAAGTGGAGGGCTGCTACTGGAGTTTTGTGTGACAAGAAGGTGCCTCTAAAACTTAAGGGAAAATTTTATAGAATGGCAATAAGACCAGCGCTGTTGTATGGATCGGCATGTTGGGCAATCAAGAAAGATCACGTAAGGAGGATGGAGGCCGCAGAAATGAGAATGCTTCGATGGACATGTGGTAGGACTCTGTGGGACATGACACCAAACTCTGCTATTAGGATGTCCTTGGGGGTGGCGCCTGTATCCGAAAAATTGAGGGAGGGAAGACTACGATGGTTTGGGCATGTCCTTAGGCGACAACCGTCAGATACAGTCAGGAGAGCAGAGTCGATTACAGTCGACTGTGCCAGAAGGAGAGGACGACCAAGGCGGAAGTGGGAAGACTGCTTGAGATCTGATTTGAAGGATTTACCCCTTATCGAGTACATGACCTCTGATAGGAAAATATGGAGACTTAAGATCAGGGTAGTCGAGTAGTGCATGTCACATCCATAGGGTGTATCATCTCTGTCTTCTTTTAATGACTTTGTAGTAATTTCCATGACTTCTATTTTTTTATCGTCTCTGTCATTGGAATTTATGAAGGCTTAGAACTAGTGTAGCGGAGTAGTGTTGCCTTAGTTTAGGTTTTAACTCATTTTGACTTTATTCCTTCTCGTTGCTTGTTATCGTTGACTATTGTGTATCATTCTCGTCATGGTTTCATCTTTTTAAATTTTGTCGGGTCTAACGTTTCTGTCTATATACAGAGATTTTTACGCAGGGATTCATTTGCAGGGATTACTTCCCATTACAGATGTGCATATGAAGACTGCATATGAAGACTGTTAATCTATGTATTTATATATTTATTTATACATACACTACATTTTATCTTTATTTTTAAATTTTATAACTGCCGGAGGTCTTCCACGGAAGCTGCCAACTACCCTACCTCCCCTTTACCCCAATTACATTTGGGAATAGGGTTTTGTTGTTGTTGTTGTTGTATCATAACTTCACACGTAACTTCAAAACAGAAACATAACAAATTCCTAACTCACTCTAACCTCACATAGCACATCATAATATAAATTTAACATCACCAAGTATGTTTAAACATTTAATATTATTTAATTTGTAGGTAAGAAGAAGTCAAGTATTATTGACATAGAATCGAACCAAAAAGCTTAGGACATAGGTAAATTAAATAGTTAGTTCAACATTAATGAATTAAGAAAATAAATAAAAGATGCACAATATAAATTTAACCCTTAATATATTTATTTTTATTAAATTGACTATTTCTCTATTTTTCAGTTAAATTTAACCATCAACCACGGTACATGAAACATCACCATCTAGAATCTCAATCTCATCTTTTTCCACTATTTCCTCTCTTTCTTGGTAACATGAGAACCCTTTATATGTTTGTCCTTGTAAGATGAAGCCTTAAGTTTAGCGATCGGGGAAGACAGAGGTGTCTCTATGATATCCATGAGTGTAGCCCCATCATCGATAGGAGTGTTAGAAGACTGAATGTGTGCATGATGCTGCATGGCATGTATGGAGAAGTTTCAAGAAGTCAACAGTCAGACTTATGCTTGATGGAGTGTGTTGTGTTACAGATGAACAAAACCTTGGGTTGTTAGTTTGTTAGTAAGCACAATTATCATTGTTGAATCTGTTAGAATGGTTGCTTCTTTGCTCAACAACTAGTTGTTATATATATAATGTAATTCATCACATTTTGAAATTAATGAAATGAAGATATAATTTGTTTTCTCGTTTGTTAATATGGTATCTTTCGCTAAGGGTCATGGGGTTTTTGCATTTTTTATGCCTCTTTCTTAAGTCCTTGTTGATCTCCATGTTTACAAATAAAAAGGTCAACGTGGTATTGAATGAGATGAACTACCTTCTTTGGAAGCATCAGATACTACTTACAGTGCGTAGTCATCGTCTGGAGCGGCCTCTCAATGGTACGATGCCTATTCCACCTGAGTTTGTCATTAATGATGAAGGATCATTTGTTGTTAACAAGGCGTTTGAGGCTTTTATGGCACATGACAGTGCTCTTGCCTCGTGGCGTCTATCGATGATTAATGCTCCTCTCTTGCCTCAGTTTGTTGGTGTTGAGTCTACGGCAGCTGTCTGGAGCACTATTATTCAATTCTTTGCTAACAAGTCCATGACAATGGTGATGAATTTGCATTATAAGCTACAATCGCTAAGAAAAGGTGACGATTCAATTCGAGTGTACCTCACTCAATCAAAGAGGTTTGTGATGCTCTTGCATAATGTGGTATTCTAGTTTCACTGGTGAAACATGTTGTTAGTATCTTGAAAGGATTTCCAAGAGAGTATCAGTCCTTTATGGAAGTGATCACATTGATTCCATACACACTTCCACTTGATCGGATCTATTCCATGCTTATTGATGCAGAAACACAGCTGGCTGGCTTTGACTCACAGCTTGAGAATCTTCCTATGAGTGCTAATGTAGCTCAAGGACAGTTGCATATTGGATCTTGTGGATCTAAAAATTCTCGTGAATCCAAACAGCAGCACCCATCATCGATGCGTGGTGATCGAACCGGTAGTAGAGGTCGAGCTCGACTTCAATGTCAACTGTGTGGTAAGATTGGTCATTCGGTTAATAGATGCTGGTATCGGTTTGACCGTGATTTTGCAGGAGTTATTGCCACTAATGCTCGATCACAATACAAGGATGAGTCGAGCAGTGTTAAGTTTGTTAGCCTTGACAGTGTTGGTTGTGCAAGTTGTGCCAGTAAGACTGGGGCTGGCTCTGTGTCTACACATGCTAGTGGTGCTCCTACATCAAGCTTGAATTCACCTCGTGCTCAATGGGTTGTTAACTCAGGTGCTACTCATCATGACACTCCTGATGTATCTCATATAACTCACCCAACTAACCTCGATGGTCCAGGTAGTGTCTTGGTTGGAAATGGATCTTCACTTTATGTGTAGTCAGTTAGTCAATCTATCTTAAACTCATCTTCTCAAGCTTTTCTACTTAATGATTTGTTGCATGTACCTAAAATGACTAAACATTTTCTCTCGGTTTCAAAGCTTGCTAAGGATAATCACATCTTTTTTGAATTTCATGTTGATGGCTGTAGGGTTCGAGATGAGGTGACGGGCAAGGTTTTTCTTTGAGGAAAGTAGAAAGAGGGTCTCTATACTTTTACCTTGGATAGTCGACCAAGTATTTGTAATAATGTAGAGGCTTATTTAGTGAATGATCATTTAATTCATTTGAACTCTGGCATAGAAGATTAAGACATCCAACTTTTTCTTCCTTGAAATTAGTCTGTAATTCCATTGATGTTAACATCGCAAATAATGCAAATCAATTGTGTGTTGTTTGTTGTTTGGGTAAAGTCACAAGTTGCCTTTTGTTGACTCCACTACAGTTCATGATAAGCCATTTCAGGTTGTGTTTACTGATATTTGGGGGCCTTCACCAAAGCCCTCAGCTGGTTTTCGGTATTATATATCATTTGTGGATGCTTATACTAGGCACATATAGATATATCTATTAAATGATAAGTCACATGCCATAGTTACTTTTCGATTGTTTCAAAGCATGGTACAAACTCAGTTTTCTTTACCAATCAGAGCAATATAAAGTGATTGGGGTGGTGAGTACAAGAATTGGTCAAATGAATTAGCTCATGCAGGAGTATTGCATAAGGTCACATATCCTTATACTTTTGAGAAAATAGGGTCATTGAGCGTAAGCATCGACATTTAATTGAGTTGGAACTAGTATTGTTGGCACATGCATCTCTCCGAATCAAGTTTTGGTCATATGCAGTAACTACAACTGCATATCTAGTGAATAGATTGCTAACCAGAGTATTGAATAATGTTTCTCCCTCTGAGAAAATGTTTGCTAAGAAACCTGATTACAAAACCATGAGAGTATTTGGTTGTAGGTGCTTCCCACATCTTCAAGCATTTCAATCTCATAAGTTGATGCCACGATCTCAAGTGTGCACATTTTTAGGTTACAGCTCTCATCATCGAGGGTTTCAATTCCTTAGAGAAAATGGTTGTGTTTTTATTAGTAGACTTGTAAAGTTTGATGAACTCATTTTTACTTCTACAATGGATAAACAAAGTAATGATCATCAAGTGTTAACCTCTCAATATTCAGCAAAACGTAAGATTATTCCTAAACGACGCATCGAGAGTCCTCAAGTGGTGGCACCACTATTGGTATCTACTAGTAAATCCTCTCAGACAAGTTACACTGAGAATGAAGCCAGTCATTGTGGTGAGTTAGGTAGTGAATTTGAGCCTTCAGATCAATCAGTTGTCATTCCACATCTCAGTAGTAATCCAGTAGCCAGTAACAGTGTTTCTTGTGACTCAGATCAATATCCAGTTAAAGATGTTTTTGTTACTGGTCAGGTACATGTAGTTAACACTCATCCCATGGTTACTACAAGTAAGCATGGTATTTTTAAACCAAGGGTGTTTTTTTGCTGAAGAGGACACTGCTATACCTGCTGATATTCATCAGGCTAGCATCAACTATTCAAGATGAACTAGTTGCTCTACAACGAAATGGGACATGGTCGTTAGTTCCATTGCCAGTTGAAAGAATAATAGTTGGCTGTAAGTGGTTATTCAAGTTGAAATATAACCCTGATGGAACAGTTCATCGTTACAAAGCTCGGTTGGTTTCCAAGGGATTTCTGCAAGTGTATGGACAATCTTTCAAAGAAACCTATAGCCAGTGATTAAGTTTCCAACTCTAAATGTTGTTGTATCTCTGACTGTAACAAACAAGTGGCCACTGTGACATGTGGATGTTAATAATGCCTTTCTACATGGTGATTTGAATGAGGAAGTGTTCATACAGCAACCACATGGTTTTGAAGAGTTGGCTGAGGGTGGCACCAAGCTTGTATGTAAACTTCATAAAACTTTATATGGGTTGCATCAAGCTCCCAAGAACTGGAACACCAAGCTAAAAGAAAGTCTTGTGCAAATGGGGTTTCAGGTGGATATATCACTGTTTATTTCTCTTCTTCAAGGAGAAGTGACTTATGCACTTGTCTATGTAGATGAAATTATTGTTACTGGTCAATTAGTTACTGCAATCGAACGAGTGGTTCATTCACTCCAAGTTAATTTTTCGTTGAAGGACCTTGGTGAGTTGCATTATTGTTTGGGAATTGAAGTTCAGCTAAGTGATGAAGGTTTAATGTTGTCCCAAAAAAAGTTTATTTTGGAATTATTAGAAAAGACTGGTATGTCGAAGGCTACTCCTACCAGTACTCCTATGGTTGTATCTAACAAAGTTCAATGAGACACTAGAAAACTTATTGAAGATGCTCTTGAATTTTGAAGCATGGTTGGAGCATTGTGTTGGGACCATCGGCGCACCCAACAGCGTAGTGGAAACAAAACTCAACATTCTCACCAACAATCCAAGTACGTAAAACCGAAATCGGGAGGAAGGGATACGAATACTTACAGCGGGCTCCTTGAAAACAATAAGAATAGTAGCGGCATATGGTGGTGTCAATCGGTTCGAATCGTAAGCGTCCACGAAATCACGTCTCAGCCTCTACTCAGTTCACCAGATTGAGAGAAATATTTGTTTTCCCCAAAATTATTTTTGAGAAAAACGGTTGATTATGTGTGTGCTTCAAAAAAATGGCTGCTAGACCTAACACATCCTTTTATATGCGAGTTACCCTAATCAATTTAAATTTAATTAAATCTTTATTTAATTAATTGGAATTAATTATTAGGCATTATTGAAACATATGTATATCAAACATACATATATTAACTCTAGATATATTCCAGTAACGTACAACAATTATACATCCTTGCTCATTTCAATCCTAGGGTGTGACCTTGTAGGTTCTTGTAACGTTAGCAATAATTATTAAAACAATTCTAATATTACAAACAATGAGTGACATCTATAAATATATCATTTTCACCTAAGTTACAAGAAAATATGATTCGACATATCATCTTGGTGATTAACTCTTTTATGTATTACATCCTTATGTCCTTTATATCTAGAATAGGCACAAGTCTTGGAATAGTCACACTTGTATAGCTCATCTATTGTTTCTTGATATCTAGAGTATACTTTAATTAACGAATAGTTTGTGATATCTCATATCAACTTATTCGAGAATGGCCATGCTTTTCTAGTCTCACTCAATCAAGTGGCCTGTGATATATTTCCAATTATGTTGGAAGGACAAATCCTATCTTAATCATACACACCCACTACATATATTGAGATATATTCAATAACAATCTTTATAGAAAAACCAGTTATGGAGCTTGTTTAACTGCATCAAAACATACAACAATATATGTTGGGATAATATTGATCTCAAGTCTAAGGATCATACATATAGTTATCACCATGAGCAATGTTATGACTGTCACATAATAATCCAAGACATATGCTCATGGTGGGTCAATCCAATACATTGTTTTCTAAAAATGTAATCATGTATCAATTCTGACATCTCTATGTCAATGACAACTCGTTGTCATCAATCAATAACATGTTAGTCTTAAGCGTATTATTATTTTCCATGCCCATAATAATACTTGACTAGGGATCTTTTAATAATAACAATTATGTCATTATATGGACTTTATTATCTTCTAGTTTATGTTAAACACATATATATAATTGAAAATAATAGCGGTAATGCATTTATTCAATAAAATTGGTAAATGAAAGTATTATTACAATCATCATATGATTGGTCTTTGGGCGTACTCTAATCTCCCACTAGCACTAAAACCAATCACTCATATATCTAATACTGAGTGACTTACTGTGACGATCATGCCTCTGCTGTGTAAGAGGATTCGTCAAGGGATCAACGATGTCGTCATCCATGTGTACTTTGTATATTTCCATATCACCTCGATCTATGATCTGTCGAATGAGATGAAAGCGCCTACGAATATGTTTGGATTGTTTATGAGATCTAGGTTCCTTTGCTTGTGCAATGGCTCCATTATTGTCACAACAGAGTTTTACATCATCTGATATGCTGGGAACAACCCCTAATTCCAATATGAACTTCTTGATCCAAACAACCTCTTTTACTGCTTCACTGGTTACAATGTATTCACCTCTGTTATAGAATCAACTACTGTGTCTTGCTTCGAACTTTTCCAGTTCACAGTACCTCCATTAAGACAAAACACAAAACCCGATTGCGATCGTGAGTCATCCTTATCAGTTTGGAAGCTGACATTAGTATAACCTTTTATACTAAGTTCTTCCTCCCCTCCGTAAGCATGAATTTTCTTGGGATCTACTCTTATGCCTTATGTCGATACAACATGGCTAAGGAAAACAGCCTCTCCCAACCAGAATTCACACTTGGATAGTTAGGCATACAACTTTTTCTCTTCAAAAGTCTGAAGAACAATACAAAGATGAACATCATGCTCATTTCTCGACTTTGAATACACGAAAATATCATCAATAAATATCACCACAAATTGATATAGGTAAGGTTGGAATACTCGGTTCATCAAAACCATAAATGTTGTAAGGGCATTAGTGATACATGCATCACAAGGTTCACATCAAAGGAAGAAGTAATAACTCTTCCAAATGATCCACTCGTCCAAGCTTTGGAAAAGAAGATCAGAACAGCAGCAGACTTGTGACGACTTTTTGAATGGGATCCTGATCTTATTTAGTCGACATGTCTTCTGGAGATACAACCGTCTGTCTCTTATCTTTCCAACGGTTCTTGAATCGTATCAATTCAATATCGGGAACTCAAGATATGGTCATTTTACTGAAGATGGTGCATTCAGGAAATCCTATACGGGATTAATACGTTATTTTGTAAATATTACGAATTTTCAATATTTATATTGATTATTTGTAATATAACTTAATATAGGATGATGCATTATCTTTTAGGATTAGCTTTATTATTTTATTAGGAATTAATATTGGGTTAAAAATATTATCTTTAGTTATTATTATTTTATTAGGAATTAGAGTTAATATATGTTTAGTTTATTATTATTTTATTTATTAGTTATTTAGGACCTTTAGAACTCAGCCCCTATATAAAGGAGGCTTCATTAAACTTTGTAATTCAAGATTTATTTGATTAATGATTAAATGAGAGTTCGTTTTTGCAAGTGCTGATTGCCTTGTGCCTTCGAAGCTTCTTCTCCTGGAGTTCTTTCAAGTTCTTGTGAGGGAGATTAATCTTCACACTCCGATTTGCCTTTTCATCACGACTAGGAGGGTTGGTTAGAGCCATTTATCGTGTTTTCCTTTTCATTGCGACTAGGAGGGCTCGATAGGACACTTATCCATCTATTTTTCCACAAATCCAGCCGCACCATCAATCATCTTTACCGTTCACCTTCATAAGGGAGATCTTTTGATTTCTTTATTATCTTATTTCATCTTTCATTTATTTATCTTTTGTTTATTTTATTCTAATCGTGTTGTCTTGATTCCAGCACATAAAAGAAACCCTAAACAATCCTAGCACTACCGCTACCTTCCCATATTCATCACCTTTGTTCTTCATCGAGTCTAGAGCTTTCTAGGTTTGATTCTTCAACAAGAGCAACGTTCATCAATCCGCCACCGCTTCCCTATCAATTGGTATCAGATTTGGGCCGATTCTTGGAAAGAAGCAAGCAATCTTGTTTGTTCTTGTACACAACACCGTCAAGGTACCCCAACGGAGCTAGTTCAGAGAAGATTTATCGTTTCAGGTTATTTTTATTTAATTTTAATTTAGATTCAAATCCTTCTTGTTAGTTTGCTATTTTTTTTCAAAAACATAAAAACAAAAAAGGCAAAAAAAAAAAAAAAACAAAAAAACACAAAAAAGCCAAAATTTAAAAAAAATTGCAAACGAAGGTATTTAGGGCTGATTTTTTCCATATATCATATTCATCTTAATTTAATCTCTAGTCCAAAATTCACTTCAATCAGAGTTCATTAGAGCCTTCAAATACATCATTCAAGTTTTATCGGCAGATTTGGTCTAGAATATTGTCGAATTTCTTGAAAATTCTACAGGAGGAATTTTGTAGTGAAAATTTCCAGATTAAAACTTAATATATTTGAGATCATTCACACAAAAAATAAGAATTTTTGGAGATCAAGAACAACTTCGAACAAAGCAATCAAGAAAAACAGATTGTTTGAGGACTCACCGTTCAACAGAGTCTACTGGATACTACTGAAGGTATTTGGTTCTGAAATTTTACAGGTGATTTCTTGACACATCTAAAGACATTCAAGAATTTCTTCAGAATTTTTGGATACCGGTAACCCTCTCAAAAACGTTGCTCAAGTTGATCCAGCGTTTTCCAGGTTTTCTGGTTTGGTCCTTTTTTCTTTGACTCTTAGTGCTTTAGGTTCTTTTGTTTTTTCTCTGTTATTGTTCTTTTGCATTATCTAACACATTATCTTCCTTGTGTTAGTAGGACTAAAGAGTTTGCATACTTCTTCCTTCTTTGCATTCTCGTTCTCTTGGAGTCTAACCTTTGTTTGGCCTCTTAGAACTTTTAAGTTTTTTCTTATCGCCTTTGCTAGTAATCAAACTCCGATACGAACTGTGGAAGACTACTTGGTAAAGTGAGTTTTAAAGAGTACAAGATCGGCTTACTTGCCTCTCGTTGTGTTACTTTCTTGGAGTGACTTGTGAGGTTTCTTGCTTTGTTGAATTTTCTTCCTTTTATTTTTATTTTACTTTAAAATTTTCTTTTGAGTGTTATGATTTCAGGATGGACGACAATAACAACAAGACACTTACGGCTATCTTAGCCACACTTACCCGACTCACGACTCAAGTTGAAAGATTTGATGAAATCGTGAGAGAACGACAAAAGCCACAACTGGATCTACCAAACCAGAATCCAAGACCAAACAATGCTGAACTTTTTGTACCCGGGCGAGAACAACCACGTTTTCAAGCACCCGAACTATTTGCAAAACCAAAGTTCACGATCCCATCTTTCAAAGGAGACAATGATCCAGACAGGTACATCGAATGTGAAGGAAAAGTTGATCTCATGTTCGCATATCATGACTGCCCCCAAGCTAAACAAGTTCACCTCATCACCACATAATTCGAAGGATATGCTCGAACGTGGTGGATGCAAACAAGAAAAAAGATCCAGAACTTCCAAATTCCAACAATCACTTCTTGGACCGACCTCAAACAAACCATGAGGAAGTGATTTCTACCGACACATTATACACGAGAAGTTAAACTATGACTACACCGACTTCGACAAGGTAGAAGTTCAGTTGAAGACTACTATAAGGAGATGCAGTCCTTACTCAATAGGGCTAACATAACCGAAAAAGAAGAAGTCACCGTGTCAAGATTCGTCGTCGGCTTAAACTCAAACATCACTGATCTTCTTGATCTACAAGGGTACGAAAACCTCGAAGATACACTAAAGAAAGCAATGACAATCGAAGCACAAATCCAGAGGAGATTTCGAGAACATTACCAAGGTACTTCATCCTCTTACCAAGGTAATCATTCAAATCCTTCCTCATCTTCTGCTCCATCTTCTCTGATAAAGCCAAGAGATGACAAACCTAACAAGGAGAAAGAACGACCAGCAAAGAATGACACACTTCCAGTCCCTAAAGATCAAATGATAATTTGTGAGGAGGTAGGGAAAGCAAAAAAAGAACAAGCCGAGAAAGAGGCAAAAGAAAAAGAGGTCACTAGTCACAAAAGCCAAAAGAATAATGACCCATGGGAGGTGAGTGAACCTAATTGAAAGAAGAAAAGAGTGGCTCAAAATCTATGTGTGAGCACAAAAGAATTGAGAGAGAATATTCTTTACAAACAACCTTCTATCCTTGTTCACTTTAGGGAATCAATTGTTTCGATTTCTAACATTAACAAGGATTTGCCTAGTGTGTTTTCATCTTTGTTACAGGATTTTCGACAAGTGTTAGGTGATCCACCTAACGAATTACCACCGAAAAGAGGAAAACAACACCAAACCAATCTAATTCATGGTTGCATCATACCTCGTCAAACATACATTCTCGAAGAAACCAAAGAGTTAGATTTGTTACAAAAAGGCTACATCCAGGAAAGCCTTAGTCGTGACGCCATCTTAATGACGAAACATGACTTGAACAACTCCACATGCTTTATAGTTCGTGCACAGAGAATCCATGTAAATGATGAGAAAGTAAAAACAACACGAGACTGGCCCACACCATCTTCCATCGCCAAGAGTTGTCGAATAGTGCTAGGTGACCCTCCTGACGGGTTACCACCTGAAAGCCCTAATCACTATGCCATACCAATGAAGAGTCACGATTTACGAGAGTCCAAAGGTAAGTATTTTATTACTCATTTTAATGACATTGTAACGTACTTCTTCTCCTTCTTACAAGGTAAGGCTCGTGAAGTTGTCATCCATACTAAACACAACTCCTTTAAGTGCGTAACATACCGAGGTAAGCAAAACACAGTAGATGATACACTACCACGAAGGTATACTCTTACCTATCAAACTCATACTACTATTCTGAGAATTGAACATATCAAAGATGTATATCACGATAACTTGGATATTTCTGATATTTATACCCATACATTTAAAAGTGCTTTTAATGAGCTTTATCTTGTATATGAGTTTCCTTGCCAACTAAACAGGTTATACAGTCCACAAATCTCCTCCTGGGAATCATTAATTCATGAACCACACTTAGGAGACTTAAGGGATTACGTTAACAAACCAGTTGACATGGTTTTTAAACACTCATTCTCACCACACACGAATAAAACCATGGAGAAATTATCTGAAATAATCATACAGAAAGCCAACAGTGACCGGCGCCATGTTGAAATTCAACCAAAACATCAGATTACAAGACTTGTATGCAAAAGAGGATTTCAAGACTACAAGAAATCAGTTCCTACAAAGAAGAAACCTCGACTAAAACGCATAAAGACACATCACATTGATCCTGGTAAATGTTTCACAAGATTTTATTTCAACACATCTAATTCTCTTTCTTTTGGATTTTCAGATTCGAGGACGAATCCTTTTGAGGAGTGGGGGAATGATACATGCACCAGAGTCCATAATACATGCTTCTTTGGACTAATTTTTCTACTCGAACCTATTAGAAGAACAAAGTCTCGAAGATTCAAAGCATATCTATTCGGTAAGCATAATGTGAATGAATTATTAAACTATTCTAATGTTGCTCCCTTTAATGTTTCAGAATCGAGGTCGAATCTTTTTGAAGAAAGGGAGGATGATACATGCATCACAAGGTTCACATCAAAGGAAGAAGTAATAACTCTTCCAAATGATCCACTAGTCCAAGCTTTGGAAAAGAAGATCAGAACAGCAGCAGACTTGCGACGACTTTTTGAATGGGATCCTGATCTTATTTGGTCGACATGTCTTCTGGATATACAACCGTATGTCTCTTATCTTTCCAACGGTTCTTGAATCGCATCAATCCGATATCGGGAACTCAAGATATGGTCATTTTACTGAAGACGGTGCTTGCAGGAAATCCTATACGGGATTAATACGTTATTTTGTAAATATTACGAATTTTCAATATTTATATTGATTATTTGTAATATAACTTAATATAGGATGATGCATTATCTTTTAGGATTAGATTTATTATTTTATTAGGAATTAATATTGGGTTAAAAATATTATCTTTAGTTATCATTATTTTATTAGGAATTAGAGTTAATATATGTTTAGTTTATTATTATTTTATTTATTAGTTATTTAGGACCTTTAGAACTCAGCCCCTATATAAAGGAGGCTTCATTAAACTTTGTAATTCAAGATTTCTTTGATTAATGATACAATGAGAGTTCGTTTTTGCAAGTGCTGATTGCCTTGTGCCTTCGAAGCTTCTTCTCCTGGAGTTCTTTCAAGTTCTTGTGAGGGAGATTAATCTTCACACTCCAATTTGTCTTTTCATCGTGACTAGGAGGGCTCGATAGGACACTTATCCATCTATTTTTCCACAAATCCATCTGCACCATCAATCATCTTTACCGTTCACCTTCATAAGGGAGATCTTTTGATTTCTTTATTATCTTATTTCATCTTTCATTTATTTATCTTTTGTTTATTTTATTCTAATCGTGTTGTCTTGATTCCATCACATAAAAGAAACCCTAAACAATCCTAGCGACTGCCGCCACCTTCCCATATTCATCACCTTTGTTCTTCATCGAGTCTAGAGCTTTCTAGGTTTGATTCTTCAATAAGAGCAACGTTCATCAATCCGCCACCGCTTCCCTATCAGTTAGTCAAACCGAATGTCATCACCACAACTCATAGTGTCCATATCGAGTCTGAAAAAGTTGTCTTTGGAATATCCTCCTCTTAATCTTTAATTTGTGGTATCTAGGTCGAAGGTATATCTTATAGAAAATTGTTACTCCTTTTAGTTGATCAAACAGTTCATCAATCCTCGGAAGATGATACTTGTTCTTTATTGTCACTTTATTCAACTATCGATAATCTATGCATAACTGCATAGATTCATCTTTCTTTCTGCCAATAGCACAAAATACTACCCAAGGTGAAACACCCGGTCAGATGAAACCTTGATTAAGCAACTCTTTTAACTAAGCCTTTTGTTCTCCTAATTTGTTCAGAGCCATTTGATATGAAACCATAGAAATAGGCTCAATACCCTGTTAATCATCAATCTTGAATTCCACCTTTCAATCTGGAGCTACCCAAAGTAATTCATCTAAAAATAAATATGGAAATTCTTTAGTTGTGTGAATATCATACAATCTTACTTCAGATACTTGAGTATTTATCACATTATCTAGAAAAGATATACATCCTTCTAACATCATTTTCTTCACAATCTTTGCCGATATCACATTGGGCGGTATTTTGTTTTTTTTAACCAATCACTACAATTTCCAAATCCTCCACCTCTTTATGAAATAATAGCTTCTTGCGACAATCAACCCAACCTTAATGTGGATACAACCAACCCATTTCTAATATGATCTTAAGTCATCAAATGATAATCTTATCATATTCACCGAAAACATTGCCCTTTGAATCTTTATCAGATATTTACTACATGCCCGACTCATACTTGCACTATGACCCATAGGGTTTATCGCTATCATATCACTTGAGATCAAGTCGAATAGAATACCTCTATTTTAAAATTCCTTATTTCTTTCTTAAGGTAATATGTATAACTTTTCTGGATCCATTGAAAATATTCTCGGGCAGTTTAATTATTTCCATCTTAACTATGAAAGTCTAACTATTCACATAATTTATTAAGAAGACTTGAAAACTTTGTAGCAATAACTTCATAGCAGTTAATGCTAAAATAACACTAGTAAACAAATTTACTCTTTTTCCTACCACTACGAACTCGAAATTTTTCAAGTTCCTGAAAATCAACTACAATCTAAGCAATAATTCATTGTAGCATGGAAGGGGGTAGACAATCCATTCCATAATCTTACCTTCATAAGGTAACTCTATCAAGTCCATAAAACTTAACATCTACTCACATTGAAACTCATTTTAAACCATTTGGAATGATAACATAATTATCATCTGATTCACTAATAACTTAACTTTCTTTAAACTTTTAGCGAACAACTTACTTAACGCTTATTTATTTCCTCTAACTCAAATCAACATTTCCTTAAGCAACTTAATGCTTAACTTAAACATTCCTCAAATATTTAATCCTACCTGTAGAAAACTCAGTGTCATCAGTGGATTCAATAATATCCTTTGGATCCTCATTTGATTCAATGTCTCTTGTAATCCATTTAAACTTTTTAATAGATTCCTCTAATGTAATAACTTTATTAAATGATGAGGCATTTCTTCCACAGAATGGATGAAAATCCCTTACAACTCCAACTCTTCTACGGCATGATATTGAAGTCGTGTCAAATCTTTTTGGGTTGATTTCAATCTCGACATTCCTTTCAACATTATAAACTTCCTTACCTTTATCCTTAGTTCCGTCATCTAACACAACACACATAATAACAACTTAAGTTAGTGAGGAGTGACAACAATCATATCACATTGAATCCTATTAGTAACTTTGATATCCTAGTGGCATGTACTCACTTTTTACATAAAATAAACTCATTTTCAGCCGATAATCGGCTAAATCTATAACTCTGATACCAATAAATATAACACTAATTTCTCGTATACGTCCCCATACACGAGTCACATATGTCACATGACATTCAAAACATTTTCGTACTTTAAACCAAATAAAATTTTGTTTCTTTAAATAAAATAATTTAATAATATAGTTTATAAGACATTCTTCAAATATATATATATATATATATTAATGTTAAAATCCATCAAACAATAGTATAAGATTTAACAGAATATAATATAACAACTAAATACCAAGTATCTTATCAAAGTATCACCATATATCTAAGCACATGATAACTAGTAATATCATAATAAACATCTAGATATGTCATATTGTTACTGATAAGGCAATCCTTGACAGATGTTAGCTACACACCTTACTCTGCTCGTACGCTATTACCTACGCGTGAAAAACATCACACGCTAAGTATACACTTAGTGAGGCATAATAAAACAAATAAGGCATTTTAAAAACATGAGTAAACCATTACAAGATCAAAATACGATTTATCATATAAAATACATAAAAGTATAAAAACTGACTTGATAATCCAAATTTTCGTCAGGTAACCTGCTAAACAATATTTTGTATGCATAGCATACATATAAATCAATATATTCCAAAACAAACATTCACATCCCAATGTATGACAAATGAGAATGCAATGCACACAATAACATGGAACTAACCACCTTTGGAATAGTAATCTAGTAAGACTACCATCCCTACACACAGAGTGCCATAGTACTACTACAAGTACAGAAAATACTCTTGCCATAGTATACAAAGTACTTCTCCAAGTACACAATGTACTCTTGTCATAGTACACAATGTACTACTCCTAGTACACAAAGTACTATTTGCATAGTACACCAAGTACTACTCCAAGTACACAAAGTACTCTTACCATAGTACACAAAGTACTACTCCAAGTACTGTTACAAAAATGAAATAAGAATTTTCTAAATTGATAGATAACCATCTCAAACCAAATTTGTCAATTACATACATAATGCTAAAGTACACAAAGTACTATTACAATACCATATTATTTATGGTATTATTATTGCACCTATAACTGTCCATGTACATACAATAGGCTTTAAAATCCAAATTGCAAGTTAAACATTTATTCCAAACCATCAATATATAATAATTTGTATGAAACACACCCATTAGTTTTAGGGCAGTTCATACCCTAATCATTCGTAAAAACATTTTCATAAACTTTATGAAAATATTCCAAAATATGGTAAAACATGTTTGTATAAAAACATTTGAAGTTGAGTCGTCACAAGTCGTCCTCATACCATATAAGTGCATAAGAAATGCACTCACATGGTATGCCTCACTATTATGCCTTATTGTAGTCCGACTATTCTGAAACTTTTTCCTTGCCTCTTTGTTTTCTTGACTCACGAATTTGATTACAATCTTCACAAGCATCCATAATCACACATACCAATATAAATACAATGTTAATATCCTTACTAACATTTATACAAAATAATAACACTCAAAAGTACCATTATTTTCAATTCTTTTAAAATTCATCTTAACTTTTCTTTTTATTCAAAATGGGCCCTTGTCATAAAATTTTCAATTCAAGCCCAAATAAGCCCAATGAATTTCCAACATTAAACTTACATCCCAATATCTCAACAATACCATAATTACTACTTAAACCATGAACTTTCTCAATATTCACCATTTTGTACTTAAACTTTGCCAACTTTCCAAAATAGATTAATTTCACATTCTAAATTTAATTTTAGCCCTCAAACAATAATTTCTAGTATTGTACATCAATTATTGAGTAATTACAAAATCATCCCATAACTTTTAAAAAATACCAAGAAGTCCCTCAACTTTTGAAAAAGTACACTTTGGCACCAAAAACCAAGCAATTGTACCCTTTTTCCAATTTTATCAAGTAATTTTCCAAAAATTGCAATCTAGCCAATTTAATCCAATGGTCAAAATTTAACATGGAATAAATCTTCAAATGCAATGATCCATATTGTTTTCCATCAATTTAGCATGTGGAAATAATATTTTTAATCCGAATTTATCATCCTTCAATTTTTTCCTAAAAATTTTATTCGATTTGATTTACTGATTTCTTACTGGACTTTAACTATTTCTAATTTCAACATAAATTTTAGATCAAGAATTTGATTTTAATAAAACCCCACTCTCAAGAGTAAACTATACATTTATGGAATATAAATTATTTTTTGGGAAAATTACCAATTAGATCCCTAAATGTTTCCTATTTTTATACTTTAGCCACTAAACTTTCAAAACATACATTTTGGTCACTAACCAAAATTTGGGATATTACATACCATTTCTATGAAAAACCTCAAGATTTGATAGCATTTATCAACAAATTCATTTTTTTATATATTGGATAAATAGTTTTTCCTCTGCCAAACTCGATGTGTTATCGCATACCCATCGATCGACATGTTAACAATTAACATATCAATATCATAAACTCTTGTAGCAAACCAAAAAATGATTAACTCTTAATAAATGATTTTAAATTTAACAAATTAACTTATTAATCATAGCAGTTATCGAATCGAATAATAATATCATACATATTTGTCGAAAACGATAAAATTAAAACATGCATATCATACAGATTGTATAACCCGAATTCGGATCATACAAATGGCTCTGATACTATTGTTGGGACCATCATCGCACGTACCACGTAGCGAAAACCAAAATGTGACAGTCTCACCAACGATCCAAGTACGTTAAATCCGAAACTAGGAGGGAGAGATCCAATTACTTACATTGGATTCCTTGAAAATCAGCAAATACAACAATGAATAATGGAAATCAAGAAGAGTTTGAATCCTAGCCACCACGAAAATTCATCTTGGCCTCTACTTAGTTAACCAATTGATTAGTTGATAAGAGTAAAACCTTTTCTAAAAGGGTTCTATGAATTTTGGGATTTTTCAATTGATGTGAAAAGCGAGTGCTAGACCAATATATCCATTACATATGTACCACCCTATCTATTTGGGCTTTTTAAAAATTTCAAATTTAATTGGGAGTATGATTACTTTAACTATATTATTAAATTTGTTATTCTTGTGTAATTAAAATTACACACACACACACACACACACACACACACACATATATATATATATATATATATATATATATTAAATACATAATTTATTCATGTACAATCGAATTGTACATATGTGACACATTTATTTCAACCATTGGGTGCAACCTTGTAGGTTCATGTAACGTTAGTAATAATAATTAGAACTATTCTGTTATTACAAACAATGAGTGTCATCTAGTAGTATGTCATTGTTACCTAAGTTACATGAAGTCATGATTCGACATAATATGTCTGTGACTAACTGTTTTAATGTATTATATCCTTTTTTCTTTTATACTAAAATAAGCTCAAGTCTTGGAACAATCACACTTGTGTAACCCATTTATTATTTCTTGATATCTATAGTAAACTATAATAAACGAATAATTTGGGATGTCTCATATCAACATATTCGAGCATGGCCATGCATTTATAGTCTCACTCAATCAATTGGCATGTGATATATTTCCTATTATGTAGGAAGGACGAATCCTATCTCGATCATTCACACCCGCTACATATATCGTGATATGTTCAATGTAAGTCTTTATAGTGCAACCAGTTATGGAGCACACTTAACTTTATCAAAACATACAACAATATATGTTGAGATTGTATCGTGAGAAATATTGTGACCGTCACAAAATAATCCGAGACATATGCTCTAGCGAGTCAATCCAATATATTGTTCTCTGACAATATATTCATGTATTAATTTTGACATCTCTATGTCAATGAAAACTCTTTGTCATTAGTCAATACCGTGTTAGTCTTAAGGGTATTATTAGTGTCCATGCCCATAATAATACTTGACTAAGGATCTTTTAATAATAATCACATTATATATGAACATTATTATCTTTTAGATTATTCGATGCAAAAAAATACAATAAAAGAAAATAACGGTAATTCCTTTATTTGATAAATATAATAAATAAAACATATCAATACAATCATATATGATTGGTCTTTGGGCATACTCTAACAGTTTCACATGATAATGTTGTTGATGAAGATTAAAAATGGTCTGACTTCTGTGAGAAACATTGGGATGATTATTGAAATTAGCATTATATGTATTGTCAAAAGCATTGTCATTCCTTTGATAATTTGGCACGTAATAGACAAACTCTGGATTTTGAAAGCATTCTTCAAAATTGTGATTTTCGCCACAATAAATGTAAGCTTTCATCCTCCGTTTACTTGAATGAAGATAGATCATTTTGAAATTTGGCATTCATGTTTGGCGGGCTAAATCACAACAAACAATTATGTGATAGCACATTTCAGGATGCTATAGCACCTGTCGACAGTGAACTCAACGAAGCCCTTGCTTTTTCATGCAACAAATAAAGAAATAGCTTCAGTTTCAGTGCTTCCTCCAGAACATCTTGCTAAATAAATGAATCATAAACCTTCATGAAAACTCTCAAATGAGGCCTAGGATCATCAGCAACTGATTCTCCATATTGTCCCATATATTGTAGAATTTGGAACATGATAAAATTTAACTTGAAGTTTGCACCATTAATCATTGGCCTCACTATGCCTAGATGAAGATCATCCACCTTTGGCTCTATATGCTAACGTTATAGGTCGATCACGATCATCCATATTATAAAATGGTTGTCTCGCTCTAATGCCAGAGAGTAACACACAATCCTCTCAATTCTACAATGAGGGTAAAACACTATTCCCTCATCTTGCCATAATTGTTCAATTCTTTACATCTTTAAGGCAATATCTCCTAAAAGTCCTTTCAATAAATGGATCAAATGAATCTAATCTATCATCATTGTGGGGCATAAACTAGTAAAAATAAAATCCAAAAAGTACTTACAAAATAAAATGAGAAAAAAAGAAAAAATATAGATCCAACAGATGCTCATCGGTATTGGCGCCAAAACTAGATGACTGGTAAAATGCTACAGCTTAAGTGCAAGTATACACCAATTCCCAAGTAATAAGCGGTAGCTTAAAAAGCTACGAGTATTGTATCCACATTAACAAATTGATTTTCATTAGAGTTTTAATTATTAAATAAATGATGGGTATGAAGAATATTCAAATTCAAGGATATAAAAATCAAAGTAAGAAACACCAGGTCATGCCACATCAATACAAAAAGCATCAAATCAACAATCGAATAGCATGGAATAACATAATAAAAATCATATCTCAAGTAAGTAAAACATATTACCTTTATGTGATTAGTAATGATTAAAACCCATTGAACTACTCTAATCAACTTTTATTAATTAAAGGATTCAAAGTATTAACAAAGCTAAACCAATTGATGTATGTTTTTCAACTAACACACTACTACTCGTAATACCAAGGCTATCAAAAGTGCACAGCAAATCAATCAATCCTATTTTTAAAAATTAATTGAAAGAACCATACATTTAATCACTAATATTTCTACTAATAACCATGAAGCAAAAATCACATAAAATTAGTAGTAATAAAAACTTAAAATGATCAATTCAAAATATCATCCACAAAGTTTAGAAAACATCTAAATCACTCTCTCTCAACAGAAGGTTTCGAGTGGTGATCTATTGATTGTCGATGCTACTCAGTGAGCTTTCCTTGTGCTGCAGCAATCCCTATGAGGGCGCTCAAGCTTCCATGGTGTATAACGGAATAACATGGAAAATGGGTACTTTTCTCATAGCTTTCAATCCTCCTTCAACCTTGAAAAGTACTCTCATTTATAGTTTTGAGGATATTTCTATCTTCCAATTGATTGCTCCCATGATTCAGGTAGTTTCCAGTCCATTGACAGTTCACAGCTGTGCAATCTACTTGTCCCATTCCAGAAAGTTCTCCTAACCATCAGGAGATTCATCGATTGCTGCAACATCCACTCAGTATTTCTTGGAATTCTACGACATCAGTGTAACAATTTTGTAGGAAAAAAAAATCAATTTCAGCCCTAGTTAACCCACGAAATTCTCAATATACAATATATGTAAAATTAAACAAATATGACCCTAAAATGCTTCTAAAAAGGCTAAAGTTAAAACTAAACCTAGGTGAAAAAGGCTACTAAAAATAACTATTTTTAAGAGTTATCAGTTTTGTAAGCTCAGCCTTCGGATGTTTTTCGTTAGCACGTTAGTAGCTTGGGTAGTTCATCGAGCATCATTGTAGCACAACTTCCAGCATCTCCGGCAGAGAATTGTATTGTAGCTTTAGTGAGCATATGTATTCATAGAACCTTACTAATGTATTCAATTGTTAAACTCACAGTTTGTATTATTTTCATTTTAAATTAAGCGTCAAGCAGCTTCGTGTTTATAAATTTTTTATAAAGGTTATTTCTTTTTTAATTATGATTCCATCTGGCATGTTTGAAAAGAAAATGAATAGTTTTTGAAAATTAGGGTTTCCTTACTAGCCCAATGTGACACTTTAGGGCTAATCGGGCTCAGGGTATTATATTGAATTCTTGAATTTTTTTGAGATACCCTATGTTCGAATCATAAATATAAGATTTTTTTTTCATTTAATTTTCTAGTTTAGTATAAGTTAAATATATATTTGGCATTTAGAGCCAATGGTCTACCTTAGCCTAGATGGTTGAGCTTATTTGTTTCCCAGGAGACCCAACTTCAAATCTTGGATTGTTTCTCTTTGGGAGTTTATTCTTGGTATTATTTATAATAAGGTGGCTTTATTAGTTGAATAAAATTAATAAATAATTATATAGGCAATAATTTTAAAGTAAAAATTAAAAAAATATAACATCAGATCTATTGTTAAAACTTAAGGGCAAGCTACTAAAATGAAACAAAATGTTATGTATGATTTTGAAAAAATTGAAAGTTGAGGTACTAAAATGGACCAAAATTGATAGCTTGGATACTAAATGTGTAGTTTACACTATATTTTATTGTTTTATTGTCATGTAGCAATGAAAATATATATAGATAATATATGTTCATTTTTGTTTTTTTTAATCAAAGGTTATTTTCATGTGAACTCCAATATTAAGTTAGGGTAAATTATTTATTTAGTACATAAACTAGCAATTTTAATTTGTTTTAGTATTTAAACTTTTAATTTTTTTCAAAATCATACCTATAGTTTAATTTTTGTTTCATTTCAGTATCTCGTCATTGAAAACTTTAGTATTTGTTTGTTTTTAGTACCCTGTCCATAATTTAAAATTAAGTTTTGAAAAGGTTGAAAGTTAGGTATTAAAACGGACCAAAAGTGATAGCTTAGGTACTAAACTAATATGAATCCATCTGTGATGTCACTGAATGATATGTGATGCTTACCAAATCGTGATTCTAGTAAATGATGGAAATTGCAATGCTTGAACTCTAAAATGAACATAAAAAGATGATAAGAATTGAAGAAAATGTTTATAGTTATAATGGATTGTTGAAAGGAATATTTTTGCGTTTATAATGAAGTAAGGAAGAGTGATGGAAGTTGTAGTTTATATTAAATGGTAGAATGATAAAGGTAACGGTGAAATTTGTATGGAGATATAGGAATGAAAGAGCATGGAGTGTGACCCACTAGTTATATAGAACTAAGAACCAAAAATATAATATTATGGATTGGATAGAAGAGGTAAAGGATGGAACATGGCCCTCTAGATATAAGGAACTAGGAGCCAATGTTATAAACAAACGAAATAGATTTAATAGGAACAAGAAAAGCCGATAAAGTTCTTAGAGAACTACAAAGAAAGTACCCACAAAGAAGTTTTATATATAACAATGTTGTGTTTACAATGAAAGGATTGTGCTTATTTATAGTGTTTATAGGCTGAAAAAGAAGAGTCACACAAAGGGAATGAATTATTCATCTTAATGGTGATGAATAATCATGAATGCATTATCTCTTCTCTTCTTAGTAGTTGAATAGTCCAGGATGCCTAGTATGACTTTGAACATTTTCTAGGCTGAATTGAGACTCATATGCATCCAAAGGGAAAAGACTCTTACACTTCCATGGCTTTCTTTCTTGAGAAGTAGTGTAGGATGAATGTGGACTCCTTTGAATTTGTGTAGGCATCCTATGCATCCGAAGGAGAGTGACCTTTGATATTCATTGCCAATCTTCATATAATTATCCTTATTGAATGCCTTAACAGTAAGAATGAAGAAAGCCTTCAATATATATCTCATTGTAGAATTCAAATGGTCTCCCAAAGGATGTTAAAGAAGATGATATGGAATAAATTGAATGATTGTCTCCCTTATAGAATTTAAAAAGTTTCTCCTTGGTTCAAGCATATCCATAACCGATAGTGTACCTAGACACAATGGTGTCCAAGTTCAAGCTTAAATAAAAAATAAATAAAAAAGTCACGAAAACTTTAAAAGAGCTAGTTTAATTAATGTCCCAGTTTAAATGAATAAACTAGTTTAATTAGTGAACTAGCTTTATCAAATGGTCCAGTAAACTTAAATGAAGTAATTTACTTAAAGAAGTACATGCTTTGAATGAACTAAATTCTTTAAATGAAGTACAGGCTTTAAATGAAGTAGCATGGTTATTTATTCATATAAATTTATTATATGCAAATAATTAATACTTATGTAAATTTGTAACATCCAAATCTGATTTAATTGAAACCCGATGGGTTTAAGTGTTACACAGACCACCAAAGTGGTTAACCCAAATTTTTCTTAAAGCATTTCTTTTTTCAAATCATAATTCATCGCATAAAACAAAATAATATAGAGTTAGTTAAGTTTACAAAATCGGGGAGCTTCCAAAATAAATCTGAAAATACAAATAATCCAAGAGTTATGACTCACTATGAAATGCATGCCCACTATGATAATCAAAACATACTCTACAACTGCTGATATCTGATTGGCTGCTGAATCCACTATACTACATGCATTCATTAACTAAAAATTCTTAGCAAGTTAAATCATGCAACAATGAAATTCATCAAGCATATATTATACCATAATATTATGTAGATACATCATATGAAAGCATGGTATGGGCTTGCTACTTAATTATGGAAATGCCTTAACACTAATACTAAAGTGCCTCAGCCTGGTGCAAAAGTGAATTCGCACTTATACAATATTGTCATAGCATTGGGGAAGAGAATCCAAATATATATACTTACATATTCGAGTAGTACAAGCATACACTCCAGTAGCTAAGGTGTCCTTATTGTTTTTCAAGTGTCAAACAGAATCTAGTTTTATGCTACATAAATTAATGTTGTTGCTCTCTATGGTTTTGGATAATATTCTCACTTGGAGTCTTAATTAAGAAGCAGTGATGCCCTCATAACTGTCTTTCCAAGCTTATAAACTTAGCAAATTGTTTTACCCAAAATAAGATATTAGTGTTGATATTGGGCCTATCACTATCGATACTGGTCTTATGGTATAGATATTACCCCAAGTATGGATACCAAATTCAGCTTTGTTGTTTCAAATTAATTTCTAGTATTGATACCCGATTGAGAGTATAGATACTCCTCTCCTAGTATCGATACTCCAATGATTATCGATACCAAAATTACATTCTGGAATCCTCAAATTGTCACAAGTACCGATTCCACCTTTCGAGTATCGATACTGAACCTTGAGTATCGATACCCCTTGAAGGAGTATCGATATTTTCTTCATAAATTGTCCTGTTTTTACCCTATACAAAGGGAAGTATCAATATTTTTCTTTGAGTACTGATACCCTGCTCGAAAATGCCCTGTTTAGGTCGAAAGTAACTTTCTAGAGTCCTTCAAAACCCCCTTTAATGCTACCTAATATTTGTTAAGTCTTATGGGTTTATTAGCATCATAATGAGTTATAGTAACACAACAAAAACAACAAATATACATGATACCATTAAAACCCACCAAGAACCATTTTGCACCCATGAAGACAACAAGTAAGAAAACATGGTTTCATGACCTACATGTGGTAAAGGGAAATTATTTATGTTACCTTAATTCTAGTTGATTGAAGAATGCTCCAAAGACTATCCATGCACTAATTTGTCCTTGTTCTTAGCCTTTGAGCACTCTCTAAATAGTTCACTAACTAAAGCAAACAAAGGGATTACAATATCGTTTTAAAGCTCTAAGTGATTAGAAACATGTTTCTAAAAACTTAGAAACATTTTAGGGTCACACTTAAGCCCTAAAACAATAATCTATCTAAAATCTATAATTTGGCCATGAAGGCCAAGCCTTAAGATTTTGGGCTAGAAATGAAGCTCTAAAGATGTAGATTACACTTCTTACCTTTATAATTCATACTAGACTTGCTGAATAACAAAGTTCTCACCTTTAGGGAATATTGGAGAGGAAAAAGAGAAGAAAGAAGAGATGAAGAAGATGACAAAGGAGAGCCCTTTCCCAATGTGAGTGACGCAAGCACAATTAAGGGGAATGAACTTTTGATTCAAAACATGGGAAAACTACACTCTTGGTACTCCTCACTGTAACCCAAATTCAAAATACCATTTTTAACATCTTATGGGATCTTCTTTGAGCCCAATTCACTTCCCCTTTGGCCCAATGAATTTAAGTAAATCTTATATGAGCACTTTAAGCCCAATAACAATACCAAAACTACTAACCTAGATTTCGGTATGTTACAACTCTCCCCTCCTAAAAAAGAATTTTGTCCTTAAAATTTACCTACTTACAACATGTGTGGGTACTATAGTTGCATAGCTTCTTTTATTTCCCAAGTTGCTTCCTCCACTCAGGGATTCCTCTATAGAACCTTAACTAGTACAATCACCTTGTTCGTAGCTCCTCGACTTCTGGGACAAAATATCTAATGGTTCCTCAATGTAGGACATGTCTAGGTCTACATCAATCTACTCCAACAGAATCACATATGACGGGTCTGATCGGTACCTCTGAAGTATGGACACACGAGACACATTATGAATGCACTCATTCTTAGATGGTAAGGCTAGACGGTAAGCTAAAAGATCAACTCTATCAAGAATCTAGTAAGGTCCAATGAAGCACGGGGTTAATTTTCCTTTTTGGAAAAATCGAAAAACCTTTCTCCAAGGTGACACTTTAAGAAATACCTTGTCACCTACACCGAACTTGTTGTCCTTCCGCTATAGATCCACATAATAACTCTTTATATCAAAAGCTTCCTTTAGTTTACCTTGAATCAATCATACCTTATTTTTTGCCTCTTGAACCAACTTCCAAATCAACCAACTTCTTTTCACAAACATCGGTCTAACACAAAGTATTCATACGCTTTCGTCCATACAGCACTTCGTAAGGCACCACTTAAATATTGGTTTGGTAGGTATTTTTGTAAGCGAACTCTACCAATAGAAGGTGATCCTTCCAACTGCCCGCAAGATCAATGACGTAACATCATAACATATCCTCGAGAATGTGAATCACCCTCTCTGATTGTTCATCTGTCTATGGGTGAAAAACAATGCTAAAATGTAATTGAGTACCCAAAGCCTTATGCAACGCCCTTCAAAATCTCAAAGTGAACCGCATGTCTTTATCAAAAATGGTTGATGTAGGTACCCCATGAAGTCTCACAATCTCCCTTACGTAGAGTTAAGCTAACTTTTCAAAGTGAAGTTCGTTTGTACAGGTAGAAAATGGGTGGACTTAGGTAATCGATCTACTACTATCCAAACGGCATCATACTTTTAACGATTATTTATGAACCCAATAACGAAGTCCATCATCACCCTATCCCATTTCCACTGAGGTATTTGAATCGACTATAGTAAACCAGAGGGACATGATGTTCCACCTTAACTCGCTAACAAACTAAGAATTTGGATACGAACTCATATACCTCTCTCTTTATATTGACCCCCAATGTAGTTGTCGAAGCTCTTGGTACATCTTGTCATTTCTAGGGTGCATGATAAATGGAACGCAATGGACACTACCAAGGATCCTTGCCCTCATCTCTGAATTAGCCAACACACAAAGTCAGTTTCAAAATACAACACATCCCCATCTCTCAACTCAAATTCTGGCAGCTCCTCTGGACGAACTCGCTTTGCCCTAGCCATCAAATGCTTATCTGGTGCTTGTAAATCCTTTACCTCCTTAACTAATTTAGTCTCAACTTGCAGTTTTGCTACTAATTCTCCATATAAGGTTAAGCTCATCCTAGCTAACAACAATCGAAGGTTAGACATTAACTTGTGACTCAAAGCATTAGTGACCACGTTAGCTTTTCCCAGGTGATAGTTTATGATGCGATCATAATCATTGAGTAACTCTACCCATCGAAGTTATTTTAGATTCACTCTTTCTTTGTAAATAGATACTTACGAATCTTGTGGTTGGTGAAAATATAGCATTTTTCCCTAAAGAGGTAATGCCTCCAAATTTTCAAAGCAAAGACTATTGCGGCCAACTCTAAGTCATGGGTGGGATAGTTACATTCATGTGGTTTAAGCTATCGCAAAGTGTATACCATATCTTTTCATATTGTATAATAACACACCCTAGTCTATTCAATGAAGCGTCACTAAACACAATGTATTTCTTTCTGGGCTCGAGTTGCGTTAGGGACTGGTTCCTAAGAATCTCCTTCAACTTATCAAAACTATGTTGATGTTTTCATTCCAAAAGAAATGCTCATCTTTTCGAAGGAGATTGGACATAGGAGCAACAATAATAAAGAATCCTTTCATGAAGCGACATTAATACTCGACTAGTCCAAGGAAATTACATACTTCAGATACGTTCTTTGGTGGCTACCTCTCTAACACGACTTTAATCTTTTGGGGATCTACTCGAATACCCTTTATGGTTACCACATGGCCCAAAAAGGACAATTTAGACAACTAAAACTCACATCTGTTGAACTTTACATACAACTAATGTTCCTTAAGCGTTTGGAGCACAAATCGAAAGTCGCGGTTGTGATCCTCCTCTGAATGGGGTAAAATAAGATTCTTCGATGAATAACTCAAAAAGTTGGTCTAAATAAGGGTGGAACACTCGATTCATCAAGTCCATAAAAGTTTTTACTGCATTAGTAAGTGCAAATAGCATCACTAGAAATTCATAGTGACCATATCTAGTTCTAACGACGTCTTGGCCACACCTTCATCTTTGATATTAAACTGGTAGTAAACCAACATCAAGTCTATCTTGGAGAACAGTATGGCCCCTCTAAGCTGATCCAACAAATCATCAATGTAACACACATAGCCCTTATGCGTCTCAAAATATAAGTTAAAGATATTACATTAACATTACATACATTTACTGATCATAAACACTTAAAATTTGTTTCATTTTAAAACATTTCTTTATCAACTTTAAAACCATTTCATTAATTGTGTTTAATCATAAAATAATTTTTGAACATTCAAAATGAATAAAATTTTAGGCAATAATTAGGTAGATTAGTGAAACCAGTTCTCACATAATTATATATAAACTATTCATTCATAAATACAGACATAACTAGACTAACCAAGATAAAATGATCGTAATTTACTATTCCAAACCATTTAGAAAAAGATCCAATAAAGTAACGTGCAGATATAATATACATGTTACAAATAAGTCAAAGATAAGGTGTCTTACTGATACTGATTTAGGAATGATTTTTTGAAATTATGCTCAAGAGCCTTCTCACTTCATGTTCCTTTCTTTATCTTAACCTATGCATAAAATTCATCATGCGCTAGTAAAACATAGTGAGGTAATAACATAGCTAAAGTGATATAAGACATAAATTTCATAAAATATTATAACATAAAATTGTAATTTAAATACAAGCATTAAACTTTCAAACTGAATTATTCAAGTTGTTTTCCTCTTGAAAACCCAAAAAACATCATCTCATGATTTTATTAAAAATCGTGTAAATCAACATCAAATGTCATAAACAAATCATATTATTTTCATTCGAACATATTTCAGAACTTTCATTTTATTTTCATATTTTTTCTTTCATATACTTTTCATAACTTTCATATATACCTTTATAACCCCAATGTATATGTAATCGAATACAAGGTATGTGAGTTGAACATAAAGTGCGCACGGGGCACTTCCCGATGCCAATCGTAATAATCATCATAAAATGCAATCCAACTGCAAATCATAACATATGCATCAACGGTGCAATACATAATGTACACAAGTGTACCATATCTTAACTTGAATTTATTGAACTTAAGGGCATGCCAAATGTACCAACGACTCTCGATGCAACATACAATGGGCTTATACATTATAGTATAATCATTTATTATTCAACGTCTTAAAAATTGTAAAGATTTAATATTCATCATCATAAAAATTGTAATTGGGACATTCATACTCTAAATTATTCATAAAACTTGATGAAAATATTATCAAAATAATCCACAATTAAAATCATAAATCATACTTGAAAATAATATGAGGTTGACTTATCGTAAGTCGTCATCGATCGTAATAATTAAATAAATATATTGTACTCACTTTCACACTTTTTTTAAGTCAAAATATAAGCCTCACTAAACTTTAGATTTAATCTTTTGCTTTCAATTGCTTCAACTACATAATTTATCGAAATTGCATACTTTGGCAGTTTGCACTACCTTCAAAGTAATATTATTCTGTAATAATCTACATACTTAAAAATTATTTCATTTATACTACTGAAAACTAGACTCAAATACGAATCTAACAATAAAAGGCTCTTCTTCTAATTCAATTTCTACAATTTATAGTGAATTTTCAAATCTGACTTACAAAAACTATTTTGAGCAGCATCTGCTATCCTGTTTTCTCACCTATCCTCGATTAAAATTTCATATATTTTTGTATACTCCTTGAAATTAGTAGTTTTATATTTTAAACAAAACTAGACTGATATAAAAATCCAACAGTATAAAGATCATCCTCTAATCACTGCTGCATAATTTATAGTGATTTTCTAAAATTATTGTTTGAATCATAATTTCTAGGCAACTTTCCTTAATTAGCATCCTTATTTTATTCCAGAATTCTATTCGCTTACCAAATGAATATATATTAATGAAACACAAATTACATTTTATTTAGGAGTCACTTCTTACCATAGTAACTCCGTCACTGGCTCATCGCAAGCTAATATTCGTTCGAAACATAAATAAAAATTAAATATGCAGTCATCTTTGCCTCACTATTGAACCTTCTCGACGATAATCTTCTCAATCCCTCACTTTTTCCTTCCCTTTCGAGCTACTTGAATCAATAGATTTATCATGGTCTAATGATGACATATAATAACATAAAATATTCAAACTATATGTTAGTATCGAACTAACATAAGCTAAGATTAAATATAAAATTCGATAGAAATAAAATTGATATTATAATCGATATAAAATTAAATAATATTTTCCATCAAAATTTCAAACTTCTTAAAAATGTTCATTCAATTCCATAAATATTTATTTCCATCACCAACCCTTCAACGTTTGTCAATTGCACAATCAAGCTACTAATTAAAAATTATTTCTACAATTCATCTTAACTTTTCCATGAAATTCATAATGATCCTTCATCATCATGATCCTTGCACATTAGTTACTAAAATTTCCAGCACCTTAATAATACTCAAATAAATACTTTAACATTCAAAAACTTACAATTTTATCCTAAATTTTCTTAGACTTTTCGAATTCAATTACCCACCTTTATATGCTTGCAATTTTATCCCAACTTAATATTTAAACTCAAAAATCAGTCATTTACTAAAATTTCCAGCATTATAATTTCTTTTTCAAGATAATTCTAACACATTTTCAAACTTACAAACAAGTCCCCTAATTTATAGGACTTTACGAATTCCACCATGAAAATTTACCAAATTTATAAGTCGATTCCAATCAACTTTCTTACTTAAAATTATATCATTTCAATATTAAAAATTAACATTGAACACCTCAATTTTCCCATTTCTACAATAATGTCCCACAATTCTCTAAGCTTACTAAATAACCCTTTATAATTTCAAGCTTCCAAATTGATCTCCAAAACAAATGGAACACTTCTACTATCAATTCTAGACCATAGGAAATTTCTCAATACTCCCCACAAATTTCCCGTATGGCCGAATGCTTTATATTCTCTAGGGTATACTTTTTCTACAATTTCAAGCATGAATTCAACGTTTTTGTAAAAAAAATCATATTATTCTTATTTATCACTGCAACATCCTAATCTAGTATGACCCGAAGGTCCATGCATTATAATTTCACACGGGACTACTGAAATAGTAACCTAATTTTTTTTTATAAATATTTATAATAACTGAAAAGAAACCATCCATTGTAATAAAAATAAAAAAATATAAACTAAGTTTACAAAATGATGGGGAGATCCCAACTTATATCTCAAAATAATACAATATCAAATACAAATCGGAGTTATAACTGAATATACATAAGGGTCCATATAGAGTAAATGCCATTTAAAGATGACTCAAGATGCACTTTGAAGGTCTTTGAAAAGCTAGTATGTTGCACTAGTATATATGGTGATGATAACACCCCACAAAATGCCCCTAAAAACCTACACACGGAAATACATTACGAACACTAAGCCTACAAGCTAGTGCCTCACTAAAAACTATTATATTATATTATATTCATTTAGTAAATGAAATGGAAAGTGGTACATGTCTGAGCATACAACTACTGAACTACTAATTTATGGTTGGCATCATGGTGTGGCTGAGGGATTATGCATCTCGAAGCTCGTGCACCCCTATAGCACTATCGATGTACCCTTAGGTACACCTAGAGTGAGATCCAGAATTTTGCATCAGAAGCGTACATCGGTCAACTTACTCCATTGAGTCTTAAGACATCTACGTACAGTTGGCCACTAAAGTGCATGACACTGACTTGGATCCACTGATTATCATATTCTGCTAGAAGGAACTTGGGTGTCCTGGTTGTTTCCCGAGCATCAAACAAGGCTAGTCTTATGTCAACATAGTTGTTATTGTTTCTACTGTTCTATTATTACTTTTTTTCTCTCTTGAAGTCTTATTTATTGTTATTAGAGTGTATTTGGGGTACCTCAGGTCTTATACCTAAATCCTTGGATTATTATCCAAATATGTACATGGCTATTGATACTGACACTTCAGTATTGATACTAAACCTTTGGTATCGATACCCACCTATTGGTATCGATACCCGTAGCTTACGTGGCTTTTGAATCAGGGAAGTATTGATACCATCATATGAGTATCAATACTAAGGTGATGGGGTATCGATACCATATTTATGTTTGATATTTTGAAAAATACCTAGTATCGATACCCCTATGAGAAGTATTAATACTCAATCCCTAGTATCGATACTCAATGAATGAGCATCGATACTACCCTTATAAAACTACCTAATTTATGCCTAACTGAAGAACAATATTAATAATATTCTTATAGTATCGATACCCTCGTTACTGAGTGCTCTGCTTTGGCACAAAAATCCTATCATTATATACCCAAATTCTCCATTGAGGTCCCCAACTAATGTTTAGATGTTTTACGTGATAATACAGGTCATAATGGGTATGTAAACATGTTGAAAACACTCAAATAATGCAATCTACCATTAATGCTTCATTTTTATGCTACTTACCAAATCTCACATAGATAAACTACATACGATATAGATGAGTTAATAACGAGTTACCTGAGTTTTTAGAATGTTGGGGTGCTCAAACATCAACCCAAAGTAAGTTTCTTCTTCTCTTTGGCCTTTGAGGTTTCTCTAATCTCTCTCACATGACAAAAATTAAATGATGCATTACTAGTTGATTTAATGGTTAATAAGTGTTTTAAAAGCACTCCATAAGGCTATAAATCACTATAACCGTGCTGGAACTTTCATGCTCCTTGAAAACCACAAAACTTATTTGTAAACTATGTTCAAACCTTGTGTTTGAGAGCTTGAATTGAAGCTTAAAATGAGAGTAATTTTATACTTAATTTGGCTTGCTAAAAAGTGCTGGGAATAAACTAAAGTTCTCTTCTTTAGCTTGGCTTGCTAAGAAGATGAAAGAGAGAGTTTGGGAGAAGAAGAAAAAGGTGAAGAAAATGATGCTTGAGTTTCAGACGTGATATCACCTTCAATTAAATAATTTTAGTTTACATATGAACCATGGTCTAATTACCTTCTTGGTCCCTCTGATTTTGGTTGCAAACTAAAAATTATCTTTTTACTCTCTATTGTTCTTAACTCAATCCCAAATTCACCTTAAATATGATCAAAGTTTCCTAAAAGTTTGGGAATTAATGCAAGGCCTATGTTGGGTTAACCCAAAACTCCTAACCCGAGATCCGGGGCGTTACAATTTCCCCTCATAGTTAGAATTTCATCCTCAAAATTTACCTGGGTAAAAGAGATGAGGACACTGAAGCTACATGTACTCCTTAGTCCCTCAAGTTGCTTCATCTACGTCATGGTTCCTCCACAACACTTTAACGAAAGAAATCTTCTTGTTCCTTAACTCCTTGACATCCTTTACTAGGTTTTTAACTAGATCCTCTATATAGGTCTGAGCTGACCTCAATATGTTCTAGGGGTATGACGTGAAAAAGATATGAATGGTATCTCCTGAGCATGGACACATAGAACCACATTATAGATGCATTCTAACTCTGGTGGTAAGGCTAACCTATTAGTCACTGGCCTAACTCTCTCAAGTATATCATAAGGTTCTTTGAAATGAGGAGTCAGCTATCATTTATGCCCAAAGCGATGTACTTTCTTCCAAGGGGAAACCTTGAGAAACACATAGTCCCCAACGGCAAACTCGATATCCTTACACTTCAAATCCGCATAAGACCTCTGTCTGTCTGAAGCTTTCTTTAGTCGGCTATGGATCAGTCAAACATTCTTATCTTTCTCTCAGATCAAGTATGGGCCCACTATCTTACCCTCATTGAGATCTTTTCAACATAGCATAGTCTTACACTTGTGCCAATATAAGGCCTCATATGAAGCCAACTGAATGTTTGACTGAAAACTATTACTGTAAGAAGCCTCTACTAATGGCAAGTGGTCCTCCCAACTACCCTCTAGATCAATGATAGTGCACCTGAGCATGTCCTCAAGAATCTGGATAACTCACTCTGACTGGTTATCCATATGAGGATGGAAAATGAGAGGTCAATCCTTGTCTGAGATTATGGAAGTCAGTATACCGTGTAACTTTACTATCTTGATGATGTATAATTGAGCAAACCTCCCTGAGGTATAAACCATTATGAAGGGGAGGAAGTGAGTTAATTTGGTTAGGTAGTCATAAAGTCCATGGTTACCCTATCCCATTTTCAATGAGGAATCTAAATGGACTGAAGCAAACCTGATGGAACCTGGTGTTCCACTTTCACCTGTTGGTACACTAGACACTTAGCCACAAACTTTAAGACTTCCTTTTTCATACCCGACCGATAAAACAATCGATGAAGCTCTTGGTACATCTTGTTAATGCCTAGGAATATTGAGAGTTGACTATAGTGTGATTCATGGAAAATCTTATTGCATAAATAAGCATCTGCGGGTGCACACAACAAACCCTTAAAGTATAACACATCTTGAACATGAAGCTCAAAACCTAAGGCCTCACCCTGACAAACTTGTTCAATCTGAGTTCTCAACAGATCATCCGAACCCTACAGTCTCTTGGTTTTACCTACCAATTCTGGTTCAATTCATAACTCGATTAACAAACCACCATTGTTGGATAAACTCAATCGTGCTAGAAGGGCCTGTAACTCTGAAATCAACTTCTTACTCAAGGCATCTGCTACAATATTAGCCTTTACTAGAAGATAGTCTATAACACAGTCATAATCCTTAAGTAATTCGACGCAAGTATACTGTATGAGGTTTAAATCCTTTTGAGTAAGAAGATACTTAAGGCTTTTGTGGTCAGTGAAGGTATGACACTTGTCACCAAAGCATTAGTGTCACCAAATATTTAAATCAAACACCACTGCGGCTAACTCCAGGTCATGAGTAGGGTAATTACGTTCATGGGATATGGAAGTTACAAACTTATCCTTCTACATCAAAACACATGTAAATCCACTTAATGAATCATAATTGAAAATAGTAGTCTTTACCCGACTCAGGTTGGGTTAACACTAGGGCTTGGTTCAAATTGATCTTCAACTACTCAAAGCTCTGTCATTACTTCTCATCCCAAACGAAAGGGACTCCCTTCTAAAATATCTTAATGAGTGGGCAGTTATCATCGAAAACCCATGAACAAATCAATGATAATACTCGACCAAGCCAAGGAAACTATGCTCTTTGAATACATTCTTGGGTGGCTCCAACTAAACTATGGCCTGAATCTTTTGGGGATCAACCCTGATGTCTTATGTCAACATGAAATAACTGAAGAAGGAAACTTCTGATAGCTAAAACTTGCACTTCTCAAACTTAGAATACAATTGTCTATCTCTAAGAGCCTGAAGAACGATATGCAGATGCTGATTAAGCTCCTGATCGGGAGTACAATAGAATGTCGTACCTTATCTCAAAAGCTATCTTTGACACATCTGCTTCTTTGACTTTTAGCTGATAGTAGCCTAGCTATAGATCAATAATGGAAAAGACGCACGCTTATATCAGCTGGTCGAAGAGGTCTTCTATCCTAGGGAGTGGGTAAGGTTCTTGATGGTTAACTTATTCCATATCCTACAGTCGACGTACAACCTCATTGGCCATCATTTTTTTAATGAACAAGACCATGTCAAACTTTCTGAAGGGAAACTCCATCAAATATACGAGGAAGGTTTGATCCTGAATCCTTATTGGTCACCACCTGAAGATTTTGTCCACAAGGATGTCTAAACCTAGGGGACTTGAGACTCGAACACCTACCTCTAGGTCCTCTGCTGGATTTCTATTTCTTAAACTAGGTCGAAGGAGATGTAAGAGTGGGTGAAATCAGGGTCAATCAAAGTGGTCACTGGTAAGGAAAATACTGTAAAGGTACATGATATTACATCTACCATGTCGACCTCCTCTCAAGCTCGTACCCGATATTGTTTGGAAGTCACTCTTAACTGTACACCAGTCACTGATCTAGCAGTCCCATGACTCTATTGTCCAGACATAACGCTACCACCTCTAGTTAGACCTCAGCCTCTCAGCACTAATGGTGTTACATGCTGAGTCGCCGCTGATACTGCACCCTGAGCACTTGGGCAGTCTTTGGCGAAATGATCCATGAAGCTTGAGAAGGTCTCCCTGGCTTAGTGGCTCTCCCGAATGATCATGTTGCCTCACTTGATTGTCTAACTTATCTTTTCAAAGCCCTCTCAACTGTCTTTGCTTAGTGAATTGACTGAACGAAGACCTTGGGAGGTTTAGCTATAAGGTGGGTTAATATGTCATCATGAAGACCCTCTTTGGACCGATAGTAGCAACGCTCCTCACTCGCTATCAAATTTATCGCATATTTGCTAATGTTGAGGAACTCGTGCTCATATTCCAACAATAAGCGACCACCATTAGTCAAGTGTATAAACTACTCTATCAGGTAATCGGTGTAGATCTACCCAATGTAATTCTCTCTAAACTCGGTGAGAAATTTCTCCCAAGTCGACCTCACTAGATCAATCACCATCTCAAAAGTCTCCCACAAATCCTCACTAGATCAATCACCATCTCAAAAGTCTCCCACCAATCTATTATGTCACCCTTAATTAAGGAGGTGACACACTCTACGTTACCCGCTAGGGTAAGATAAAATTATCTAAGGTTACGAAGCATCTCCTTAAGCCACTAGTCTACTACTATGGGGTTGCCATCCTCAAAACCAAAGAACTCAAAGGTATTATATCTGTGGATTCACTCTACTGAGGACTCATGAGGAATGGCCACTAGCTGAGTTGCAGGTACTGGTGTGAAAGGTGGTGCATCTAAAGAACTAGGGAGAGACCTAGCTATTTGTTTAAGTCTGGAGATGATGTCCCTGAAAAAGGTCGCCTCCTCAACCCATGCATCTACCGAGGCCTCTTGTTGAGAGGTATCTAGGAAAAACTCGTCACTGGCATCTAAGACTAGCAAGGCATGTATCTCATCACTTCCATTATGACTATGGGTTGAATCGTCTGTCATGGGTTCTATCTAAAATTAGAAAGAGAAAGGGAGTCATTATTGTCATTCCAATTGTTATAGTTCTCTTGACTCCCTAGAGGCATATACATATACAGACACTGACTGAATCCAACCGGTGAGTCCAATGAACGACTAAAGATGGGCGCTCTGATGCTACTAAATATAACACTGTAATCCAGTTTGACCCGTATGTTAATGGGTTAAAATCTCAGAAGGGACTACTGAAATAGTAACCCAAAAATTTTCTTTTAAATATGTTTATAATCACTGAAAATAAATTATTCATAATAATAATAATAAAATAAAATAATATGGGTTTACAAAACAATAGGGAGCTCCCAAATTGTGTCTCAAAATAATGCAGTAACAAATACAAATCAGAGTTATAACTGAACATACATAAGGGTTCATATATAATACATACCTTCTAAAGATAACTCAAGACGTACTCTGAAGGTCTTTGAAAATCTGGTCTACTGCACTAGAATATCTGGTGACGATACCTCCCCACGAACTGCTCCTAAGAACATGCATACGGAAAGACATTCCAAACTCTGAGCCTACGAGCTCAGTGCCTTACTAAAAATTATACTCTATTATATGTATTTACTAAATGAAATGGAAATTGGCACAGGTCTAAGCATACAACTACTAAACTACTAATATGTGGTTGGCATCATGGTGCGGGTTAGGGATTCTTTATCTCAAAGCTCGTGCACCCTTCTAGAACTGTCGATGTAACCTAGGGTACACCTAGGTTGAGATCCAAAATTCTACATCGAAAATGTACACTTGCCAACTTATTACGTCGAGTCTTGGGGCATCTACGCCTAGTTGGACACTAAAGTGTATGGCACTGACTTGAATCCATTGCTTGTTGTATTCTACTAGAAAGAACTCGAGTTTCGTGGCTATTTCCCGAGCATCAAACAATGCTAGTTTTATGTAAATCTAATTGTTACTATTTTTTCTATTATATTATTAATTTTTGTTCTTGCTTGAACTCTTATTTTTTGTTATTAGAGTGTATTTGGGGTACCTCGGGTCTCATCCCTAAATTCTTGTATTATTTATTAAAATATGTTCGTGGATACTGATACTGACCCTTCAGTATCAATGCTAAACTTTTGGTATCAATACCCACCTGTTGGTATCGATAACCCCTTACTGACCTAGCTTTTAGATCAAGGTAGTATCAACACCCTCATATGAGTATCGATATTATGGTGTTGCGTATCGATACTTTACAAAGTATTGATACCAACTTTTAGTTCGATGTTTTGAAAAATACCCAGTATCGATACCCCTATGGGGAGTATCGATACTCCTACCTTGGTACCGGTACTCAATGAATGAGTATCGATACTACCCTTATAAAACTACCTATTTTATGCCTGAATGAAGAACAATATCGATATTATTCTTATAGTATTGATTTCGTCACTGTTAGGTACTTTGTTTTGGAACAAAAATCCTATATTTCCATACCCACCCATTGAGGTCCCCAATGATGTTTAGATACTTTATGTGATAATAGAGGTCATCATGCGTATGTAAACAAGCTGAAAACACCCAAACGATGCAATCTACCATGAATGATTCAAGCATATGCTACTTACCAAATGTCATCTAGATGAACTATATATGGTATAGATAAGTTGTGAGTTACTTGTGTGTTTAGATTGTTGGAGATGCTAAAATCTCAACCCAAAGTAAGATTCTCATTCCCCTTGGCCTTAGATCTTTCTCCAATCTCTCTCACTAGAAAAATATCAAATAATGCATTACTAGATGATTTTAATGGTGAAAAAGGGTTGTAAAAGCACTACATAAGCTAGAAATTATTGTAACCAAGCTGGAATTTTCTTTCTCCTTAAACCTGTCAAAGCACATTTGTAAACCATGGCCAAACCTTGTGTTTGGGAGCTTGAATTGAAGCTTAAAAGGAGAGTAGTTTATTGCTTACCTTAGCTTGCTATAAACTGTTGGGAATAAACTAAAGTTACCTAATTTAGCGTGGTTTCTCACAAGAAAAGGAAAAAGATGAAAGACATATTTTGGGAGAAAAAGACAAAGGTGAAGAAAATATGAGCCTTGTGTTTCAGACGTGATATCACATCCAATTAAATAATTTTAACTTTATATTAGAACCATGGTCTAATTACCCTCTTGGTCCTTATGATTTTTGCTATAAACTAAAAATATCCTTTTCTTTACTCTCTATTGGGATTAACTCAATCTCAAATCCACCTCAAATCAGGTCAATTCTTCCTACAAGCTAGGGAAATAATCCAAGGACTATATCGATTTAGCCCAAAACTCCTAACCCGGAATTAGGGGTGTCAAAATCCAATCTTTCCTTAAAACCCTAACATGGTTGAATCAACTAAAAGGCTTTAGATATCATTTTAATAATCACAAATGACTTGGAATTAATCTCCAACATAAAAAATATAATAATCTTTCAGTAATCCTTCAAAATCCATAAACACAAATTTTTATCTCATGAAATATGCATGTTCACCGTGAAATATTTATACCATATGATAGAGAATTTCATGTAGATTAATTATCTATCTAATAGCTTAATCCAAAAGTCAATCATGTAAGCTTAAAAATCAAAACAAAAAATCCTTAACTTGCATCAATGGAGCTCACGACCTAAGATGGAGAAGATGAAAAAAACGTGTTGAGTATTCTTGTAATTATCCTCTTATACACTTGGCTTAATATTATAATTGAATTTTGAATTCAATTAATGAGAAATCCCAAAATTGCCATTAATGAAACTTGATAATTACCAAATGACAATACATTATCTTCCATTAAAATATTCCATAGTAAAAGAAAAACTAATTCGACTTTAACTTTCTACCTTGGGCATGTAATTTTCAAAAAATTGCTTTTTTGTTATTAAATTTCCAATGTTCAGCTAAATCTGAAAAATTACATTGTTTTGTACTAAATTTCTCAAATTTAAAATATGGAAAAAAAACTTTTCCAACACTTATCTATCATCCTTTAAATTTTCATTAAAGTTTAGTTGTATCAGATTATTCGATTTCTATACTGAACTTTCTCACTTTATAGCTTTTAACATAAGTATCGTACTAAAAATATGATTACCATAAAAAAAATTTTTTAGAACAAATTGTTCATTTACATGCTACAATATATAACTTTTAAATTTACATTTTTGGTTTCTAAACTTTTACAAAGTTTAGACTTTATCCACTAAACTTTTATAACTTACATTTAAGTCACTAACTAAAAATTTTGAGTATTACAAGAAATCCTCTGAATCAAATATCGATTCTTGATCATTAATTTGTTTAGTTGGCGATAGTCGATGCATAGCCTCATCAACAAATGACACCATCCTTCTCGGGCGAATCTTACAAGGTATGTAACTCCTCTGGAAATATCGAGGGGAAATGTCTCATAAAACGGATGCCATCGAGCTTTGGGCTCAAAACTCGAGTGTCTATCACATGAGATAAAAATGCCTTGAATCCCTAACTAACTAATCTCTAAGTAGTTAAGGATAAAATGATCCTATAGGTACTAAGAAACTCACCACTAGCCATCACCACTTTAGTACCATCCTCGTGTCTAAGCTTGAGTTGCCTAGTCTTACACTTTAACCTCACCTTATTCCCGGTCAACCAATCTATTCCGAAGATAACATTGAACTCTCGACAATAAGGTCAGTGGAGAAAACCTGTCATTGAATTGTTATCAGACACCTACGATAGACCTTGTCCACAAGCACATCTAGTCTTAAGGGGTTCGAATCTCTCATCTTAATCTCGAGGACATCGACTGGAATACCCCACTCTTGAACAAGCTCATGACACAAGTACGAATGAGTAGAATCAGGATCAATCAACGTTGTAACTGGTGCACTATGAATAGTAAATATAGTTGAGATAATGTCTATTGGCTCGCAGTCCTCCTAGGTGCTCACTGCGTACTTCCTCAAAGTAACCTTAGCCTCATGACCGACTACAGATCGGGTAGTGCCCCTACTCTACTGCCATGCTTCCAAGCTACCATCTCTATAGACTAATCCTCGACCCTTATAAACTGACTAGGTTGATCTTTGGGAAGTCGATGGCGCTGCACTGCCTGCCTCAGGGTTTTCTTAAACAAAGTGCTCTAGTGAACCATGACTGAAGTAAGCCTTCTGATAACTCTCCAAAAAATTTGTCTTTTGTATCCTTTTTCACCTCGGTTTAGTTTGAACTTGAGCATTTTAGGATTATATTTGTTTAATTTTTACACTTTTTGCATATTAGTTACTTTTTGGGTTGCTTAGTGCTTAATTTCAATTTTGTTGCTGCAAAAAAGTTACACAATGCTGTAGCACTATAAGAAATGATAAGCAGATGCTACAATAGCCGATAAATCTCTGGACAGTTAGGAGAACTTTCTTGATAGGACAACTGGCTTGGAAAGCTGTCAGTGGGCTTAAAACTACTGAAACATGGAAGCTTTATATAAGAGGATGAAAATCTCCTCAAAGCTATAAATGGGAGTACTTTTAATCGTAAAAAGGGTGACGATCAAAAGCCATTATAAAGTACCTTTTTTCCACATTGATCCTTCATACGCCAAGGAAGCTTAAGCCCCCTTTCCAGGGATTGCTGCAACACAAGGAGAGCTTGCTAAGTAGCATCGACGGTCAAAAGATCACCATTCGAAGCCTTTTATTGAGAAAGGGTGTGATTTGGATGTTTTCTAAACTTTATGGATGATATTTTGGATTGAATATTTAATGGTTATTTTGTTACTAGTTTTATGTGTTTGTTACTTCATGAATATGAGTAGAAATACTTTGATTAAATGTATGGTATTTTTCATTACTTTATAGAAATAGATTTGGTTTATTTGTTGTGAACTTTTGATGGCATTGGTATCCCTAAGCAACAATGTGTATGTTGAAAAGCATGCATCCAATCAATTGGCTTTGTTAATACTTTGAACCATTAATTATGAAAGTGATTAGAGAAGTTCAAAGGGTCTTAATAAATGCTAATCACATAGTTGTATTATGCTATGTTTACTTAAAATATGATGTCCATAATATCATTCCCTTCAATTTGGTAGCTAACTTAATGCTCTTTGTACTTTTGTAACATGAACTGGTGTTTCTTACCTTTATTCTTATTTCCTTTACTTAGTATCGATTTCATACCCATCTTTCTTTAATGCTTAAAAACTATAAATAAAACATTTTGCTCCCTGTGGATTCGATACCCGTAGCTCTTTGAGCTACTTCTTATTACTTGGCCATTGGTGTGCACTTGTACTTAAGTTGTAGCGTTTTATTGAGCATCATGTTTTTGATGCCATTTTCGGGGAGTATTGGTTTGATTTAGGGTTTTCTTTATTTTGCTTACTCTGTTATTTTCTTTTATAGGTATTCTTTTTTTGCTTTTATTTATACTAGTGTATGCTCCGAAGCGACGAATATTTAGAGCCATTTGATCTAGAGATTGAAAATACTTTTAGGAGATGTCACCGTGAAGCTGCAAAGAATAGAACAAATATGGTTTGACAAGGGAATGGTATTTTAACCCCCTTGTAAAATAGAGAGGATGAGGAGTTGCCCACTGGCATTAGAGTGGGACTACCATTTTGAAAAATATATGACCGATATCGCCCTATCTGTGAGCATATAGTGACAACGCTGGATGATCTATATCCAAGCATAGTGAGGTAATGATTAATGATATGAACTTCAAGTTAAAGCTGCTTGTGCTCCAAATATTACAATCTATGGGACAATGTGGAGGGTCTATTACTAAAGATCCTAGGGCTCATTGAGAGCATTCATGGAGGTTTGTGATTCCTTCATTCAGCAAGGTGTTCCAGATGAGGCACTGAAACTGAATTATTTCCTTATTCCATGCGTTACAAAGCATGAGCTTGGTTAAGTTCATTTCCATCAGGTTCTATAATAACCTGGAATGAGTTAGCACATAAATTTTTGTTACGATTCAACCTGAAAACATGAATGCCAACCTCCAAAATGATCTAACTTCATTTAAGCAAATAGTGGATGAAACCTCCTATGAAGCATGAGAAATATTCAAGGATTTCTTGTGGCAGTGTCTTATGCATGGGTTATAACATTAGATCCAAATAGAGATGTTTTATAATGGGTTAAACATACATACTCGTATGGTGGTCGATGCTTTAGCGAACTAAGATTTTTTATATAAGACATATATTGTGTCTTACGATATTCTAGAGATGATCTCAACTAATGATAGCCAATACCCTAATATAAGGAATATATTGGACTGATGCAATGGTGCAATAGTATATTTTGAAGCTTTCAACTCTATGGCATCTTAGATTTCAATGTTGACGAATATGGTGAAAAAAATACAAAAACCAGGGGGAATATATGAAGTCAAAGTTTTATCTCTTTTCATTTATGTTTAATGTGGTGATAAGCATAATTTTGATTAATGCCTCAAAATCTGAAGTATATCTATTATGTGAGAAATTATGAAATGAATGATAATGGTTTTGGAAAAACATATAAAGCTAATTTCAGGAACCATCTCAATCTTTCTTGGAGAAGTCAGAATGTTTCTAATCCTCATTAGCAATATTATTAGCAATATCATTACAATCAACAACAATTGGTGTCATAACTACAAGTACATCATGTTGCTCAGCACAATAAAGGCAAACGTATCAAGGTCAATCGTTAACCAGAAATTCAACTATATCATTTCTTCAAACTTTGATGAAAGGGTATATGGAGAGCCAATCAGCCTTATTAAGGGCTCTAGAAAATCATATGGGACAAATGGCAAATGCTCTTAATAATTGGTTGCAAGGAACATTGCATAGTGACTGAAAATCCAAAGTAAAATGGTAAAGCGCATTGCAAAGCCATCACTACAAGGAGTGAAATTCATATTGGGGAGCCAATTGAGGAGTCTAGGAAGAATTATGTGGAGGTTCCTAAGCATGATAAGGGAAAAAACAAAAATGTTGAATCAGAGTCACCTGTGATTCGTACCACATCATTAGATGCAAAACAATGTAGTAATTCAGAGGAAATGCCAACATCAACACCTATTACATCTTACTCTCTATGAACTTCAATGCCTCAACAACAACAACCAAAGATGCCTCCACCATTTCCACAACACTTCAAAAAGACAAAGTAAGATCAACAATACAATGCTTTTATTAAGGTCCTTCGCCAACTCACAATTAACATCTTGTTGATTGATACTTTAGAGAAATATCCGAATTACTAAAATTCATGAAGTTCTTTCAAATAAAAAAAGACTTGGTGAATTTGAGATTGTCGTTGTTACCGAATGATATAGTGCTATGGCTCAATTACCACCAAAGCTTAAAGATCTAGGGAGTTTTACTATTCTTGCAATATTGGTGATACATTTTCAGGTAAAGCTTTATATGATTTGGGTGCTAGAATAAATCTAATGCCATTATCAATCTAGGAAATTTGGGAGTAACAAAGCAAGGCCCACTACGATCACTTTACAACTTACTAATCCCTCTACCTTGTATCCTAGTAGTATTGTGGAAAATATGCTCGTGGGAGTAAACAAGTTTGTTTTCCCCACGAACTTCATCATTTTTTTATTATGAAGAGGATAAAGATGTTCCATTTATTTGTGGTCGCCTATTTATTGCCACGAGTTGAGCTTTAATTAATCTTGAAAAGAGAGAATTGACTATGCGTTTAAACGATGAGCATAGTACTTCTAATATTTTGAATGATACTTCTTACGTAAATGATAGTGATGAATGTTTTCACTAGATGTGATTGATGTTTTTGCACAAGAGCACTGCGAAGAATGTTGCAGCACAAATATAGACACTAGTAATTTGGTCACTACCGAGGAATTATTTGATGATGTCGAATGTGAATGTTGTAGCAATTATCTGTAGAAATTGAACTTCTAGAAATGCTTGATAATGTTCGAGCTCCAAAGCATCTATTAAGGAACTACCAAAGCTTGAATTGAAACATTTGCCAAAGCATTTGAAATATGCTTACCTTGGAGAGAATGAATCATTGCCATTCATTATGGCAACACAACTTATAGCATCGCAGGAAGCTTAGTTTATTAATATGCTGAAGCAGTACAAAAGAGCTATTGCCTAGAGCATTGTTGATATAAAAGGAATTAATCCATCATTTTGCATGTACAAAATTCTTTTGGAAGACCTTAATGGTAGCTCATTTCAAAATCGGCGAAGATTAAATCCAATCATGAAGGAAGTGGTTAGAAAGGAAATATCAAATGGTTGGATTTTGGGATTATATTGATTTCATATAGTAATTGAGTTAGCCTTGTGCAGTGCGTTCCAACAAAAGGTGACATTATTGTGGTGGCAAATGATAAAAATGAATTAGTACAAGTTGGAGAATATATATGGACTATAGGAAGCTCAACAAAGTGATGAAAAAATACCACTTCCCATTGTCATTCATAAACCAAATGCTAGATCATCTTACTGGCAAATCTTTTTACTACTTATTGGATGGGTATAGTGGTTAGAATCAAAATTCTATAGCACTGGAGGACCAGGAGAAAATAACATTCACATGTTCGTATAGTATATTTTCTTTCAGTATTATGCCATTTGGGATATGCAATGCTCCAGCGACATTCCACCACTGCATGATGGCCATATTATCTAATATGATTGAAGATTATCTTGAGGTATTCGTGGATGACTTTTTTATGTTTGGATAAGATTTTGAGAATCACATCAATAATTTGGTTGTAGTTTTGAGGAGATGTGAAGAGACTAATTTAGTTTTGAATTGGGAAAAATGCCATTTTGTGGTCACGGAATGTATAGTGCTTGGGCACCGTATTTCCTGCCGCAACATTGAAGTAGATAAGGAAAAAGGGAAGTTGTTGAGAAATTATCACCTCCAACTAATGTAAAGGTAGTTTGAAACTTTTTTGGTCATGTTAGTTTTTATAGAAGATTTATTAAGGATTTTTCTTATATCGCTAAACCGTTATGTCTATTGCTGGAGCAAAATAGAAAGTTAGTTGTTGATGAGGAAGTTCTTATGTCCTTTGAGACAATCAAGATGAAGATAGTGAATGCTCTAGTCGTTGTATCACCATATTGAAATCTACCCTTTGAGTTAATGTGTGATGTTAGTGACTTTGTCGTAGGTGTAGTGTTGGGGTAGCAAAAAGAAAAGTGTTTCACGCTATACATTATGCGAGCAGGACATTAAATGATGCTCATGTTAATTACACCACAACTAAGAAGGAGTTACATACAGTGATGTTTTCCTTTAACAAATTTTGTTCATACCTAGTGTGCACCAAAGTAATCATCTTTACTAACTAGTTGGCGCTAACGTATTTGTTTGACAATAAGGATACAAAGCCTAGGTTGTTCTGATTACTGCAAGAATCTGATAATGAGATTCGAGATAATAAGGAATCTGAAAATCACGTGGTTGATCACTTATCTATGTTAGAATATGTATTGAGGATGGAACCATTTTAGTAATTCAAGATGATTTTCCTGATGAACGATTACTTGCTGCTACTTTATTACTGTGGTATGTTGATTTCGACAACTATATAGTCATTGGGATGATTCCACCCAATCTAAATTATCAAGGCTGAAAAAATTTATGAGGGATGTGAGGTAAAACCATTGGGACGAGTTATATTTATTTAAATAATACAATGATCAACCCATGTTGTAGTGTATTCCTGAGTGTGAGAGGCAAAGTATTCTACAATATTACCATAATGCCCCGTATGGAGGTCATTTTGGTGGTATACGCACAGCAGTGAAAGTGCTTGAATGTCATTACTATTGGCCATCACTTTTCAAAGATGACAATGAATTTGTAAGGCATTGTAATCGCTGCCAGGAAAAATTAAATATTTCTCCTTTGAAATGGAATACCAATGCAACCTATCTTGGAGATCAAACTTTTTGATGTCTAGGGATTATATTTTATGGGTTCATACTTATCTTCTTTTGGCAACCTTTTTATTTTAGTTGTTGTTGACTATGTTTCCAAGTGGGTGGAAGTTGTAGCTTTACCAAATAGAAATGTTAAAGTATTCTTATGTTTTATGCAAAAAAATATTTTCATTCGCTTTGGAACACCCCATGTATTTATCAGTGATGAAAGGTCTCAATTCATTGCAAATCAAGTTGCTAGAGCAATGAACTGATATAGTGTGAAGCATAAGATTGCTACAGCATATCATCCATAGACCGATGGTCAAACTAAGGTATCCGATTAGGAATCAAGCAAATTCTTGAGAAGGTTATGAATCATTCTAGAAAAGATAAGTCACAATACCTTGAAGAAGAACTATGGTCTTATAAGAGTGTTTATAAGATTCCATTACGGATGTCTTCTTATCATCTTGTGCACGACAAAACTTTCATTTGCTGGAGTATAAAACTATGTGGGCGTTGAAGAAGCTAAACTTTAAACTAGATATTGCAGGCGAAAAATGAATGTTAGAGCTTAATGAGCTAGAGGAGCTCCGAAACAACACCTATGAGAGTTCATGCATTTACAAAGAAAAGAGAAAGAACTGGCATGAGCAACATATTTTTCTTTGGAATTTCATCATTGGACAATAAATTCTACTATTTAATTTGCAATTGAACTTATTTCCTGGGAAGTTCCGATCTCGTTGGTCGCGCCTTTTTGAAGCTCTTGTAGTTTTCCCTCATGGAGTTGTATAACTAAAGAACTTGGTGGATGGAAGCACATTTAAAGTCAATGAGCAGCGTCTAAAGCATTATTGCAGCAACAAAGCCCTATCATTGCTTTAATCACATTTATTTTTCTTAAGTTCTTATTTTTGTTTTCTTTGTATAGGTTGTTTTGTTACATCCATAGAATCAACCAAATTGATATTTGCTTCATATCTCTTTGCAATATAGTGTACATCCAATTTGTTCCTTAAGCTACCGTAGTACCCAACTAAGTATATTTACTCTATAGTAACTATGAGATGTAAACTATCTATTTCTCTCCAAAATTTTTAACCACCCACCTTAGCTAATCACAATCGTCCATTCAAAACAACCATTATCCCCCACCATTGCATTGTGAATTTTAAAATCAATTTTTATCCTATCTTTCGCGTCATTCATTAAAACACAATTACTTTACACTTTTACTTCACTCTCTTTCCTTTTTGTAACATTGAGATAACCCTCTTCTCCGTATAAGCATTCTACTTGATTTTTAACATGACACTAAAGAAGAAAGAAAGTATGAAGCCGTCTGGCCGCACACCCACTTCACTTATGTCAGTACCGATGTTGAGTGAAGTTGGTCTGTTAGAAGATGTGATACATTTTATGGATGATAAGTAGTGGCAACGGTATGATAAAGAATTTTTTGATCGAGAATTTTGCTTTGATCTATTTACTGGAGAGGAACTTAAGCTTTTTTTATTACATCCCAAATGATAACGAAGCGAGGATGGGAGAAATTTTGTGATCATCCTAGTGATATCAACAACAAGTGTTTTGGGAATTTTATAGCAACTTCACCGATCAGACTAGATGGTTCGTGTTTGTCTATGAGAAAATGGTCCACTAGTAGGCTAAACCCATCAATAATCTGTTGGGTATAACTGAGGAGATGTGCAAGATTCGACGTTCATTGAATATCTGACTGAAGAAGATCTATAGCAAGTGGGTAGAGACGTTTGATTGCCCGGGTACTCTTGGACAAGACCAACAACTGGCGTGTAGACCAACAATAGCCTTGATCTTCATCGGGATACTAGGGTATGGTTTATTTTTCTTTGAACTCAGTTAATGCGCATTATGCAGTTTTCAAAATTACTATGGATATAATTTTGCTTTTTAACTCTATTTTACCGAGAAGAAAAATTGATGTTGGGAAGATTATATCTACTGAGATTTTTTTTGTGCCCAAAAGACTTTATATTGTTTATATTTTTCGTCTTTAATAACTGCATGGTGCTATCAAGCATAATGGTCGCCTTGTCTAGATCAGAGCTTAATTACCCCTACAGCTGTGAGGCGAACTTTTTTGAAGAAAGGATTAGACCCCAAACTCTAAAGGAGTTAAGAGTGTTATAGCATCTATCAATGCTAAACAAGATAACAACATGGCATTGTTAAGTCATTCTCTTTAGAATTTATCTTAAATGCACAAAGCACATGTCCAATATTGGGAGTATGCCAAGAATAGGGATCTAATCATAAAGAAAATATTTGCCAAGTTGTTTGTAGAAGTCGAATGGATTTTTCCTTCCTTTCCAGTAAAGATCTTGAAGGATTTGATGCAGCCAGCCATGCTTGATACTGGCCATAGTTCATAAGCACAAAGAGTACCAATGCTACACAATCGGATGGTGAATATGAAGCAAGGGCTATGGATACCAAATCGTCTAAAGCTGAAGAAAAGTTTGAAGGTGATGAGGATGAAGGGAGAATAAAACTGAGGTGCAATCAAAAAAATCCACTGAAGTTTTACCAATGGATGTTGAATTTAAGAGGAAGAAGAACATGTGAGTAGCGAACATCTGCAAGAGAAGGTCATTGAAGGAAATGATGATCCAGCAGATCAAGTTATGGCACAATTCTTAGATTTGAATGAGGCTAAAGTTGCATGAGATCCTACATATATTGAGGAACCTGACTTGGATGCAACAAATGTTATAAGCAAGGTCATTGTTGTTGTCGAAAAATAAAATGTTGCGAGTCCACCTATTAGCTCTCCTATTGCACCGGACATCGACGCCAAACAATAGAGGATGAAGAGCTTAGTAAAGGCCAACGCAACAGCAAAGCGTCTCGTCCAAATATTTGCATCCTGTGCAAGAGCTCAAAGAAACCCCCTTAGGGGAGTTTTACTTCCCTTTCTCATGATTTAGTTTATTTTTCTGTGTGTGTGTTTCTTTTTTTTAATTTTTTTGTTCATTTTTTGTTGTTGCATGCATTAGGGACAATGCACCAATTAGGTTTGGAGGTATGTTGTTAGTTGAATATTGCATTTAGAAATGTAGTTTTACATATAGGAAATGCATTAGTAATGCCATACAATAATTTTATAAAAATCAATGAAGTTTTTAAGGGAATTTTAATGATGCCTGATCATGAGTATTAATTGATTTGAAATTTTATAGAGAATGTTGTAGACTTTTTGAAAATAGAATCCTTTGAAGTTTTTTTACACTTAGGTGTATATTTTCAATACTTAGAAAATTAAGAAATTTTTAGGTTGTAAATCTCTTATCTTTATTAGATTTGTAGAAAAATTGAATAAGAGATCTTTCGAAATAAGTTGGGTAATGTTGGTAATAACTCCAACATAGTTTAGGAAATAAGTTGGGTAATATTATTGGTAATAGCTCCAACATAGCGAGAGAAATAAGTTGGAAATCCAACATCGGTAGAGGAATATTGTTGTAACATTGAATATCTTTAGCATAGTATATGCAAATTTTTCTAATTTAGCTAAGTATTGATTTGATACATATATTATACCTTGAGGATTCTAATTTTGATGAGATGAAATTGCATTTCCTTATTCGAGAATATATTTATGCTTTACAACATTAGCTGAGGGATAAAAAAGGAGCTTATTTGTTTAGTTAATTTCTTGAAGTTATTTTATGGCATTGTCGTTAGTTTTTACATTTCGTGCATTTTTGCTTGCAACATATAGGTTGAGCTATGATAACTCTCCAAAAGAGTTATATTTAATGGCCTTTTCACCTAGGTTTAGTTTTAACTTGAGTATTTTTAGGAGTATTTTAGGATTATATATTTTTTATTTTACACATTTTTCATATTAGGGACTTTGTGGTTGCTTATGGCTGAATTTGATTTTTGTTGCTGCAAAATTGTTACACTAATGTCGTAGCACTGTAGGAAATACTGAACAGATATTGTAGTAGCTGATGAATCTCCAGACGATTGGGAGAACTTTCTGGATGGGACAATTGGCTTGGGCTGTAGTCAATGGGATGGAAACCACCTAAAACGTGGAAACATTTCATTGGATGATGAAAATCTTCTCAAAGTTATAAATGGGAGTGCTTTGCAAGCCTAAAAATGGTGACAAGTAGAAGCCATTAGTAAGTACCCTTTTTCCATATTAATCATTTATACACCATGAAAGCTTAAGCCGCCAATCAGGGATTGCTACAATATAAGGGGAGCTCCCTATGTAGGATCCGTCGTCGTAGATCACTAATCGAAGCCTTTTATTGAGATATGGAATGATTTAGTTGTTTTCTAAACTTTGTGGATGATATTTTGGATTAATTATATTATGTTTATTTTGTTATTGCTTTATGTTATTGTTGCTTCTTGGTTATGAGTATAAATACTTATGATTAAATGTATGGTATTTTCAATTACTTTCTAGAAATATAGTTGGTTGATTTGTTATGCACTTTTGATAGCATTGGTATTGCTGAGTAGTAATGTGTATGTTGAAAAGCATGCATCTAATCGATTGGCTTTGTTAATACTTTGAACCTTTAATTAATGAAAGTGATTAGAAAAGTTAAAAGGTCTTAATCAATGTGAATCACATAGTTGTAGTATGTTTTGTTTACTTAAAATATGATGTCCATAATAACATTCCCTTTGATTTGATTGTTGACTTAATCCTCTTTGTACTGTTGTAGCCTGAACTGGGGTTTTTTTACCTTGATTGTTATTCCCTTTACTTTGCATCTATTTTATACCCATCATTCTTTAATGCTTAAAAACTCTAATGAGAACATTTTGCTCCTTGTGGACTCGATACCCGTAGCTCTTTGAGTTACCATTTATTACTTGGGAATTGGTGTACACTTGCACTTAAGCTATAGCATTTTACCAAGCATCACCTTTGTAACTCGGTAATACTCCCTGGAATACCAGTTGCCACAATGCTTGCGTTGTAAGGGCTGTAATCCTCTTCCATAACCTCTGGTGATCACCACTAAGATCAATGTCAAAGGTCTTCTACGTTGTTCCGATCCCTGGCAACTCCCTATACTATTTTCAGTCCACATGGAATGAGATGGTGGGGGCCTCCGCTCTATATGGGAGTCCCTAGCCCTCTTGGCCTCGTATGATCTAAAGCTAGCTCGACTATAACCCACCAGTTGATGGCATCACCCTTCAAAAAAGTAATGATGCACTCAAGCTTACCCTCTGGGTAAGGTACAGATGTCTCATAGTACAAAGTGTCTCACAGAGCCACTGGACGGAAGCTATCGAGTCATAATCTCTAGTTTCATAGAAGTTCGTGGTCTTATAGTATCGAAGTCCCTCTATATGTGACGCTTGAGGTACTACAAATGTGATAGGTACAGTGGGTGCTCATGGAATATCTCAGATAATGTTTCTAAGGGCATCTATAAGGCCCTAAAGAAGGTGGTCTCAACGATCCCTGTAGCCCCTAGGACCCTAATGTCCTTGAAATACGGGATAAACTGATCACCAATATCTCTGGTGAGTGAAACGTGACTCTCATTGCGATCCTCTTGGCTAGGAGCTGGGTCATCGGGCCATATCCTACAGAGTTTAAAGAAATGAGTTATTATCTCCATTCTAAATAACCAAGTATATTGATACTCTAGGGACATGTACATCACTAATTCTTTTTAACTCTAACCCTGGTTTCCTAGGAACGACTGAACCTGACGCTCTGTTACCACTAATGTAATACCTAAATCTGATTTAATCGAGACCTGGTACGTTTGAGTATTACATGGGACCACCAAAGTGGCTAACCTAGAATTTTCTTAAAACATTTCTTTTTCCAAATCATAATTCGTCACATAAAACAAAATAAGGTAAAGTTATTTAAGTTTACAAAACTAGGAAACTCACAAAATAAATCTCAAAATACAAATAATCCAAGAGTTATGACTGAAATACAAAAAGGGTCTATTAAATATATGCCCACTATGATAATCAAGGCTTACTCTGCAACTGATGATATCTGGAAATCTGACTGGTTAATGATAAGCTCTTGAGTATGGCATTTACTAACCTGGAAACGAAAACAATTCCAAACGATGAGCTAGCTAAGTGCCACATAAATGACTTCACTATACTATATACATTCATTAACTACGAATGCTTATAAAGTTAATTCATGTTGCAAAAGAAATCATCAAGTATACATCATAGCATAATATTACGTAATGATACATCATATGAAAGCATAATATGGGCAGGCTACTTAGTCACAGAAGTGCTTTAACACTAATACTAAATTATCATAGCACTGGAATAAAAATGCATTTTTACTAATACAAAAGTGTCATAGCACTTTGGGACAGAATCTGGATATCTCTACTTACATATTTGAGTAGTACATGCATATGCTTTAGTAACTCGGGTGTCCTTGTTGTTTCTCGAGTGTCAAACAAAGGCTAGTTTTATGCTACATAAATTAATTTTTTTTCTCAATGGTTTCGAATAATATTTTCACTTGTAGTCTTAATTAAGAAGCCTTAATGCCCTCATAACCCCTTTCGAAGTTTATGAACGTAGCAAAATTTTCTGCCCAAAACAGGATGTCAGTACCAATACTAGGCATGTTAGTATCGATATTGCCTAGAGTATCAATTCCAAATCCAGCTTATATGTTTCAAATTAATTCACAGTATCGATACCCCAATGGAGAGTATCAATACTTCTCTCATGGTATCGATACTCCTATGAGTATAGGTATCAAAAATACATTCTAGAATCCTCAAATTTTCATCGGTATCAATACACCCTTTGAGTATCGATATTGAACCCCGATTATTGATTCCCCTTTAAGAAGTATCAATATTTCCTTCACAAATTGCCTTGTTTTTACCCTGTACAAAGGGAAATATCAGTATTGGTCTTTAAGTACCGATACCCCTTCTAAAAAAGGCCATGTTTAGGCATGAAAATGACTTCTTAGAGTCCTTCATAAGCCCCTTTAAGGCTACCCAATGTTTTTTAAGTCTTATAGGGTTTATTATCATCATAATGAGTTATTTCAACACAACAAAAACAAAAAATATAAATGTTACCATTAAAATCCCCCAAGATCCATTTTGCACCCATGAACACAATATTCAAGCAAAACATGGTTTCATGACCTATATGTGGTAAAGCGAAGTTATTTGTTTGTTTACTTGACTCTAGTTGATGGAAGAATGCTCCAAAGATCAGCCAAGCACCAACTTTTCATTGTTCTTAACCTTTGATCACTCTCCAAATTCTTTCACTAACAACAGCAAAAACAAAAGGATTACAATCTCATTTTAAATCTCTAACTAATTAGAAACATGTCTAAACACTTAGGAATAATTTAGAGACACTCTTAAGCACTTAAAAAAAACCTCTATAAAACCTATACCTTGGCCACCAAGGTTACACCCCAAGATTTTGGGCTATAAATAAACCTCTAAGGATGTATATTACACTTCTTACCTTTATAATTTTAGACTAGCCTTGTTGAATAACAAAATTCTCATCTTTAGGGAAGTTTGGAGAGGAAGAACAAAAGAAAGAAGATATGAAGAAAATGAAAATAGAGATCCCCTTTCCAATGTGAGTAAAATAATTACAATTAAGGGGAATCATCTTTTGATTCAAACCATGGGAAAATTACTCCCTTGGTCTTCCTCATTTTAACTCAAATTCAAAAATACCATTTTTAACATCTTATGAGCTCTTCTCTAAGCCCAATTCTCTTCCCCTTGGCCCAATGAATTTAAGTTAATTTTATATGAGCACTTTAATCCCAATAACAATACCTGAAACTACTAACCTATTTTTGGGGTATTACAAAGTTCATGCTTAAGTAAAAGATGAAATAAATAAGAACTCCCTTAGAATTCACTACAAGAAAATATACCTTTTCTTGACCAACACCGACCTTTGCCTAAGGGGACGAAGATGTCAATGGATGACGAAGAAGCCTACGGGGGCTTCGGCCAGGTGGATACAATGATCAGAAGGGTTTTTGTCCCTCCTATAATGGCAGAGGTATCTTTCTAATAATGAACCTTTCTCACAACATGGATTTATGACTTTGGTTTGGTAGATGACAATTAAAATGTTGTGATGTTTAGCAACTGATATGCAATTTTCTCTCAGTATTGGGAGAAGGCGGAGTTTCCGTTCCAAATTATTCCCAAACTCGGTGCTCTTAGTATTGCGGGTGGTACCATCAAGGTTAGTCATATGTGGGTTTCAGTTTTTTTAGCTTATTTGTTCCTTGAAAGTGGAAATTAAGTATGATGTTTTGTTATTACTGATTTTGCAGGGTTATGGCTGCCCTGGTCTCTAGCTTACTACAAGTGCAGAGATTGCTTGGGTCGATGCAAGTTGCTCAACTTTTATCTTGGTGCATTCATCTCTAACCATGCATACCATTGGTGAGATCTGTGGAACGAATTTCTATAATTTTTTTTAATTTATGGATTCACTTTGTTATCGTTTTTTTTAGAAAAAGCTAAACAACTAATCACGATCTTCTACACTTGTCTGGACCATCAATGATAGCATTATGCGGGATAGAGGAACAGAAGCAGAAGTATTTACCTTCTTTGGCCTAGTTAAAAACTGTAGCTTGTTGGGTAGGTGTTATTTTTCTTCATTAACTTCCTGGTTGATCCTTAGTGTCTTTTTGAGCCATAATTGAAGAAACTTAATGTTATCTTTAGGCTTTGACTGAGCCTGACTATGGAAGTGATGTGAGTTCTCTGAAGACAACTGCAACAAATGTCTATCCACAACCTTGTATTTTAGTTTTCACATAAATTCGTTTAATATAGATAATTTCAACCACTTATCAAAATTCTAACTTTTTTGTTATATCATTTTTGCTTTTATCTCAAACATTCATGTCGAAAGAGGTTGGATACTCGAGGGACAAAAACGATGGGTAGGAAATAACACTTTTGAAGATGTATTGGTTATCTTTTGCACATCCAAAGGGAGGAGCCAGAGGGAGACCTGGAGGGAGGCCAATGAAAGACAATGGTGGAGTATGGGATACAGAAGTGCCTGATACATGGAAACGTGCAGATGAAGATGAGGTATTTTTTTCCTTCAATGGATTTTTAAAAATTGAAGTGGTTATTGGATATGATTAGTGAAGCAAGAGTTCTTCTTTGACAGTTTGCTCGTAGCATTTGCGAGATAAGAGAGTCGAGAACAGCTCCGGTGGCACAGAAGTTTGAGCGTAAAGCAACTCCAATAGCGGAGAGAGTGCTTAACACTCTGCAATCGTTCCCTCGTGGCGTGGACTGTGTTGATCCACTTGGAATGGGGTAAATCTTTTCAGCAACTTCTTATTAATTTATATTCATTTTTTTTGTTTAGATTAGAGGAATTCGCTCTAATTCAATCTAGTTATGTCTCATTAAGATAAGACCGTGAGAGAAGTTAGTTCCATTCTTAATTATTGTACTAATATGATTACATGAATTGTTGCCTGGTCTTTTTTTTAGCCTTAACTGGATTCAGTGGATCCTCAATTTCATCTGCTATAAGTTTTTCTTCTGACCTCTATGTTTTGTACGATTGGCAGAATAGTAGACAACAAGACCTTCAGGTTGGTCAATGATTCATCTGAAAGCACTCGCGTTGAGAAAGATCATATCGACAGTAACGTCTGTGGTATATTTTTTTCCTGTCTTCCGTATGTTTTATGCAGATTATACTTCGTAATAGACTTTAATAACAACGTTACTCTCACAAACTGTGTATCTGCAATCTAAAATATATAGGTATTTTAAAAGGGTATCACTTGTCTGAATTCCTCAATGAGCTACTTTTCTCTCTTGAATATTTTAATTTAATACCTAAAACTATAATGCCCGTAATTTTTTAGTAAAATGAAATGCCAGTGAATTATGTAATTTGTTTAGTGAAACTTTGCAGAGAAGTTGATGTATTTCTCTGAAAAACTTGATGCAAAGTTGTTTCTGTCCCGGATACACCAAGATACACCTGCTGCAAACTTGGAGGCTGGAGCTCTTGCACTAAAAATAGATCTCCAAGGGTAGACTCAACAGAGGAAACAATTGGTTAAAGACAATTTTGAATGCTTTGTTTCATGCAAAACAACAATTGATGGTAAAGCACCTCGCTTTACTTGATTCTGGTACTACTTTAACTATGGAAGTGCAATTTTCTTATGGGCTAAAACAAATTTATTGGCATACTCTTTGCCATATAAGTTCATGAATTTTAGTTGTTTGCAAACAGTGCTAATTTGGGGATGGTACTTGCATAGATATCGAGTCAAAAATTAAGTGAATTGAGGAAGACCCGGAAGGTTTAGGGACAGTTAACTTGTAAAAATATATGCAAGGAGTATATTCACAGGCAGAACGGGCCTTTGAGCCTCTATTTGAGAGACAGGTTGGTTAACTGTAGGTGTTGGTTTGCTTTCAAATTCCTTTATGATTATGCTACTCAAACATGGGATATGATTTTGTTGTGGTAGACGTGAAACGACGGATTCTTGCTGTTATCTAATATGTTAGTTGACTCAATGCCTTGAATGCCTGAATGCTTTACTCGAATTCCATCGTCAATGTCGTGGTTTGGATGGTATAGTTCCGACGATTGGTCGTGTAGCTAGTTTTACTCCACTGTTGCTATATAGTTGTGAGTTATTGCACATATACATATAAGTGTAGATAGACAGTCATAAGAGCTCAACTAAGCGTCTCGTAGTTACGGTGACGGTCGATATGTTGGTAGGTTCAATGAATTTGGGGTCGATGGAGGGCCTGCAGTGAAGGAGTTGATACCAAAGCTTGATCTTGCTAAGAAACACATATCTTCACAGCTCCATGTGGTTTGTCGGATATCGAAGTAAGATATTATTTTTCTCTCTTAATCATCTACGATGAATTTATTTCTTTTGTGGAATATTAAGTTCGTGTTAAATGTTAATATGATATATGATTTTCATATTATGGAGACCTCTCTTAAACGCAGGTTAAACAATTAGTTTCGGCTGCTATTGCTTTGAAAAGACTCGGTGATATTCTATTTGTATTTGGCCATGGCTTTGGAGCCTTCTTCCTGGTGATATTTTTTCTTCTTAAGAGTGATTATTTTGGTTCCGTTTGAACTATGAAGTTATATGTTAATTCCACCAAGCAATTACGTTTGATTCTACTTTCGTGTCTCATCTAATTGTTCTTTCCATTGTCGTAGTTTGTGTATTTGTTGGTTAACACTCCTTTTCTCTATGACTTCTACGACTATCGACCTGAAGATCCCTAGTACGTTGCTCTGCTCGGTGATTTTCTGCAGGTATTTGCATATCCATATCCGAAGTATTTCCCTATGGATTACGAAATACAACGTGCAAACATCATTGATTCTTTCATTAATGGCAGTCTGTTGCGCAATGTATTGCATTATTGTTCTTCTGATGGATGAAGAGCTTGATCACAAAGATACAACTAAGGAAGAAAATCATGAAGCCAAAAACTGCTTAGATATATCGAAGTGGTAGCAGGTGAAGATTGTTGATTTGCAGTGACAGGTAATATTTTGTAGGATTATCCGTTACCGAACCGAACTTTTAGTAGTTAAGCTTATTTTAGTTATTTATTAAGCGGAAAATTCAAAAAATAAGTTTGCAGATTCAAATATTTTCCCTCCGATTACAAGTTTAAGTTTAAAAGTAGCGTTTGACTGAATCTGTCGCTTCTCCATAGCTGTATTTATGACAGGCAAAATCAATTGCTCTCCCCTCCCATGTAAGCAGAATGCTTGGAATTGTTATGTAGAAGATAGAAATGCGTGGACACGGTTGGTGTGGTATTTGGTTCTAGTGCATATAGTGAACATATTATTTGATGTTTGAGCATGATTTTAGTCAAAATTCTAGCCATAAATCCATTGCATCTATAAACTAATTTGTTATACATTATTTATATGTATTGATTCCTTGATGGCTAACATCAGGCATTGGACCCTTTATTTTTTATTTTTTATGCATGTGTCACATGATTTTGGTGGTCTTATTCTCAGTTCAAGATTATTCTGTACTCGAGTATGTTTATATAGAGGCCTTTCAAGAACTATGTTTGTGAATACATTATGTATTGGTTGAAGAATACCATATCTATAATCCATAATTAATATAATTTCACACGGCCCGTTGCTGTTTATATGCTTAAGCAGGCAAACTTAACATTATTCGTTATTGTCAGGTAAAAATACTAAAAAAAGTTCTTGAAGAGGTTGAAAGAGTGATACAAGAATTCAAAGGCACGCTTTACAAGTCCATGGAAGATCCACAAATAAACCTAACAAGTGTAAGCATTTGACAATACCTTTTCAATATTTTGAAAATTTTTACTTGTGAGGAAATGTACAATTGATGTTGATTTAAGACCTAAATTTTCATGGATATTTGTTCAATATTAATGCTCGTGGTATTAAAATATTATTGCTCTATCTTAATTTGGATGTTGAGGTGAGTATTAAATTCAAATATGTATCTGATATAGATATGTGGTAGATTATACTTCCATACCTATATCCAAACATGTGTCAGCCATAAGTGTAGAACTCAGGTACTTTAAAAAAATGACATGTTCGTGCAACATAACAATTATTTGATGCTTACTGACCCATGAGATGCAAGCTTTTTTCCCAATAAATCAATTTTATGATGTTAAATCAGTTTTTACAAAATTTTCTGAGTTGCTTGGGTAAGCTTTGAGTGGGGATGTAGATAAAGAGAACATACTAGTATTCTACAAACCAAAGGCCTGCTATTGAGAAGTCAATGAAATGATTTCCATTAATTACCATGTTGGAATGCTCCTGTTTTCATTTTATTTGTAATGCTCCATGATCTATATTCCCTTCCTGTTGTCTTAGGAGTAGAAGTACGGGATATTTATGTCGAAAAGTTATGAGATGGTTGAAAATGGAATCTTGTTTTGTTTTGTTGAATTGGTGAGAGTATGAAACTAGAGTTCTAGGATATTGTCATAAATGTTATTTCTGACTATATAAAGCAAATTATTGTGGCATTCAAGCCTGTGATTAAACAAATGCTATTTTATTGATCTTACTTGCATTTTAAGCTGACCAAAAATTAGTTTTTGGGAATTCATATTTTTTAGGTTGATGAAATGATTTCCATTGATGCACACTACTTAACCATCTTTTAAAGATGTTTACGGTTTGGGCATTTACTCAGAAAGTTTTGAGAAGTCTTTCCTGGAGTGCACATCCGAGTTTTATACAGCTGAAGGAATGAAATACATGTAGCAATCAGATATTCACGTTTACTTGAAGCATGTAGAGGTGCCTCTTCATATTTCACTTTCTCAGTTAGCAGTGATTGTTACTCTGTATTTTGAATTGTGCATGTTTTATCCTTCTAAAAATAATGTTAAATTTGTCACATTATTCCATATATATGGAATTTGAATGTTTATCCCTCTACAATTTTTGTGTAAGTTTATGTAACTGAGAATTGTGCATGGAATTTGAATGTTTATCACTTAATGTGAATATATTGTATGCAAATGAATTGCTTATATATAATATGATGATATATATTTAGTATTACAAGGCATTAACTATGATTTAGCTTGATTATTTTTCAATCTACAATATATAAATATTTAATTTACGAAATACAATTATGACACACGCATGTGTGTCATCTTCATTTATGACGGGGGCTTCAATGACACGTAATGTAAGTCATAAATACGTGTCATAAATTTATGACAGACAAATGTGTGTCATCTTCATTTATGATGGGGGCTTCAATGACGTGCAATGAGTGTCATAAATGAGCGTCATAAATGCGCGTCATAAATGTGTGTCATAAATGTGCGTCATAGATTTTTGACGCACAATTGCGCATCATCTAAGATTCATGTCGGTGGCTTCAACGACAGGCATTTGTGTGTCATCCGCACCCATAGATGATGCACAATGTGTGTCATTAAAGGGGTTTTTTCTAGTAGTAATTAGCCTTGAAGATCTTCGATGATGGTGGTGGTTCTTCATTTGGGTTGAAATACACCTTTATTGTTACGATCTTGATTTGCTCAACTAGAATTTAACAAGGATTATATCCTTGAGATTTCTTGGAGGCTATCAATTTACCTCGATCAAATAGTCTTGAAAAGGTTTTCAAAAATTTAATAGATTCATAGCCATGCTCACAGCATTCATTCCCTCTTTAACGCGATTTGTCCTCAAATCAAAAATATCGATAAAAGAACAAATCTCAATGGAAAGTAAGAAAAAATCTTTTTCACAGGTAAAATAATCCAATTGAGTTCCTTGACTTGAGAAAAGTTCATCCTCGAATTACAAACAACATTGGGGAGATGTTCTTCATGATTAAGAAAAAAAAAGTCTTTTTAATAGATGGAGAAGACCTTTTGATCTCCTCGTAGTGGCTTGCCAAATTCTTGAAATAAAACAAAACCATTGTCAAATTTTGGGACATTAATAGACAAATTTTGGTTCATTGGAATGAGACATCTTGTTCTCCATGAATCAACCCTACCATTTTAAAATGTTGAATTTTCTTTGTTGGAACTTCAATTTGAAACACCAAAGTCTCATGTATTATTCAAACAATCATGGATTAATTAGATTTTGGAAAATCTCCTTCAGTGGAAAATGCAATCGTTTTTGCCTTTTTTGTGTTCTGGAACATTCTCAAATGTGATTTCTTATTCACCTTTTCTTACACTAGAAAAAATTTGATCATTCGTGGTGCAAGTAATTAAGGAATGATTGGACTAACTTATTTCTTCTATGACTTTTTTTTGAATCATCCTTGGTGAGAACTTCTCTTTTGGCTTTAGAAATTATGGTGCTACGATTAGGACATAGGCTCAGGACTTGTCCTTCTTTCAAACACCGATCACATCGAGTTGTAGCTAAGGTAGAGCATTGTTTCCATTTCCAATATTCATATTTGCTTGATTTCTCACAGCTTCTCTTCGACGGTATAGGAATGTTGTTTTTATTTCTGGATCAAAAGGATATGGCTCTTTGTCACTTCGGGGTATAAACTAACCAAACTAGTAAAGATAAGTACCTACAAAAAGAAAAGAAAGAAATAATTAAAAAATATAAAGAATCTATAAAGTAAAACCGATGTTCCATGATAATGGCTTAAAAAACTTGATACTACGTAAGATATTGCAGCAATTACGTAAGTATACGTGTCGTTCAAGTAATAAAGTGGTAACAATAAAGTTACAATTTTCGAATCCCACAAGGAGCAAAACTTGTTTGGAAAAGAGTCAAAGTGTAGGGAAATGTATGGTTGAAATGGTAATCTAACAAATAACAAAGATAAAAAATAGAAGAATGAACGCAGAAGAATGTTGCAGCAGACAGTAAAGCAATCATACCGATAGACCAATAAATGTTGTTGTCGTTTGGTTGTTGATAGTATGATTATGATGTAGCAATACAGTTATACAACTTGCAAAGATTAACAATTTAATATCATTTAATCAATTAAACACTTAATAAACTAGAATAATTCTCACCAACTCCATTAATCAAGTATTTAACAGAGCAAGACAATGGGTAACATACATCTCTATATGCATAAATTTACTCTCATAAATAACGATGTTGTACATAAATAGCATAAAACCTCAATAATTTTCATCTCTAAAATTCATCAAGATTTCATACATAAAATATTTTCATCCGTAAAAATATAGCAAAAGCTCCATAACATAACAATATTGTTTCATGAAAAAACCTTATGTTCAAATCCAAATAACATGCAAAAACAATAAAACATACAAACTAAATAAAGTATCTTCCTTTCTCAAGTAACAAAACCAAAATAAAGCTTGAACCCTTATCGGTCATCGCTGCTACACAACTACTCCACTGCTCCTGGTGAATGGTTTAGGCGGCAACGGTGGATCGAATATAGAGGTGAAGAAAGGTTGAAGAATAACTCTCAAAAGTGTGGATAGAGGCCTTATTTGTAATCCCAAAAGTAAAAGCATACTCCAATAGGAAAAATATGATATTTCTTATATTTTCTAGTCATTTTATAATTGTATTGGGTAGCTTTCTGAATCCATAAAATTCCATAATTGTCTTCTTAAACAAGCATTAAAATGAATAAACTAGTTTAATTAGTGAACTAGCTTTATTGAATGATCCAACAAACTTAAATGAATTAACTTGCTTAAAGAAACTACATGCTTTGAACTAACTAAATACTAAATGAAGTACATGCTTTGAATAAAGTAGCATGCTTATTTATTCATGCAAATTTATGATATGCAAACTATTAATACTTATGTAAATTCATGCACATATAATATATGAAATATGGAAAAATTCCCTTAGAATTAGCCTTGAAGATCTTCGATGATGGTGGCGGTTCTTCTTTCTGGTTGAAATACACCTTCATTGTTTCGAAGATGCTTTGCTCAACTAGGATGACATCCTTGAGATTTCTTGGATGCAATCAATTTTTCTCGATCAAATGGACTCAAAAAGGCTATTGAAAACTTAATAATGTTTGTAACCATGCTTACATCATAAACACATTAAATTTTTAACAGGCATGGTACTAAATAAAATGAAAACTAAACATTAAGTGTGATCTTAAAAGAAATTTGAAAGTTTATGTACTAAAACATACCAAAATTGATAGTATAGGTACTAAACGTGTTAAATTTCTAACAGCGGGATACATAAATGAAACAAAAATTAAACTCTAGGTATTGTTTTGAAAAAACTAAAAGTTTAGGTACTAAATAAATCAAAATTGATAGTTTATTTACTAAATATGTAGTTTACCCTAAATTTTATTTAATTTACTCTATTTTTTAAAATTATTTGTATATAAATTTATTGCTCCTTAATTCAATTAAATTTTTTGAAGTATATTAACATATGTGTTTATCTTAATCTACATTATATTTATAACTTTAACATTTAAATTTTAAGTATAATTTAAAGAAATTAACATGTTATCTAACTAGACAAAACATACAATTAGACAAACTTATCATCTTCTTACTATATATTTCGTAAATCATTATTGATTTAGTTAGCAAACTATATATATATATATATATATATATATATCCATTCATTTTTCAGTTACACATAATTCGTAGGTAAACCTGTAATCATATTTTATGGAAAAAAATATTTTTCAAGAAAGGTCACTCTTAACTTAATTAAATCTAAGTTCAATGAAAATAAAAGAGATAGAGAAATATCCAATTTTAATAGAAGTAATACAAGATAAAGAACCCAAGAGACAAAAAACACACAATGCATTTGAGCAACAAATAGAGCAAGCATCCAGTAGCATACTCAAGTTTAATAATAACAAAAGAAAAAAATATTGGTGCACGATTTCATGATAAAACAAAGAGAAATAACTAAACCATTTTTGCAACTAAGCAGTTCGATTCATTCAACACTAAACATTAGCACATATCCTCTTTAGAACTCCGCACCTTCATGCACTTCTTCCGAGATCGGTAGGATCTAATGTGAGCACGACTACGAACCTTATTAGGTTTTCGATAGCCTTTTTGCAACTATTTGATAGATGTAAATTGATGGCCTCCAAGAAATCTCAATGATCTCATCCTAGTTCAATCCTAGGTGAGTAGAGTAAGTTTGAATCAATGAAGGTGTATTTCAACTAGAAGGAAAAACCTTCATCATCATCGAAGATCTTCAAGGCTAATTTGAACGGAATTCTTCCTTACCTCATCTTTTACTTGTGCATGAATTTGCATGAGTATCAATAATTTGCATGTGTTAAACTTTCATGAATAAATAAGCATGCTACTTCATTTAAAGCACATACTTTATTTAAGCATTTAGTTCATTAAAGTCTAAGAGTCGAGCTGAGGTGCTAACTATGTGGAGCTAATGGATGGACGTTCCGAAAATGAATACGCCTAGGTCCCATTCAAAGTAAGTTAGTAGACTTGTAGGGTGTAATTCATATGATACCGTGTGACCCATACTCGCAAAGTATGCTTATGTAGTTAAATAAGATATCACAATGGTCCTTTGGGTGGTCCCGGGCTCGCGCTTTAACTTGGAATCGTGATAGAGTTGCCACTGATTATTTTTTAATTAGGTAGATCAAACATCTTGATTTTCCCATTTATCGGATTTGCGTCTTACCAATAATTTTGTTGGATTCAAGAGTCATTTATGTTCGAGGAAGGATGAGCACCCCTGAATTGCCCTTTCGATACCATTTGTTTACCTGGTTGTATTGAATACAAAAATTGCCATTTTAATTAATGAATTGCATGTTTAGAAAAATACAACAATGCATGAGGATTTTGAGGCATTGATCCAAAAAGTATTTGTCATGATAAAATAACCTTCATTGAGACAAAAGTGTTATACTTAGGCCAAAAACAATTAATAGTATGGTTACTATATTCCTTGAACTCTGTCCAACTTCTAGTAGATCAATAAGTCTCCATACTCCACTGGTAATGAGCGATTTTGTGAACTTTCCCAAGGAACTCCTGGATAACTGCTTTGTTTTTATTGTGCCTATTCTCCTCTGGAATCCTCATTCTTAAGGGACTATCTAAAGCTCGCTCATTTTTGTATATCCTATCATGACGCTTTGTGCATTTTCAAACTCCACGTTTAATGCTTTCTTTAATCTCGTCATCGTTTGACTTGATCTACTCTGGCAATCTTCGTAATGTTTGAAATAGATTTGACCCGTCATGCATCACGTGTTCTTTTTTATCATGTATTTAAGAATTATGCTAGAGCTGTAGAACTACATTAATGCTTCCTCCCATGTTTGCCCCACATGCTTCGTAGCTTCTGGTCGTCATTCTGCTTGATTGATGTGAAGCTAACTAACAAAGCCATCTCATGGTCATGTTTTCTTTCCGGCCTTCTTAGATTGCAATCATGCACCTATATTCTTAACCTCTTGCTTCACATACCCTTTTGTCCATTAATGAAGATTATTCAAAGTTTCACAAGCACTTTACGGATCAACACCTCTTATGAAATTATGCAAATGATAAAAATAAATAAAAAAGAAAGGGAAAACAAAAGAAAATAAGTTAGTATGGTGAATTAATAATTAAGGAAAAAATCAATTCCAACACCACATGCTTTTGTTCTTACCCGATCATGATTTTTATCCTGCATGCATTCTGACAAAAATAATCCTAATCCTATATATCTCTAGTTCACATGATTTGTAAAATATAGTCAAGAAATAAAGCAACAAAATCCTAGTGTTTGCATGAGGCTTATGGGTAGGCTCTACTTCCCTCAATGACATGATTTGGGTCTAAAAAGGGACTTAAGTTCTCCTTGTTGGTTCTCCCTTGAGCTTACCAGACCCTCAATCCTAAACACATCATAGGCTTATACGGACTGAGTTAAACATGAGGTGACACATTTCCCTATGTCTTACACGAGGAATAAATTCCTACAAAAAAATAAGGCATATGAATCCCAGAGGCTAATTGATAGGCCTGACTTGGAGGCTAATTCCTAATCCTATATATCTATAGTTCACATGATTTGTAAAATATAGTCAAGAAATAAAGCAACAAAATCCTAGTGTTTGCATGAGGCTTATGGGTAGGCTCTACTTCCCTCAATGACATGATTTGGGTCTAAAAAGGGACTTAAGTTCTCCTTGTTGGTTCTCCCTTGAGCTTACCAGACCCTCAATCCTAAACACATCATAGGCTTATACGGACTGAGTTAAACATGAGGTGACACATTTCCCTATGTCTTACACGAGGAATAAATTCCTACAAAAAAATAAGGCATATGAATCCCAGAGGCTAATTGCTAGGCCTGACTTGGAGAATAAATTAACATCATAGGCCTATAATAAAATTTTTGAAAATTCATGAAAACTCTAAAAGCAGACATCAATATAACTATTTATTTGAAAAAATAAAGGTAAATAAAGCGGATAAAAAATAAATTGAAATTTAAACTTACGATTTTTTCCTAAGAAGACAACCGAATAATCGATTTTGGACTGACTCTCAAAGTACTAAGTGGAATCGCCAAGCTATCGTAACGGTCCCTCGGGTAGTCCTGAGTTCGCATTCGACTTGGAACCGTGATGGAATCGCCACAGATCATTTTCAAATTAGGTAGATCAGACACCTTGATTTTTTCCATTAACCGGATCTATGTCTTACCAGTGATTTTGTCGAGTTCAGGTGTCGTTTATGATCGGGGAAGGATGAGCACCCCTGAATAGCCCTTTCAGTACCAATCGATTACCCGTTTGTCTTGATTGCAAAAAAATCCCATTCTAAATAAAATTTAAATTTGATCATATATTTTTTACCTTTGATGAAACTTGAATTTAAATTGGATTCCTTACAAAAAAATAAAGTCAATGTTAATGAAAATGTTAATAATAAAATAAAAAATTAAAACTATTGATAAAATAAAAGGATGAATAAAACACTGCAAAATAAAAAAAAGGTCAATACACCAAAATAAATAAATAAATAAATAAATAAGGGATCAAATTGCATTAAATATAAAATTCAAGAGCCAAATTGTAACACGTGATCGAATTGAATTACACATCATAACATGGGGGACTACGTGCATAATTTAAGAATATGGTACTTGTAACTGAGTCCCCCATATATAAATGCCTAAAGTCCACTCTCTTCCATCATTTGAAACCTTCATCTCAAAACCCAGAGTCCCAAAACACTCTCAATTCTCCTCTCCCTCTCTGGTCTTTCTCTCCCAGAAACACAGCTCATCGTTCGTCTAGACACTATTTTGACCATCAACCACTATGGATAGAGACCTAAAAATTACACCAAAATGCTCACCCAATAACCCCAAACCCAAATCCACTCACCAAATAGTCATGCAATGACCCCTATAATCTAGATATAAATAGAAAGACTTTAATTTTCTCACCTTCTTCGGTGACTTTCGAGCTCCCACAGTGACTCATCAGCCTTTCTCGCCATTAGCGACTGCAAGCTGAGTCCTTCTCCCTCTCAGTTTATCTTTTTCGGTTTTGAATGCCTCTTTTTTATGGTTTTCTCTTCCTATAGAATTAACTCTTATTCGTTGTTGCATGTGACCTTTGTAGCTACACGGTGGTGCCTTGCTTCCTTTTAGACAAAGAAACTCGTCCCAAAATCAACGGGGTTGTTTCCCGATTTATTCTCAATCGGGTTTTTTTTCATGTTTTTCCTTTGTTTTTGTTTAAGATTGATTTATTGCTATTTACTGCTTTTATTTGATTGTGGTTGATTTCGGTCTTTGATTCCTTATGGGCTTCGAACCATATTTTGGGAAAGCATTTTCTTTCCATTTTAGCTGGTGCATGGCCTTCACGTGTCGTTTGGGAGGTTCTCAATGATTCCTGAATCACCTTGGATTTATCTTGGTTGTTGGATTGACTGCAGATCTAACGATCCAGATCTATCTACGTATTATTGCATCCTTTAGGGATTTAAAACTCTTGATTTGCTTCGATCCTAGCCATTCATTCATGCTCTGATCATGCGACTCTCCTTCATGCGGTGTTGGGCTCAATGATCCAACCCTAATGCATTATTGGAACCCACCCGACTTTGCTTGTTGGGTCAACCATACTTGCCCAGTTTGGGCATTTAGACCTCAACTGGGCTTGGGCTCTTTGGCTTGGACTAGACTTGCATTAGATCCCTTTTTATTAGATCAAACCTAAAAATAAAATAAAAAGTAAAAGTAAAAGAAATAATGTGTATATGTATATATTTCTTAAAAAATATATAATATATATTATATTTTCAAAAACTACATAATATGTTTTCAAAAATTATTTATTTTCAAAAATTATATATATTATATTTTTTCAAAACTATACAATATGTTTTCCAAAACTATGTTATATATTTTCAAAAACTATATATTATATATGCTATATATTTTCAAATAAGACTATATATATTATATATTTTTCAAAAATTATATATATTATATTATATATATATTATTTACATAATATATACAATATAATGTAAATATTATAATAAAAACCCTTGAAGTCCCATACGAAAATGAGTGTCTACATAAGAATTTCAGTTTTTGACCCCAAACTTCATCCTTTTTGTCTTCATGTTGTTGTAAAAGTGTGATCTATATACACGCCTACGGTCATGTAATATCAAATAGCCTGATGGATTTTAGTGCTTGAGGTTAAAGGAGACCAAGAACTTTAAGTGTTGGTTGATTAGCGTTAGCTGCCCTCGAATAGTTAAGTTACAGTAAGTGATCGTGGGTAACGTATGTAGAGTCATGGAATCCTTAACTCAAAGTGCAGCTGTGAGAGGTTTCTACTCTATGGTGCATACTCTCTAAGAGGGTCAGATATAGCTAGTTCGCTAAGCAAGTAATATATTCTCAGTCGTGGTTAACTTAAATGCACAATCTGTTATTAACTCGTGTGTGAACTACAAGTAAAATAGGAATCAGTAAAGTAGAAAGGATAAATATTGAATCAGATTTGTGCAACGAAAACATATAGATAGATGCTTAGGAAGTCAAGAATTGTCATCCTATCTTTAGTGGACAAAAAAGAGACAGTGGATGGCAAGTGTCCGTAAGATCTTAACATGTAGTATGGTGAGTTACCTATGTTTAGTAATAGAGACTTTTATATTTCAAATAGTCGACGTATCGATTGTGACTAATTGGATAATAAAAAGGGTTTAACAGTAGCAGTTGAAATCATGCAGTAGCATTACCATCGTGAAACATTTCAAGTATTCCATATTAGAATGATAGAGTGAGACTCGATAGTTTTTTGCTTCTCAAAGGTTTTTGCTTAAGATTTGACGTAGGTAACCGTCCTTTGGAAAATTGTAGATTGATTTTGAAAAGTTTTAAGTTGCATGTCATGTTGTGGGAACTTTTTCCTTGGGATCAAAATTGATAAGAGTTTAGGTGCTTCAAGGCTTGTAAGAGTTTAACCTAAGGGTATGACATTATCCAAGCAAATTTCAAGGATGAAATTTCTTTTAAGGAGGGGATAGTTGTAACACCCTAAATTTCATGTTAGTAGTTTCAGGTTTACTCGAGAGGTATTTGGACCAAATAGTGTTTGTAATTGAATTCTTTGGGCCAAGTGTGGTCATAATTAAGAGTAAATATGACTTGATTGGCAATAAAAAAGGATTTTGCATTAGAGGAAAAAGAAAAAGGGCCAAAAGTGTAATTATCCTATTTATGAAAATGAGGTTGATTATTTGGGATTTTAACACATGCTTGGGCATAGGTTTCGGGGGTAAAAGTTGGGAGCTTTTGCTTCTCCCTCCATTCTCTATCTTCCTCAATTTTTCTTCATACTTCTTCATTCCTCAAGTTTTGTAGTTCAAAGGTAAGTCCCTTAGGCATCTTTCATGCTCTCTTAGGCTTAAAATCCATTCTTAAACCATCTATCAATTTGGTTTTAGATTAAAGACCCTTATATTTCTTGTTTGGCTAGAAAAATAGGTGAAGAAGCTATCAAGTCTTATAGGAGAGTGTTTATTGGAAAAACGAGATTCACTTGGAGTTTCTAACATCAAGGTAGTGTTTTTCTAATATTTTGTAGTGTTACGAACTTCCTAAACATGATGCTTGTTGGGGATTTGGGAATCTTATTGATTCTTTCATTAGATGAATTTTGTTGTAAAGATTGTGTTCTTAGGGTGCTATATGAGCCTAAGCAGCTTCTATAAGCCTTAGATAATGTTTAGGGACCTTGCGAGGGTCTTAGGAGTGTTTGCATGGCTTGACCGTGAGATACAAGGAAACTGCAGTAGTGGTTTCAAAACCTCCTAGAGTGGTTTTGAAACCTCTGCTCAAAATGTCAAATTTGGCCTAAAATGTTGCCCAGAAGGCCCTGGACCCATAGTATGATCATAAAGATCATAAATGGGATTGATTATGTGTAAAATACTAGAATAAATGTTAAGGAATGTGTTTAAAGGTGGGTTACGACCAAAGTAATCGTATTAGGCCTAATAATTTCAGGTACCTTCAATCGAATGTGTGTCGGTTAATCATGAACAAATTATCGTTCTGAAATATATGCCAGCAAGTAAAATAATGATTGACGTGACTAGCATTATAGAGGAAGATGAGTAATATGTGGACACCTTTAATCAAATATGTTTAAGTCATCTTATCGGTTCAAGGGCGAATTAATGAGAAGTGTGATGAGAATGACTATATAGTTATTGTCTATAAATTATCCCCGAATCGAGTGTTAGGCTAGTTATAATATAGCAAGGGGTAGCAATGCATATGAATTACTTTAAGGGCACAAAACACTAGAATACTATTAAGTTCTTGCAAATGTTCTAGAAGAGAACGAACGAAATAGTAATAAGTGAGGGAGCAATATCACCTACTTGTGTTGTAATTGTTAATGAATAAGATAACAATGGGATAATGATGATATATTTGTGATAACCATAAATATCTTATGGTGTAAGGTTCCATAAGACCTATGTCTTTTTTTGACATTCGGGAAACGATAAGGACAACCAAACTTGTATGCAAGATGATTGTCTAAAGTATATGTATTTGAAATATCCAGATATGTCCCCAGCAGTGCTAACGTATTTTAGTAACAATGTTAACACACTTCTGCATCAGTGCTGAGGCACTTTTGTACCAATGCTAAGGCACTTCCATTAATCAATAGCAATGCCACCATATATATATATTCGATATTTTGCTATGTATCATGCTTATTGCATTTTGTCATTTTTGGTATTATGGTTAGTGACCCAATATATGTATATTCATGGCAAGGATCTTAGTAGGAGACTAAGTGAAGCATAAGGATCAAACTAAAGTGATAGAACTATTGAACCCTAAATAGGTAGCACTTGATTATAATCATGTATGTACCTAATGCTCATTAATATGTCTCATAACATGCTTATGTTTATGAGACTCATATAGTACTTTAGATTAGTGATTATGCTATTGGCTTTGTTAACTTAGTGTTCGGATGTTTTCATTCATAGGTTAGTATATTAAGCAGTTCGAGGAGCACCGTCGAATCAGAAACTCCAACATTTCTCAAATTGTTCGTTGGTTACTTGTTGTGGGTATATGTATACATATGAATTTTACATATGTATTTGGATTTGTAAACTTTGAGTTGTATTATTTGATTTAAAATATGTTTCATGGAGCTCCAACTTATAAAAAAAGTATTTTATTATTCTCTTTGAACTATTGGTTTAAATGATGGTTGTAATGCCCGAAACCCTGGTCAGTAGTTCGGGTTAACTCAAAACCAATAGTTAGAGCCCAAAGGATCCATTAAAATGACTTGGACCAAGTTTATTTGGACTTGGGATGAGTTGGGCCCAAAAGAATTTTAAGAAGATGATAAATATTTTATGAATTAGGAAGTTCAGGTACTAAAAGTGTAATTTATCCATTTTAATTTTGAAAGCTGAAAACCCCTTATTTTATGGTGTTTACGTGATCCCCACTTCCCAAATATCCTACCAACTCTCTTATTCTTCTTTTTATCATTTTCTCTTCCTCTTCCCTCCCAAAATAAAGAATTCCAACCATTCCAATTCTAATTTGGTTAACCCAAGGTAAGAATGTGAATCACCATCCTTTAAGCTCCAATTTAAGCTATATTTTACAAGTTTTACACCATAGTTTGCAAAATGGGTTTTTAGGAGGTTTAGTAGAATTTAGTGATTCTAAGTGGTTTTGCTAGATTCAGGGGTGTAATAAGTGTTATAATCTCTATTCTTATTACATAGTTAACATACAAATTCCCTTTTCTTACCTTTACTAGTAAAAGAAGTGGGAGAAAGCTAGAAAGCTAAGGGAAAAGATGAAGCACCTCTTGAGTGAGTTTTAGCTTTGCATTAGCCAATAATTCAAAGTAATCACACTTACAGCTCCTTCATACTTCCTAGTGGGTCATTAGAAGTATTAGATAGTGTAGACACGTATTTTCTTCTGGATTAATATATTTTATACATATTATTGTATAATATAATATAATATCTAGAATGCATTATATTATGGTACATTATTATATAATATATTTTATATTATATAGTATATTATATATATATATATGATATGATATAGCATATTATTATTATTATATATAGTATATTATATACTATATAGAATTTATATATTTATTATATATTTACTATTATATTTATTATATTAATATTATTATTAATTTCGATTTTTGAGGTCCAGGTCCAAATTAAGTCCAAACACTCCAGCTAAGGAAGTCTAACCGAGTAAGCTCGGTAGAAGCCCAATAAGGTCCAAGCCCATGTGTAGAGGGTTAAGGTTTTCCAAACCCTAAGATGACAAAGGCACCACAGGTGGCGGTGCACGCGTGGTTGCCACACACCAATCGAGGTTCGAAAATCAGCCAAGTAAATTTGGACTGAGTCATCCCGATATTTCTGGTCACAACAAAATCAGTCCGATTTTCCAGCAATAAATGCCTAACATGCAAATTGGGACTGCACTATCCCGTTATATCCAGTAGCAACCTTGTCGGAGGGGTTATATACACGACAGAAACCAACACAAGCAGGGGACGAAAAAATAAACCACAAGAGAAATACAAGCAATAAAACCATAATAGCCATCAAAATACCAAGAGAAACGAAATGATATATAGCAAAAATAAAGATCATCTAGAGAAAAAACAAAATAGCCGAATGAAATAAAAAAAAGTTTGGATACTCATCAAAAAAAAGAAAAACCAAGGTTATCAGTCGCTTTCGAATCGGGAAGGCATCGGTCGACGGAAGTTGAAAAGGTTTTTGAAAAAGGTAAAAATTGTAACTTTCACCCTAAATCTACGCCGTTTGGGATTGTTTTAGAGGATTTCGGCTTCGGATTTGGGTTTGGGGTGTTGAGGGGAGCAATTTTGTGTAGTTTCAGGTTTTTCGACCACCGAAGGCGGTGGTCGGAGTGGTGACTGGTCGGCGGGGTCATGGCTAGTGAGTGGCTAGCCGTTGGCCAATTTGGATTTTTGGGAAGAGGACTTGAGAGCTTTTTTTTGAAGAGAAAAGGTTTTTTTTGTGTGATATGGATTAAAATGAGTTTTTATGTGGTTTTTTGGTACGAAATAGTTTAATTATTTCCGCATTCCCTCTAATTCTGAAGTATAATTAATTTTGGTCACCTATTTTAAATTTGTCCTTAAATTTTAAATTTATTCCATTTAATCCATAATTATATTTTTCATATTTTTCGAATTGACCCCCTAGCTTTTTATTTTTCTCCTTGTAGTTTTCAATTAACATCAATTAGACCTTTAATTTATAATGTTTTCCAATTTAACCCGTGTTTATTTTATTTTATTTTATTTTAATTTAATTTTTTATTATTTTGTTTTCTTTATTTCATTTTATTTTTTTATTTAACATTAATTTGGCTTTTTTAGGACAAATTTATTTGGTCAAAGATATGTAAATCGGATCAAATTTTAAATTTTAATTTAACTTTAATTTTCGCAATTAAGACAATGAAAAAATTAAATTGGTACCGAAAGGGTAGTACAAGGGTGCTAATCCTTTATTGACTGTAATCGACTCCCGAATCTAATTAATTTATGGTTAAATGCAGATCAGGTAAATGGCAAGTTAAGGTGTTAGTCAACCTTATTTTAAATGATCGGTGGTGGCTCTAACATATTCAAATTTAAGTCGAAATCCGAATCCAGGCCTACCCGAAGGACAGTTACGACATATAGCATAAAGATTGAGAAATAAACTTGATGAGCATATTTATGGTAGATGTATGTTATATGTTTTTAATACACTTTAGAGCCTTATTTATGCCCCTTTATGATTACATAAGACATTAAAAACATTTGGGAACCTCAAGGTGGTAATGTTGTGATATTGAGCACTCAAATAGGGCCATCTCGAACGAGGGCATCGGTACTGAAAGAACAATACTGATATTGTTCTTCATTCAGCTTAAAATGGGGTGAATTTATAAGGATGTATCGATACTTATTTAAAAAGTATCGACACTCGGGGTCTACAATGGATACTCAGATGGTAAGTATTGATATTAGAGTATTATTGAAAACATCGAAGCCAAAATTGGTATCGATACTCACTGGAATATTGATAACCAAGGTAGGAGTATCGATACTCCCCATAGGAGTATCGATACTGAGTGAAATTTCAAATAATTAAACCTCAAACTGATATCGATAATAAAGAAAGGTATCGATACTAAGGGATCAATATTTATACTGAGGGTCCAGTATCGGTACCATCATATATTTTTGGGTAATAATTTTTAAGGGATTGCAAGAGGAAAATGAGGTTCCCAAGAACTCTATAATTACTATCAAATAAGATTTCAAGTGAGAACAATAAAAAAATTTAATCTAACGTAGAAACAATATAAAGTAGGGTGACATAAAACTAGCCTTGATTGATGCTCAGGAAACGATCATGACACCCGAGTTCCTTTAGAAAAGTTAGCGGTGTAGAAAGTATAGATAAAGTAAGGGTATCCTTAGGTAGTGCGTGAGGCACTTAAAACTAACTAACTAGGGTGCGAGGTCTGACACCCGCGAAGGGTGGGTTAGTCGGGGTGTGGTGTCCGATGCAGAGATTCCAGGGGCCACATCCTCAATAGACTAGAGGTTTGTGTAAGCTCTGAGATGTAGAGATAACTCAGCCACCCCATGATGTCTACCATAGAGTAGAGAGTGAGTATCAGGTGGATACTCACTAAAATATGAGATTGAATTGCTTAAGTATATTTATGATGCACATTTAGTATGACCTTTTTGTTATTGTGGCACTGGGCTATTGAGATCAACGTTTGAAATTTGTTTCCTTACGCAGATTCTAAGGTGGAGCACTTGAAGAAGTTTTGTGCAAGGTAGATCCAGGCCCAGATTTTCAAAGCAGGGTACGTCTCGGTTTCTTCTTAGAGGGCATGTATATTCATAACCCTTATTTTGTATAATCAGTCATAACTTGATTTAAATTCAAGGTTTTTATATTTTGATCTTTATATCTATGTGAGCTCCTGATTGTAAACTATTTTGTATGAATATTATTGTTTATTTTATCACAAGTATTTACAAATGAATGTTTTATATCAAGTATGCTAAAGAAAATTTTCAGCTAGCCACTTCGGTAGTTCTATGTGGCATTCTTATCGGTCGACTATGTGTCATTCTTATCGGTCGACTATGTGTCGTACTAGTTTAGGGTGTTACATTGGCTTTGGGTTTTGATTCAGAAAAATGATTAGCCACCTCGGTGATTCCATGTAATATTCCAATCCTCCAGATTTTTGGTTGGATCGGATTAATGTGTTGCACAAGATTTTTTAACAGGTTTGTCATAACCTTTTTTTTTGTAAAGAAATCAATTTTAAAATAATTATGACTTTATTTTTGGAAAATTGGGATTTTTAATAAATTTGATTTAGAGCCGCCATCGACCTTTAGGTTACGTAGGTCGAACACCTAAAAAAATCTTTTTAGCGAATTTTAGAAAATCATTTAAAAGACGAAAATTAGTTTGTGCTTACCAAAGATTCTTTTTTTAAGGGTTCAGGAGTCAGCTAGACGTGGGAAAGGATAAGCACCCTCATAGTGCCCAGAATTGGGACCCTCGATTTTATGATGTCTAAAATGGTGGAATTTCATAAATTTGAGCTCAAGATTTAAGTTTCGATCATTTTATTTCTATGAATTAAAAATGAGAGAATCTCTTTTTAAAATAATTGACTCGATGAAAATGATTTAATTCACTCGATTTTATTTAAAAAGGATGTCCTCTTACTACGTGGATTAACAGAAATTGAAATCCAATTATGTTGGATGCAATTCCATTAACTCACGACGCGAGACAACATTGCCTTTAAATAATTTTTAAAAAATAAGTGCATGATTTGTAAATGAATCAATGATAAATGATATATACATAATGAATGAAATATCAACATAATATGTCAAATTCATAAATAAAATAAAATCAAATCAAACAATGGGAAATAAATAATATAAAATAACTAAAAAGGACAAATAAATAGATACAAGAAAATAAATATAATAAATAAATAAGTAAATAAAATAATAAAATGATAATAAAAATGAATATTTATATTTTTTTTTGAAAAGAAACACATATAAGGATATTTTTTAAATAAAACGTTTCTATATATATTTTCTAAAAATATTGAATGAATATAGAATATCATTTTTATTCGAATAGCCTTCAGAAGGCACTCTAGATTTTTTAAGGTCTTACATAGGTTGTCGAGCAATCGAATATTTTATAGATATCTAAAATATTAAAGGATCGCGTTGTTAAAATATAATATGTAAATAATCAAGTATCACAAAAGTATCTTTAATAAAATATATGTATATATTTTCAAAACCCAAGAAAATAAAATATTTAAATATAATACTAAGTAAATAAATATAAAATTGATGTATGATTTTTAAACAAAAAGAAAAATGAAATAAGGAATTAATGATATATACGCAAATTCAAACGTATGTATGAACTAAATAAAAATGATACACGTATATTATGTACAAGATATGATCTATAAACATATACCTAAAATACATTTAAATGATAAAAAAAGCATAAATATACATACATATATATAGGGTAAATTATATTGTTCCTCACTGACATTTACTCTGTCTCCTATTTTGCTTACCATACTTTCAATTTTTCTATTTTACTCATTGAACTTTACAGATTGAATCATTTTGCTCACTCTGTGGTTAACTCTCTAACGATGTGATGATGTGTTAATTTTTTATTATTATTTAATATAAAATAATTGAAAATATAAAGGGTAAATTACACAATTTCGCACTAAACTTTACTATCTCTCCTATTTTGCTCACCCAAATATAAAATAAAAACAGAATGTGGTTAGATGCCATCGCCTGCCATAGATGGTGATTGTTTGGTCCCAAATTTTATGGGTCTATTCATCTCAACACCTTGAGTCCGAATCTGGCCTTCATTTTGTTGGAACTTGCTCCGAAGTCCATAAATCAGAGACTGAAAGTAAAGAAGTCGAAATGTTTCGATCAATATTAATGGATTTTGGGATATTCTCCGATGAAACTACCAGATTCAGACTCAGAGGGTCGAGACGAATCTACTAATGAATTTTAGGACCAAACGACACCATCAATGGCAGTCAATGGTGGCCAGTTGTGGCATTCAGCCACCCTATATTTTTATTTTATAGTTGGGTGAGCAAAATAGAAGAGAAAGTAAAACTCAGAGAGGAAAGGTGTAATTGACGATTAAAAAATAATAAAAAATAACACTTCATCACACCGTTATAGAGTTAACGGCGAAGTGACCAAAACGATTCAATCTTAAAAGTTTAGTGAGCAAAATAGAAAAATTAAAACTATAATAAGAAAAATAGGAGAAAGAGTTAAGTTTAGTGAGGAACAATGTAATTTACCCACACACACATAAATGAGTATGAAAGTTAAAATATGTTATAAATGAAATATATTTATGAGTCGAGATATACAAATCATGAAGCATTAGATGCAAGTATTACAGAGTCGAAGCATTAAAATCATAATAAAACCCAAAACACGCATATGACCAGAATGAAATATTTAAAAATAAAGCATCCAACTTGAAGAAGCACAAAATGAGCTCTAACCAACAATTGAGGACTAGAACGAAACATGAAATAAAAAGGGACCTCGAAATAAAAAAATTAAAGTTCCATTCAGTGACATAAAATGAAATGTTACAAAGTAAGGATGGCTGGAAATGAGATGAACCCATGCAGTGAGTTTAGGAACTTTAACCTCTAAAATGACGTAGTTTTTATAGTGGTGTATGCTTCTTTTTGGGTTTTGAAACCCTAACTTCTTTATTTTTCACTTCCCCTTTTTTTACAAATAGAGATAGATTTTCAAAAAACCTCTCCCCAAGACACTATCTGTTGGTGAGGCTTCGCCTCAAAGACCATCATTAGCCATTGCTCAACAATGGCAAAAGAGGGCAAGATTACCACCGTTCAATGAGTTTCTTCACCTTGAATATAGATCCAAACTCTTTTTCACTTCAAAGTGATTGGATCAGAGTAGATCTAAAGATTAAGTTTTGATTTTTCTTCAATCGAAGCACTCCGACAAGCTATTATGAGTCATTCTCTTCTCTTTTTTCTTTGTTTTTTCTTTTTTTCAATCTACTATGATTTGGTTATCTCTCTCTCTCTCTTTCTGTATCGATTTGTCCTCTCTTTTTTTCTTCTTCATTGCATGTTGATTTGGTGATATTTGGTGAAGTTATAACATAAGGGCATGACTATCCTAGCTCAAGCTATTCATATCTTGGAATTTTTGGGATTTTCTTTATTTATTATTGGGTTTTTTTGCTTGATTTGATTTCTTTTGGTCGGATTTTTCTTCACTGTAGGCAATGATGACTGGAGGCGGTAATGGTGTGACGTTGGTGGTAGGCTTTCCATTTAACAATGATAGTGGGGATAATAGGCTAGATCTAGGGTCTAGGGTTTTAAAACCCTAATTTCCTTGGGTTAACACATACGGGCATGTTGTTGTTAGGCTTGATAAGTAACTAGGTCTACAAAATAAAATGTAATTATATTAATAATTATATAAATATATTATATAATAATAATAATAAAATAATAAAAATGGCCCGGACAAATACGGGTGTCTATAGCTGCCCCTCTTTGCCAATTCTTGTGTTAACAAGAATATGGAAAAGATAAAAAAACAATGAGTTTTCGTTCAATTTTATCTTCCATTTTGAAACTCAATGTCATCTCATGAGAAATTAAAGAAAAAAAACTTCTTATCTCGAGAGATGTTTTCAAAATTTTGTGTCAAGAGAAACATTCTTAATAGAAATTTCAAGCAAGACGAAATTGGTTTCAAAACAAGTTATCTAATGTGAGATAGAATTTTGTGTAAAGAGAAATATTCTTTTGAGAACTATCTCAAGTGAGACAAAATTTGTTTAAGTTTGTTTAAAAAAACCATCTCGAGCGAAATAAAAAATTGTATGAAGATTAACAAATTTTATTCTTGTTTCAAGGGAAATTGTGTTGAGCAAGATGAAATTTTATTTCGAGAGAAACAATCAAAAAGGGTATAATCGTTGTTTGTCGACGGCGTTGTTCCTTCCTAATAAGGACGGCTAGTCACATTTAAATGATTGTGCATCTGAAGACAACAATGTTCCTTCTTATTGAGGAAATCTGATTGTCTGAAGATAATTTGATGTTGCAAATGACACTGCTCATTTACGTTGAAGAGAATCTAGTCGCCTTTAGGGTGATTTACGCGATGTCAAATCTGGTGTTAACATTTTTCCTTCACATTGAGTATGTCTAGTTAATGGAAGACATTGTTTCTTCATGTTGAAGATGTGTAGTCATATTTGAATTACTATATATATAAAGATAACACTGTTCCTTCTTGTTGAGGAAATCTGACAGCTTGAAGATAATTTGATGATGGAAACGACACTACTCGTTCACGTTGAAGAGAATTTGGTCGTTGGACGACATTGTTCCTTCATGTTGAGGATATCTGGTTGCGTTTGGGTCATTTGCTTCTTCGCTTACAGAAGTACAATATAAAGACAATGTTACTTCATGTTTAGGAGATCTAATTGTCTTTAGATAATTTACTCATAAAAGATAACATTGCTCCTTCATGTTGAAGAGATCTAGTTGTCACTAATCATTTCTTTCCTGAAAAGGTTTGTAAAAAATGTGCATGTATGAATTCAACTATATTGAATGTTTTCATGAATGTTGAGATGAAATTCATCTAATGTTTTGAGTTTTTTTGAAAATGATCTTTCAAATTTTTGCTCATGAGAGTAGAAAATAGTCTTACCTAAGCCAAAATTTGGAAAAAAAATTAAGGCATCCTCGTGAGAGGGAAATCAAAACTTATTATGTTATATGTGATGATGAATGTTTGATGTAAAGATGCAACTTCATGTGACATGTATACCTATGTGACTTGGTCAGCGGTCGGGAATTGATGCATGCGCAATCTTCATTCTCTTCTCGATTCAATTGTCTTCATTTTTCTCACACCAAAGCATAACCTTGCAATTATTAACTAATGACAACTTGTTCTACTTACCCCAACAAATTTTGCCCCAAAAATAGTCATTTTTTCTTGCTCAAGTTTTGATCATGAGCTTATAAAGGAGACACGTTTGTTAATCATCAAGATTCACTCCCTAAAGATAGATTGTCTTATTTAAAATGTTTTTATTTCTATTTTTTGTTTTCAAAGTTGGGAAAGATTAATGAAGAAGTTTTGAAAAATGTTCGATGAAAGAATTTTCTGAAAAAAAATATATGATAAAATTTTGAAAAATGTTTTATGAAAGAGTTTTAGAAAATGTTGCCCCTTACTTCAGGGTTCACAATTAAGACAAAACATAAAATAAGAGTTTAATTGATATCAAAGAATTAACTACGGTTTTAATCTTTCAGAGTTATAACTCATTGAAAAGTGTCAAGAGTTTGGCTAATTTTGAGGCAGGGTTAATTCTGAAAAAAATAAGATGTCTCAAGTTATCTTCTTTGGTCAAGATTTGACGTTTTCGCTTCTTTGGTGTCCACTCATTTGATGAAGTAGTTATTATGCTCATCTTCTAGGAATGTTCGCTGGTTCTCAACTATTGTGGGCACATTTAGGTTGCCTGGTGCCTTATCAAGAGATTTACAAGACTGCCTCTTATGTAACAATTATACAATCTTCATATTTGAATCGTCTTTTCAGGTTTTCACCTCGAATCCTCCTTTGTTTTCAAAATTTTATTTGAAGTTTTTCTTATTGAACCCCCTTTGTTATTTTTCCTTCTCATGCATTAAAGATTTTGGAAAATGTTTTGCAAATAAAATATTAGTCCCGAGAGACAGAATGAAATATGGAGATATTCTAGAACTTTTATTAACTTATTAAGTACTTAGGTGTTTGTGGCATTAACCCCTTCATTTCCATTGATACTTGTGCTTCTTAGTTGTTTTATAACTAGTGGGGCCAATGTCCTAACCGTAGCACTATAATTTCTAAAGCCAAATGCAGAGTTGCCATCAAGGATGATTCGGAAAAAAATGTCATGGAATAAATAATTGGCAAGCCACTATGAGATGTTCAAAAGGACTTTTCCATCTATGGAAAAGACTTCTTTTTTCTTGGTGATGAAGAACATTTCCCCAATGATGTTTGCAATTCAATGATGAACTATTCTCAAAGGCAAGGAACTCGATTAGATTATTCTACCTATGGTAAATATTTTTTTCTTATTTCTCATTGAGGTTTGTTCTTTTATCGATATTTCTGATTCGATAATGAATCACTTTAAAAAGGGAGAGAATGATATGAGTACAGTTACGAACCTTATTAAGTTTTTGGTAGCCTTTTCAAGACCATTTATCAAGGAAAATTAATGGTCTCCAAGAAATCTTAAGGATCTCATCCTAGTTTAATCCTAGGTGAGCATAGCAAGTTCAAATCAATAAAGGTGTATTTCAACTCGAATGAAGAGCCTCCACTATCATTGAAGATCTTCAAGGCTAATTCTAAGGGTTTTCCTCCTTATTTCATCTTTTACTTTTACATGAAATTGCAAGAGTATTAATGATTTGCATGTCTTAAATGCTCATGAATAAATAAGCATGCTACTTCATTTAAAGCATGTAGTTCATTTAAGCATGTAGTTCATTTAAGCATGTAGTTCATTTAAGCATGCTACTTCATTTAAACATGTAGATCATTTAAGCATGCTAGTTTATTTAAGTATGTTGGATCATTTAATAAAGTTAGTCCATTAATTAAACTAGTTAATTCAATTAAATCGATTCATTAATTAAACTAGCTCCTTTAAAGTTTGTATGAAATGTTTATTTCTTAATTTTATTCAAAAATGAATATTTGCTACTATTGTCTCTAGGTGCATGAAGGGAGATGAACAATCACATCAAATGCAAGAATATTAGTCAATGTTTCTTCCATTTCTAGATGTGATATTGACGTGTTTGGTTCTAAAATCAATTGGATATTTTTCCTTTATCTTTTAGCTTTCCAACGCCTTTTGAATCATTTCAATCTGGATCTTGAGATATGATCATTTTTCTGAAGACAATGTAGGTTGAAATTTCATTACAGGAAATGCATACAATGAAGGCTTGAACATTTTAATGACGCTCCAAATTCACTCATTTAAGTGCATGGACATCCAAAATACATTCATTCTTCTAAATCCATGAATGGGTTACATCAAGAGCAAATTAAGTCATTATTTATCGTCCTTTCGAGAGATTATTTAAATTCTACAAATGATTCAAGCATTCATGTAACATCCACAATATTCGGTTAGTGACTAAATTATAAAACTTCAAAATTTAGTGATTAAAGTAGATAAATTAAATAGTTCAAGGACTTATATAAAAATTCTATGTAGGATTGAATTGTAAAGAAGGAAGAATTGAAGGTCAATATGGTCTTTTGACCTAAAGATGAATTAAAATCTAATACGGTGAGGATATATATACACTTGGAGATTGGAAGAAAATGGAAAGGAAATATCCAAAGAACCCTTCTTCTCCTTCTTCTTCCTCAGCCTTGAGTTACATAGCAAAGGTGAGTTCTTATTAGCTAAGTTATTTATTGAATTTAAGTTAAGCTTATGTTCATTGTGCCATACTTAAGCTTAAGGAAAGCTTAAGTTTTTCTAAAATCAAAAAATGATGGAGATAGAAGGGATTAAAGATAAGGAGTTTCTAAATGAAATCATGGAAATGAGTTAGTAAATAGAATTTGAAACTAAAATTGAATTGTTATCAGCTTACATAAGAAGTATGAAGTGTTAGAATTGAAATTAGAACATGTTGTAAATTTGGTAGAATTCTTAAATTTAAGATATAAGAGGATATTTTGAAAAAAAATGTGTGTTAGATGAATCAGGATTGGTTTGATTATGTGTACTTGAGTTAAGAGTATGAAAGGGAATAAAACATGAAGTATGTGAGATGATATGGGTCAACTTTCGGGCTTAAAAATGGAAATTCGGGCTTTGAGTATCGGTACTGCTTCATTCAGTACCGATACTTCAAGAGACAAAGGGTGATAATTGGTATAGGGGTATCGATATTGGTCGAACAGTATCGATACTATAAGCTTGAATTTGTCAAAGTCATTCATGGGGTATCGATACTTGGATGGTAGTATCGATACCAAGAGTACCGATACCAAGAGTACCGATACCAAAAGGTCAGTATCGGTACTATTTTTGAAATACGGATTACAGAATGCAAATTGGGTATCGATACCACAGCTAGGGAAGTATCGATACCCCATAGGGAGTATCGATACTACTCCAAGTAGAAAATTAAATGAAGCCTTTCTTTTAGACTAAGAAATTAAGGATTGAATCATAATATTTGGAATAGTGATATGTATATGAAATGTATGATTGTGTAGATATTAAGGATTGGGAATTAAGTGAGGCTAAGGTGAGTGCATACTATAGGTGTAGTTCAATGGAAATAAGACTTGTGATAAGGCTATTTCCTATATTAGTTTTCATGGTCTAATAGTTATAAACATGCCAATGTTATAATCTTTATAAACACATGCATGAGTTATATATGTTCATATGATTTGATACATGCTATATGATTCATGTGAATATACTTAAATAACACATGTTATATGATATGAGATTGATGGTTACACATACATGTGATATGGGACAAAAGAGAGAAAATATGTGATTATAAGAGAAATGATATGAATACATGAATATATGAACCATAATGATAGTGCCTATGTTATGTGATATGAGAGCTATAGGTATAGTTGGCATGCCAAGAGTCGAGGGTTACATAGGTCTTTCGGGACATAGATGACGTCCTTCGGGACATAGATTTCACATGCCACTCAGTGGATTCTTATACTAGCTGTGGTGATAGCCTACGTGCACAACCTCAAAGTATTTGCATACCTTAAGTTCTCAGTAATGTACATGGGCTTATAAAAGATATAAAAAGTATTTACATGATTATATGCTAATATGTTATTATTCTTTACATTGAATCATATATGACATGATTGGATTATGATATGATAAGTAGGATTGTATTAAATAATCATATTGCATGTTCATAATCATAGTAAAATGCATTGTTATAGTTTTATGTCTCACTAAGTCTATGACTTAGCGTGTAAGTGTTTTACACATAGGTACTGAGAAGCAAGACGATCAGGCTTAGGATTCGCATGATAACATACATCTATTCGAAGATCATATCAGAAGTAAATTCACAATATGTATTTTGTTGAATCAAAAGTGTTGGCATGTAGAAAAGTGTAATTTACATATGCTCTGGTCAGTTTTGTAATATTTTGATCGTACTTATGTAAACTATTAACTTGATATTAATGAAAACTTGAATTTTCATGGTTTTTATAAGTTTTAAGAGTTTTGAATAGTCAATATGACACCTCGGATTCGTATCCGGGTCGAGTACGGGTTGGGGGTGTTATATTTAATGGCATCAGAGCTATGGTTTAGCATATTCTAGGCATAAACTGGAGTCTAGAGTGTCTTTAAATGTGTATATACCAACATAAAAGTAAGAACTTATGATCTGATAAGTGTAATGAGTATGTTGTTTTGCTAATAGAACTATATGGTTATATCTTACTAGATGTCTGGACAAGATAGGTCCCGAAGTGAAGCGGGAGATGATATACCAGTTGAGAGTAATAATTTACCTACCAAGGCTAGGCAAGGTGAAGAACGGGCACCTTATGGAGTGTCTGTACAAGATCAAGATGTCTTCTTCAGGACGTTGGACGTCATCTTGACGCGTTTCCAACCTCCTGCCTCTTCAACTCAGAGAATGAATGTTACGAAGGAGTTGAAGGGATTAGGAGCTCCAGAATTTAAAGGTGAAGCTGAGGAAGGTCCTGTTGCAGCGGACCTTTGGCTCAATGATGTATAGATTATGCTAGATGGACTCCACTGTTCTGATGTGGAGAAGTTAGATGGAGTGGTCTTCTTGCTTCGTGGACAAGCGAGAATGTGGTGGAAGAATGGCACCTTGAGGATGACAAGTGACCAAGTAACATGGTCCTTGTTCCTTGAAGAGTTTAAGAACAAGTATATCGTAGATCAATTCATTAAGAAAATGAAGCAAGAATTATTAAACCTGAAGTAAATGAATCGTACTATGTATGAATATGAGTGCGAGTTCCACAAGTTAAGTCATTTTGCGGTTGAGTTGATTCCAACAGAGAATGATGCGTGTAAATGGTTTGTGGAGGGTTTGCACCCGAGGTTGAAAGAAATATTGATAGTGTTGAATCTGTCCTCGTTTCAAGAAGTACAAAATCATGCTAAAGCTCTATAGAGAGCTCAGAGAACTGGGGCTTCATCAAGTTCTGTACCACCTAAGAGAGGTAGAGATTCTAGTTTTTGATCTCAAGTAAGGTATGAATCGGTGAAATCTTTCACTAGAGGATCAAATGAGATGAGAGCTAGACAGACTCAATCAATAAGGCCTGGTGATAGAAGAGCACAACAGAGACAATGTCAGATTTGTGGAAGATACACAGTGGGATATGTAGAGTAAAATCTGGAGCTTGTTTTCGATGTGGATGAATAGGACATTTCATGAGAGATTGTCCATTGGGGATTGAAGAGCCTACACAGTCGGAACAATTTGCTTTAATGTCTCAGAGAGGACGAGGTAGAGGTAGAGGAAGAAGTCAGCCAGGGTCTTCTACTTAACAGAAAGTACGCTCCACTGATCGAGTGTATAACCTCAAGACCAATGAAGATCGTGATGATCCAGAGATAATTGTAGGTACCTTTCTACTGTATGATAAATGTGTTATGGTATTAATTGATCTGGGGTCTACATATTCATATATTAGTAGCAAATTGGGGAGATAATTAGGAATTCAATTAGAAGCTACTAGTAATGATGTGATAGTGACAAATCCATTAGAGCACAGTGCTTGGGTAAATAAAGTGTGTCGAGGGTGTCCCATACGAATTCAGAGAATTGAATTCTCTGCTAATTTTAGGGAATTACCCTTTGATGATTTGAGGAGATACTAGGAATGGACTGGTTATATCACTATCATACAAATGTTGATTGTAGACTAAAAAGGGTAACATTAACCAGTTCAGAAGAATTGAAAGTAATAGTATTTAGTGAAAGATGGAATCTATTGGCAAACATTATCTCAGTGATGTCAGCAAGGAAGTTATTACTATAAGAATGTCAGGGTTTCATGGAAAATATACTGGATCCTCGAACCAAGGAGAAAGGGTTAGAAGAAATCTCAATAGTTAGAGAATTTCCTGATGTCTTTCCTGCAGAGTTATCGGGGTTACCTCCTGATAGATAAGTGGAATTTCAGATTGAGATAATGCATGGAACTGCACCCATTGCAATGGTACTATACAGAATCACTCCAAAATAATTGTAGGAGTTAAAGATTCAGTTACAGGAACTGTTAGACAAAGGATTCATTAGACCAAGTATTTCACCCTGGGGAGCTCCAGTGTTGTTCGTTAGAAAGAATGATGGGTCGATGCGTCTCTGCATAGACTATAGGCAGCTCAATAAAGTAACTTTCAAGAATATATATCCTCTCCCTAGAATTGATGATTTGTTTGATCAGTTGAAATGAGGTTCAGTTTTCTTTAATATTGATTTGTGATCTGGATATCATCAGCTGAAGATTCAGGAGAAAGATTGTTGTGATCACGCCTACCTTGGATCCAGAAGTTATGCCTCGAGGTCCCATTACTAGGTCAACAGCTAAAAAATTCAGGGAAGTACTCTTAACTAAGTGTCTTGAAGCTTTCAATTTATTTGAGAACTTAACACCATCCAATGTTAAGTTGTATAATGTTTTAATAGCTAAAGGATAACTTAGCATGTACACATCTTTATAATTGATGGACATTGTTATTTAAGTATGTTAAGCATGTTAGAATAGTCTTATATTCATATTAAGCATGATTAATTACATTTATGAAATGGCAACATGCTTATCATTCATTTGTTAGCTCATGTGCATTCATTTTAGCTCTAAGACATTATACATTAGCTTACATATATTATATCATGATATACTTAGCTCATGTCATGCATTCATAGCTCACAAGATCATGATCATGCACAACATCAAGGTAATTAGCTCATACAAGCTAAACGCCATTGAATTACCTTGTTTTCTTTGAACATGTATGTACATTGGAGCATGGCACACATTGGGATAGCTTGGTGGAGTATTTGGAAGCCATATGCAGCTCACAATCAGTTCATAAACATCATGGCAGCTCGTGGAACACTATGGAAAGCTCAACTCAGCTGGAAGAGATTAAGGCTAGCTAATCTCAACTAGTTTGACTATTTGAAGATATATTGATACAAATGACATCAAGTGTAGCTGAATGTATTGCTATGATGATTAGGAGGTCACGGCTAAGGAGATCATTCACCACCAGCCTTTACGTTGCTAGCTAGCTAGGCACATGCAAGCTTGAAGGTAGCTCAACTCATGCCCAAGGCTACTGCCCATGCTTGGTCTTCATCCTATGCATAAGGTTGCACCACAAGCATCCTAGAGAGCCATGTGCACGCGTTGTGATCAGCCAAGCCATGTGTTGTGCGTGTGACTCCATTTAGGTACCAAGATGAAAGGCAATCTCACCATTCGGGCAAGCATTATTTCTCATCCAAATTGGCACCAACTTTAAAGGATTCAAGTTCTATTCGGCCATGAGAGATATGTTGAAAAAATTTTGATATTTCGATATAAAAAATTAAGTTAAATGAATTTTAAGATTTTCCAAAAAGATTTTCTAAGTATATTCGATATAATTATTCGAATACCAAAATATTACTCCAAATCTTTCAAATGTCATTTTTAATCTTTACTCAAGTGTAAAATTAAATTTTAATCTTAAAATAATTTCAAAACAATTTTACAAAATATTTTGAACCATTTCAAAACCAAAAATTCCATATTGCTCATAGGGAACCGATTCCCCCCCAATGGGGTACCGATTCCCCCTGAATTGTTTGGCTCCAAGAAAAACAGAATGCTCGGAGGGAACCGATTCGCCCCCAAGGGGGTACCGATTCCCCCTGTTTAACGGTCGAAATATTTGAATTTTACACTTAGGGAACCGATTCCCCATGAGGGGGTACTGATTTCCCCCACGCTCCAAGCAGAAATATTAATTGTTTTCACACTTAAACGGCTCCAATAACTTCATTAAAGATCCCCAATGTTCAGAAGTGATTCAAGGTGTATTTAAACAAGCTTAGAAGCCATTGATCAAAAACAAGAAACAACAGGCAACTAGAATCAAGAGAGAATCAAAGAGAAAGCATCAAACCTCAAGTTTGAGCATTTCAAGCCTATTTTTCATTCAATATTCAGTTTGCTTTCAAGAACACTACATGTACTTAATTGTATTCATTCTTGAGTGTTCTTTTCTTTGTTCTAGAATTGTGCAAACAATCTACCTTCTGAGGATTTCCTTGTAAGTTTGCAAATTTGTATTGTTCTCTTTGGGAGAAAGTGTTCTCAAGAATTTGGGGTATAATTCTTGAGGGTTTGTAAGGTTACTCTTTGTCCTCAAAAGAAAGACAAATTAGTGAATTTGTGGAAAATCCTTAGTGTATATAGCTAAGGTAGTGGACGTAGACATTGGTTGAGAAAGTCGAACCACTCTAAATCATCGTGCAATTACTTTCAATTTTCTGCAAAAGCTTCCACCAAATTTTTAATTGCCAATTCACCCCCCTCTTGGCCGATTCCGTCAATCGATTAACTCAACAATTGGCATAAGAGCCTAACTCATTTGAAGGTTTAATCACCTCTTGAGTCGATTTGGGAAGAGTTACATTGATAATCAAAGTCATCAATGGCCTCCACTTAAAACTTCGACTCCGGTCTCGATTCGATGCCCGTCAACAAGCCTCCTTTCTTCAATGGGGCTAACTATGCCTATTGGAAAAATATGATGATGTACTTCATTTAAGCAAGTGACATGGGAGCATGAAATGTTGTAGAAGACGGATATATCAAGCCTCTTACTCATCCAAGAATATGGAGTGAATGAGAGACAAGATTGTTCCAGCTCAACTCTAAAGCCATTCATATCATTTTTTGTACTCCTGGACCAGATGAATACGAAAGAGTTTTATCTTGTACAACTGCCAAAGAAATATGGGACAAGCTTCAACTCCCTCATGAAGGTACCAATGAGATAAAAAAATCTAAAATTAGTATTCTAACGCATAGCTATGAAAATTTAAGGATGAAACCAAATGAAGATATCAAAGCTATGACGGATAGATTCTCAACGATTTTCAATGGTCTCAAATCATATGGAGAGATCATTTCAAATGAAAAGCATTTGAGGAAGTTAGTTTACTCTCTTCCAAAATCATGGCAATCAAAGAAGATGACAATCATCTAGTCTAAGGATCTAACGTCCTTAACTCTTGAAAAACTAATCGGTTCCCTCCTCACTCATGAAATGATGCTTGAAGATGAGGTGGACCTCGATAAGATTGACGAGACACCAAAGGAGAAAGAGAAGGAGAAAAATATTGGAGTTGCTCTCAAATCCACAAAAGTTGAGAGTGATTCGAATGAAGATGACGATGACGAGGAAATGGCATTGTTTGCCAAACGGTTCAGAAAAATGATGAGACCTTACCGAGGAAGAAAATTCACATGAAATGAATGCCTAAAAAATGAACCAAAAGAGAAGGGCCCGATCATTTGCTATGAATGCAAAAAGCCGGGCCATGTCAAATATGATTGCCCATAATTGAAGAGAAAGAGTCAATCAAAGAATAAGAACAAAGCTCATATGGCTACATAGAGCGATGAAGAAGGTTCCGATGAAGAGGAACAAGAAGTAGCAAACTTGTGCTTGATGGCATTCGGGGAAGATTCTAAGGTAACCTCTAACTCATCTAATTTTGATGATTTATCCTACGATGAGCTATTAGAGGAATATAATGGGTTGGCTTCGGATTATGAGAAATTGTTTTTAAAATACAAAAATGATATTTCAAAATTGAAAAATGAAAACAAACTCATATCCAAAACCAACAACGATCTTGAAAGTAAAATCAAAGATTTGCAAATCAAACTAGAAGAGTTTGAAAAGAAAAATTTGGATTTGCAAAATTTACTTTCAAAGGTCAATGATGATCATCAAAAGAAAATTGATGATCTTAAAACTTCTTTTGATAAAGTTGGAACAAAACGTTTTGAAAAAGGAGAAAATTCAAAATCCAACTTTGTTAGAAAAGATTTTAAAAACTACAATCATAGAGGTCCCCAAATAACCTCTAATGGAAAAATCATTAGAAGTATATGGGTTCCTAAAGAACTCATTACTACTAAAGAAAAAGATATCCTATACAAATGGATACACAAATGGATACCTAAGGGACTAGGATTTTGGAAACTAATGAATATGGACCCAAAAGAATTTGGGTACCAAAAATCAAAAATTAATCTATGTTTGTAGGGAAAGGAGCATTGCTACAAGGCACAGGAAACAAATTCAAATTCGTGGTACCTTGATAGTGGATGCTCGAGAGACATGATCGGGGATAAAAATTGGTTCATAGAGCTTAACGCCAAAAATGGAGGAGAAGTGACTTTTGGTGATAATTCAAAAGGTCACATTGAAGGTATAGGTACAATAGGTAATACCTCTTCCATACAAATTAAAAATGTTTTATATATGAATGGATTAAAGCATAATCTTTTGAGTATTAGTTAATTTTGTGATAAAGGATTCAATGTCATGTTTGAAATTAATGGTTGTAAAGTTATTGACATTGCATCTAATCGGATTATGCTTATTGGTCATAGAATAGGAAACATTTACATGGTGCATTTAGATTCTATTAATGTGACTAATTTATGTCTATTTGCAAAAGATGAGCATGATAGTTGGTTATGGCATAGGAGACTAGGACATGCTAGCATGAGTGTTTTGCAACGGTTAGTTCAAGGAGAATTGGTTCGAGGGATGCCTAAACTAAAATTTGATAATGATAAAATATGTGATGCTTGTGCTAAAGGAAAACAAAAGCGAGTTTCTTTTAAATCCATTAATGATGTGTCAACTAGTAGAGTATTACAATTGATCCACTTAGATCTTTTTGGGCCATCTAGAACTACTAGCTTGGGTGGAAAACAATATGCATTTGTCTTGGTAGATGACTATTCTAGATATACTTGGGTTCTATTCTTAAGTACTAAAGATGAAGCATTAGAAAAATTCATCACGTTTTCAAAAGTAATCCAAAACGAAAAAGGTTACTCTATAACTAGTGTTAGGAGTGATCATGGAACTGAGTTTGAAAATCTTCGATTTACTGAGTTTTGTAATTCTAATGGCATTAGCCACAAATTTTCAGTCCTAGAACCCCTCAACAAAATGGAGTTGTTGAGAGGAAAAATCAAACTTTAGAAGAAATGGCTAGAACCATTGTTTGTGAAAACAATTTACCAAAGTATTTTTGGGCGGAAGCCACAAATACCGCTTGTTATGTTATTAATCGAGTAATGATTAGGCATATTTTAAAGAAAACTCCATATGAACTTTTCAAAAATAAAAAGCCTAACATTAGTTATTTTCATCCTTTTTGATGTAAGTGTTTTGTTTTAAACAACGGTAAAGACAATCTAGGCAAATTTGATGCTAAAAGTGATATAGGAATTTTTCTGAGTTATTCCTTAAATTCTAAAGCTTATCGAGTATTTAATAAAAGAACATTGGTTGTAGAAGAGTATATACATTTTGTTTTCGATGATAATCTCCTTCCGATGAAGGATTCTTGTTTGAATGATGATGTAGGTATTATAAATACAAATGACGTTAGACATGACGTTGGAGAATCATCATCAAAGGAAGAAACGGAAGATGAGGAAACTCATGATCCTCTCGAGAATCCAACCATTGAAGAAAGAGAAGTATCTTATCCAAGAGAGTACAACTATATCAAGGATGGTGAGATTATATGTTATCCATCCAAAGAGGTAACAACTAGATCTTCTCTTAGAAATATTTGTAATTATGTTGCATTTATCTCATACATAGAGCCTAAGAATATTAAAGAAGCATTAAATGATGAACATTGGATTATGTCTATGTAAGAAGAGTTAAATCAATTTGAGAGAAGTAAAGTATGGACATTAGTTGAAAGGCCTAGTAATAAATCTACTGTAGGTAGTAGATGGGTATTTAGGAATAAGCTTGATGAGAGTGGTAATATAGTGAGAAACAAGGCTAGACTTGTTGTTCAAGGGTATACTCAAGAATAGGGCATAGACTATGATGAAACATACGCTCCCGTAGCTAGGATGGAAGCAATTAGAATGTTATTAGCATTTGCATGTTTTCATGAATTTAAATTATATCAAATGGATGTTAAAATTGCATTTTTAAATGGTTTTATAAAAGAAAAAGTGTATGTGGAACAACCTCCAGGTTTTGAAGATTCAAAATTTATGGATCATGTTCTTAAATTGATAAAAGCACTTTATGGTTTAAAACAAGCTCCTAGAGCTTGGTATGAAAGATTGTCAAACTTTTAATTGAAGAAGGTTTTTCAAAAGGGAAGGTTGACACTATATTGTTTTTAAAACATAAAGGTAAATATTTATTAGTAGTTCAAATTTATGTTGATGATATAATATTTGGTTCTATTAATGATGTTCTTTGCCAAGAATTTTCTAAGCTAATGCAAAGCGAATTCGAAATGAGCATGATGGGGGAGCTCTAATTTTTCTTGGGACTACAAATCAAGCAAAGAAAAGATGACATCTTCATCAATCAAGCTAAGTACGTCAAATATATGCTCAAGAAATTTGGAATGGAAAATGGCAAGCCTCATGACACTCCAATGAGCTATTGAACAAAGCTTGACTTAGATGAAGGAGGTAAATGTGTAGATGTTAAATTATATAGGTCAATGATTGGATCTTTACTTTATCTAACTGCAAGTAGACCGAACATTATGTTTAGTGTTTGCTTATGTGCTAGATTTCAATCATGCCCTAAGGAATCACATTTACTAGCTGTTAAGAGAATCTTTAGATACCTTAATGACACTCCTAGTTTAGGACTTTGGTATCCTAGAGACTCTAGCTTTAGCTTGTATGCCTTTTCTGATGCGGATTATGGAGGATGCAAATTAGATAGGAAAAACACCTCCGGTACTTGTCAATTCCTTGGAAATATGTTGATTTCTTGGTTTTCAAATTAGATAGGAAAAACACCTCCGGTAGTTGTTGTGCACAAGTTTTATGGATAAAACAACAACTTTTTTGATTATGGAATTAAAGTAGGTACTATTCCTATCAAGTGTGACAATACTAGTGCTATTTATCTCACTAAAAATCCCATCCAACACTCTAGAACTAAGCACATTGAAATAAGACATCACTTCATTAGAGACCATGTCACTAAGGAAGATGTAGTTCTAGAATTTGTTGATACTTTGCATCAATTAGCTGATACCTTTACAAAGCCTTTAGACTAGGAAAGATTTTGGACACTTAGGAGAGAATTAGGTTTGACCAACCTATCTTCACTTAATGTTTAAAATAATTTTAACACTTTTAAGAATAAAAGAAAAAAATGCATATAATAGTAATTTTTTTGATTACATTCATTGCTTTTAATTAAGGGGAGTTTATTATTTTTGGTGAAAATTAACTTTATGTTCAAATAATTTTTAATGATAAATTTGATTGATTAAACATGATTAATTTTCAATATATGAGTTGCCAGTACCACTAGAGAAAATTAATTTAGCATTTTGAGTATTTAAAAATCAGATTTTAGCATTTCAGTATAGAGGGAATCGATACCCCCTTGAAGGGGAACCGATTCCCCCTTTGAAGGGGAACCGATTCCCCCCTGTAGGGGAATCGATATCCCCCTGGGGTTCTATTTTTTAACACGGGCAGAACACTCAAAAAACTCAAACCCTCTCTTCTTCTCTTCACGTTGTTTCTCCTCTCTACACTCACTCTATCTCCATATTTCATCAAAACATCATTTTTAATCGGAATTCTCTTCAAATATCATCTCCTAAACCTATTGGAATCATAAAAAACGTGCAAACTTCATCTAATCTCACTCAAATTCGAAATTCTTCAAGGTATTTTTCTAAAACCTCTATTTCATCAATATTTTATTTTAGAACTAGTTTTAATTAGTTCTAGGTTGAACTTTAGATCGGGCATTGATTGTTTAGTGATTAGAAACTAGATTTTACAACTAATTTCATAAAAAACACAAGAATTTTCCAAAATTCTTTGAAATTTTCAAAATAAAAAAAAATTGTTTTTCAAATTATTGTGATTTGATTGAATTACGTTGTTGTTATGAAAACTATACATATATTGATTTTCAAAACCTTATTTTTCAATAAGTTTTTCAAAAACTTTACCCATTAGGATTGGTTTAGAGAACCTTGAAATATTGAGGACACAATTGAGTTTTGGGATTGATTATTTTGCATACATATTTTTTTTTAAATGCAGGTTATCTTTCCATTCCGATTATCTTAAACCATGTCTCATAAATGTTCTAGGGCCTCCTCTAGTCGTTCTAGCCAACCTCCAAACTCGCCTGCAAATCCTCCACCTATCCCATAAATTCCTATTCCTAATCCCGATGATCCAAACATGACCATTCGCAATTCTTGTTTCAATGAACCCGGTCGTAAACATAATCTCTACTATAGGTTTTGTCAATACTTTGAGTCCTACAAAATCTGGGAAGAACATATCCCATCTCTTCAAGCCATGCTAGAAATCAATTTTCGTCATCTTCCTACTCTTAATGAGTGGAAATTTGACAAACTCTTCGAGCTTGAACCAATTGTCTACCATCAACTTGTTCGTATCTTCTACTCTAATTCCGTTTGCATTAAAAACCGAGAGGAAACCTTAACCATATGAATCCGATCCTATCTTCTAGGATGATTTTTTCATCTTGACTCAGAATCCATTGCCAAAGCATTAGGATTAGATAATGAAGGGTTCGACAATGAAAAACTTACGGTAGGATCTCAGTATAAACGAAGGGAGAGTGCAAGTGTTCTAGACCTTCATGACCATTTTCTTCACCTAATGATCTCTTGGTGGTTTCGACCATCCGGGGGCCGTTACTCTACTCTTCGTGCCTTAGATCTATTTTGGCTTCATTGTGTCCAAAATAATCACAAAAATTAACCTTCCACAGATTATTTTTGTTGAACTTGTCGAAATCGTAAATCTTGTTCCCAATAAGAAATTGTGTTCTTCTTTAGTTTACGGTTGTATTCTTAGTAATCTGTTTAAGAAGGTTGGGCTTAGAGTTGGTCTTGATGCTTTCTTTCCCCTCAAAAAACCAAATCAATCTATTCTCTTTAACTAAATCAGGATGAAAGATCAATGAAGAAACTGGTCTTTGGGTTCGTACCGGTGAGCAACCGCATGAAGTTGACGACTCTGATGATGAACCAGAACATTACGAGGAACAAGCACGAGTAGAGGAAAAAGCACAGCCAGAGGATCAAATGCCTCCATACTTTCGATCCTTTATGGAGACATTCAATTTCTGATATGCTTCCATGGATTCTAGCTTCACTTCCATAGAATCTCATTTATCCACAATGGGAGCTCAACATTTGGAAATTCTCCGGGAGATGTGCACAAACAGCGCTTCAATGAATGAACGCATTGATGCACTCTCACATGAGATGGCTGCTATGCGAGCTCATTTTCCTCCTCCCGATCCTCCTACAGATTCTTGATTTTGTGTTATGCTTTAGTACTTTGAACTTAAAGCTTATTGTTTCAACATTTTGAATGTTTTTACTTTGGTTGTTGGATATTTGAACTAATTTGATAAATTATAGATGTTTGAACTTATATTTCTATATATTTGGTTTGGTTAAATTTATTCATTATTGCATCATTTACATCAATTAGATATATGACCAATTTTGCCATGTCACATTATTTATGAATATTGATTATGAAACTAATGGCTAATGTTTCTCTTGATTGTGATCTTAGCAGCTTAAGCTATTTATCTATATATAATCAGTTGGCTGAATGATTTCAAAACCTTGTTTAATATCTTTTAAAAGTCTTTTTGATTTAACAAAAATAGAGATAAATGTTAAAAATGTTTTAAAGGGGAGAAGTGTTAGTGTAAGGGGGAGTAATTTCAAACTTGATTTCAAAATAAAATCTTAAAATTACTAAAATGTTTTGTTATATCAATAAGGGGGAGATTGTTGAAAACATTTTGATATTTCGATATAACAAATTAAGTTAAATGAATTTTAAGATTTCCCAAAAAGATTTTCTAAGTATATTCGATATAATTATTCGAATATCAAAATATTACTCCAAATCTTTAAAATGTCATTTTTAATCCTTACTCAAGTGTAAAATTAAATTTTAATCTTAAAATAATTTCAAAACAATTTTACAAAATATTTCGAACCATTTCAAAACCAAAAATTCCATATTGCTCAGAGGGAACCGATTCCCCCCAAGGGGGTACCGATTCCCCCTGTTTAGCAGTCGAAATATTTGAATTTTACACTTAGGGAACCGATTCCCCCCACGCTCCAAGCAGAAATATTAATTGTTTTCACACTTAAATGACTCCAATAACTTCATTAATGATCCCCAACGTTCAGTAGTGATTTAAGGTGTATTTAAACAAGCTTAGAAGCCATTGATAAAAAAAAGAAACAACAAGCAACTAGAATCACGAGAGAATCAAAGAGAAAGCATCAAACCTTAAGTTTGAGCATTTCAAGCCTATTTTTCATTCAATATTCATTTTGCTTTCAAGAACACTACTTGTACTCAATTGTATTCATTCTTGAGTGTTCTTTTCTTTGTTCTAGAGTTGTGCAAATAATCTACCTTGTGAGGATTTCCTTGTAAGTTTGCAAATTTGTATTATTCTCTTTGGGAGAGAGTGTTCTCAAGAATTTGGGTTATAATTCTTGAGGGTTTGTAAGGTTACTCTTTGTCCTCAAAAGAAAGAAAAATTAGTGAATTTGTGGAAAATCCTTAGTGTGGATAGCTAAGGTAGTGGACGTAGACTTTGGTTGAGAAAGTTGAACTACTCTAAATCGTTGTGCAATTACTTTCAATTTTCTGCAAAAGCTTCCACCAAATTTTTAATTTCCAATTCACCCCTCTATTGGCCGATTCCGTCAATCGATTAACTCAACAAGATGCCCCTCTATTCTAACCAAACCAGCACCTATATTTTTCAAGTTATTAATTAATTATGTCATTATATAGGGACACAAGGGCTGGCCGAACCACCATGTAACCATTCGGCCATGTCCCTTCAAAAACTATAAACAGGCTAGTCATATTAATTTGTATGCACACATTTCCTAAAATTTAAAGTGAGATTATTCTCTTTTCTTAAGTCGTGACTTTTATCGGCTTAACAAGTAATTTAATTACTTATGGCGTTAACCCCTTTCCCTTGATACTTATGGTTCCTATTTCCCTCTAGATAGTGGTTTCAAGTCCTTGTTACCAGCCCTTAGAAAGGAATTGTAAGGTTGGGTCTTTGCTCTCTATATAAATGGTTCTTCCTTAGTCATTTCTAATATACTATCCTCAACAATCTTCCATTGTTTCATCACCCATACCATATCTATAACAACATACTTCCGCTACCATTTCTCATAACATAAATAGCCTACCATTTCACCTTTACATCTACCACCAAACCATCTATTTGAGCCATTCACTTATACAGATTGTTTTGCTTCCTTCCTAGATCCACAATTAATTAAAAGGTAGAAGCACCTTACATCAAGCGGTATTCAAAGCTTTGGTGGAAGAAGCAACGTGCAACAACAACAACAAAAATACAAAAAAAAGTGCAAGTGAAGAGCAAGTGAAAGAAATAAAAAAAATCAGCAAAGAAATTGAAAGCACTCAAAAGAAGAAAATTGCAAGCACTTAAAAAGAAAGAAAAGTTGAAGCACTCATCAACAAGTCTCATCACCAAGCCATTCAAGTAAGCATTTAAAATTGATTATGGTGATAGTAGGGTTATGAAGTGACTTTGTGTAAGTAACCCCTTTATTATCTTCTTTCTATTTCTAAGCCACCCTTTTCATTATATTTTTCTTTTCATTCCTACTAACCCTTTTACAGCCGACGCACAACAAGTAAACTTTACTTGGTAGAGTTTTGATTAAAGTTAATTAAAACTTGAGATAAAGAGATTGAGAGGAAAATGTCTTGAGCGTGTGAGACTAGAAGAGAACTAGTAAAAGCCTTGAAGTCCTAGAGTGCAAACAAAAGCGGATTGAGTGACATTCAAGTTTCCTTGGAGTGATCTCATGAGGCTTTGTGAGAGCATTATTTGGTAAGGTCCTATACACATTTTCTTTTTCTTATTTGCTAATATGTCTCTTCCATCCAACATCCTTGTAGTTAAAAGGACTTTGAACATTCAGAGTCAATAAGATGAACAAAGAGAGAATATCTTCTATACAAAATGTCACGTGGGAGATAAAGTTTGTCTGGTGATCATTGATGGAGGAAGTTGTACAAATGTAGCAAGTACTCACATGGTGGAGAAGAGTTGGGTCTAAAGACTTCCAAGCATCCTCATCCTTATAAACTTCAGTGGCTCAATGATGTGGGGGAAGTAAAGGTAACCAAACAAGTTATTGTCCCTTTTCTCAATTGGAAGATACAAGGATGAAGTTCTTTGTGATGTGGTGCCCATGAGTGCAAGCCACATTATATTAGGACGACTTTGGCAACTTGACAAGAAGGCTACTCATGATGGATTTTCCAATGAGTACTCCTTCCAACATTAAGGAAAGAAAATCATATTGGTGCCTATGCTTCCAAGTCAAGTCCATGAATGTCAAGTGACCCTTAAGTCACATATAGAAGAATGGGAGAAGGAAAAAAAGGCCAAAGAAATTCACACTCAGAAGATGAGCATATATGCCAGTAGAGGAGATGATCGAAAACATTTATCAACAAAGAAAGATATAATTACACTTATGTATAAGGAAAGTTTTCTACTTATTAACCTTCCTGAAGGCTTGCCTTCTTCTGTCTCTAATCTTTTGCAGGAATTTAAAGACATGTTCCCTGAAGAAATTACAGATGAATTACCACCAATTAAAGGAAATGAACATCAAATTGATTTCATTGCTGGAGCCATCATTCCTAGACCAGCGTACTGAAGCAATCTTGAGGAAACCTATGAATTACAAAAACAAGTCAAAGAGCTACTAGACAAAGGATATATTCGGGAGAGTTTAAGTCCTTGTGTTGTATCAGTTTTGTTGGTGCCCAAGAAAGATGGAACTTGGAGAATGCGTGTGGATTGTAGGGCTGTAAATCAGATCACTATCAAATATAGACACCCTATACCTAGATTGGATTATATACTTGATGAACTTAGTAGAGCCAACATCTTCTCCAAAATTGACTTGAAAAGTGGCTAACATCATATTAGAATGAAGGAAGGTGACGAGTGGAAAACCACATTCAAGACTAAACAAGATTTGTATGAGTGGTTAGTCATACCTTTTGGCTTAACTAATGCCCCTATCACCTTTATACGTCTGATGAATCATGTTCTTTGGCCTTACATTGGTAAGTTTTGTGTTGTTTATTTTGATGACATCTTGATATACAGTAAGTCCCTGAACGAGCATGTTGAACATTTAAGATCTATTCTTAGCACTTTGAGAGAATATCACTTATACACTAATCTCAAGAAGTGTGTTTTTTGTACTAACCAAGTTACCTTCTTAGGCTTCATTGTAAGTTCACAGGGACTAGCGGTGGATCCAAAGAAGATTAAGGCAATTCAAGAATGGCCAAAACCTATCAACGTCAGTCAAGTTCGGAGTTTCCATGGATTGGCTAGTTTTTATAGTAGGTTTGTACAAAACTTTAGTTCTATTGACGCCCCCTTAACATGGATTATTAAGAAGAATTCAAACTTATCTTAGGGCAAAAAACAACATGCAGCATTCAATGAACTCTAGGATTATTTGATAAAGGCACCACTATTAGCCTTGCCAAACATTGAAAATACATTTGAAGTTGAATGTGATGCCTCCGGAATTGGAATTGGTGTTGTTTTGAGTCAAGAAGGGAAGCCAATCATTTACTTTAGTGAGAAACTAAATGGTGCAACCTTGAACTATCCAACATATGACAAGGAGATGTATGCACTCATTCTGGCATTGGAGACTTGGCAGCATTACTTGTTACCAAGGGAATTTGTTATACACACTGACCATGAAGCTTTAAAACATATCAAAACACAACACAAACTTAACAAAAGACATGCAAAATAGGTTGAATTCCATGAGTATTTTCCCTATGTCATCCAATATAAGAAAGGAAAAGATAACATTGTGGCAGGTGCTCTTTCACGCATGTATGTTTTACTTAACACTTTGGATTCCAAACTCTTTGGTTTTTCATTCATTAAAAAAACATTATGCTACTGACTTAGACTTTGGAGAAAAGTATAAGTTATGTGAAATAGGTGCTCATGACAAATACTATCAGTATGATGTATATCTTTTCAAGGAAGAGAGACTTTGTATCCCACAAGGTTCCATGAGAGAAGTATTAACCAAAGAAGCACATAAAGGGGGACTTATGGGACACTTTGGCATTGAAAAGACACTTAGCATCTTGAAAGAACACCTATTTTGGCCAAAGATGAAAATGTATGTTGAAAAGGTATATGAAAGGTGCTTAGTGTGTAAAAAGGCGAAATCAAGAGTTATGCCTAATGGATTATACATGCCTTTGCTGATACCAACCATGCCATGGGTAGATATCTCCATGGACTTTGTTTTGGGTTTACCAAAGACTAAGAGTGGAAATGATTCAATATATGTGGTGGTCGATAGGTTCTCCAAGATGGCTCACTTTATACCATGGACAAGACAGATGATGCTATCCATGTTAAAAATTTATTCTTCAGAGAAGTGGTAAGGTTGCATAAACTTCCTATAACCATCATGTCTGATAGAGATGTCAAATTCTTAAGCCATTTTTGGAGGACTTTGTGGAGAAAAGTTGGCACAAAACTACTCTTTTCTACTACATGTCATCCTCAAACAGATGGACCAACTGAAGTGGTTAATAGAGTTTTGTCAACATTACTTAGATCTATCATCAAGAAAAACATCAAAACTTGGGAAGAATGCGTACTATATGTGGAGTTTGCTTACAACTGAACAATTCATTCAGCAACCAAATATTCTCCATTTGAGGTAGTGTATGGTTTTAAACCTTTAACTCCTTTGGACTTACTTCCTTTACCTTGTAATCAAATAGTTAACAAAGATCAAAAGGATAAAGAAGAATTTGGTAAAAGACTCCATCAACAAGTCAAGGATAATATTGAAAGAAGAACTAGATAATATGAACATCAAGCAAACAAGGGAAGGAAGAAAATAACTTTTGAAGTCGGAGATTAGGTTTGGGTACACTTTAGAAAAGAAAGGTTCCCAAATCAAAGAAAGTCCAAACTACTATCCTGAGGAGATGGCCCATTTCAAATTATGGAAAAGATAAATGATAATGCCTATAAACTAGAGTTGCCCGGTGAGTTTTGTGGCGTAAGTGCTTCATTCAATATCTCAGACTTATCACCATTTGAGGATGGAAATGATTTGGAGAAAAATCACTTAAAAAAGGGGGATGATGTGATCACGCCTACATTGGATCCAGAAGTAATGCCTTAAGGTCCCATTACTAGATCAACGGCCAAACAATTCAGGGAAGTACTCTTAACTAAGTGTCTTAAAGCTTTCAATTCACTTGAGAGCTTAACACCATCCAATGTTAAGTTGTATAATGTTTTAATAGCTAAAGGATAACTTAGCATGTACACATCTTTATAATTGATACATATTGTTTATTTAAGTATGTTAAGCATTTTAGAATAGTATTGTATTCATATTAAGCATGATTCATTACATTTATGAAATGGCAGCATGCTTATCATTCATTTGTTAGCTCATGTGCATTCATTTTAGCTCTTAGACTTATACATCAGCTTACATATATTATATGATGATATACTTAGCTCATGTCATGCATTCATAGCTCACAAGATCATGATCATGCACGGCAACAAGGTAATTAGCTCATACAAGCTCAATGCCATTGAATTACCTTGTTTTATTTGCACATATAGGTACATTGGAGGATGGTACACATTGGGACAGCTTAGTGGAGTATTTGAAAGCCATATGCAACTCACAATCAGCTCACAAACATCATGGCAGCTTGTGGAACACTATGGAAAGCTCAACTCAGCTTAAGGAGCTCAAGGCTAGCTAATCTCAGCTAGTTGGACTATTTGAAGATATGTTTCTAAAAGTGACATCAAGTGTAGCTGAATGTAGGTGAATGTACTACTATAAAGATTGGGAGGTCACGAATAAGGAGATCATTCACCACCAGCCTTTACGTTGCTAGCTAGTTAGGCACATGCAAGCTTGAAGGTAGCTCAATTCACGCCCAAAGTTGCTGCCCATGCTTGGTCTTCATCCTATGCATAAGGTTTCACCACAAGCATCCTAGAGAGCCATGTGCATGCCTTGTGATTAACCAGGACATGTCCTATACGTGTGACTACATTTAGGCACCTAGATAAATGTCAACCTAACCATTCGGCCAAGCATCATTTCTCATCCAAATTGGCAACAATTTGAAGGGATTCAAGTGTTATTCAGCCATGAGACATGCCCCTCTATTCCAACCGAACCAACACTTATATTTTTCATGTTATTAATTAATTAATTATGTCACTATAGAGGGACACAAAGGCTGTCCAAACCACCATGTAACTATTCGGCTAAGTCCCTTCAAAAACTATAAATAGACTAGTCCTATTCATTTGTATGTTTAACTTTCTTATAATTTAAAGTGAGATTATTCTATTTTCTTAAGCCCTTATGACTTTTATTGACTTATCAAGTAATTTAATTACTTGTGGCATCAATCCCTTTCCCTTGATACTTGTGGTTTCTATCTCCCTATAGATAGTGGGTCCAAGTCCTTGTTACCACCCCTTGTAAAGGATTTGTAAGGCTGGGTCTTTGCTCTCTATAGCACTGGTTCTTACTTGGTCATTTCTAAGATACTATCCTCACCAACCTTCCATTGTTTCATCACCTATACCATAGCCATAACAACATACTTCTGTTACCATTTCTTATAACATAAATAGCTTACCATTTCACCTTTACATCTACCACCAAACCATCTATTTGAGCCATTCACATATGCAGGTTGTTTTGCTTTCTTCCTAGATTCATAATCAATTAAAATGTAGGAGTACATTACATCAAAGATATTCCAAAGACGGCGTTTAGAATAAGGTATGGTCATTATGAGTTCATTGTGAAGCCTTTTGGAGTTACGAATGCATCACTGCCTTTATGGACCTAATGAATAGGATATTTCAACCTTATCTAGACCAATTCGTAGTTGTGTTCATTGATGATATTGGTGCATTCGAAAATGAATGAATAATGTAATACTCACATGAGGATAGTTTTGTAGATTATAAGATATAAGAAGTTATATGCAAAATTATCGAAATGTGAGTTTTGGTTGAATGAGGTGACATTCCTTGGACATGTAATTTATGCTGAAGGAATTTGTGTTGATCCTCAAAAGATAAACGCCATTTTAGAATGGGAAGTTCCAAAGAATGTATCTGAAGTTCAAAGTTTTATAGAACTTGCAGGTTATTATCAAAGATTCGTTAAAAAGATTTCGATGATAGCTTTACCTTTAACTAAGTTGATGAGAAAAGATGTGGTATTTTCTTGGACTCCTGAATGTCAAGAAAGCTTTGAAACATTCAAAAAGATTTTGACAGAAGCTCCAGTATTAGTTCAACCTGAGTCTGGAAAGAACTACATGGTTTATAGTGACGCGTCCCATAATGGTTTGGGATGTGAGAAGAACTATCCAACACACAATCTGGAGTTAGTTGCAGTAGTGTTTGCTATTAAGATTTGACGTCATTATCTATATGGTGAACGTTGTTATTTATATACCGATCATAAGAGCATGAAATATTTAATGACCCAGAAAGAGTTGAATTTAAGAAAAATGAGATGGGTGGAATTTCTAAAAGATTATTGTGCTGATGCAAGAGGGCAAGGTGGTGGCTTATGCGTCCAGACAATTGAAACCGCATGAGAAGAACTATCCAACACACAATCTGGAGTTAGTTGCAGTAGTGTTTGCTATTAAGATTTGACGTCATTATCTATATGGTGAACGTTGTTATTTATATACCGATCATAAGAGCATGAAATATTTAATGACCCAGAAAGAGTTGAATTTAAGAAAAATGAGATGGGTGGAATTTCTAAAAGATTATGATGTGATAATCGATTTCCATCCTGGTAAAGCAAACATGGTGGCGAATACTTTGAGTCGGAAGACGTTTGTAGCTTTACGAGCTTTAGATGCCAAGTTATCATTGGATGGTAATGGTTGTAATATGTGTGAAATTTACCCTTAAGCCATCATGGTTAGATAAAGTTAAGGAATTGCAAACCAAAGATGAAAAGTGTTTGAAGAAGTTACAGTAAGTAAATAATGGAGAGCTTAATTATTATGAGGTTAAATCTGATGGAAATTTGTATTATCGAGGAATATTAGTGATTCTGGATGATGATGAGTTGAAGAATGAACTATTAACAGAAGCTCACTGTAGCCCATCAACTATGCACCCGGGTGGAAACAAGATGTATATGGATCTCAAAAGTTGATATTGGTGGTCGGGAATGAAATGAAGTATTACAAAATTTGTGTCCAAGTGCTTGCCTTGTCAGCAAGTTAAAGTTGAGCATCAAGTTCCATCACGACTATTGCAACCAATGTTTATTCCTCAATGGAAGTGGGAGAACATGACTATAGATTTTGTGACGGGGTTGCCTTTGACTCCAAACAAAAGCGACTCAATCTGTGTGATAGTGGATAGATTGACTAAATTTGCTCATTTCATTCTAGTAAGAATCGATTTCTCTATGGATAAGTATGTTGAATTGTACATCAAGAAGATTATCAGATTGCATGGTGTATTGATTTCAATTGTTTTTTATTTAGATCCTCAGACCGACGGACAATCTGAGCGGACTATCCAAATTCTAGAGGATATGTTGAGAACCTTTGTAATAGAGTTTAAGGTATCATGGGAAAAATACTTGTCACTTATCATATTTGCTTACAATAATAGCTATCAGTTAAGTATCAAGATGGCTCCCTATGAGTCTCTATATGGAAGAAAATGTTGTACGCCCTTGAATTGGTACAAGCTTAAAGACAGAGAAGTTATTGGTCATGAGTTGATTCAGGAAGTGGAGGAGAAAGTTCAAGTGATTCAGAATAATCTGAAAGCGGCAGCTGATAGACACAAATCATATGCGGGTCTGAAGAGGAAAGAAATTGAGTTCCAAGTTGGGGATAAAGTATTTTTAAAGGTGTCTCCATGGAAGAAAATGTTGAGGTTTGGATGATAAGGAAAGCTTAGTCCTTGATTTATTGGACCCTATGAGATCATTAAGAGAGTGGGACCAGTGGCATACCAGCTAGCTTTTCCACCTGAAACGGAAAAGATTCATAACGTTTTCCACGTTTCAATGCTTTGAAGATATAGATCTGATCCCTCTCATATTGTGACACCAGAAGAGATAGAGGTTCAGTCTAACCTGACTCATGAAGAAGAGTCGGTACAGATATTGATATATGAGGTGAAACAGTTAAGAAACAAGACTATTCCATTGGTCAAGGTATTGTGGAGGAATCACAAGGTAGAGAAAGCAACGTGGGAACGTGAATAGAACATAAGGAATCAATACACCCATCTCTTTGTGCAATGAAAATTTGAGGACGAATTTTCTTAAGGGGGAGATTTGGAATATCCTCAATATCGGGTTTAGTGACTAAATTGTAAAACTTTAGAATTTAATGATTAAAGTAGATAAATTAAATAGTTCAGGGACTTATATGAAAAATCTATGTAGAATTGAATTGTAAAGAAGGATGAATAGAATGTCAAAATGGTCATTTGACCTAAAAACGAATTAAAATATAATATGGTAAGGATATATATACATGTGGAGATTGGAAGAAAAGGAAAATGAAATATCCAGAGAACTCTTCTTCTCATTCTTCTTCCTCAGCCGTGAGTTACATAGCAAATGTGAGTTCTTATTAGTTAAGTAATTTATTTAATTTAAGTTAAGCTTATGTTCATTGTGCCATACTTAATGATACATGCACCAGAGTCCATAATACATGCTTCTTTGGACTAATGTTTCTACTCGAACCTATTAGAAGAACAAAGTCTCGAAGATTCAAAGCATATCTATTCGGTAAGCATAATGTGAATGAATTATTAAACTATTTTAATTTTGCTCCCTTTAATGTTTCAGATTCAAGGTCGAATCTTTTTGAAGAAAGGGAGAATGATACATGCATCACAAGGCTCACATCAAAGGAAGAAGTAATAACTCTTCCAAATGATCCACTCGTCCAAGCTTTGGAAAAGAAGATCAGAACAATAGCAGACTTGAGATGACATTTTGAATGGGATCCTGATCTTAATTGTCAACATATCTTCGGTAGATACAACCGTCTGTCTCTTATATTTCCAACGGTTCTTGAATCGTATCAATCCGATATCGGGAACTCAAGATATGGCCATTTTACTGAAGACGGTGCATGTAGAAAATCCTATACGGGATTAATACGGAATTTTGTAAATATTATGAATTTTCAATATTTTTATTGATTATTTGTAATATTACTTAATATATGATGATGCATTATCTTTTAGGATTAGATTTATTATTTTATTAGGAATTAAGGTTGGGTTAAAATATTATCTTTAGTTATTATTATTTTATTAGGAATTAGAGTTAAGACATGTTTAGTTTATTATTATTTTATTCATTAGTTATTTAGGACCTTTAGAACTCAGCCCCTATATAAAGGAGGCTTCATTCTACTTTGTAAATCAGATTCTTGGATCAATAATACAACGAGAGTTTGTTTTTGCAAGTGCTGATTGCCTTGTGCCTTCGAAGCTTCTTCTCCTGGAGTTCTTTCAAGTTCTTGTGAGGGAGATTAATCTTCACACTCCAATTTGCCTTTTCATCGCGACTAGGAGGGTTGGTTAGAGCCATATTATCGTGTTTGCCTTTTCATTGCGACTAGGAGGGCTCGATAGGACATTATCCATCGATTTTCCACATCCATCCACGCCATCAATCATCTTTACCGTTCACTTTCATAAGGGAGATCTTTGATTTCTTGGTTATTTTCTCTATTTTTAATTCCTTTATCTTTTGTTTATCTTATTTTAATCTTGTTTCTTTTCTTGTTTCCAGCACTAAAAGAAACCCTAAAGAACCCTAGCTATTGCCGCCACCTTCCTCATTCATTCCTTATTGTTCTTCATCGAGTCTAGAGCTTTTCTAGGCTTGATTCTCCAACAAGAGCAACGTTCATCAATCCTCCACCGCTTCCCTATCAATTGGTATCATATTTGGGCCGATTCTTGGAAAGAAGCAAGCAATTTTGCTTGTTCTTGCACACAAAACCGTCAAGGTACCCCAACGGAGCTAGTTCAGAGAAGATTCATCGTTTCAGGTTCTTTTTATTTAATTTTAATTTAGATTCAAATCCTTCTTGTTAGTTTGCTATTTTTTCAAAAAAAACATAAAAAAGGGCAAAAAAAGGCAAAAAAAAAAAAAACAAAAAGCCAAAATTTAAAAAAAATTGCAAACGAAGGTATTTAGGGCTGATTTTCTGCAGATATCATATCCATCTTAATTTTAATTTCCAGTCCAAAATTCACTTCAATCAGAGTTCATTAGAGCCTTCAAATACATCATTCAAGTTTTATCAGCAGATTCGGTCTAGAATATTGTCGAATTTCTTGAAAATTTTATACAGGATGAATTTTGTGGTGAAAATTTCCAGATTGAAACTTCATATATTGGAGATCATTCACACAAAATATCAGAATTTTTAGAGATCAAGAACAACTTCGAAAAAAGTGATCAAGAAAAACAGATTGTTTAAGGACTCACCGTTCAACAGAGTCTACTGGATACTACTGAAGGTATTTGGTTCTTAAATTTTACAGGTGGTTTCTTGACGCATCGAAAGACATTCAAGAAATTTTTCAGAGTTTTTGGACACCGGTAACCCCCTCAAAAACATTGCTCAAGTTGATCCAGCGTTTTCTAGGTTTTCTGGTTTGGTCCCTTTTTATTTGACTCTTAGTGCTTTAGGTTCTTTTGTTTTTCCCTATTATTGTTCTTTTGCATTATCTAACACATTATCTTCCTTGTGTTAGTAGGACTAAAGAGTTTGCATACTTCTTCCTTCTTTGCATTCTCGTTCTCTTGGAGTCTAACCTTTGTTTGGCCTCTTAGAGCTTTAAGGTTTTTTTCTTATCGTCTTTGCTAGTAATCAAACTCCAATACGAACTGTGGAAGACTACTTGGTAAAGTGAGTTTTAAAGAGTAATAACTCTTCCAAATGATCCACTCGTCCAAGCTTTGGAAAAGAAGATCAGAACAATAGCAGACTTGAGATGACATTTTGAATGGGATCCTGATCTTAATTGTCAACATATCTTCGGTAGATACAACCGTCTGTCTCTTATATTTCCAACGGTTCTTGAATCGTATCAATCCGATATCGGGAACTCAAGATATGGCCATTTTACTGAAGACGGTGCATGTAGAAAATCCTATACGGGATTAATACGGAATTTTGTAAATATTATGAATTTTCAATATTTTTATTGATTATTTGTAATATTACTTAATATATGATGATGCATTATCTTTTAGGATTAGATTTATTATTTTATTAGGAATTAAGGTTGGGTTAAAATATTATCTTTAGTTATTATTATTTTATTAGGAATTAGAGTTAAGACATGTTTAGTTTATTATTATTTTTATTCATTAGTTATTTAGGACCTTTAGAACTCAGCCCCTATATAAAGGAGGCTTCATTCTACTTTGTAATTCAGATTTCTTGGATCAATAATACAACGAGAGTTTGTTTTTGCAAGTGCTGATTGCCTTGTGCCTTCGAAGCTTCTTCTCCTGGAGTTCTTTCAAGTTCTTGTGAGGGAGATTAATCTTCACACTCCAATTTGCCTTTTCATCGCGACTAGGAGGGTTGGTTAGAGCCATATTATCGTGTTTGCCTTTTCATTGCGACTAGGAGGGCTCGATAGGACATTATCCATCGATTTTCCACATCCATCCACGCCATCAATCATCTTTACCGTTCACTTTCATAAGGGAGATCTTTGATTTCTTGGTTATTTTCTCTATTTTTAATTCCTTTATCTTTTGTTTATCTTATTTTAATCTTGTTTCTTTTCTTGTTTCCAGCACTAAAAGAAACCCTAAAGAACCCTAGCTATTGCCGCCACCTTCCTCATTCATTCCTTATTGTTCTTCATCGAGTCTAGAGCTTTTCTAGGCTTGATTCTCCAACAAGAGCAACGTTCATCAATCCTCCACCGCTTCCCTATCAATTGGTATCATATTTGGGCCGATTCTTGGAAAGAAGCAAGCAATTTTGCTTGTTCTTGCACACAAAACCGTCAAGGTACCCCAACGGAGCTAGTTCAGAGAAGATTCATTGTTTCAGGTTCTTTTTATTTAATTTTAATTTAGATTCAAATCCTTCTTGTTAGTTTGCTATTTTTTCAAAAAAAACATAAAAAAGGGCAAAAAAAGGCAAAAAAAAAAACAAAAAAGCCAAAATTTAAAAAAAATTGCAAACGAAGGTATTTAGGGCTGATTTTCTGCAGATATCATATCCATCTTAATTTTAATTTCCAGTCCAAAATTCACTTCAATCAGAGTTCATTAGAGCCTTCAAATACATCATTCAAGTTTTATCAGCAGATTCGGTCTAGAATATTGTCGAATTTCTTGAAAATTATACAGGATGAATTTTGTGGTGAAAATTTCCAGATTGAAACTTCATATATTGGAGATCATTCACACAAAATATCAGAATTTTTAGAGATCAAGAACAACTTCGAAAAAAGTGATCAAGAAAAACAGATTGTTTAAGGACTCACCGTTCAACAGAGTCTACTGGATACTACTGAAGGTATTTGGTTCTTAAATTTTACAGGTGGTTTCTTGACGCATCGAAAGACATTCAAGAAATTTTTCAGAGTTTTTGGACACCGGTAACCCCCTCAAAAACATTGCTCAAGTTGATCCAGCGTTTTCTAGGTTTTCTGGTTTGGTCCCTTTTTATTTGACTCTTAGTGCTTTAGGTTCTTTTGTTTTTCCCTATTATTGTTCTTTTGCATTATCTAACACATTATCTTCCTTGTGTTAGTAGGACTAAAGAGTTTGCATACTTCTTCCTTCTTTGCATTCTCGTTCTCTTGGAGTCTAACCTTTGTTTGGCCTCTTAGAGCTTTAAGGTTTTTTTCTTATCGTCTTTGCTAGTAATCAAACTCCAATACGAACTGTGGAAGACTACTTGGTAAAGTGAGTTTTAAAGAGTAATAACTCTTCCAAATGATCCACTCGTCCAAGCTTTGGAAAAGAAGATCAGAACAGTAGCAGACTTGAGACGACATCTTGAATGGGATACTGATCTTATTTGGTCAACATATCTTCTGAAGATACAACCGTCTATCTCTTATCTTTCCAACGGTTCTTGAATCGTATCAATCCGATATCGGGAACTCAAGATATGGCCATTTTACTGAAGACGGTGCATGCAGAAAATCCTATACGGGATTAATACGGGATTTTGTAAATATTACGAATTTTCAATATTTTTATTAATTATTTGTAATATAACTTAATATATGATGATGCATTATCTTTTAGGATTAGATTTATTATTTTATTAGGAATTAAGGTTGGGTTAAAATATTATCTTTAGTTATTATTATTTTATTAGGAATTAGAGTTAAGACATGTTTAGTTTATTATTATTTTATTCATTAGTTATTTAGGACCTTTAGAACTCAGCCCCTATATAAAGGAGGCTTCATTCTACTTTGTAATTCAGATTTCTTGGATCAATAATACAACGAGAGTTTGTTTTTGCAAGTGCTGATTGCCTTGTGCCTTCGAAGCTTCTTCTCCTGGAGTTCTTTCAAGTTCTTGTGAGGGAGATTAATCTTCACACTCCAATTTGCCTTTTCATCGCGACTAGGAGGGTTGGTTAGAGCCATATTATCGTGTTTGCCTTTTCATTGCGACTAGGAGGGCTCGATAGGACATTATCCATCGATTTTCCACATCCATCCACGCCATCAATCATCTTTACCGTTCACTTTCATAAGGGAGATCTTTGATTTCTTGGTTATTTTCTCTATTTTTAATTCCTTTATCTTTTGTTTATCTTATTTTAATCTTGTTTCTTTTCTTGTTTCCAGCACTAAAAGAAACCCTAAAGAACCCTAGCTATTGCCGCCACCTTCCTCATTCATTCCTTATTGTTCTTCATCGAGTCTAGAGCTTTTCTAGGTTTGATTCTTCAACGAGAGCAACGTTCATCAATCCGCCACCGCTTCCCTATCACTTAAGCTTAAGGAAAGCTTAAGTTATTCTAAAATCAAAAGATGAGTGAGATAAGAGGGATTAAAGATAAGGAGTTTCTAAATGAAATCATGGAAAATAGTTAGTAAATAGAATTTGAAACTAAAATTGACTTGTCATCAGCTTAATTAAGAAGTATGAAGTGTTAGAATTAAAATTAAACATGTTGGAAATTTGGTAGAATTCTTAAATTCAAGATATAGGAGGATATTTTGAAGAAAAAAGTGTGTTAGATGAATAAGGATTGGTTTGATTATGTGTACTTGAGTTAAGAATATAAAAGGGAATAAGACATGAAGTATGTGAGATGATATAGGTCAATTTTCAGGCTTAAAAATGGAAATTTGGGCTTTGAGTATCGGTACTGCTTCATTCAGTATCGATACTTCAAGAGAAAAAGAGTGATAATTTGTATAGGGGTATACTGGTCGAACAGTATCGATACCATAAGCCTGAATTTGTCAAAGGAATTCATGGGGTATCGATACTTGGAAGGTAGTATCGATACCAAAAGGTCAGTATCGGTACCATTTTTGAAATGCGGATTATAGAATGCAAATTGGGTATTGGTACCCAGGCTTGGTATCGATACCACAGCTTGGGAAGTATTGATACCCTATAGGGAGTATCGATATTACTCCAAGTTGAAAATTAAATGAAGCCTTTCTTTTAGACTAAGAAATTAAGGATTGAATCATAATATTTGGAATATTATATGTATACGAAATATATGATTGTGTAGATATTGAGCTCAAGCAAGTTTCAGAATAACCATAGAGTTAGGATCGATCCAAAGAGGGAAAATCATAGAAGTGGATTGGGAATTAAGTGAGGCTAAGGTGAGTGCATATTGTAGGTGTACTTCAATAGAAATAAGACTTGTGATAAGTTTAATTCTTATATTAGTTTTCATGGTCTAATAGTTATGAACATGCATATGTTATAATCATTATAAACATATGCATGAGTTATATATGTTCATATGATTTGATACATTCTATATGATTCATGTGAATATACTTAAATAACACATGTTATATGATATGAGATTGATGTTTACACGTACATGTGATATGGGACAGAAGAAAAGAAATATGTGATTATAAGAGAAATGATATGAATATTTGAAGCATAAATGATAGTGCCCATGTTATATGATATGAGAGCTATAGGTATAGTTGATATGCCTAGAGTCGAGGGTTACATAGGTCCTTCGGGACATATGTATAGGTCCTTCGGGATATAGATGGTGTCCTTCGGGACATAGATTTCACATGCCACTCAGTGGATTCTTATACGAGCTGTGGTAACAACCTTTGTGAACAACCTCAAAGTACTCGCATACCTTAAGTTCTCAGTAATGTACTTGGGCTTATAAAAGATATAAAAAGTATTTACATGATTATATGCTAATATCTTATTATTATTTACATTGAATCATATGTGACATTATTGAATTATGATATGATAAGAAGGATTGTATTAAATAATCATATTGCATGTTCATACTCATAGTAAAATGCATTGTTATAGTTTTATGTCTCACTAAGTCTATGACTTAGCATGTAAGTGTTTTACACGTAGGTACTAAGAAGTAAGATGATTAGGCTTAGGATTTGCATGAAAACATACATCTATTCGAATATCAGATCAGAAGTAAATTTACAGTATGTATTTTGTTGTATCAAAAGTGTTGGCATGTAGAAAGTGTATTTACATATGCCCTGATCAGTTTTGTAAATTTAAAGCATTGTTATAGTTTTATGTCTCACTACCTGACTTAGCATGTAAGTGTTTTACACTAGGTACTAAGAAGTAAGATGATTAGGCTTAGGATTTGCATGAAAACATACATCTATTCGAATATCAGATCAGAAGTAAATTTACAGTATGTATTTTGTTGTATCAAAAGTGTTGGCATGTAGAAAAGTGTAATTTACATATGCCCTGATCAGTTTTGTAATATTTTGGTCATACTTATGTAAACTATTAACTTGATATTAATGAAAACTTGATTTTTCATGATTTTTTTATAAGTTTTAAGAGTTCTGAATAGTCAGTGTGACACCACGGATTCATATCCGGGGTGGGTACGGGTTGGGGGTGTTACAATTCAAGTCATTCTTTATCATTCTTTTATAGAGACCATTCGAATTCAATAAGGAGACATACATTCAAGGTCTTTTTTATTCTTATCAATTAAGGCATTCAATAAGGATAATTACATGAATATTGGCAAAGAATATCAAAGGTCACTCTACCTTGGACGCATATGATGTTTATATACATTCAAGGTGTCCATATTCATCCTCCACTCTCTCATAAGAAAGCAAGCCATGGAAGAGCAAGAGTATTTCCCCCTTTCAATAAACATGAGTCTAAATTCAACCTAGAAAATGTCCAAATTCATCCTAAGCTCCTTGGACTAATCGACTACTATGGGAGAAGATAAGAGATACTGCATTCATGAGTTGTTATCACCATTAAGATGAAGCGTTCATATTCTTTATGAGAATTTTCATATGAACACTAAAAATAGGCATCATATTTTCCATTGTAAACACAAAACTTTCATATATACATATATATATATATAAACCTTTAAGAGTGTTCTCTTTTATAGTTCTCTAAGAACTTTATCGGCTTTCAATTTTGTTCTTATGGCTATTCATTTCATTTTTGTTATATCGTTGGTTCCTAGTTCTTTGTGACTAGTGGGTCACGATCCAACTCTTACCAGTTCTATCCATTCCATTTTTGTTATATCGTTGGTTCCTATTTCTTTATAACTAGTGAGTTACGACGCATCTCCGACCATTTATATCCATCCCATATTGTTATATTGTTGGTTCTTAGTTCTATATAACTACTGGGTCACAATTCATATTCCTCTATTTCTACATTTTCCCTCGCCAAAATCACCTATCACTTTTATCATCTTTCCTTATAATAAAATCTACAAATTCCATTATTTTCATATTTCATCTCAATCATATCAATCATTGTCTTCACCATATCATTTACTTATCATCTTTTCAAATTTCATTTCAGAATTCAAGTTACAAGTTTCAGTCGCTTACTAGAACCACGACCAAACAAATTCATATATAAATTTAGAAAATACACAATTAGATTTATATCAGGATCAACAACAATACGAGAACAATTGCCACTGTAACAATCACAAAAAATATAGCAATACGAGCCTTTGGCATCATAGTCTTCATCTGATTTGTTGATTACAAAAACGTATGATAAGAAATGAGTTACGGACAACTGTAGCAGTCTAAGTCATGATGGTCGAAAACACCACCGCAGTAATCGAAAGTAGAGCAAACTTGCATTCCATTTCTTCTGAAAGATAGTTGAATTAGTGGTATTGAGTGTAGGACTCCATGTTCTCACTCAATATTTGATGGGTCTAGATTGGTTAAAATACAATATATGAGTCTACCTGAAACATGATCTACCTTGGGTCCCTATTCCAAAATTATAATTTAGTCATTTAATTAAAATATTGTTACAAATAAACCACTTCATTGTTAAAATTGAAACAAATGTCTAATGTGTCTTGGTATAAAAACAAATTTAATATACTAATAATGACAACTAATATCTTTGAATAGGATACTACATTTACAATATTAAGATTCAAATAAGTGACCTTATTTAAAAAAATTAGTATTTGATCTTAATTGGTTATTCATTTAGATTGTTTATTAATAATTTAACATACAATATTAGGTTAAATTATATGGATCATCACTGAACTTTACTCTTTCTCCTATTTAACTCATTGTACTTTCAATATTTTTAATTTGCTCAGAAAAAATTATACATTGAAAAAAATTGGTCACTATGTTGTTATCTCTCTAACGTCAATAATGTCGACCATCGTCGACCACCGCTGATGGTGGTTGTTTTGTCTCAAATTTTGGGTCGCTTCACCTCGACCCCATGGGTCTGAATCTGGTGGTTATTTTATCGAAAAATATCCCAAACCCCGTGAGTATGGATTGAAACATTTTTGCTTCCTCATTTTTAATCTCAAAATCATGGACTTTGGAGCAAGTTCCAATAAAATGGAGGTCGGGTTCGGACTCACGATGTCAAGGTGAAGCAACCCATGAAATTTGAGACCGAACGACCACATCTGCGATGGTCGATGGTGGTTGGCGTTAACGACATTAGAGAGATAACGGTAAAATGACCAAATTTTTTCAATGTATAAAGTTCAATGAGTAAATTAAAAAAATTAAAAGTACAGTGAACAAAATAGGAGAGAGTAAAGTACAATAAAGAACGGTGTAATTTACCCATAATATTATCAATTTTTCAGAGTTGATGGTGATCATTGTTAATGAATATAATTTAATATTTTAAACTTCAATAGTAAAAAAAATAAATTTATCTAAACATCAGTGACCAGTGTAGTTTACCCAAAAAAAAACATTGCGTTTCGTTTCATAAAAATCGAAAGCTTTGTTTTCTCTCTCTTTACCCCCTATGCGAACCGGCGATCGCCGACATTCATCTTTTACGTCCAGTTTTTTTCCTTCATCGGTAAGCCGTAGATACTCTCTATTTTTCGCTTAAATCTCTTAAGAGATTTGAGGAAAATCCATGCGTCTTTGAAAACTTTTTACGAATATTTCTAAGTTTACCCTCTTCGTCTTTTGCTTTTAATTTCTATTGATCTGAATATCTTCGAGCTTCTCAGCACGAAATCGAAGATCTGATACTTTTCTTTGGGTTGGTTGTTTTGGTTTCTTGTTATTGGATGATTTCGTATTGATTACCCTAGATTTTTGGTTTCGTTTTTTCCCCCATAAAAATTAGACTAATCTTGTTGTTTTTGAGGGTTTAGGGTTTATAAGGAAATAATTCAGAGGGAATTTCTTGAAATTGGAAATTGGGTTTCTGACTATTTGAGGTTTATTCATGGCTGCTGGGAGGAACGGGGGGTTAACATGATAATGGTTTTAGGAACAGGGAGTCTGAATTTAAGACGACGTGACGGGAATTTGGTAATTCTAAAGATTATGAGTCATCTAGGAATGATAGCCGTAATGATGAAAGTTTTCGAGTATGGGAGGCAAGAGATAGAGTTAGGGTAAGAGAATATGATATCAAGGAGAGGGCAGTCGTAAATGGTGGCAGTTGATCCTCTTCGAGTGAAAGTGATTCTGGTGGCAATGCTGGTGTTGGTGGAGGTATTCGTGGACCCAGGCGATGTGGGTTTTCCCTTAAGGTGGTAGATAAAGAGCCTGGTGAATTGTCTAGTGAAAGTGGATCAGAGGATGCCATAGAGTCTGAGTCTGTGGTTAAAAATAGTGAGGTTGCGAAAGCAATGGATAATGGGGCTCAGTCTCCTGTAGGGAAGAAAAGGATGTTTTCACCTATAGTATGGGATATAGATGGCAATGAATTAAGTAGTGTATCAAAACATAGGAATTCATCAGCAGTCACAGCCTTTCCTCCACCAGCGGTGCCTAAAGCTAATAGCAGCTCACCTAACAATAACTCTGGTGGGACTGTACATACATCTCTTGTTAGAGAAAGCAAAATCCAGATATCACAGTCTCCTTTACCGGTTGCTGATGCTAAAATTGTTGGATACTCTGCTTTAGAGTCTCCGAATGATTTAGTTTTATCCCCACCAGAAGACCAGGTTAACAATCAGGATGCTGGGCAGCCAGAAGATGAAGATTATGTACTGACCCGACATATATCTTCCTCAAGATGGGCATCTGGTGATAGTTCACCAGGTGATGAGGGTGAAATTTTTGAAGATATGGAAATTCCTAAAACAAAGAAAAAGTTGCCTCTTTCAGAATCTGCTCATAAAAGATCTTGGAACAATTCAGCAACCCCAGAGCTTGGGGAGCCTAACAGGGAAGGCTCTGAGGCAATTAAATCCAGATCATCTGAATCTGATGAACAAGCTGCCCGTTCTAGGTCTGGAAGTGGGGATGATTACCCTGGTAATTATTCAGTGAAGGATGACTACATGGAGATTGACGTTGAACGTGATAGAAATGACATTAGTGTTAGGGAGTCTGATACAGATTCTGAGAGTGAAAACGATTCACCTGGAACACCAGAACCTCCAGCTCCTCCTTTAAGAACTGTAAACATGCTTCAGGGATGTAAAAGTGTAGATGAATTTCAGAGACTAAATAAGATAGATGAAGGTACTTATGGTGTTGTGTATAGAGCTAAGGACAAGAAGACCGGGGAAATTGTGGTATTGAAGAAGGTAAAGATGGAGAAAGAAAGAGAAGGTTTTCCTTTGACCTCTCTGAGGGAAATAAACTTTCTTCTTTCATTTAATCACCCGTCAATTGCAGATGTTAAAGAAGTAGTTGTAGGCAGTAGTAACCTTGATAACATCTTTATGGTGATGGAATACATGGAACATGATCTGAAAGCGCTGATGGAAACAATGAAACAACCATTCAGTCAAAGTGAGGTTAAATGCTTGATGCTACAGCTACTGGAGGGTGTTAAGTATCTTCATGATAACTAGGTTCTCCATCAAGATTTGAAGACATCTAATCTGCTTTTAAATAACCAAGGTGAATTGAAGATTTGTGATTTTGGGTTGGCTCTTCAATATGGGAGCCCGTTAAAACCATATACTCATTTACTGGTTACTCTTTGGTACAGGTGAGACTGCATGTCTTCGATCCCTCTTTTTGTTATTGTTATTTGTTAAATGCTGAATAGTAACATGTCTGTTAAAGCTGAAGAGTAATATATCTGTTAACAAAAGGACTTCTTTATGTTGGTTTTGCAGGGCACCAGAACTTCTTTTGGGAGCAGGACAATATTCCACCGCTATTGACATGTGGTCTCTAGGTTGTATCATGGCTGAACTACTACCGAAAGAAGCACTTTTCAGTGGGAAAACCGAATTTGATCAACTTGACAAGGTGAATTAAATTAGTTGGTCTAACTTTTAGTTAATCATTACCATCTGGACGCACTATTTCTGGAGTAGTTCAATCTGCCCGTGGTGGTTAATGATCTTGGATTTGACGCATGGATTTTACTGATTGCAGATTTTCAGAACACTTGGCACACCAAATGAGACAATGTGGCCTGGTTTTTCAAAGTTGCCTGGTGCAAGGTCAATTTTGTCAACCATCAGTAAGTATTAAATCTATATAGTTTGATTTTAGATTCAGTTGGGTGTAATATTCATGTTGTCTTATTTTCCCCCGTGTTTTCCCAGGCTTGCACAGCTTTGGGTGATTCAGTTCTGGCTTTCTGGCCTACATTGGTGACAGTTTAGAAACACCATTTTTTTATTGTATTAATTATTGATGTATTTCCTTTCAGGTATAATCTATTGCGTAAAAAGTTTCCAGCTGCATCATTCATTGGTACACCTGTTCTCTCCGATGCTGGATTTGACTTGCTGAATAAACTTCTTACTTATGATCCTGAGAAGGTAACTTGGCTTTTGTATTTATTCTAGTTACCTTACCATATCATTATGCCTTTTTTTGTATGGTTGATTGAGGCTTCTGTCATTTCTTTCAGCATATAACGGCGGAAGATGCTCTTAACCATGATTGGTTTCGTGAAGTTCCTCTTCCCAAGACCAAAGCTTTCATGCCCACTTTCCCTGCACATCATGCTCAAGACAGGTATTGAGCAACAGAAACAAAAAGACATCATGAGTACTGCTTTATTTTTGTAGTTTGGGTTATATTTATTATTGAAGGTTTGAATAAGGTCTTTTGCTTCATGTTAGGCGGTTGAGAAGAGTGCTGAATAGTCCAGATCCTTTGCAAGAGCAACGTAAAAATGAGTGGCAACAAAGGGAATTGGGGACTGGTGGTTTGTTTGGCTAAGAGAAAGTTCATCCAGCAGTGCCATTTGATCATGTTTTAGAATTTTCACATTATTTTTAGGGAGCCATGATTGAGGTGAGACGTGCATTCAACGGAAGTTGCGAACTTTTTTTTTCAGAAGACCATTCTTGCTGTTTTTGAGCTGGCACTGGTGTTGATTTAGATGGAGATATTGTTTTCCTCTACCTGTGAGCCAGATATTTGCAGGTTAATTTGATTTCCAGCTTTGTTCATCATATGAAAATGCATCTGACACTGCTTGCATTGCAAGGTGTGGCATATCAGACTTTCTTCATTTAGAATTCAGTTTCAGCTGAGACTCGTGTAACATATTTTTTATTGGAACAATGATGTAAACCTTCATTTTATAGCTGGTTTTGAATATTTAAAAAATATGGCTTCTTCCAACCGGCAATCCATCTTTTTTAATATTGATATTATGTTTGCAAGAGACAGTTGGTGTGGAGTGGGGAGGACATTCTTTGCCTTTCATTGATGGAGAAATTGACAATAACCATTATATATCAAAGGTAATTTATTAACTCAGTATATGTGGAATGTTCCTATGAGGGATTGCCCTTGCTGTTTAAAAATTGCAGTGCCAACTTAACTATATTAGGTTTACATCTTAAACTTATGGGATTATTATTTTTAGTTGTGTTGGATAGTGAAGGAGAGTTTCCATGACCTGGAATAGCTACTATGTGAATGTCGTGTATATGGTTTTTTACTACAGTATTTTCTTGAGTTGAAAAGAAGCTTCCAAGAGTTGAGATGTTGTAAATGTTCCTCTCCACTGTTATTAGTTGTTCAAGATTTGTTATTTTGTAATTGTGTGTGACTTGGGAACAAAGTGAAAAAAATCCAATTTGTAATTGTCAAACTACAGGGTTGGCTTCCAAGCTATTTTTGATAAATTCAAGTTATTTATTTGTTTATTTATTTGACAACATAAAACAGTTAATTTGTTTTTTTACTGTTTGTAACCGTGGACAAGTTATTCATTCATTGATTAAGTTCAAGAACATTTTATTTTATGCCCTTTTTTCTGGTCTTACTAAACGGTAGGCTTGTACTTCCTAACAGATGATTGATTTTATTTTATTTTGATGTATAACATGCCTTTATGATTTCTGGGACAAAAATATTAATCTTGCTGCCTATCCCTCTTAACCACAGTCACAGGAGAAAAAATGCCTTAAATTATGGAAGAAAATGGGTTGTGGAAGGGTTGGTGATTTGAGATTATGATTTATATCGAGTTTTCTCTTTCTTTCTTTTTTCTAAGTTCTCTCTTGATTATTAATATTTAGACTCTTGTGTATCAAAAAAAAATATTTAAACTCTTTTTTACTCTTAGGTTCTCTTTTGTACTTGATTGATTTTGTTTACTTGGTTAGTCAGTTATTGAAATGTCTCCTGAAGAAATGAGAGTTGATTTGTACTTTGCTATTTTTATTTTTATTATGGTCCAAGTGATCCAAGCTATAATTAGGCCTGGAATCCTTTATGACATAACTGTGAATGTAGTTGCAGTCTCAAAGCAAGCAGGTTGAGGAGGTTACCTGCTTATTGTGGATTTTATCTAACTTCCAATTAGTTGTCCCTTCAGGCTGAACAGAGGTACCATGCAAACTTTGGTCTGATATCTATTTACTTGTTAACATCATTTTGCATTGTTTTATGTAATGGTATTGCTAAGTTGTGTTTGAAGTGATTCAAGAACAAACAGACCTCTCAGTATCTTCCATTTGTAGTTTTCTAACAGTATGGTTTTAATCCCTCTACCATACTGAAATTTGGGATTTGATCATTCTACTTTAGGTTGGTATAATTTGGTCCTATTTTTATAATTTACTAGTAAGTATAAATTGATAACATTGTTAGTTGTTGCCGTTAAAGTGTTGACATTATTTTTTTTCCGATCACAAAGTTGGTTCTAAATATTTTGACTTTAATGACAACTAACGGTCTTATCAGCTTGGATATATTATATTGTAGAAGTGGACGGGTTAAATTATGTTGAATTGAAGTTGAGGGATTTAATCTCAAATTTTAAGACAGTAGAGGGACTGCCTATAATTATATCTAACCTTTGGGGAATAGTTAAGATAAGGTTGTCTTACATATGTTGTTATCTTACCTCCGATTCTCTATTGCTGATATTTAGTTCGAATGGAAGTGATCATTTTAACTCATTAGAGTTCCATCGGGTTAATTGCACTTAACATTCCCAAACCTATGTCCAGACTCTAGGTACTAAATTTGTTCTCAAAGTTGAAAAAATTCTTATTAAGTTCCCAAATTATCAACAGCTTTTCAATTAGGTCCCTTCATTAGTCTAGTAATTTGCTTGAGCATTAAATGTCTATGGATCTGCAGTGGAGCATATTTAGAATATTAAACACGTGTGCACCTGCTACATGGACTGTTTGGATCTGATATTTAAAAAAAGGTCACTAAAATCTGATTGGATTATTTCTTTTATCTCAACACATCAGATCCAAATTGTCCCTGCAGTAAGTGCAACGTTTAAAATTTGATTCACGTGTCTCAAATATGGTCTGCATAAAATCTAATCTGCATTTAGCATCCAAGTTGATGGTTAAACTGAGATAACCAAGTTGGTGGGTAAAATGAGAGAACCAAGATGATAGTTTGAGGACTCAATTAGAATGTTTTAAAGGTTGACTGATATAGAGTCTGAACCATAGTTTGAGAAAGTTGTTTTCATCTGGTGGTATGCGACACTGGCTAGCTTGATTGCAACAGAAGTGTACTGGAATGTATCAAAAATTGATGTATATGATAGTTTTTACTTTTTAGGATGGAATTTAACTGTCAAATTAGTGCGTAGAGGGGTAACTCTGCTCAGAGAACCTATGTTTTGTAGATATATATTCTTTACGTTCCACATGAAATTTTTTATGCATATTCATTTCCGAAATGAACATCAGTTATTTTTTTCTTTTATAAGAAGCCTCGTTAAACCCCCCTTCATAACCGTTAAGCTACAAGGTATCTTAACGGGCATTGGAAGGAGGAAAAGAGTGCCCAAATTTTATTAATATAAACATAGAGTACAACCTAAGAACATCCCCCTATATTACAACCTTTCATAGAAACCTAAACCTAAAGTAGGAATGAAAACAAACACTAGTAGAAAAAACCTCTTTAATGACGCTCATTGCGCGTCATCTATGGGTGCGGATGACACACATTTGCCTGTCGTTGAAGCCACCGACATGAATTTAAGATGACGCGCAATTGTGCGTCATAAATTTATGACGTGCATTTATGACGCGCATTTATGACTTACATTGCGCGTCATTGAAGCCCTCGTCATAAATGAAGATGACACATTTGTGTGTCATAAATTTATGACACGCATTTATGACTTATATTGCATGTCATTAAAGCCCCCGTCATAAATGAAAATGACACATTCGTGTGTCGTGATTGTATTTCGTGAATTATATATATATTTATATATATTGTAGATTGACAAATAATCAAACTAAATCACATTTAATACCTCATAATACTAAATATATATCATATTATATATAAGCAATCCATTTGTATACAACATATTCACATTAAGCTATCAAAAATATTGTAATCATATGTCGATACAAAATATCACGGCATAATAAAGTTTGGGACATAAGATACCCATTCTTTGCGAATATTATCAATGTCATCATCCGTGTATTCTTTGCGGTGTCCCTTCTCCTGTTGCTATAAGTGGCTTTCTTGTAATATCATCCATGTAGAGTAAACATCTTTCGTTTTCTTCATGTAACCTCATCTGCATCAATACACACAAAAAGTTACATAAACTCACACAAAAATTGTAGATGGATAAACATTCAAATTCCATATATATGGAATAATGTGACAAATTTAACATTCTTTTTAGAAGGATAAAACATGCACAATTCAAAATACAGAGTAACAATCACTGCTAACTGAGAAAGTGAAATATGAAGAGGTATCTCTACATGCTTCAAGTAAACTGGAACATCTGATTGTTGCATGTATTTCATTCTTTCAGCTGCATAAAACTCGGATGTGCACTCTAGGAAAGGCTTCTCAAAACTTTCTGAGTAAATGCCTAAAGCAGTAAACATCTTCAAAATGACCAATTTTACATATGCATTCTTTGATAATCCAAAATCTCCGATCTGCAGAAACAACACACAGTAGCCATACTTCAAGTTAAGAGCCATCGAAAACCTTTCAGAGACATAAGTCGTCCTAGTTCCTAACATGATAACTTGATAAGTTACAGCATATAGACTAATTTGGTACAATGCTATCCTGAACATAACATCATCAGTAATAAATTTAGAAACACCCAACCAATAATGTAAGTAGGAAAAAGCTAAAGGAAGCTTACGTTGGCAGATTAACGCGGAAGCGGACATACTGATCTCCATGATATAGTAGAAAACCATGCTTTGGCAATCCTGCAGGAACTCACAAAGAAAGCGCATTTGTAGCAGAAATGGCACAATAAAATATGTTCAAGCAACATAAAGAAATAGAGAGAGGTGGTACAGTAGGGGAATGATTACTGATTAGACATACCTTTGCAAACTCCCTAACTGTGGGAATATCATGCAGTCGCACACCCGATAATCGAGTGTCTATCACGCTAGCAAGAAAAGCAACGCATCCTTTTGACATCATTTTCTTTGCGGTCATAGTTGATAACACATTTGACATGGACTGTGCCTTCTCCCTATCACCGCAATTTCAGAGCCTTCTGCATCCTTTAAGAATAATCGCTTTTGACGATAATCTACCCATCCATGATGTGGAGACAACCAATCCATGCCCAAAATGATTTCAAACTCATCAAAGGGCAACTCCATCAAATTTGCCAAGAATACTACCCCTTGAATCTTAATTGGACATTTTCTACACCCCCACTTACCCTTGCACTTTGACCCATGGGATTTATCGCTTTCATTTCACTAGCAATTGGTTCTAAAGGAATTCCTTTAACTCTAATCAGTTTAGTACTAATATATGAATGTGAAGAACCTGAGTCGACTAGAACAAAAACAGGCTCATCAAAAAGGTGAAATGTACCTGTTATGATCTCCAGATCATCTCGATCCTCATTGGTTTTTATATTATAAACTCGGGCCAGCCCCCGAGTCTCTTGCCTTTTCCCGGCCTCAGATTGATCGCCTGACCTTCCTCTACATCTACTAGGTGTTGCTACAGATCTCTCAGATTGCACTGATCTCTCCCCAGACTTCTGTGAACAGCTCCTAGCATAATGACCCGTTCCTCCAAAAATAAAACAAGAGCTAGAGAGCACTCTATACACTCCCCGGTGAAATTTACCACATAACTGACATGGGTTATTTTTTTCTCTAAAAGCTCTACCCGAGCTCGCAGCAAAAGAATGCGACTGGTTAGACTTCTGTGCAATTACAACAGCCTCCGTTCTATCATGATATCAGGAATTGGATCCCTTTCCTCTCTTAGCAAAATATGTAGATGAAGACATCCCACTCATTTTTCCCATCTATATATTCTGTTCCGTAACTAGAGTCTCCTCTTGAGCTCTTTCAATTGCCTTCGCTCTATTAATCACTTCTTGCAAACTTGATAAATTTAACGCTAACATCATCTCTTTTTAGTTTAGGCCTCAGACCCTCTATGAACCAATCTCGACTAGCTTTAACATTAGGAACAACTTCTCTAGCATATCGGCTGAGCTTATTGTATTCGGCATCATACTCATGCACCGCTCGATCACCTTGTTTCAAGCTAAGAAACTTCAACAACATTACCCTCATGAACTACTCCCCGATATACTTGTTCTTGAACTCCTCTAGAAAGAACTTCCAATTCACTTTCTTGGGTGACACATACATCGTCGTATTTGTCCATCATACTCGAGCCGAACCTTGGAGTAATGATACTGCTTCGCCCAACTTTTCATGATCAGAGCATTGTAGATTTTCCAACACTGCCTTAACGTCATTCAACCACAAATCTACATCCATTGGACCTTCACTCTCTTCTCCCCTGAACTCTGGAGCTCCTAAACTTCTTAACTCCTTTGGAATTAGCATTCGCGATACTCGAGGAGAATGGGGAGGTGATGGAGGTTGTAACATTGTCAAGATAGCGTAAAGAGCTTGCAGGAAAGCTCCAAACTCCGAAACAGGCATACCCTAAGGTGTCGGTGCACTAGCATTCTCAGACGGAATCGGATGTTCGTTATTCTATTCATAGCTTACACTACCTGATTCGTCTCCACTCTCTCGACCAACCACTCTTCTTGAATTAGTAGAATCTGACATCTATCACATCATTCATAAGAATCATACTTAAGTTAGTAAGAGAGACATATTTCATATTCATTCTATACCCTATCAGTAACATTAACATCTTAGTGGCATGTAAACTATTTTTATATCAAACTACACTCGTTTTCTATAGAGAATCGGCTAAACCTGTAGCTCTTATACCAATAAATGTAACACCCATCTCCCGTATACTCGTACGTATACGAGATATAGATGTCACATACTAATGTTACTATTCTTAATTTGATAACTCGTAAAATTTTTGTTTCATTAAAAAACATTTAATACCTTAAAAACAAAACATACATTAACTTAAATAGACAAAAAAAAGAGATGTTCAAATATCTCATCATTTTACAACAGTTTAATCTAATTACTGTTCATAGTGTTTTAATAAACCCTATTACATGCCAACTAAAATATAACAAAAGTAGATAAGCATGTCATACGATTACTGATAAAGCGACTTTGTCTGGATGTCCAATGATCTCCTTACTCAGCTGTGTTCAACCTACGCATGAAATAAACACACGTTAAGTATTACTTAGTGAGGCAAATACAAATCGTATAACGAACTCCATAAATATATCATTATCCTTTATTGATTTATTATCATTTGGTTATTTCCATTCATTACTATTTCATTATAATGCACCTGTAGTGCCTATACCCCATTCATAAACAAATTATGTATTCTGTGCTTTGCACACCGACTGCCGAAACGGTTATTCATCCTAAGAGGATGAATTCCGTGAAATGCACACTTAGTGTCGAAACGGTTATTCATCCACATAGGATGAATTCCGTGGAATGCACACTTAGTGTTGAACGATTATTCATCCACCTAACATGAATTCCGTGGAATGCACACTTAGTGCCGAAACAATTATTCATCCACATAGGATGAATTCTGTGGAATGCACACTTAGTGCCGAAACAGTTATTCATCCACATAGGATGAATTTCGTGAAATTTACATTTAGTGTCAAAACAGTTATTCATCCACCTAGGATGAATTTCGTGAAATGCACAATTGGTGCCTATTGGGTAATTACCACATACATCTTAAATAATCATACATATATAATTAGCACAACATATAATAACACAATTAAATGCACTCACCTGTCTCGTCTTGCTTAGATATCCACAATAGGAGATAATTACTCCAGAATTTGGCCCTTGCCTTTCGCTTTACTCTACTCGGTAGCTTGATTTCGATCTATCCCACGTTCATTCAATACATACATAATATCAATTGTTAGTGTATTTCTTAATAATTATAACTTAAACACTAATCCAAATACTTATTATTAACCTTTTTACAACAATATCAACCCAACTTAAAATTTTTGGACCTTCAGTATCAATACATCTACCATGGTATCGATACTACCCTACTATGGTATCGATAACCCCATTCCGGTATCGATACCAAAATTAGCTTCGATGTGCCTTGGTATCGATACCCTCACCATGGTATTGATACTACCATGCTAAGGTATCGATACGCCTTCCGGTATCTATACCAAAATTAGGTTCGATGTTACTGGGTATCGATACCCTCACCATGGATTCGATACCACTTCATTAGGTACTGATACTGCTTGAATTAGTATCGATACTTCTCAGCTGATTTAGCCCAATTTTTTTATATAGTATCGATATTATTCTTAGTAGTACCGACTCGCCTAGAATTTCCAGTTTTCAGCTCAAAAATCACCCAAATGGGGTCAAAGTTCTTTATATTTACCTCATTCAATACTATTAAGCTCTTTCTTAACTATCCATACTAACATTCCTTCATTTTTGTTTCCTAAAACATCTAACATCTTTCAAGAACATTCAATTCTAAAAATCAAACCACTTTTTATAATATGTTCTTTAACCCATCTAATACTTCTAATCTCAAATTTACCTCTTTGGCAAGTCAAATCTACCATTAAACCTCAATAAACACCAACATACCAACATATCATTTCAAAACCCATTTTCTAAAATCTCCCATATTTTCTCTATTCCATAGTTTTAATCTCATTAAATCCTTCCTTAAACCTCTAGTATACTTAATGCTTCAAAACTCAACCAAAAACGAAGTAATAAACTAGTGAATGGAAAACTCACCTTTGAGCTATGGAGAAAGGTTATGCACGGGAAAGAAGAAGGAAAAAAGTTGACCAAATTTAAAACCCTTTTTTCCTTTTCTCTATACTTTAATATCCTAAGAGAATGAATTTTAAATTCATTTACTCCCATTGACCAAAATGTCCCTTATAATCCTCCGTTACTATAATTTAGTCTTAAACTACTCTTCCCAATTTATTCTCATCTTTTACCATTTAATCGCTTAAATCCTTATATTTTTAAATCATTTCAGTAAAGTACCTAATTAGGTATTTGGGGCATTACAGATCCGGTCGGGTCAACGGGTCGAAATCGAGTTGACGGGTTAGGTATAAAAGCCAACTTCCAGAAACACAAAAGCATTTTTTCATTTCCTCCAAAACATATCAAACGACCCCCCCCCCAAATCCTCTCAAATGTTCTTCATAAATGAAGAACATCCGGTTTGGATTCATCGAAAACCCAGTTTTCGACCAATCACCACCTCGCCGGCCGTCGTTCATCGGCGGCGAAACCCAAAACAATTCTAATTTTTCGAAAGCCCTTTTCACCCTTATTTCAAAAATGCCTTTAGTTTTTAAAAACAAGCCTCGGGGAGGGCTAAATCTGAAAAAGATCTTTCGAAAACTCTCCCTTTTTTTCATTGGCCTATCTCCTTTTTGGGTTTTACGAATCGAAAATGAAAGAAGAGGAAGAAACCAAACGCAAGAACATGCAACCATGCAAGAACTGAATCGAAAAGGTAAAAAATACATCTTTTATTTACTTTTCTTTCGAAAATACAAGTCTTGTATGCTCGGATTTCTTATTGTTTTGCTCTCGTTTTACTTGTGTATTTCCTTGTATTTCTTGTGTATTTTCTCACCACTTTTCTCTTTGATTTTGTAGGAATTTATAGCCTTGCAAATCCTTTATTCCGTTCGGTTTAGAGTCCTAGTTGACTAGGTTACTATATTGGTTGCTGATTTGCACGAAATTACTCTCCCACTAGGGGTTAACGCCTTCGAAATCGGTCGAAAAAGTAGGGTTGTGGCTGAATCATTCTTGCTTGGTGGCTATGTGATTTGGGGTTGTTAAAAACCCTAAATGGCCTCTGTTGTAGACTGTTGGATCATATATTGATCCAACAGTGGAGATATTGGCGGCTGGGGCAAAGGGATGGTTAGGGTTTTAAAACCCTAATCTACACTGGGTCGGTTCGCATCGGGGTTCGGATTGGATCCGGGTCTGTTGGGCTCCACTTGTATATGGGCTTTGAGTTTGGGCCTGACACAAAACCAAACAACATTAATAAATATCATATAATATATATATATAATACTATACAATATATGTATAATATTATATAATATGAATATAATGTATACAATGGTATAATGTATGCACCCTATGTACATCATAAATATGCAATACATATACATCATATAATGTATCATATAATATAAATAAGTCACATGAATCATAATATATAATATAATATCATATAAGCAAGGTCGGACGAAATTGTTTGTCTACACATCTCTGCTTGTTCTTCAACCGAACTGAAGGTGACAATGCAGGAATTCCAAGCATAGCCCCAGCTGGCTATCATAACATTAATTCCATCACTTGCCAAACTCTTTTGGACCACTTGCCAAACTCTTTTGGACCAGTTCCAAGTCGAATAGAGGTTTGATGATCCCTGTTAAAGACCTTTTGACCCAATCTGATTCAACCGAAGGAATGTGCATCTCCCACACATTCCATATCCTAGAAATCTTCCCCTTACGACCCTCACTGTTATCTTCAATCACTTGATCATCCCTCGTCCTTCCATTTAATACCAGAGCATCCTTGTATGATCTTCCATCCCTCAAATTACCTGAAGGCTTTGTTGCCTCACTCCTTCTCCTGATTACGCCCATTTTTTACTTCTCTCCTTCTTTTAGAGTATTGGGAGTAGCATCTAAACTGGACCGATGACTCTGGTATTTGCCAGCTCTAAAAGAGACTCTTTTACCATCTATCCATGTTCCATTGATGTTCACAATCGCCTTCCTTAAACCTTCCTCCTTTTCGAACTGAACAAACGCAAATGTATGGTTCTTGTACTTTGGCTTGTTGGACACATTTGGAATATAGACCCTTAAAACATTACCTTGACGATGGAATATTTTGTTGAAACTAAGCGGGAAGCTATGATTACAGCTTCAAAATCTCCCATGTTTGAGATTGAGTTGTGTTCGACTTCTAATGCATAGCCAGTGAATCTTTTAAACCTTTTATTTTTAAAATTTCCCGAGTTCGGTATTAAAAGAGTGTGATATCATCATAATTCTTAGTTATGATACGCTCCAATCCTTCGAATCTTATAAGAACTTCACATAAAAGACTGAATGAGTGGCCGTCGGATAAGTACTTGGGTCGAATTCACTTTATTTGGTATCTATTAGATAAATCGGTTATATTCCCTTGAACGACCATTTCATTTTCAAAGTCTATAATGCCTTTTGTTTTAGAAACAAGCAGTATAAGTTAACTTACATGGTATTTGAAGTGCCTGGAAGAGGAAATAATTCTAGACAAGCGGAGCCTTACTCGCGGGAACCTCGCCATCATGGAGCTCCATATCAAGCTTGTTTAGCCTTCATACATTGGCTACAGATTCTTCTCTCTGCTTCAGTCCGTACGACCCATTAATTCCGCTAGCTTTGATTTTGATTAAATTATGAGAAGAAAATTTTCATTTCTAATTCAATTGTATATATTTGAAAAGAAATAAGCCCAGCTATTTTCAGGTATGATAATTTTTTTTTTGTATGGGATACATAAAAGTAAAATTATGCCGCAAACAATGTTAATAATTTTCAAATTTTGAACTAAAATTAAAGTTATCATTATGTATCACTGAATTGATTTTAGTTTCCTTTCCCTCTGCACATGGTAAACATAAGTATTCCAAATCAATATGGGAGTATCAAGACAACCTATCTAGTAGATTTCTACCTCTCCACAGACGAGGATTTACCAGACAATCCAAAAGGAAACAACTTGAATAAGAATATCCGATAATTGATAGTAATTATTTGAACAGTTTTACTGAGCAGAAATTTGCACAGGAAAAGTGAACCTTTATCACATTATGATATCGAATTATCTAGGTCGATCTAATACTCCACTTGATCTAGATTTATAGGTAGTTGTCCGATTTATTTAGAATCTCATTTTAGGACTTCTAAGTACTCGTCTTTGGATCTCTTATACCTTTCTCATGCACCACAGTCATCAGCTCCACGTCATGTTTTTAATGTGCTTAAGGATTACTAGCGGGGAAAAAAAACCTAGAATTTTAACAAATCAGTTAATTGTTTGTTTTTTGGATATAAACTATACCAATGATTAACTATTTAGTGTTTTTAATTTTGTCAATTATAATACTTAACTATTTAATTGTTGTCAATTAAGCTGTTAACTTTTAAAAATAGACAGAAATGCTGATGTGATAGCACGGCTTAACCGTTAAGAATGGACGGAAATACTGACATGGCAGCACAAAATCATGACACGTGTATCCATCCGATTGGATAAATCTGCTCTTTAACAACTCGAACCAATGTACAAAGGGAAAGTGAAGAAGCACCCTTACCATGGCACCAAATGTCCCCAGGGGTTCATAGTTGCAACAAAATGCATTTACCCTTTAAAAACTTGTTAAGGGTAAAAGAGAACAAAAAGAAAAAGAAATTAGAATTAGAACTTAGAAAAAAATATTAAATAAAACAACCCATAAATAATTAAAAATATAAAAATATTTTATTTTTAATGGAAGATTTACAATAAAAATAAGTTTAATGGACGTTGGTTTAAATATTAAAAATTTAATATAAATTAAATATTAAATATTAAATTTATTTTTAAAATTTTCCATTAAATTTATTTTTATTGTAAAATTTCCATTAAAATATAATATTTTTATATTTTAAAAATAAATATAAATAAAATATTAAATTTATTTTAAACATTTCCATTAAATTTATTTTATTGTAAATCTTCCATTAAAAATATAATATTTTATATCTTAAAAAAACATTCAATTTATTTTTAACCATTTCTATTCAATTTATTTTTATGGTAAATCTTCCATTAAAAATATAATATTTTTATATTTTAAATGATTTATGTGTCATTTTATTTTATAATTTTTCAAGGTTCTAATTCTAATTTCTTTTAATTTTTATTTTCTTTTACCCTTAACAAGTTTTTAAACGCTAAATTTATTTTGTTGTAGTTGTAAGCCATTGGAGACCTTTGGTGTTGTGGTAAGGGTGCTTCTTCACTCTCCCCATGGACGCTAGTTCCAATCTGTTCAAGAATAGTTTCTTGTCTAATTATATTCTAGAAAATATATTTAAATTAAAATTAATAAAAATAACCTCCATAATGGCATGTGTCATTAGTGTGACATGTGCTAGCACATTTAGATATTGATTTAATGATTAATTTATTAAATTAAATTTTAAATTAAAAAAATGGAGTTTTTCATGTTGACATGACTAGCTGTTTAGAGTTGTCGGGCAACGAACAGAAGTAACAATCACTTTGGAACTCGTCATGTTGATGTAATAAGTTCCATGATATTTTTAAAAAATCTAGTCGTTTATAGTTGTTGGATTTATGGGATTGGGGTTTAGGGTTTTATTGTCAATTCCTGTTAAAATGTCAACCCGAGATGAAATGTTACGCCTTGATGTCATCCATATTTCCTCGTTTGAACTCACTCCGGTAAAAAAATCATATATTTTTAATAGTTCAAATTATTAATTTTGTTGTTTTGAAAATTTGATTAATTTGTTGAAATTGATAATGTAGGAAGAAGAACGACGCATTCATCAGCTAGGAATGACACTTAAAGATCCATATTAGCGGATTATTATATATCCACAAAAACTCGGGTTGTATCCAGCCACATTTCTTCGTGTTTTAAGGTGAACATGACATTGATTTCAGCGCTGATTAAACATTGGAGGCTCGAAATACATACTTTTCATTTCCCGAGTGCTGAAGCAACGATTATGTTGGAAGACGTCTTAATTATTGTTGAGGAAGTTTTGGGAAAGAGACCACCACCAAATACTTTAGACGGTATGCGGATATGGATGACTTGGTTGGAGTCTAAAATTCAAGTGAATGAAGACTCCACCGAGAATAAGGTCAAATTTGCAGTCCGACCGTATCTTCTCTAATTGATTGAAGGGATAATTTTATCGAATAAATCTAGGAATATGACACACATTCAGTATCTTTCGATATTGAATAATTTCACTGAGTGTCGTAACATTAGTTGGGGTTCAATGATTTTGGCATTTTTATACCGGGAACTTTGTAAGGATATAATCGTTGAAAGAGGTCAAAAAGTCGATGTAGCGGGTTGTCTAGTCTTTCTACATCGGTTCCTGTTTTTACGCCAATGACATCAGTCCCGATTGAGTTTCCTCTTCCTAGAAGGTAATTTTTTAACTTTATTTTTTTAAACTAAAATTTTAAATTTATTTTTTTATCCTCGTTTTTTAATTTTTATTTATTATATTGTTTAGGTGACGACATAAAATTATTGAGATAAAGTTGTCAGATGTAACAAAAATTGATCTACGAATGAGAATCGATATAGACGATCGACATGCGATAAATATTTATTTATGCATTTATTTTAGTAAATTATTTAAATTTTTATTTTTTATAATTTATTTGAATTTTTATAATTAATTAATGCTTACAGTGAATGAAGACTCTACCGAGAATAAGGTCAAATTTGCAGTATGACTGTATCTTCTCTAATTGATTGAAGGGATAATTTTATCGGATAAATCTAGTAATATAACACACATTCAGTTTCGTCATAACCATTTTTTACAAAAACAATTATATATTATTTTAAAAAATGATTATGACTTTAATTTGGAAATTTTGGTGATTTTGAATTGATTTGGATTAAATTTAAAAGGGAGTCGCCATCGACCTTTGGGTTAGGTAGGTCGAATACCTAAAAACGTCTTTTAAAACAATTTTAAGGAAAAAATCATTTTCAAGAAAAAAAACTAGCATGCGTTCACAAAGATTTGATTTAAAAGGGTTCGAGAGTCGATTACGTGTGGGGAAGGATTAGCACCCCCACAGCGCCCGAAATAGGTATCGTGTCGCTTACACATCGTCGTAAATGGTGGAAAATATGATTCAAATATAAAATTAAAATACGATCCATTTATTGAAATATAATTAAATTGCTTCGAATTAGTTAATGTTAGGGAAAATTCTTTAACTCGAAAAGAAACCTCGAAATTAGCAATCCTCCATCAGGAAAACTATTTCGACTGTTTCTTATCCATAAAGAATATTCCCTCTTTGATAAAATGCGAATCAAATATAAATTGAATATTGACAGTTGGCATAAAATAAATCGCTATTTAAAAACATGCATTGCATGGTTCAACATGAAATAGAATGAATTAATTAACTAAAATAAAATCCATTTATTTCAAGTCCCATTTCGTTTGAACGTCGTGTCAGTTGGTACCACTTCGATCAAGTGATACTCTCCATGCTCGTTCTCCAAATACGTGTTCTTGAAACAATTTGGATAACATTAATAGCTAAGGAAATGGAACTAAATACGATTAGAGACATGAGAAATACCATATTTACAATAAATAGAGTTAATCGTATTTACATAATATGATACAAATGAATATATAACATATAAAATATGTACATACATAAAGGATTTAAATAAATATAAATAAATATTACAAACCAAAATATATTGACAAAAAAGTAAGTATTTAAAATTAGAATAACCAAAATAGCAAAAACATAAACTCAAAGGACCAAAATAGTTCAAACAGGAATTTAAAGGACTAAAATGGAAAAATATAAATTTAAAAGGCTAAAATAGTAAAAACAAAAACTTAAGGGTCTAAATAGCAAATAGAGACATTTAAGGACTAAAATAACAAAAATAGAAACTTAAGGGACAAAAAAGTGGAAACAAAAAGTTAAAGGACCAAAATAGCCCAAACAGAAATTTAAAGGACTGAATCATAAATACATATAAACCAGAGCCGAAAATGAAAATATTAAACAATACAGGTACTATAAATGAAAATAATCCATAAATAATATTTAAGACTAAAATAAAATAACCATAAAATGGAGGACTAAACAATAATTAAACCAAATATCCAGCAGTGACTAAAATAAAAGATTTACAAATATAATGGCCAAATTCGAACATCAAAGAAAATATTATAATTCATGAAATTAGTGACTAAATCATAAATATCGAAAGATAAATGGCCAACGTAAAATATCAAAATTTTTATTAATGACCAAAATAACAGATTACAGACAATGAGGGACCTAGACTGTAGTTACCCCACAAGAAGAAAACACGCAGAAGACCTCATTGAAACAATGTCTTTTAATGTGTTGCATATAAGCCCCAAATGGGCTTCTTTCAAAGCCACTTCTTCATTTTCCTATTTTTGCCTCTGAGAGAGAGAGATAGAGAGAGAAAATTCTCTCCAAGGCTTCAACAGAAGCCTAGACTCCGGTGGAGCTCCACCGTGCTGGCCTCCGTTGACCGGTGACGGTCGTCGTTCATCAACGTTAGAGAAGAGAGAGGAAGACACTATTCGAAGTGTATTCTCTCTAAGAAGGTGGGTCCGAGCTCAGTTTGGCCTAAAAATGGCTTAAACGCCATAGTTCTATGAAGAAACATTCGGCTCCAGTGACCCTTGGCTCATCGGCGTTCGACCGAGGTAAGCCACTGTCTTTCTCTCCTTCTTCTTTCTTTTGTATTTATTTTTTTCTCTCCGAATCTCTCTTCGAAGCTCCCTCTCTCTGTTTTTTATTTTCTCCTAAACCCCCTGAATCACGAATGCTCTCTTTATTTTCTCTATGCTTCTTGCTTTTTATGTGGCCTCTATGATTGGTTTAGTGACTTGTTGCTGCCTCAGAAAATAAGATTTGATTACCCTATTTTTAGCTTTTAACAAAGCCATATCTCCATCGGGATTTCTTGGATTTGTCTCTTTTTTTGATTTGTTGTCTGGTGATTGACTTGGGCGCTTTCTATCACTATTGATGACAACATAGGGTAATGGACTACTCAACGGTGGCTCAGAATTCAACGGCGCACGCGGTGGGGGCACGAGAGGTGGAGAACACACGCCATCTAGAGAGCCAAACAATTATTGGTGGCGGCTGGATGTTATACATTAGGGTGAAACCCTAGTTTCAGGGTGATCTAAACCGTTGATTGGGTCCAGATCCAACGGTGAGGAGTGAGGTAGCTACTGATGTTAGGCTAAAACCTTAATTTGTTTGGGTTATTCTCTCGGGCCAATTCGTGTCACAGGTCGAATCTGGTTGTTGGGTCGGATCGAGTCAGCTGAGTGATTGGGCTTTACTTATAATTGGGTTGATATGTCTGGGTTGTTTTGAGATGTTGAGCCTCTTGGGTAAACTAGTTAGCTGGTGTTGTTGGGCTCCTGGTGGGCTTTAGTTGTAATATGCAAAAAATTGTATTAAAAATATTAATAAATATAATAATAATAATAAATATAAATATAATATAAGAATATTTTTGGTAGACCTGGACAAAAACGGGTGTCTACAGTTGCCCCTCTTTGTACATTCTTGTGTTAACAAGAATAGGGAAAATATGAAAAAGACAATCAGTTTTTGTCTGGTTCTCTTTTTGGTTAAAAATTTGATGTTTGATAGTGTTTGATTTAGGGACAACACGGCTCATACGTGATGAAGAAGTCTAGTCGTCTAAAGGTGATGCATCTCCTACATGAGGAGGAGATCTGGTCGGGGGATGACACTGCCCATACGTGATGAAGAGTTCTTGGCAATCTTTAGGAAGGTTGATAACACGGTTCTTACGTGGTGAGGATGACTAGTTATCTGGGGTGACACGACTCCTACGTGATGAGGAGGTCTGGTCGGGGGATGAAAATGTTCCTACGTGATGAGGACAACATGCCATCTTTAGGAATGATAAAACGATTCTTACGTGATGAGGATGGTTGGTTATCAGGGGTGACACAGCTCCTACGTGATGAGGAGGTCTGGTCAGGGGATGACACAGTTCCTACGTGATGAGGACTGCATGCCATCTTTAGTAATGATAACACGGTTCCTAAGTGATGAGGACGGCTGGTTATCAGGGGTGACATGGCTCCTACGTGATGAGAAGGTCAGTCGGTGGATGTCACGGTCCCTACGCGATGAGGACGGTAGGCCATCTTTAGGGAATATGGTTTCAAGAGAAACCGACTCAAAGATGATGCTTCTAGAGAAGCTGTCTCAAGAGAGACAAAATTCGTTTCAAGGGAAACGATCTCAAAGATGGGTTTTGTTTCAAGGGAAACAATCTCAGAGGTGTTAAATTTTGTTTCCAAAGAAACAAACTCAAAGATTTTTTCAAAAGAAACTGTATCAAAAGAGACAAAATTTTATTTAAAGAGAAACAACTCAAAGATGATTGTTTTGTTTCTAGTGAAACAATTTCAAAATTTGTGTTTAAAGGGGAAACTGTCTCAAGTTAGATGACACTTTGTTTTGAGAGAAACAACATCAAAGGATACTGATAGTCTGCTTATTCCTGCTGGTGGAGGAAATGCCTTCAGAAGATCTGATCGTTCACATCAGGATGTTGAATCCCCAAAGATGCCCCAACACTCGATGTTGAATCTCCAAAGATGCCCCATCATTCTCATTTCTTGCTTCAGCACTGATTCTAAGCATGAGCTTCGTGTCTGAGAGCTATATGTCAACTACCAAGATCTACTCTAGAGAGATTGTCTTGTTTGAAAAACATTTTTATCCTTCTTTTATTTTCAAAAGTTTGAAAATATCAATTAAAAGGATGTTAAAAAATGTTTAATCAAAAGTTTGAAAATATTGCCCCTTTCTAGGTTTCACAATTGAAAAATCATAAAACAAGAGTTCATTGGATATCAAAGAATTAATTACAATGTTAATCCTTCAATAAATTATAGATATTTAACAAGTGTCAAGATCAATGCTATCTTTGAGAAATGTCTAAGTAAAGAGAGGATAAAAAGTCTCAGGTTATTGTCTTTGGTCAAAGGTTTGGCATTTTTGTTTATTTGATGTTCACTGATCTGATGGGGTATCTTGTATACTCCTCTACCAAAAGTGTTACCCGACTCCCAACTCTCATGGTCACACTCGAGTTGTGTGATGTATTATCAAGGGATTTGTGAGATCGTCTCTTATGCAATAGTTACACCTTCTTCATATTCCACCAGAGTGTACTCTTACAAACCTTGACCTGAGACAAGTTGTTTCCTTGCCCCATTAAATTTTGTCCCAAAAATTGCCTTCACTTGCCCCAACTTCGATCTTGAGCTTCGGAGAGATATTCATTGAATTCCAAGATACTTCTGGAGAATTTATCTTGTTTGAAAATGTTTTTCTTCTTTTGGATTTTCAAAATTTTGAAAAATATCAAAAGAGTTTTGAAAAAAAATATTACCTCCTTTTAAGTTTCACAATTGAAACAAATCATAAACATGAGTTCATTGGATATCAAAAGAATCAACTGCTCTTTTAATCTTTGATATATGCAAATCTTTGACAAATATCAATATCAAAAGGTTGGTTTCAAGGTTAGCTACCTAAACTCTAAGGTTTGTTTCATAGATTCGGTCACCTTGAAGATCATAGCATACCCTCTTTCTTGGTTTGCCATTTTGATCGGAGGCGGACAAAATGTCTGTCATACCCTAATTTAGGGGCTAAATTTTAGAATTATAAAGTGGTGGATTTAATTGGTATTTTGGGAAGAAAATTGAGGATTAAATTGAAAATTTTCAAAGTTGGTAGACCATTTTATAAAGTGTAGGAAATTCAGTGGCTAAACTCATAGTTTATCCATTTATATGTTTTAGACAATTATAAGTCTCTTCCCCCGTGTATTTCTGCAGAAAAATTCTCATTTTTCCTGTCCCAGTCAAAGACTTTGATCTCCGATCTACTCGCCGTCCGACCTCCGTTCGACGAACTGAAACCACCATCGTTTTCGTTGTCGACCGATGAACAAATCCCCTCAAACCTCTCGTCGTGAATCGACGTCGTTCGTTGTTAATTTCAGTCGGAAGTATCGTCGGTTTTAACTCAATTTTCGTTGATTTTCTGGCGATTCACGTCGATCCAGCCACCAATTTTCGACACCTCCCATGCCATCGTGTTCCTTGCATCGTTCCGAGTCCATCGGTGCCATCCGTGTCTTCGTCGTCACCGGCGCGTGGAGGGGAGAGAAAGTTAAAGTTTTCGATGTTTCAGAATCGAGCTCTCTGCCGTTCAAAATTGTGAACCGAGCTTGGTAAGTGTCTCAAAAATGCCTTAAAATAATTTTTAGTAATTTTTCTGGGAATTTTTGGACGCCGCACGCGCCGCCCCTACGCGTGGAGAAGGTCTGGCGCGAGTGTGGGCTGGAAAAAAACCCGGTTTGACCGGTCTGACCCGACTGGACTGACTAACCCGAGCCCTTGACTCATTGACCAGGGTTGACCATTGACCACGTTGATTGTTGACTGCGTTGACTATAGTTGACCAAAACTTTAACCGGCGTTGACTGGGCATTGAACGACCGTTGACTTTTTCTGGGTATACCTATCCTGACGTTTTTCGACGTCCTGACCGTTTCATCAAATTCAAACTCGATAAGTTTTTTTCTCTTATTTATCATCCGATTCGGTTCGTTTTTCACAATTAAGCCCCGTTTTTTATGAAAATTATATTATTATGTATTTTAGGAATTATTGGAAGTTGAATTAAGGATCGAGGACGTTCGAATGGAAATTAATGGTCGATCAGTATTACATGAAAATCGAGGTAATACTTTACTACCTTTTCATACTTTATGGAACATGTTTGTATTGTAAATGCATGAATGAACATGATTGGTCAGATTTGGGTTTTTAATTAATTCACACACTCGATATGAATGCGGTAGGAATTCGGTAACTGAATATGGCTCGAATGACTAATATAAGAAAGTGACAGATTGTTAGAATTAAAATTACAAGTTTTGTGATTCGTGATAAAGGAATCAACCATAGATTTATAACTTATATTTTATATCAAAAAAGGTTAGATGTTAAAGGTATTTGGACGAAAAATTATGAGAATACTCCGGTTTGGTAAAATTACGAAAATACCCTTATATTTTAAAATGACAAGAATTGCCCTGAAATTTGCTTAATAACTCTTAAAAGACATATTCATCTGATGAAACTATTAATGGGTATGAAAATGCTAGTTTTGCTTAGAAAAGCTGGATAATCGATTTCTAAATGCAAGATGGCTTGTACAAGATACGAGAAGTTTGATAAGGAATATTTTAAACTTTAAAGATTATTTGGAAAAGGGGTAAACCCTAGAATCCCATAATTATAATTATCTTTGATAAAAGTTTTAATACTGAAATTATATGGTTAAGAAATTATGAAATTACTATTGAGAGAGAAAAGTATCCCGAATTGACCCTGAATGGAAAAGTACTCAAAAAAAAACATGCCTAAAGTGTTGAATTACTAGTTTTATCGTGAGTTATAAGTTTATACAAAAAATTCCTGATAATCCGCAAATCTCCGAGTTATGAATAAATATAAGAAGAATAATTTATCGATGGTGCTCTTTTGACAGAATTGTTCGAAATGACTGAAATAAATGATAAGTTTGAATTCGATAATAAGATCGGACGGAAAGAAATGATTGTAATACACTGGATATGTAAAATGACCAGAATACCCCTGGAATGGAAATGACCCAAGAATATCACCAAGCTCAGGAATGATTGGATATCCTCGAGCTCTGAAATGAATGGAAAAACATTGAGCACCAAAATGACCAAAATGCCCTTGTGGCATATACTAAGTAAATGTCTTGGATTGATTAAGGAATCCAAACAAACATGAGTGTTGTACTACGCTTAAAAATTATGGAACTCAACTTAAGTGAGTTGACCAACGTTAATGCTATTTTAGTACCTGAATAGCATAGATACCACTTAAATCCTTGTTTATCTCCTCAAGTTTGGATCGATGCTAATTATGGAAGTACTCAGCTTAGCTCAACTCTAAATCATATTCGGTATTAAGAATTGGATATTTGTTTGACAAATCAACCATGAAGACCAAACTGAACTGATTAAAAGTACAATACGTATCCGAAATTCAGAAACGTCTAAATTACTCTAGAAAACTCTGAAGTAACCGGAATAGACTTGACTACTAAGTGAAATAAGTAACCTCAATGACTAAGGATTAAATAAGTGATTTGGATGAATCCGGAAACATTAATGAACTTACATGATGTAATGTTCTTATGGGTCATGAACTACAAATCAAGTACATCAGCATTTCATGATATCGTTGAAGCGTGGAAATGAAATAAAAACCCTTGGAAAACCCATTCAGTGATGACTCAAAAGATGATTTATGGACATTAATTGTAGTTATTAAAGAGTGAGTACCTGAAGGACAAAGAATGAATCGTTCAACATGCATTAGTTATGGGAGTTGTTTAGTTTGAGTTATTTCGATAACCTGATAGATCGCCACAGACTATAAATGTCTTGAACCTCCATCTCATTCTGAATAACTGATGATTTCGTTAGTTATTGAACTCTTCCAATAGTGATTCTAAAATCTGACATTCTATCGGTATAATGAAGATCTATGTTTCTCTGCCTGATAAGATTATCCAGTACCTCTGAATAATATCTGTAAACTCTGGTGTATTCCCTAATCACATGAATATTTTATCTGATTTCCGATTTGAATTCTGTTACGATACCTGACATGGATTCTGATTTGATACTTGACATGGATTCTGATCTGATACTTGACCTAGATTCTGAAATGATACTTAACCTGAATTATGTTTTGATTTTTGATATATCCGTTTACGGACGAAACATGTTTTACTGGGGGGTATTGTTGGAGGAAGAATATTGTATGTTTCTCGACTTTATGCTCAGGGCCTTACTGGACATGATGGGGTTGTATGGTTATGGGGAACCTACACATTTTGTTCGTAACAGATGGGGTAGTGTTCATATTTTTAAAAATATATTTTAAAAATATCTGAAAAGTTACATGGTTTTGTGGGAACACACTAGAAAACCCTTTCTGATCTCCTGAATCTAAACATCCCAAATATTTTTCATCTTAACTGAATACTATCTGTTATTACCTGAAATATCAATGGAACCTCAGCTCAGCCTAACAATCTGTAGATATCTGAACCAATAAGGAAATATATGTCTATCTATATTTGCAGGTTCTTTAGCATCATCTGGTAGTTCTGTATTATTGAGCTTTCTGAAGCTCACTCTATTACTCATCATTGTAGGTTAAAAGAATTGCACCAGTGCAACTATCAACTTCAGTAAAGGAGTTCTTCCGACGTTGTTTGCAGAGCATGGTACATGTGATTAGGGGGCATGTAATTGTATTTTGTTTTAAATACGAGTCTAAAAATCTATTTTATTTCTGAATACTGGTAAATGATTTTATGAGATTACATGTTCTGATAAAAAGTTTTAAATTTTCTGATATTTTTACAATGGATTGCTCCAGTGTTCCTAATGTGACACTCCAGATCGGATCGGGTTACCAGCATCGGTCTGAGGGGGTTACATTTAGTGCTATCAGAGCTATGGTTGAGTCAAATTTTTTAAGATAGACCGGTCGGTTGAATTTCAAAAAGATGTTTGATCAGTATATGTCCCTATATTACAATCGTACTTCTCTAAGTCGGAACTCCAAGGTTGAGTCCATATCTGTAACGAGCAAACCAAAGTTTTTATCCATTAAGGCTCTACCTTTGTATAAAGGAATACCAGTAACGTATGTTTAAACTATGTAAAGTTCCTTACGAGCCATGTGAGAGTTACTCATCTGATAAATTTCGATCCAACTCCAGAAACGAAATTGGGATATATTATCGCTCTATGAGTCTATTTTCGTGACCAAGACTGAATTGATTCCTCAAGGAAATTTTTGTTTGGATTCTTTTATTGAAATGAGGAAAAGTTCTGATAAGAATGTATGCTCAACTGGTTAAGGATTAGTGGAGGATCCGTATTTCTATAAAAGCTATTTGAAGATATGGAAGAATTGATGGAATTTTCATTTCTGCAATTCTGTGACATGAATGAATTTCGAGGACGAAATTCTTTTAAAGAGAGGAGAATTGTCACACCCACATTTAGGGGATAAATTTTAAAATTATAAAGTGGTGGATTTAATTGGTATTTTGGGAAGAAAATTGAGGATTAAATTGAAAATTTTCAAAGTTGGTAGACCATTTTATAAAGTGCAGAAATTCAGTGGCTAAACTAATAGTTTAACCATTTTTATTTTTGAGACAATTACAAGTCTCTTTCCCCTTGTATTTCTGCAGAAAAATTCTCATTTTTCCTCTCCCCGGTCAACAACTTTGATCTATGATCTACTCGTCGTCCGGCCTCCGTTCGACAAACCGAAACCACCATCGTGTTCATTATCGATCGATGAACAAATCCCCTCAAACCTTTCATCGTGAATCGGCGTCAATCATCGTTAATTTCAGCAGGAAGTATAATCGGTTTTAACTCAATTTCATTTGGTTTTTCATCGATTCACGTCGATCCAGCCACCCGTTTTTGACACCTCGCACACCATCGTGTTCCTTCCATCGTTCCGAGTCCACCGGTGTCCTTCGTGTCTCCGTCGTCGCCAAAGCGTGGAGGGGTGAGAAAGTCAAAGTTTTCGATGTTTCGAAATCCTGCGTGTGGGGAAGGTCTGGTGCACGTGTGGGCTGGAAAAAAAACCCGGTTTGACGGTCTGACCCGACCCGAACTTACTTACCGACCTGACCCGTTGACCAGCGTTGACCGTTGACCGCTAACCAGCGTTGACCGCAATTGACCAAAACTTTGACCGACGTTGACCGAGCATTGAACGACTATTGTATTTTTTCTGGTATACCTATCCTGACGTTTTTTGATGTACTGAATCTTTTTTGGGGTCCATTTCACCAAATTTGAACCTGTTAAGCTATTTTTCACTAACTTTTCATCCAATTCGATTCGTTTTTCATAATTAAGCCTTGTTTTTTATGAAAATTATATTGTTTTGTATTTGAGGAATTATTGGAAGTTGAATTAAGGATCGAGGATGTTCGAATGGAAATTAATGGTCGATCAGTATTGTATAAAAATCGAGGTAATACATTACTACCTTTTCATGCTTTATGGAACATGTTTGTATTGGTAAATGCATGAATGAACATGTTTGGTCACATTTGGGTTTTTAATTAATTCACACACTTGATATGAATGCGGTAGGAATTTGGTAACTGAATACGGCTCGAATGACTAATATATGAAAGTGACGGATTGTTAGAATTAAAATTACAAGTTTTGTGATTAGTGATAAAAGAATCAGCCCTGGATTTATAACTTATATTTTATATCAACAAAGGTTAAATGTTAAAGGTACTTGGATGAGAAATTATGAGAATACAACGGTTTGGTAAATTACGAAAATACCCTTCTGTTGTAAAATGATAAGAATTGCTTTGAAAGTTGGTTAATAACTCTGAAAAGACGTATTGAGCTGATGAAACTACTGATGGGTATGAAAATGCTAGTTTTGCTTAGAAAAGGTGGATAACCGATTTCTAAATGCCAGATGGGCTGTACAAGATACGAGAAGTTTGTTAAGAAATATTTTAAAGTTTAAAGATTATTCGAAAAAAGGGTAAACCCTAGAATCCCTAAATTATAATTATCTTTGTTAAGAGTTTTAATATAGAAATTATATGGTTAAGAAATTACAAAATTACCCTTGAGAGAGAATAGTAGCCCGAATTGACCCTGAATGGAAAAGTACTCAAAAAGTCATGCCTAAATCGATGAATTACTAGTTTCATCGTGAGTTATAATTTTATACAGAAAATTCCTGATAATCCTTAAATCTCAAAGTTATGAGTAAATACATGAAGAATAATTTATTTATGGTGCTCTTTGATATAATTGTTCGAAATGACTGAAATAAATTATAAGTTTGAATTCGATAATAAGATCAGACGGAAGGAAATGATTGTAATACACTGGATATGTAAAATGACCAGAATACCCCTGGAATGGAAATGACCCAAGAATAACACCAAGCTCAGGAATGATTGGATATCCTCGAGCTCTGAAATGAATGGAAAAATAGTGAGCACCAAAATGACCAAAATGCCTTTATGGCATATACTAAGTAAATGTCTTGGATTAATTAAGGAATCCAAACAAACATGGGTGTTGTAGTACCTAAAAAGTTATGGAACTCAACTTAAATGAGTTGACCAACTCTAATGCTATGTTAGTACCTGAATAGCATAGATACCACTTGAATCCTTGTTCATCTCCTCAAGTTTGGATAGATGCTAATTCTGGAATTACTCAGCTTAGCTCAACTCTAAATCGCATTTGGTATTAAGAATTGGATATTTGTTTGACAAATCAACCATGAAGACCGAACTTAACTGAATAAAAGTAAAATACATATTCGAAATTCAGAAACGCCTGAATTACTCTCGAAAACTCTGAAGTAACCATAATAGACTTGGCTACTAAGTGAAATAAGTAACCTCAATGACTAAGGATTAAATAAGTGATTTGGATGAATCTGGAAACATTAATGTACTTACATGATGTAATGTTCTTATAGGTCATGAACTACAAATCAAGTACGTCAACATTTCATGATATCGTTGAAGCATGGAAATGAAATAAAGACCCTTGGAAAACCCAATCAGCGATGACTCAAAAGATGATTTATGGACATTAATTGTAGTTATTAAAGAGTGAGTACCTGACGGACAAAGAATGAACCGTTCAACATGCATTAGTTATGGGAGTTTTTCAGCTTGAGTTTTTCAATAATCCGATAGATCGACTCATACTGTAATGTCCTGAACCTTCATCTCATTCTGAATAACTGATGATTCTATCAGTTATTGAACTCTTCCAATAGTGATTCTAAATTCCGACATTATATCGGTATAATGAAGATCTGTGTATCTCTGCCTGCTAAGATTATCCAGTACCTCTGAATAATATCTGTAAACTCTGGTGTGTTCCCTAATCACATGAATATTTTATCTGATTTCTGATTTGAATTCTGTTACGATACCTGACATGGATTCTGATTTGATACTTGACCTGGATTCTGGTCTGATACTTGACCTAGATTCTGATATGATACTTTACTTGGATTATGTTTTGATTTTTGATATATCCGTGTACGGACGGAACATGTTTTATTGGGGGTATTGTTGGAGGAAGAATACTTGCAAATTCCTTAGCTTTGTGCTCAGGGCCTTACAAGATGTAACGGGGTTGTATGGTTCTGGGGAACCTACACATTTTGTTCGTGACGGATGGGGGTAGTGTTCATATATTTTAAAAATATGTTTTACAAAGATCTGAAAAGTTACATGGTTTTGTGGGAACAAACTAGAAAACCCATTATGATCTCTTGAATCTAAATATCCCAAATATTTTTCATCTGAACATAGTGCTATCTGTTATTACCTGAAATATCAATGGAACCTCAGCTCAGCCTAAAAATCTATAGATATCTAAACGAATAAGGAAATATATGTCTATCTGTATATGCACGTTCTTCAGCATCATCTGGTAGTTCTGTATTACAGAGCTTTTTGAAGCTCACTCTATTATTCACTATTGCAGGTTAAAAAGAATTATACAAGTCAGCTATCAACTTCAGTAAAGGAGTTCATTCGGCGTTGTTTGCAGAGCATGGTACATGTGATTAAGGGGTCGCTCCAGTGGCCCTAATGTGACACTCCAGATCGGATCGGGTTACCCGCATCGGTCTGAAGGGGTTAGAATGTCAGAACTAGCATAGTCAACTGCTAGACTCTTTAGAACACTTTTATTTCAGTTCTCTGAAATCTTCCATTTGTTCAAGCTTTGTAAACTCCTCTAGTCAAGGAAGTGAAGAAATATCGGTCTAAAAATGAGATTTTTGAGTGCTCATGTAAAGTTAACTATAACAGGTGTTCCTCAACTCCCTTAGTCCATGTTCACTGAAACATTTTATTTATTAAATTTGACTTAATTTGCCATTGTTTGGCTAGCTGAATTCAGCTTTATTGTACATATATATTATAATTGCCTTTTTTGGCTAGCTGAAGGATTCATGTTCTCACAAAGTCTTTGACTTGACAACCACAATAGAGCAAACAACGAATTGCCAAGTACCTGATCAATGTCATGGTTTGAATGTAATCTATTCATAAAGCCAGGGCTTTCGAGTTTTATCTATAACCAATTGCTTTAGCAGAATATCTCAGCTTTATTGTACACACGCACACATATATATTCTGGGTATATGAATTCTATTTCTTAAGATCACTGAGGAAAACCTGTTATAGCCCAGGTGTTTGTTGAAAGTAAGAAAATCTCATCATTAGAGTTCAATTCCCAAGCAACTGACCTAAACTAGATGCCTACTTGACCATTTCATCTAGAAAGATCTTGATCATCATTGAACGTCACTAACAAAAGTAGAACCCAATTAGTTTTGCAATCTTATGTGCTAGTTGCCTCATTTTGTTCACTCCTAACACATACTTGAATGCTAAGATTATTAATTGTACATGCTAGGAGAGAGTTAACTTGGTTCCTTCAAGACAAGGGTATGCACTATGATGTATGATTGATTAGAATCAAGGGGTCCTTGTTTTGCAAAGGTTTAATCTTGTCATTTGTCATAGATTTACAACCTCAATTATTAAAAAGCTTTTAATTAAGATGATATTCAAAGAATTCAAGATTAAAATTTTCTTACTATTCATTTCCTCATAAGGAAATATTTTATTTAAAATATTATAAAACCAATACCCCTGAATCGATCAGATCTTAGACCTTACGTTTTAATGCCCCGTAGTTCTCAACGGTTTGCCCTGAGCTCCCAATATGATAGTTACATATGGTGATAATATAATGGCCTTCAGGATATAGGGCCTCTCTTGGTTTGGATTGAACTGGAGTCACAAGGTTCTTCTCAACTAGCGTTGGGAACAATTTCTCATATGTCATCGGAATTGGATTGATGTGAGATGCCCCCACATTTTTTATTCTGGTACGAAGGTTCATGTTCAAGTGAACATCTTGTACTCAATGCCTTAGGTTTTATTGGTAAAAAAATGTTGGTTTTGCGTCTAAGAAGATTATGGTGTAGCTTTATTGGCTCAAAGAAAGGTAAGGGTATGACTTTTGTGTATCGAAAAGGTAAAGGCAATGTTCAAAAGCCTTAAAGAGAGAGAAATGTCAAAATTTGGTCTTTGTAGTACTCATGAATATTTTAGGGTAAAACAATCGAGAGATTTTATTTTGGGTTTTAGACATGATAAGAAAGGTCTAATCTTTCTATATGTCAAAAATCCATAACTCTTGAAGAATTAAGAGAATCTGTAATTCATTTGATATTCAAAGAACTAAATATTAAAACTTGTTCAATTATTTAACCTTAGAAAGTAGCATAAGTTCAATTATGATTAAAAATAGTTAAGCACATATTATAGATAGAACAAAAACGAGTCTAAACAAAATAATGATCTTAGTGCAATTGGTAGATACAATGACCCCATCTTTATTCAATTATCCATGTCCCTGAATCCATCAGGTTCTGGATCTTGGGCTTTAATACCTTACAGTTCTCAGCGAAATGTCTGGAGCTTCATATGTGGCTTCAACATGATAACCCTCAAGATATGGGGACTCTTTTCTCATATCATCCTAGAAGGCTTAACCATACAACCAGATGAACAAGCTCCCACCGTACTGATTTCATCTTCTTCTTTTAACTGTTCGAATCTTGCTTCTATTCTTAATGTGGTTAGGACCACTTCATCGAATCCTCTACTGATTAATTCCATGTTTTTATGAATAATGCATAAAAATGAAAGGCATATACAAAATGTAAAGATGCAAATGCAGATGCAAAAATATTGATCCCAATGATGAATATCTTAGAATAATTTTCGCCATAAATAAAAGCCTTCACATTACAAGACAGCCCATTTTACAGACATTCTTTCGCTTGTATGATGAGTCTAAAATGGGTCGATGCTTCGTCTCGGATCTTCATCCTCAAAAATGATTCCCCTCAAGCATTCTATAATCTGACTTTGTTAATGCCTTGGCGGTGCTAAAGTCATTGCGTCACTCCTTAATGGTTAGTGATGGAATGATTATAGATAAGACTCTATTACTGGATTACTCCTCAGATCAACAGATCGTCATTTTATTCTCGAATGTTGCACGATCTTCGAGCTCACGGCTTCATCTCGGATCTTTGTATTTGGAACTGATGCCCCTTAATGCTCTGTAAACTAACTCTGTTGATGCCTCGGTGGTGCTGAAGCCATTGCGTCGCTCCTTGATGACTACTGATGACATAATTATAGATAAGACTCCACTGCTCGATTACTCCTCGAATCAATGGATCAACATTTCAGTCTCAAATGTTGCACAAACTTCGAGCAAGTCTCATTCTGGTACTTTGGACTTCCTTTAGCCCTCGGCGCATGTTTGTATATGCGACTGCTTGATTGAAAACTTTTATCTCTTCTTAAGAAAATTTTCACTCAAATATCCCCTTGCGGATCAACATTCTTGCATTATGTCATGACGATGCAATGCAATGTAAAGAAGAACGAAAAAAAAACACAAACAACAGAAAAGAAATATGTTAGTGCACACAAACAAAAGAAAATAAATTAGTTAGTACAGGTAAGACAATCGACATAGATAAAAATGTTATTCAAAGATGAATATAACACCTACCATGTCATGATATCTACCCATACCTGCTTTATATTAGATAGAATTTCTACCCGAACATGTTTTCTACCCTAAATGATTTATTTTCAAGAAATTGGTCCTAACCGCTTGGTATCTAGTTCGCATGCTATTATTCAACAAAATTTAAAACAAAATGAAAGGTTAAGAAAAGCTCTTCCTTTGTGTACACCTATTTTGGGTACCTACTGACGGACATATGTTCGGTATGTCTATACCTAGGGTGACCGTTCTATGGTTCACTACATGCATGGTTTTGGCTCTAACAAGAAAAGGGTACTCGAATTATCCTCGATGTAGGTGCCCCTTTGGGCTGTCATACCCTCGATCCTCACCCATTACAGGTTTCGAACGAAACGAGTTTAATTTGAGGGGATTCACTACCTTATACTCATACGAGGAATAAATCCCTATGAAAGTATAAGGTATTTATCCCATAGGTTATTTGCTAAAACTCATACGAATAATAAATTCTTACGAGACTAAAGCATTCACCCGACTTATTTGGATCGAAGCTCGGGTCTAGAGCTTATGTTATGCAAATGCACGTGATGTGTGTGAGGAGGAACATTCAAACCTTTAACTCAAAAATCAAAAACGAACAAGGAAAAACTTGATAAAACTTTAACCAAAGCTGAAAAATGAAATAAAACATTAGTACGATAAACACACAAAAATTAGAAAATTTTCAATAAATGGATCATAAGCTAACAATAGACTCGAACTTATAATTTCCACTACAACGACAATATGTAAGCGACTTACAGCCTGACTTTAAAAAAAAATCCCCAACAGAGTCGCCAAGTTGTCATAACCATTTTTTAGAAAAACAATTATATATTATTTTAAAAACGATTATGATTTTAATTTTGAAAATTTGGTCATTTTGAATTGATTTGGATTAAATTTAAAAAGAAGTCACCATCGACCTTTGGGTTAGGCAGGTCGAATACCTAAAAACGTCTTTTAAAATAATTTTAAGGAAAAATCATTTTCAATACAAAAAAATTGGGGTGCGTTCACAAAGATTCGATTTAAAAGGGTTGGGCAGTCGGTTACGTGTAGGGAAGGATTAGCACCACACAATGCCCGAAATTGGTACTGTGTCACTTACACGTCATCTTAAATGGTGGAAAATATGATTCGAATATAAAATTAAAATATGATCCATTTATTAAAATGTAATTAATTTGCTTTGAATTAATTAATGTTAGAGAAAATTCTTTAACTCGAAAAGAGACCTTAAAATAAGCAATCCTCTATCGGGAAAGCTATTTCGACTATTTCTTATCCATAAAGAATATTCCCTCTTTGATAAAATGTGAATCAGATATTGACATTTGGCATAAAATAAAATAAATCGCTATTTAAAAACATGTATTGCATTGTTCAATGTGAAATAAAATGAATTAATTAACTAAAATAAAATCCATTTATTTCAAGTCCCATTTCGTTCGAACGTCGTGTCGGATTGTACCACTTCAATCAAGTGATACTCTCCACGCTCGTTCTATAAATAAGTATTCTTGAAATAATTCGGATAACATTAATATCTAAGGAAATGGAAATAAATACGATTAGAGACATGAGAAATACAATATTTAAAATAAATAGAGTTAAGCGTAATTAGTTACATATGATACAAATGAATATATAACATATAAAATATGTACATACGTAAAGGATTTAAATAAATATAAATAAATATTACAAACCAAAATATAATGATAAAAAAGTAAGTATTTATAATTACAAGAACCAAAATAGCAAAAACATAAACTCAAAGGACTAAAATAGTACAAACATGAATTTAAAGAACTAAAATGGCAAAAATATAAATTTAAAAGGCTAAAATAGTAAAACAGAAACTTAAGGGTCTAAATAGCAAATAAAGACATTTAAAGGACTAAAATAACAAAAATAAAAACTTAAGAGACAAAAAAGTGGAAACAGAAAGTTAAAGGACCAAAATAGCACAAACAAAAATTTAAAGGATTGAATCATAAATACACATAAACCAGAGCTGAAAACGAAAATATTAAACAGTTCAAGTACTATAAATGAAAATAATCCATAAATAATATTTAGGACTAAAATAAAATAACCATAAAAATGGAGGACTAAACAATAATTAAACCAAATATCCAGCAGTGTCTAAAATAAAAGATTTACGAATATAATGGCCAAATTCGAACATCAAAGAAAATATTATAATTCATGAAATCAGTGATTAAATCATAGATATCAAAAGATAAATGCCCAACGTAAAATATCAGAATTTTTATTAATGACCAAAATAACAGATTACAGACGAGGAGAGACATAGACTGTAGTTACCGCACAAGATGAAAACACGTAGAAGACCCCATTGAAACGACGTCGTTTAATGTGTTGTATATAAGCCCAAACGAGATTATTTCAAAGCCATTTCTTCATTTTTCCTATTTTTGCCTGAGAGAGATAGAGAGAAAATTCTCTCAAGGCTTCAACCGAAGCCTAGACTCCGATGGAGCTCCACCGTGTCGGCCTTCGTTGAAGACGACGGCCACCATTTGTCGACGTCGGAGAAGAGAGAGGAAGACTCTATTCGAAGCGTCTTCTCTCCGTGAAGGCTGGTCCAAGCTCAGTTTGGCCTAAAAATGGCTCAAACGCCATAGATCTATTAAGAATCATTCGGCTCCAGCGACCCATGGCTCATCGGCGTTCGACCGAGGTAAGCCACTGTCTTTCTCTTTTCCTTCTTTCTTTTGTATTTTTTCTCTCCGAATCTCTCTTCAAAGCTCCCTCTCTCTCCCCCTCTCTGATTTTTTATTTTATCCTAAACCCCACAAATCTCGATTGTGTTTTAAAGTGAGTTTTAAAGAGTACAAGATCGGCTTACTTGCCTCTCGTTATGTTACTTTCTTGGAGTGACTTGTGAGGTTTCTGCTTTGTTGAATTTTCTTTCTTTTTTTTTATTTTACTTTAAAATTTTCTTTCGAGTGTTATGATTTCAGGATGGGCGACAATAACAAGAAGACACTTACGGCTATCTTAGCCGCACTTGCACGACTCGAGTTGAAATATTTGATGAACTTACCAATACAATGAGAGAACGACAAGAACCACAACTGGATCTACCAAACCAGAATCCAAGACCAAACAATACTGAACTTTTGGTACCCAGGCGAGAACAACCACGTTTCCAAGCACCCGAACTCTTTGCAAAACCAAAGTTCACAATCTCATCTTTCAAAGGAGACAACGATCCGGACAGGTACATCGATTGGGAAGGAAAAATTGATCTCGTATTCTCATACCATGACTGTCCCAAGCTAAACAAGTTCCCCTCATCACCATGCAATTCGAAAGATATGCTCGAACTTGGTGGATGCAAACAAGGAAAAAGATCCAGAACTTCCAGATTCCAACAATCACTTCTTGGACCGACCTCAAACAAACCATGAGGAAACGATTCCTACTGACACATTATACACGAGAAGTTAAACTACGACTACACCAACTTCGACAAGGAGATGCAGTCCTTACTCAATAGGGCTAACATAACCGAAAAAGAAGAGGTCACCGTGTCAAGATTCGTCGTCGGCTTAAACTCAAACATCAATGATCTTCTTGACCTCCATGGGTACAAAAACCTTGAAGATACACTAACAAAGGCAATGACAATCGAAGCACAAATCCAAAGGAGATTCCGATTCAGAGAACATTACCAAGGTAATCCTTCAAATCTTTCCTCATCTTCTACTCCATCTTCTCTAAAAATGCCAAGAGATGACAAACCTGACAAGGAGAAAGAACGACCAGTAAAGAATGACACACTTCTAGCCCCTAAAGATCAAAAAGATAATTTGTGAGGAGGTAGGGAAAGCAAAAAAAAGAAAAAGCTGAGAAAGAGGAAAAGCAAAAGAGGTCACTAGTTACAAAAGCCAAAAGAATAATAACCCATAGGAGATGAGTTAACCTAAATGTAAGAAGAAAAGAGTGACTCAAAATCTATGTGTGAGCACAAAATAATTGAGAGTGAACCTTCTTTACAAATAGCCTTTCATCCTTGTTTGCTTTAGGAAATCAATTGTTTCGATTTCTAACATTAACAAGGATTTGCGTAGTGTGTTTTCATCTTTGTTATATGATTTTTGAGAAGTGTTAGGTGATCCACCTAAAGAATTACCACCTAAAAGAAGAAAACAACACCAAACAATATAATTCAAGGTTCCATCATACCTCGTCAAACATACAATCTCGAAGAAACCAAAGAGTTAGATTTGTTACAAAAAGGCTACATCCAGGAAAGCCTTAGTCGTGACTCCATCTTAATGAAGAAACATGACTTGAACAACTCCACAGGCTTTGTAGTTCATGCACAAGGAATCCATGTAAATGATGAGAAAGTAAAAGCAACACGAGACTGGCCCACACCATCTTCCATCGCCAAGAGTTGTCGAATAGTGCTAGGTGACCCTCCTGACGGGTTACCACCTGAAAGCCCTAATGACTATGCCATATCAATGAAGAGTCACGATTTACGAAAGTCTAAAGGTAAGTATTTTATTACTCATTTTAATGATATTGTAAGGTACTTCTCCTTTTTACAAGGTAAGACTCTTGAAGTTGTCATCCAAACTAAACACAACTTCTTTAAGTGTGCAACAAACCGAGGTAAGCAAAACATAGTAGACAATGTACTACCACAAATGTATACTCCTAAGCATACTACTATTCGTAGAATTGAACATATCAAAGATATATATCACGATAACTCGGATATTTCTAATATTTCTACCCATACTTTTAAATGTGCTTTTAATGAGTTTTATCTTCTATATGAGTTTCCTTGCCAACTAAACAGGTTATACAGTACATAAATCTCCTTCCAAGAATTCTTAATTCATGAACCACACTTAGGAGACTTAAGGGATTACTTTAACAAACCAGTTGACATGGTTTTTAAACTCTCATTCTCGCCACACATGAATAAAACCATGGAGAAATTATCTGAAGCAATCATACAGAAAGCCAACAGTGGTCGGCGCCATGTTGAATTTCAACCTAAACATCAAACTAAAAGATTTGTATGTGAAATAGGATTTCAAGACTACAAGAAATCAATCCCTACAAAGAAGAAACCTCAACTAAAATGCTTAAAGACACATCACATTGATCCTGGTAAATGTTTCACAAGTCTTCTTTTCAACACAACTAATTCTCTTTCTTTTGGATTTTCAGATTCGAGGACGAATCCTTTTGAGGAGTGGGGGAATGATGCATGCAAAAGATTCCATAATACATGCTACTTTGGACTAATGTTTCTACTCAAACCTATTAGAAGAACAAAGTCTCAAGATTCAAAGTATATCTATTCGGTAAGCATAATGTGAATGAATCATTAAACGATTCTAATGTTTCTCCCTTTAATGTTTTAGATTTGAGGTCGAATATTTTTGAAGAAATGGAGGATGATACATGCATCATAAGGCTCACATCAAAGGAAGAAGTAATAACTCTTCCAAATGATCCACTCGTCCAAGCCTTGGAAAAGAAGACCAGAACAACAACACACTTGCGAAGAATTTTTGAATGGGATCATGATCTTATTTGGTCAACATTTCTTCTGGATATACAATTTTGTGTCTCTTATCGTTCTAACGGTTCTTGAATCGCATCAATCCGATATCGGAAACTCAAGATATGGTCTTTTTACAGAAGACAGTGCATGCAGGAAATCCTATACGGGATTAATACGTGATTTTGTAAATATTACGAATTTTCAATATTTATATTGATTATTTGTAATATAATTTAATATAGGATGATGAATTATCTTTTAGGATCATATTTATTTTATTAGGAATTAAGGTTGGGTTAAAACAATATTTTTAGTTATTATTATTTTATTAGGAATTAGAGTTAAGACATGTTTAGTTTATTATTATTTTATTCTTTAGTTATTTAGGACCTTTATAACTCAGCCCCTATATAAAGGAGGCTTCATTCAACTTTGTAAATAAGATTTCTTTGATTAATAATACAACGAGAATTCATTTTTGCAAGTGTTTATTGCCTTGTGCCTTCGAAGCTTCTTCTCCTTGAGTTCTTTCAAGTTCTTGTGAGGGAGATTAATCTTCACACTCCAATTTGCCTTTTCATCGTGACTAGGAGAGTTGGTTAGAGCCATATTATCGTGTTTACCTTTTCATTGTGACTAGGAGGGCTCGATAGGACACTTATCCATTTATTTTCCACAAATCCACCACACCATCAATCATCTTTACCGTTCACCTTTATAAGGGAGATCTTTTGATTTATTGGTTATCTTACTTTATTTTCAATTTCTTTATCTTTTGTTTATCTTATTCTAATCTTTTTTTCTTACCTTATTTCCAGCACTTAAAATAAACTCTAAAAGACCCTAGTTGCTTCCACCACCTTCCCCTATTCATCCCCCTTTGTTCTTCATCGAGTCTAGAGCTTTCTATGTTTGATTCTTCAACAAGAGCAATGTTCATTAACCCGCCACCGCTTCCCTATCAATTAGTATCAGAGCCCTAATGACTATGGTTTGATATCAGATATCTCCTTCTAGTTTGATGTGGGCAGATTGTAATGTGCTTCTCTTTGACTGTACTTTGCAACTTTCTTCACTTTTCTTTTTCTTTGAATTTTCTTCTTTTTCTTTTCTTTCTTTTGCACTCAAAATTTTGATGTAGGAGCCTTTTTCTTTTCTTTTTTTCTTCTTTCTTTTACTTTTTGTTGCAGCCCTTGATTGTCAATCCGACTAAGCTTTGATTATCACTTGATGTAAGGCTAACCAAGCTTCTTCAATGATGGAGAAGTTGGTACCTTGTTGTTTCCCGATCTAGGAGAGACACCAAATGCTACACTTGAATTCAATAAATAATCTGCACAAATAAGAAGAATTGATTAAGTAACTTGATAATTAAGAAATGAAAAGGAAATAGAAATGGATATAAATATTATCAAAGATGAATTGCAAAAGTGTTGTATAATTATCCTTTAAGTGATGATGGAATCAGCCTCCAAATGATGTTGATGGACGTATGCCTTGATGATGATTGAAGGATAACTTAATGGGGAAGAGATGAAGATGGTAATGGAATGTTGATAGAGTTGGCATGAAGGTGATGGACTATAGTGATGGAAAGATAGTATCTTATAAGACTAAGAAGGAACCAATGCTATAAAGGAGCAAAGACTCATTTATTATAAGTCATTATAAGGGATGGTAGTAAGGAATTTGACCCACTAGTTATAAGAACTAGGAACCAGAAGTATCAAGGGATGGAATGACGACACAAACTTAAGAATTAAGTTTGCTTAATCGATATAGTTCTAAAAAGAACTTGAAGAGAGAATAATCTCACAAGGATTTAATTTTATCAAAGGGTTAAGTAAAAAATGATATGCTAAAGCCCTATTTATAGGCTTGCATAAGTTTGGCCGAATAGTTATGTGTCCATTCGGCTAGATACATGACTTTTAATGGAAATACATGTCTTAAAAATGAAAATAGATTATGCTTGGATGAGGGGAAATGTCCTTAGCCGAATGGTCTTCTTGCTATTCATCTTACACTAACTTTGAAACAAGATGATGCTTTGGTAGAATATAGAGAGACCCCTACACTTTGGCGCCCATTTCATCCATACACATGGCACATAGGTGGCATAGGGTGCTTATGGTGTGGCTCCTCCTTGGCGTGAAGATAAGCAGCAAACTATGTATGACTTGGCATCCAACTTGTGTCTATGTGACATGGAATCAATGGGGTAGCAACTAATTATGAAAGGTCACATTTGTGTAAGGCAACATTTCATCATTTAAGCTACTTCTCATGTGTTTGAGCTGAATATGAGCTGGCCATAGATGAAGGACATATAGATGAGTCTTAGGTCAGCTCCTTGTGAGAAGGCACCTTTTGGAATAGCAACTCTTCGTGAAAAGGTACGAATCCACAAAAATCTACCTAGACCATATTTGAAGTGCTCTGTGTGGTGGTGGTGATGGTGTAATTCTCCAGTTGAAATGAGGTCTCTAGCTAGCTCAAAAGTCCAGCTCAAGTGAGCTATGAGCTGGGGGTACAGCTGGCAACTTTGTCCCAAAATGTTCTTGAGTTTTCTCGGAGTTGTCCTAGTCAAGTTCCCGTAGCTCTTGGACTCCAATACTAGCTTTAAGTTAGCTCCCATCATGTGGCCGCCTATACACCTACAAAAGAAAGTATAATATATAAGCTAAGTATTAAAAGTAAATAACTTATAATATAAAGATGTGAACTATAAATTATAATAATAACTCATGCATCATATGATAATGAATGAATATTATTATTATAACTATAGATTATATGCTTGAATATCAATCAATGATGCAAACCATAGGGCATAATGATTGAATACACATGTTATGATAATTCAAGTATAATATGCCAATGTATGCTCATAATAATATATAATGCATAAATGAGTAAATATTAGATATAGTAAGGTATAACCTTAGAACCAGCTTTGAATAACATCCATGGTGTGATCAAGTCATGGAGAAAATTAGAGCTAGACATGATCGCATCACGTCTCATCCAACTCCAAGCCCAAGAAAGAGAAGTTCATGATCGACGCCTCGAGAAAGATCAATAGTGTCAACAACAGGCTAGCGGTAGTGGATATGAAGCTCGACTCCAAGCCTGGGTATTTGAAGACGTTTACAATTGGTGCTGTTTTCAATGGCGTCAGTAGTGTTTCAACTTTTGCCTAATATTTCTGAGGGTATTTCCCTGATCTGGTCTTCTAATAAGACTGCTGTCAAGCCTCCTTCTTCCCCTTAAATGTGAGGAATTTTATTCGAATGACAAAAAGAACTATTCTAACACCTTTTCCCCAATATATACCAATCTAGCACGGTTTCTTAAAGTGAGGTAAGTAGGAACGTTTCACAAAATGTGTCTTGTTTATGTGGCTGGAATACTCATTTTATAGGGAGAGCTTTCCTCGGGTTTAGTTGTTGTTATAGTATAGGAAAGAGTCACATCCTATATGAAGAGTCTCTTGAAAGCTCAATTCCCATGATTGCCTTCAAATTTTAAATTGAAAATATCATGTAGGAAATTTTTTATTTCATGATATAGTTTTTTTTTGTATTTTCTATTAATAATTTATTTTTTACTCTTAAAATTTTATGAGTTCACATCCTAACACAAAATTATGTATTTGTCTTTATCTTAATTTTTAATTTGTTAATTAAGTTCCATTAAATTTAACGATAGTCCAGTGGATTTAAAAATTAAAATTCATCCTATAACGTAAATTAAAATTTAGTGAAAATCACTCGACAATGTTAACAATTGGTCCCTAACATTTTAAAATATAAAATTAGTTTTTTAAAATCCAAGGACTATAGGGGCTGGACACAGAATTAAACCAAAAATATTTATACTTTATAAGACACATAAAAGAGACAAATAATTATACAAATCGTCAAAAATTTTAAACACTCGTATAAATATGACAAATTAAATATTCTATATTACTCCTCCAAAAATTGAAATTAATAAGATTTTTTTTCTTTTTTGTTACTTCTGTATATATAATTCACAATTAGATCTAATATTTTCCTTCTGTGATATTTAAACAAATGAATTTTCATTAAGTCAAATATTTTGTTGGTAATTGATCAAGTGTTAAAGAACTCATTTTTAATATCTAATTTTTTTTATAATTATAATACTAATTGAAATATTTTATAAAGGATATCAAATTGGCAATTTAAAATCGGAAGGCTCATCCTGGGAAATAAGCTTTCAGGGAAGGCTCTCCCTGTAGGACACGCCTCCCTCTTGTACTGCTACATTAGCCAAATCTGGAGAAAGCTCTTCATGTGAAATAAGCCTCCAACCAAATGGGCAAAGCTCGTTTTGTGAAACTTGCCTCCTTGCCTCGATTTAAGAAAGAGCACTAATTTGGTACATATTGGGGAAAGAGTGCTAGAATGGTTTCTTTTGGTAATATTAAGATAAGATTACCATAAACGTGGTTAGGTTAAGTTTTCTAGATAGATTTTTTTATCTAACTTATGGTGGTTTGGGAGTCTTCTTCGATGGTCCCTACTCTTTGATCCAATGGACTTTAAACTTATCCGACGTAAAGCTAACATGGTTATGAATATTTTTGACGAAGCCCAATGAAAATAACCCTGGACAAACTACTGTCTTTGATTCTATGCTGTCACAAGGGGAATAACTACTGCAACGGACATTTTGGGTCTCCCTTATATTCTTCTGGGACATGGATAACTCCCTCTTTTAGGCTTCTTTATTATCCAAGAAGAAAAAAAAGAAAAAAAGGATGAGAAGGAGGTATTTTATACGTGAGTGTTACATTGGGATTTTTCAAATTTTGTATTATTTTATTTTTTAATTGTCAACTTAGACTTCCGTTAATGGGTCAACGAAAGTTAATGATCGAGGGGCTTAAACCAAGTGACCCGATAACATAAGGAAAAAAACTAACTTAATTTTTAAATCGGTAACCAAAATCGATCATACCAAAAAAAGAGACTATACGTATAATTTACCCTTTATTATATTATTGGTTAGTGAAGGATGTTTTGAGTCTTTTTGAAAATATTGGTGATTCAGCGTTCATTGTTGAATGGTTTAGAGTATTTAGAACAACTACTACGTTATAATAACCTTAACTTAATAAAAAAATATAAAATTAATTAGTTGATTTGTTTAACATTATGGCATCCTTGTTATAATAAATTTTAAAAATTATGAATATATAGGTCAAATATATAGATTTCAAACATAAATTTAAAAAACATAAAGAACCAATAATTCAAATACATAATTATGTATGCTACACAACTATAAATTCGAGCAAAGTTTGATGAATGCTAAGGCAAACGTGATTGAATTCAAGGACTTCAAGAATGGAAAACATCCCTATAATAGGTCAAATCTAGGACCTAAAGGTGGAATTTCCAAAAAAGAAGAATTTCCAAAAAGGAAGAGTTCCAAAGAAAATCCTACAACCGTGGAAAAATGGGGCACAAGTCTACTAAATGTAGACAACCAAAGAAATTCAAAGTTCATGTGCAAATGTTGTGGAAGGAATTTTCAAGACATAGATCTATGTGTTGTGATATCTGAAGTCAACTTGGTTGACTCTAACCCAAGAGAATGGTGGCTTGATATTGGAGCCAAACATCATAGTTGTTACGATAAGGATTCATTTTCTAAGTTGATACCTTGTGACAATGGGGAGAAGCTCTACATGAACAATGTTGCGACTTCCAATATCAAGGGGAATGGTACTGTGGTTTTAAAGATAACTTCTGGCAAAGAACTCAAGCTGAAAATGTCTTGCATATTCCTGACGTACGAAAGAATCTTGTATCTAATATGTTCTTAAGTGTTCACGGCTTTAGGGTGGTGTTTGAATCCCAAAAGTTGATTACGTCTAAAGGGGAATGTTTGTTAGCTGAGGGTTTGTATCCAATGATATGTGGAAACTAAATACAATCTTTGTAAAAGCCAAAAGCATGAATAAGAATATCAGTTCTTCTGTTTATTTGGTTGAGTCATTTAATTTATGGCATGGTAGACTTAGACATGTTAATTATGATACCTTGCGTAGGCTAATTAATTTGGAGCACATCCCTTCGTTTCACATCAATTATAAACATACATGTGAAAAATGTGCTGAAGCAAAATTAACAAGATCATCGGTTCAAAAAATTGAACAAAATAATAAACCTCTTGATTTAATGCATAGCGATGTTTGTGACTTAAAATTAGTACAAATGAGGGAAGGGAATAAATATTTTATTACCTTCATTGAAAATAACAAGAAGTGTTGTCATGTTTATTTGCTTAAAAGAAAATATGGATATATAGAGAAATTTTTAAACTCTATAAGCATGAAGTCAAAAACCTACTTAATAAAAAGATTAAGATGGTAAGAAGTGATGAGGGTGGTGAATACTTTGAACCATTTGGTGAATTTTATTTACAACACAATATTGTCACGAAGTAACTCTACCCTATTCTCTTCAATCTAATATAGTATCCAAACGTAAAATAGACTCTAAAAGAAATTATGAACACTTTGTTAAGAAGCTCTGGGTTATCATAGAACATGTGGGGAAAATCTGGTCTTTCAGCAAATTGCCTTTACAATAAGGTACCCAAGAAGAAAATGACAAGACACCATATGAGTTTTGGAAAGGGCGAAAACCTTTATACAAATACTTGAAAATGTAGCAGGTATATTGCCAAGGTAATTGCCTCACCACCAAAGTAAATAAAAATAAGTTCTAAAACTGTTGATTGCATTTTCATTGGCTATGCAGGACATAACAATGCATATTGGTTTCATGTGTATGTATCAAAGAATCATGAGATTCATAATAACATGATAATGGAATCAGAGAATGATTCATTCTTTAAAGATGTATTCCCTTACAAGTCTAGGGTGGTTGATCATAGTTCAATAAAACGTACCTTAGACATGAGGATAGTTCAGATGATCAATAATAGACTGAAACTGAAATAGAGCTAAAAAGGAGCAAACAAATTAGAGTGGAAAGATCCTTTGGATCAGATTTCCTAACTTATATGCTAGAGACTAAACCTCAAACGTATAATGATGCTATATGATCTTCAGAAGATACCTTATGAAAGGAAGCCATTAAAAGTGAGATCAATTCCATCAGGCAAAATCATACATGAAAATTAGTGGATCATCCTCCGGGAATGAAACCACTAAGTTTGAAATGAATTTTCAAATGGAAAATAAAATCAGATGAAACAATTAATAAGTATAAGGCTAGATTGGTAATAAAAGATTACCGACAAATAGAAGGCCTTATTTTGATATCGATCAATTCCATCAGGCAAAATCATACATGAAAATTAGTGGATCATCCTCCGGGAATGAAACCACTAAGTTTGAAATGAATTTTCAAATGGAAAATAAAAGCAGATGAAACAATTAATAAGTATAAGGCTAGATTGGTAATAAAAGATTACCGACAAATAGAAGGCCTTGATTATTTTGATACATAATCTCATGTATCAAGAGTAATATATCCATAAGAATGATACTTTCAATTGTTGTTTTACAAAATCTAGAAGTACATCAAATGAATGTTGAAACTGCTTTTCTAAATACAGATCTTGATGAAGAAATATACATTGAACAACCTGAAAGTTATGTAGTTTCAAGACAAGAAAGAAAAGTATGTTAATTGGTGAAATCTTTGTATGGACTTAAACAAGCACCAAAACAATGGCATAAGAAGTTTGATAATGTCATGATGAAAAACGGTTTCAAGATAAATGAGTGTGATAAGTGTGTATATGTAAAAAAACATAGGATATGTGATTCTATGTTTATATGTTTATGACATACTCATTGTTGGAAGTAACAATGAAATGGTAAAAAGATATGTAAAATTAAAGATTTGACATGAAAGATATAGGATTGACCGACACGATTTTGGGCATCCAAATTAAAAGGTCATTTGAAGGCCTCATACTGACTCGGTCAGACTATATGGATAAGATTATTGAAAATTTTAACAAGGATGATTCTGGAACTCTGATATATTCTTGTTCACGTTTTTCTAAAAACCACGGTGAAAGTGTTCATCAAGTGGAATATGCAAGGGTTATATAGGTAGTGTAATGTATCTTATGAGCATTTTACTTTGATTATTTTAAGTATATCTACAAGCAACTCAGGAAAAGACCACTGGAAAAGCGATAATGAGGAAATTGAGTTATCTCAGATATACTCAAAGACTATGGATTGAATTATTCCAAAGAACCTATCGTCCTAGAAGGATACTCTGATGTCAGTTGGATATCGGATATCCAAGATACCAAAAGTACAAGTAGATATATTCACTTTGGGATGAAGAGTTGTGTTATGGAAATCCTCAAGACAAACGATTATAACTAGATTCACAATGGAATCTGAGTTTGTAGTTCTAGATAAGTCTGGAGAAGAAGTATAATGGCTTCGATATTTTCTTGAGGATATACTTCAATGGCCAAAAACTTATGCCCACAGTATGCATATACTATGACAACCAAGCAACAATTGCTAGAGCACAGAATTTCATATGTAAAGATAAATCGAGACATATGCGTTATCGACACAATACTGTTACACAACTAATCTAAAATGGAGCTATCTCTATTGATTTTGTATGATCAAAAGATAACACGCGGATTTACTAACTAAAGGTTAAATCGAGATCAAGTTGAGAAAACATCCAAAGGAATGAGACTAAAGACCATGGAAATTAAAGGTTTTATGTGAAGGAAAACCCTACCTTGTTGATAAGAGATCCCTAGATCTAGGTTCAAAGGGACAACCTAATTACATAAACCATGTGTGGTCACTGTGGGGTTGTCTTATACCAAGTTTATTCCTATGATGTAAACGATGATCAAATTTGTATAGGCTAAGCAAGGCTTTTAATGACCATTGTATGTGTCGATGAGTCGAACAACATAAGTCACCTATGTGAGAGTGAAATGGGGCTGCTTTAAGGAGACTATAGGGCATAGTTATTTCAAACTCTAGCAGAACCATGTGATGTTCACAGCTGTATGGGCATACCCATGAGAACAAATATACTTCTCAAAAGATAATTGTTGGAAGTATATCATCGTTTACACAAATGGCAGAATAGTTAAAGGACATCACATCTACTGATTAGCCAGTAAAGTAAATATATTGTTACAAGGAAAGGTTCATAGGAGGACACCTACCTATCCTTTGTAACTATCATTCGTAGGGTCTATCACCACATCGAGTCAAGATGTTTTGATAAAATCATCAATTTCATTCATGGAGGGGATTGTTGGGAAAAAATATGATAAATTGAAAACTTTAAGACATATTTTCTAAGTGTAAAGATAGAGAATCGAATAATGAATTTACTGATTCATATTTTACCGTGTGAAATATTTACAACGATATCTCATATACTCAAAACGGTTGAGTGATGAATGAGAAATTGATGTTCAAAGTAGGGTACATTTGAATTGTGTTGAATAAGGAAAATGAGAAAAATCTAGATCCCACATTGGTGGGATATCAAGCAAGGAAATGGTTTTTATGCACAAAACAACTTACTATTCATTAAATGAATGTGGTTGAAAATGTGCCTCGTGCACAAGAGTTGGGTTGCAAACCGAAGCCCGTTGAACCCCTCGGGTTGGGGGCATACCCGCATGATGTGGGCAACGTGAATGTCCGAACCGATCGGGCCCTTCGGGGACATGCGGATATTTTACCCGCTACCTTTTCTCTTTTTTTTTCGTTGATAGTCTCTAGCAAGATTTGGTTCGTGATCTCGCCAGTTGTGCTACTGTTCGCTGATCATATCGTTGTTGTATAATGGGAGACAGACAACCAAGACATCTCGAACACCAAGGTGTGGCTAGAAATCTATCTTAAGAAAACTGTGTAATTGCTCAACCAGTTAATTTTTGGGTTCTCTATTCTAAACTGTATCTTTTCATTATTAATAAAAAATATTATTTAATTTTTCTTTTGGTTTCAGATTGTTATTTTGTAACATTTTTAATAAAAAAGGTTTAGGCACTAAAACGAATCAAAATTGATAGTTTAAGTATTAAATTAGTAATATACCTTTTTAATTTATTAGTTTGCAACTTTTCAACACATATTTGACAAGGAAAAATTTCAAATATTATATTGGGAAAAAATAATTCTCCGAATAATGTTTGAATCGAATTATTTCATGGAATAGGGCGAACGCAAGATAATCGTGTAGTCTTGGTTAGGGGTGAGCATTTAATCGAATCGAGTCAAAAAAATTGAGTTATTTGAGTTGACGAGTCGTATTTTACAACTCAAACTTAACTTGAAATTTTCTCGAGTCCAAAGAATTCGACGAGTTATCGAGTTATTCTAATTTATATATTATATATTATGGCAATGATTTGTTTCAATTTTTTACTTTCTCTAACCATATAAGATATATATATTATATTATTTTCACATTTTAATGATTTTTAATATATAAATACAATCTAAATTTATAAAATATATTCATAATTTTATATTACAAAGAAATTATTTTGAGGGTAAAATGTCGATGAGAGTATAAAGGATTCGAGGAATTGATGGGAAGAAAGAATTTGCAAACAATTGTAGCTGAAAGGCCAAATTGAGTAAAATGCAAAGTTAAGAGACAAAAAAGAGAGAGAGAGAGAGAGAGAGTACATTTTTAGTAAAATGTACAAATTGAAGTTAGATAGGTATTCTATTGTGGTATATGAGCATGTGGTTCAAATTTGGTAAAAAAATGGACTTAAAATAAAGTATGAATTGAATAAATAAGGAAGTTATGAAAAAATGAGGGACTAAAATGAAATCTAAAAAAATATTATCAAAAAGAATAATTGAAAGTACATATGTATTCTACGATGTTTTAGGAGCATGTGGTCAAAATTTAATAAATAAAATGGACTTAAAATGAAGGAAGAATTGAAAGAATAATGAAATCAATGACTAAATTGTAAAACTGTCAAAATTCTTAATATGATTTTCATTTTTTCAAGCAGCTCTAAATTTCAAATTTTCGACTAGAAGACCGAATTTATAATTCGAGTTGACTCGGATTACTCGAATAACTTGAAATAAAAAAGAAATCAATTTTTCTAATCGAGCTTTACTCACCTCTAAGTGTCACGCTGCACTCCCTTTTAAGTAAAAAGGTTTGTCGTTTGCAACAACATGTATTAATTCCAAAGCATTATCTGAAAAATATGCATGAAAAAAATACATGAAAATGCATGATAAAAATGCGTTGTAAAAATCCGTGAAAATGCATGGTAAATCAAATGTCCACGTGCATGAAATTTTGGAGCACAGTGACTTGCATGAAAAAGGTGGGTGTAGCATGGTATTCCATCCATGCAAGTTAGGGTTAAATGTATTAACTAAATGGGTCTTAGTGTGTACTGTAACAAAATATATTATTCAAGCAAATAATTCTAGTTGATCATTACTCGAATAATTTTTTATATATATTAATATCAAAAAAATTTTGAACTAGATTCACCAATTTCATCTGCATGGAAAACAAAATTCTTGGGATTAATAAAGAAAATATAAAAAAATAAAGAAAGATAAATTACTCTTAGTTGTCCCTAAGGCCTAAATTATAATTAAATATTATTTTATTGTTATTTTTTTTAAATTGTAAAACGATCATTAAATTTAACAAATTTTATAACATGATCATTGTAGTTAAAAAGAGTGTTGTTCTTCCTATATATTTCGAGTTTAAGTAACTACGTTTAAAGAGTGTATGACATCGAAGATTATAAAAAAACTTTGAACAAATAATATATGATAACCACTTTTTATATATTTATGAAGAATTCAGCCACATAATAAGCGATGGAAATATGTATTCTTTCAGCGAGCCATTGCCTCGTAAATATTTTATTACTAAAAAGTATATAAAAATAAATATTTATTAAAACCTTTAAATTTTAATTTATTTTAATTTTTTCCTTTTAATTTTATTGTTAATTATATTTTCCCCGAATTTAGATAGTTATATGACTCCCTCCATTCCCAACAGATCAGACTTGAACAACCTTCTATTTGGGTGCAATAATGCCCATTTCATATTTCCCTGCATGGAAGCTTCCTTCAACGGCTCGAAGGAGCCTGGTCAGCTAAATCGAATACCATAAGGGTGCATTTGGATGAGGGATTGTGAGATTACCGGGAGAATTATTTTTCCGGAATGTGATTCTCCCGTTTAGATTGCAAAGATTCTAAACCCCCGGTAATAAGTCATTCCTAACAGTGGTATTTTGAGAGCTTATTACCGGGAATGTGATTCCCCCAAATCCCTTAGGTATTTGTCATTTCCCTGCATTTTGGACTAAAATATCCTTAAAACAATTTTTTTCTTCAAAAATATCCTTCTTCAGTCGTTGAATAAAAAAATTCTACGAAGGTTAAATTACAAATTTAGCCTTAAACTATTTTGTATTAAGAAAAAAAGTTCATAATTAGAATTTTATATGAAGTTTAGGGGTTAAAATAAAATTAAACCCTTTTATTAAACCTATTTATCTTTTAAATTTTATAAAAAAAATTATATACATTTTATGAATTTAAATTTTTTAAAGAAAATAGAAAAATTAAAAATAGAAAAATTATATGTTTTCTATAATCTTTTATACAAATATTTTCATTTGAATATTTAGAATTCAATTTGTTAAAAAAATAAATATATAATAAGGACAATATAGTAAAATATACATTACATTAATATTTTATTCATTTAACCAAATATTGTAATCTTATATCCATGCTAAACGAACCAATCACAATAATACAATATTCCCAGTAAAATGTTAGGTAATGTTACATTAATATAATTCTATTATCGGAAGTAATGTTATATTTTATGAATTTGAATATTTAGAATTCATTTGTTAAAAAAATAAATATAATAAGGACAATAGTAAAATATACATTTAATATTTTTTTTATTGTAATTTTATATCCATGCTAAACGAACCAATCACAATAATATATCCCAGTAAAATGTTAGGTAATGTTACATTAATATAATTCTATTATCGGAAGTAATGTTATATTTTATGAAACAAACGTATATAACAGTGGGTTGTTTATCCTTCCTGCTTTTATCAGAAGCTCCTTTTCGACAGACTTTCCTTTATTCACAACGGGGGACGCATATGGTTTCCTTGCAGTCCTTGTACCTTCCACCATATTCTGTTCACTCTGCACCGGGTTTTCCTCACGATCCATCATTGCAAGGGCCTCAAACCGCGAGCCACCAGTATGGCTACCATTCTCAGCAATGCTCTTACTATTTGTAGGCACTTTTCTTCTCCAATGCAAGCCAGCCTTCTTCTTCCTTTGAACCAGTTGCATCCACGGCTTATTTAGATATGTATTAATCTTATATATCGTGTCAAACAATATTGATAAACTTCTTATAAAAAATATTTTATTTCATTTTATATTCTCTAGCTTTCCACGTGTCCATCTGGAATTCTCTACTTCTCTTATACAAGGTCATCCTTAAATCCAATATTGGCCGTTGAATCTCATCAACTGCCCCACATTAAATCAGCTTTGCACGTACCTCTATAAGTTGATGCGAATTTCACAATTTTTTCTGAAAAGAAAGAAAAAGAAAATTCTAGCAACAATCATAGCTGAAGAAGATGGCAAGCATAGGTATTTCCATTTTTATTCCTTTTTTTTTCTTGTTTTGATTGTATTTTCTATGATTGAAATAGTTAAGATTATTGTTTTCGAATTTTTAAAAAAAAATATATATTTTAATTTTTAGGATGTAGAGTTTGAGAACAATGAACTGAAGAACTTAGGATTCGTGAGAGTGGCTGCGATCGCACCCTGGTTTACGTTTCGTACCTTTACGAGTTCGCCAAACAGAACTCCGGCCCGTTGAGATAACCGTCGAAACCATCGAGGGTGCTGTTACGACCGCCGTTAGTCCCGTATACGAGAGATTTAAGAATGTTCCTGATCTTCTTCTCGTCTTTCTGGATAAGAAGGTAATTCGGTTCTTTCATAATTCCTTGTTTTGGATCTAAAGTGTTTATGGAATTCACTTTTTTTTTCTCTTGTTTAATTTCATCTAGTAATTGAATGATTGAATTTAGTAGCTAGATGTTTTTAACATAATTTAGTTTGTGGTTGAGTATGAAAATTAAACTTTATTTTTAATAAGTAAATGAATCTGATATAATCGAATGAGTTTTAAATCGAGCTTAAATTTTAAAAATAAAATTCAATCAAGTTTAATTGAGTTTCGATCTTTGAGGTACGAATTTTGAGTTGAATTCAAACTTCTTAGAACTTCAGTTCAATTTGGCTTGATTAAGCTTAGTATCAAACCTTAGTTGAAACTAAATTTCGAAGCTGTAAAAGGAAGTGTGCACCAATCTGCTCCCGACTCTGAAACGAGATTCCTTAAAATAACTGCAGGTAGATGAGGCTTCACATGATTCGGAAATGAAATTCGGTCAAGCTTGATTCGAATTTTAAGTCGAATTTGAATTTTAGTACTTCAGCTCGGGTCGATTATGCTCTTAATAGTAAATCTCAGCTAAAACGAGATAAATTAAAAAAAATTGCAGGTAGATGAGGCTTCACAGAGATTTGAGGATCATGTTCCAGCAAAAGCGAAGCAAGTGATTTACCAAGTCCAAGATTTGCTTCACAAGACAGCACAACATGCTCGGAAGCTGGGCGACTAGGCTCGAACCAATGGACCACGACGAGGGGTGCACTACGCCGTGGGACAGTACAAGCAGCTCGTTGTGGTATGCTCAGCCAAGTTGTGGGTTAAACTGAATCACAGCTCCACTTTCCACTTGATGGCCGAGAAGGTTGTTCCGACGGCGGCAAATTTGTCCGGTAAGTATAACGGTTTCGTTAATGACATGAGTGGGAAATGGTATCCTTTGTTTGGATATCTGCGTTGATACCCGTTGATGAGTTGAGTAAGCAAATTAAGGAAGCCGAAGCAAAGGAAAAGAACATTTAGATGATGATAAATCAGATTCTACTGAGCAAATGAAGAAAAAGAACATTTAGATGATGATAAATCACATTCTACTGAAGCAAAGGGAAAAGAACATTTAGATGATAAATTAGATTCTACTTCTGATTCAGATTAGGAGTTCAATGTTTCTTATTTGAAAAATAGAAAGCTATTTAATTTTGTGGGGGGGTTTTTTGTTGTGTTGGTAGAGGCAATGCCAAGTTTGCCATTTTAAATTGGGTGTTTGTTTAAACTCTTTGCTTATGAATATGAGTATAATATGTATAATATACACGAAAAGTTATATATATACTAAATACAATGATATATTATCTATTTAATTATTAAATTATGGATTTCATTCCATTTGATTATTGAATTATTTTTCTTAATGGATTATTAACATTTCATTTTAGTGTTAATCAAGTGTGTATCATTAAATCACTAATTTCAATTTATTGTAGGGTAAACTATGTGGATAATACCTTGTGTTTTCGGTTTGATAGATCTTGATTACCAGTTTAGAAAATAGTTGTTTAACTTTAATCTCTCAATTATTAACTGTCGTTAAATTTTAACGAAAATACTAGGTGACAATTAAGAAGTTAAAACACGTGTAACATGTTTTCTTTTTCTTTTTCTTTTTTCGCCATTAAAGCTGTCATTCAACATCTTGTTAAGAAAATTTGCCGATGAATGTTGTTTAGCATTCTCCAAAATCCAAACCTAATGGTCTAAACCCAAAACCCTAAGATCCATTTTCCAATTCTACATCATGTGAAATAATTTAACTCTTAAAATAGTTTGGTTTTCATCGGTTTTTGCTTTCTTGTCAGAAAGGTTCAATCTTTTAAAAGAAAAATATATCGTAAAGAAGAAAAATAAAAAGTTTTTTTTATCACTAAGAGAGATGACAGTATTGCGATGACTGATTCACACATTGGCTACAATCAAGTGTGGCCATCAGGTTTCGATATCACCCAACTAATGAAGAGTTGGTTCTTTATTATTTAAAGCCAAAATCTGTAGAAGAAAGCTCAAGCTTGATATCACAAGAGAGACTGATGTTTACAAGTGGGATCCTGAGTTGTTGTCTAGTAAAATTTTTCTCCCTCTGGAATTTTCTACTGTTGATGAGGATCGTCTCATCCAACTCCAAGCCCAAGAAAGACAAGTTCATGATTGACACCTCGAGAAAGATCAACAGTGTCAACAACAGGCTAGCGGTAGTGGATATAAATCTCGACTCCAAGCCTGGTTATTTGGAGACGTTTGCAATTGGGGCTGCTTTCAATGGTGTCAACAGTGTTTTGGCTTTTGCCTAATGTTTCTGAGGGTATTGCCCTGATCTGATCTTCTGTTAGGACGGCTATCAATTCGCCTTCTTCTCCTTAAATGTGGGGAATTTTATCCGAATGACAAAAAAGAACACTATTCTAACACTTTTTCCGCAATATATACCAAACTAGCACGGTTTCTTAAAGTGAGGTAAATAGGCACGTTTCACAAAATGAGTCTTGTTTATATGGCTGAAAGACTCATTTTACAGGGAGAGCTTTCCTCGAGTTTAGCTATTGTTACAGTATAGGAGAGAGGCACATCCTATAAGGGAGTCTCTTGAAAGCTCAATTCCCATGACAGCCTTCCAATTTTAAATTGACAATATCATGTAGGAATTTTTTTATTTTACTAGGATAATTTTTTATGATATAGTTTTTTTTTCTATTAATAATTTATTTTTGTTTCTTAAAATTTTATGAGTTCACATCCTAACATAAAATTATGTATTTATCTCCATCTTAATTTTAAATTTGTTAATTAAGTTCCATTAAATTTAACGATAGTCCAATGGATTTAAAAATTAAAATTCATCCGATAAATATAAATTTAAATTTAATGAAAATCACTCGACAATGTTATAAATTGGTCCCTAACTTTTTAAATTATAATTTTTTTTTAAATCTAAGGACTATAGGGGTTGAAGGAAGAATTAAACCAAAAATATTACTACTTTATAAGGCGTATTTACCTAAAAATCATTCAGCTTTTTTTTTATTTACGTGTCAGACATCGTTAGAGAAAATTTTACGAATCTAACACTCATTGCATAAAGCTACGGATGAGCATCATCCGCGCCTCTCTAGGATGGGTGTTAGATTCGTAAATTTGCTCACCTTTCTGTGAAGGGTGTTAGATTCATAAATTCTTTTAAAATGGTGCCTAACAGGTAATTAATTTTGTTAGGTTAATTTTTGTGTAAAAACGCCATGAAATATTAAGGAAGTAACTATGTTTTGTTTGTTGGGAATAAATAAAATTTAATTAGCTAATCATTTTCATTTCTTGTCTTCTGAAAAATTAAGTCCTATGACCATAAATTATTAAAATAATGACTCAATTATCAAAATAAAACTAATTAAAAGTATAATAATAAAAAATAATTTTTTTGAAAAATAAATGATGAAAATAAAACATATTAAAATATTTGGTATAATTATAACTCATGTATTTTTAATTATTATATAAAAAATCAATTATAAATTATGATAAAATATTTTTCGTTATTATCATCATCATCGACCAATTAATGGAGTATATATATGAGTTATAATTTAAATTAATCATTTATTATGCTATTATTCAAATTAATTAAGAAAATTATGGTAAATATTTCTAAAAGAAAAGTATAAATACATAAATGAAAATCTAAATATTTTCATTTCTTTTGTGTTACTCTCTAAAGTAACAAAATTCAATAAAAAAAGAAAAGAAGGTAAAGCTAAAAAAGTATCACCTATATATTTAAAATATTCTTTTTAATTTTAATTTTAAAAAATATATAAAATAAATATTAAATTCTAATTTGATTAAAAATGAATACACATTATTAATTGTTGTTAAAAAATAATAATTAATGAATAATAATTCATTTGATCCCTCAATTATAATTAAAATTTTATTTTAATATTTTTTTATATTTTTAAACAATTAATTTTAAAAGTCAATAAATTTTTATGTAAAAATGTCAACTTTATTTCATTTTTGGTGTGCAAAAAAACTTTATGCATTAAAATTTTTAAATCTTTTTGTGCAAATTATTTTATAACTCGACAAATTTTAGTTTTTGCATGAAATTACAAAATACAGTTATGTCTACCAATTACCACTTGTCATTTTCTAATGCCATTTTGACCCTTTCAAAATCCTATACGTATAATCTAATATAGAAAAACTTTGAGGGTAAGTAATTTAAAATATGAATAATTTTATAAAAGTTTTATAACTAGTATTTCTTTTACAAAATGATGATGATGATGATGATAATAAGAAATATTTATAATTTTAAAAAATTAAAAATTTCATATATTTTTGAAAAATTTCTTAACTTTTAAAATTAATTGTTTAAAAATATAAAAAATATTAAAATAAACTTTTAATTATAATTGAGGGATCAAATGAATTATTATTCAATAATTATTATTTTTTAACAATAGTTAATAACGTTTATTCATTTTTAACAAAATTAGAATTTAATATTTATTTTATATTTTTTAAAATTAATATTAGAAAGAATATTTTAAATATATAGGTGATATTATTTTAGCTTTACCTTCTTTTTTTTATTGAATTTTGTTACAAGTTAAAGAGTATCACAAAAGAAATGAAAATCTTTAGATTTTTATGTATTTATTTATACTTTTCTTTTAAAAACATTTTACCATAATTTTTCTTAATTAATTTCAATAATAGTGGAATAAATGATTAATTTGAATTATAACTCATATATATACTCCATTAATTGGTCGTTGATGATGATAAAAACGAAAAATATTTTATCATAATTTATAATTGTTTTTTAAGATAATAATTGAAAATACATGAGTTATAATTATACCAGATATTTTAATATGTTTTATTTTCATCATTTATTTTTTTTCAAAAAATTATTTTTTATTATTATATTTTTAATTCGTTTTATTTTGATAATTGAGTCGTTATTTTAATAATTTATGATCTTAAGACTTAATTTTTCAGAAGACAAAAAATGAAAATTATTAGGTAATTAAATTTTATTTTTCCCAACAAACAAAACACAATTATTTCCTTAATACTTCATGTCGTTTTTACATAAAAATCACCGTAACATAAATTAATTACCTGTTAGACACCGTTTTAAAAAAATTACGAATCTAGAAACCGTCCCAGAAATACGCAGATTGTCATCCGCGCTTTACGCTGATGTGGCACCACGTGGGGCTGCAAAGGGTGCTAAATCCGTAAAATTTTCTCTAACGGTTTCTAACACGTAAATAAAAAACCTAGGTGAATTTTCGGTAAATATGCCACTTTATAAGACACATAAAAGAGAAAAATAATAATAAATAATTATAAAAATTGTCATAAATTTTAAGCACCCGTATAAATATGACAAATTAAATCTTATATATTACTCCTCCAAATATTGAAATTAAAACTATTTAAGATTTTTCTTTTCTTTTCTGTTACTTTTGTATATATAATTCACAATTAGATCTAATATTTTCCTTCAATGATATTTAAACAAATCAATTTTCATTAAGTCAAATATTTTTTTGGTAATTGATCACGTGTTAAAGAATACATTTTAATAACTAATTTTTTTAATTATAATACAAATTGAAATATTTTATAAAGGATATCAAATTGATGATTTAAAATCGGAAGGCTCGTCCTGGGAAATAAGCTTTCAGGGAAGGTTCTCCCTGTAGGACGCGCCTCCCTCTTGTACTGCCAAATCCGGAGAAAGCTCTCCATGTGAAATGAGCCTCCAACCACGTAGGCAAAGCTCGTTTTGTGAAACTTGCTTCCTTGCCTCGATTTAAGAAAGAACACTAATTTGGTACAATTTGGAGAAAGAGTGCTAGAATATTTTTTTGTGATATTAGGAAAAGATTACCTTAAACATGGTTAGGTTAAGTTTTCTAGATAGAGTTTTTTTTATCTAACTTATGGTGGTTTGGGATTCGACTTCGATGGTCCCTACTATTTTATCTAATGGACTTTAAACTTATCCAACGTAAAGCTAACATGGTTATGGATTTTTTGACGAAGACCAATGAAAATAAACCTGGACAAACTACTGTCTTTGTTTCTTCGATGTCACAAGTGGAAGAACTCCTACAACAGACATTTTGGGCCTCCCTTATGTTCTTCTGGGACAAGCCTAGCTCCCTCTTTTAGGCTTTTTTTTAACCAAGAAGAGGAAAAGGAAAAAGGTGGAGGAGGAGGTATTTTTATACGTGAGTGTTACATTGAGATTTTTCAAATTTTTATTATTTTATTTTTTAATTGTCAACTTAAACTTATGTTATTGGATCAACGAAAGTTAACGGTTGAGGGGCTTAAACCAAATGAACCAATAACATAAGGAACAAAACACACTTAATTTTTAAACTCGTAACCAAAATCGACTAGACAAAAAAAAACTATTCGTATAATTTACCCTTTATCATATTATTGGTTGGTGAGGGATGTTTTGACTCTTTTTGAAAAAATGGGTAAAATGTTATTTGTTAGGTAATCGAATGAATTTTCTACGATTAATCATATTTCTTATCAACATTCAATTTCTCAAATTCTATCGAGTCATTAGAGAATTGACAAAAAAATATAAACACCTCTCATACTTGATGAGATTTGAACTCTCATCTTAGAATATGTAGGACCTTTTCATGAGCATATAATAAAATTTTAATTCGGATTCAATTCTATACTTTAAAGAAATAGATACAATTGTCTCCATATTTTATAAATATGATTGTTTATATATAATAAATAAATATAAAATTGAACGAATCAACTTACCTCAATGGTTAAAGGATCTGTCGCAACGGTTTTTTTCGGAGGGGCGAAAGGGGGTCTTGTTTCGAAATAATTATTTGGTGATCGGTTAATGAAAACATATGGTTCGAGGAGTCATCACCAATCCTTGATTAGGGCGTGATTGGGCACCCAAAAACGTAATTATCAATTTAATAAATTATTAATTTTAATTAAAACGAAAAACTTACGGTCCGCGTTACCAAAATTTGAGTTCGAGAGTCGGTTACCTGTGGGGAATGATTAGCACCCCCACAGCGCCCTAAATCGGTACCTAGTCGATTAATTAATTATCTTTGCAATGCGATTTACAAGCTCGAGTCTAATTGAATTTAAGATCCCCTAAAAATAATATTATTTGAATTTTTGGACGAAATATGATAATATTTAATTATTTCCTATCGAGAATAATCGATCTCTCATACCTTAAAGCAATCGATTCTTACTCCAATCGAAATAAAGGAATATTAAAATTTCATTCTAAAGTTCATTATTAATTCAAAATAACAACACCCAAAATAATTTTAAGAATGAAAATGATAATATCTAATTATTTCCAATAGAAAATAAATGACATTTCGTGCAATAAAATAGTCATTTGTTACCCCAATTGAAATAAAGAGATATTACTATTTCATCTTAAAATTCAATATCGATTCAAGTGAAAACGATGATATATAATGATTTTCAATCGAGAATAAATGACCTCTCATACCTTAAAGTATTCATTTATTGTTCCAATCGAAATGAAGAGATATCACTATTCCACCTTAAAAATAGATATTAATTCGAGAGAAAATGGCAATATCAAATTACTTCCAATCAAGAATAAATGACATCTTATACCTTAAAATAGTCATTTATTACGCTGATCGAAATGAAAAGATATTACTATTCTCGATATCGAATCGAATGTTTTTATTTTGAAAACCTATCGAGAAAACACATGCAGAAATAAAGCAAATTAAAAGCATATATCAAGAAAGTATAATTAATTATTTATTTTACCAATATTTATTGAGAATAAGGATGTTTAATGATTTAAATATCTCAAGAGAAGACCTTAGATTCGATCCAACAGTCTTTCTCAATGAATTTAATTAAAAGAACATGATCTTTTTCTCAATCTCTGAATTTTAAAATCAATTTGATTTAATTCGTCACTAAATGGGATAGACTTTCTTTTAAAATTATCGAAAGTAACTTTCTTATACGTTAAGACAATCACTTTACGAAAATATTAAAATGATCGAAAATTACCCTTAGTTAATTTATTTCGAATAAAGTGATGCTTATGAGGGTATCATACAAAATTAATTAGGACTAAAATGAACTCACATGCAAGAAACATTCAAAATTAATATAAAAATAAAATTAGGACTAAAACATAAACAATCAAACAATTATGCCAAAATTAAATCAAAATAAAGTATTCAAGTGACTAAACTGAGCATTTTCAATATTAAGTGCTAAGATTATAATTAATAAAAATAAATAAAACATGGGGACTGTAACATCATCAATACCGGGTTAGTGATCAAAGTGTGAAATTTAAAAAAAGAAATTCAATGACCGGATTAGATAAATTGAAATGTGAAGGAAATAATTGAAAGATGTTCGTCTAGGATGAATTAATAAATTAAGGAAAAGTAAAAAATGGGTCATTAAACATGGGCTATTGATTAAATAATTAAATAATTATGTGGGAGTTTTATAAACCCACGTGAATCATAATTGGGGAAGGAGAGTTTCTATAGATTTCTCATCTTCATCTTCTTCTCTTCTCCAACGTGAAGCCTCAAGCCAAGGTGAGTATGATTTCTTTTGGTTAATTCTTAAAATTTAATTATTGTTTTGGTTAAGGAAGACTTAGGAAACATGATGGAGATGAAAAAGGCCATAGAAACTCAAATATTTGTAAGTTATTAAGAATTAAAGATAAGCAGAGAATAAGTGAAATTTTGAATAAATATGTATAAATGAATTTAGAAGTTAAATTTGACTTGTTATAGGTGTGAGTAAGAAGCTATAAGTGTTAGAAATAAGTTTGGATTACATGAAAAATTTAGTATGATACTTGAATTCCATGTAGAGGATTGTAATTTGAAGTTAGATAAGTGTTGAAGGAGTATTAATTGTTTTAAGTAGGTGTATGTGAGTTAAGGATATGAAAGGGGTTGAAATATTGAACAATTGAGCTAAAAGAAAGTGATTTTCGTGCTCAAAATATAATTCTAGGCTAGAGTGTATCAATACACATTCGATATGTACCGATACATCAAAGGGAAATTTCCATAAATTATTCAGTGTGTATCGATGCACAGGAAGTGTATCGATGCACCCCTTAAAATGAAAACATCGAATGTTACTATGGAAATGAAACATGTGTCTCTATGAGTAGGGGAAGTAAGTGATGTGCTTACATGATTACAAGATAGGAAATAGGATATGATATATATGAAGAAAAAGTATATGTGATATATATGTGAATATTTGTGAACAATATATGACATAAGTAGTTACATGAACATCTGTGAAATAATAAAAACTATGAGACATGATTTACACGATTTCCTGAATATATGATACATGTTATATGATATGAGAGCTATAGGTATAGTTGACATGCCAAGAGTCGAGGATTACCTATGTCTTTCGGGACATATGGACAGGATTACCTATGTCTTTCGAGACATATGGACAGGATTACCAATGTCTTTCGGGACATATGGACATGATTACCTATGTCTTTCGGGACATATGGACAGGATTACCTATGTCTTTCGGGATATATGGATAGGATTACCTATGTCTTTCGGGACATATGGACAGGATTGCCTATGTCTTTCGGGACATATAGATGGTTACCTATGTTCTTAGGAACATATTGATAGGTCCTTTGGACACAGATTTTCATATGTCACTTAGAGGAAATTTGTACGAGTTGTGGTGATAGCATAGTACAATACCTCACAGTACTCACATACCTCAGGTTATCAGTATTGTATCATGGCTATTGAACTTATTATATGAATTCATGATGGTTAATTTGATCAGATTATAGGTAAGATACATGGTTATGCAATTTGCATGGATTGAATATATGATTTCATGATATTGCATTTCATTATGACATTTTCATTATATTTCATTGTCATTATCATTATTCCTCACTAAGTCTATGACTTAACGTGTAAGTGTTTTACACGTAGGTAATGAAAAGCAGAGAGATCCATTATAAGCTCAACAGAACAATATATCTCCACTTGAATGTCATATCAGAAGTAGATTAAATAGTAGGTATTATTATGTGATAAATAGGTTGGCATGTAAACAAAGTCTTTAAATTAAGTATGCATGCTCTGATCGAGTTTAGGAATGTTTTAAACCTATAAATGTAAATGGTAAATGTATAGTGATGAACGTTTTAAATTTTTATGAGTTTTATATGTTTTGACAAAAATTAATGTAGCAGAGTATCGGTACACTATAGTAGGGTATCGATACCCCTGCAGCAATCTGGAAAACTTTTAGCATTCGGTACTGTTTACGGTACTGTTCATCATTGTTCACGATACTGTTCATTACTGTTCATGGTACTGTTCATATTGTATAGTACTATTCATTAAAACGTATATTTTTTAAATAAATTGTTATAACGAACATAATTCAACAATATATTATCATATTTTTTTAATATAAGTCGAATTGATCTGTATTTTGTTAAGAATATTGTTTTTAAAAAGTCAATGTAACATCTCAGACTCGTATCTGGGTCGGGTACTGGTTGGGGTATTACAGGAACAAAATTAAAAATAAATTAAAATTGCATGGAAAAATTAAAATAAATAAAAGAATATATTTGGGGTTTAAAATATACACATGTATAAACTTTAGGGACTATTTCCTAAATATTCCATTTATTTTAGCCTAAAATATACATTAGAAATAAAAAAGTGGAAATTACTAAATCAGTCCCTAAATATTTAAAAAAAATTAAACAGCCACTACACATGACCAAAATGCAAAACACACATAAACATACAGGGACTAAAAGTAAATAACCCCTAAAAATAAATATTAGGCATAAAACATGAAAAAACACACGTAAAGTAGGGAGACTAAAAGGAAATTAAACCAAAAATTATAAAGCATAAACATAAATGGGTAAATTATAAAAATGGTCCCTATACATGACTATTTTGCAAAAATGTGCTAAAAGTTAGGGGACCTATATGAAATTTTCCCTAAAAGTTCCTTTATATATACCACTTATTTGGTTTTTTCATTTACAACTTTTTTTTGAAAAAAGAATTCTCTTCTCTATTTTTCTATTGAAACATTCGGTCGACCCACTACCAGCTGCCTCAGCTCGCCGTTCGACCGCCACTCTGGAGGTCGTATACAGTGGTCGAAAATCCCAAAACCGTCTCAAAATACTCCCTTCACTCCAATCTAACCTCCTAGATGTAGATCGAAGTCTAAAACTCGCATAAACGGCCCAAAATGAGCCAAAAAAGTCCCGACTTTTCAATTTCTTACACGCTCTGGCCGCCGCAAAGGCCCCCAATGACTCAAGTAAACTATTACACCCTTTTTTTTATACATGTAAAGTAACACCTTTTCCTTTTTTTTTAAAACTACAAAATAAATAAAAAAATACCTTTAAAAAAGGCTTAATCTTACTTTGCTTTTTATTTTTTCTTTCGAAAAAGTCAAACCGAGATTATAAGATTTGTTCGGGGTTTTATAACCCCCGATCTTACGCATATTTTTTTGTTTTTGTTTCTTTAAAATCATTAAAAAGTATGTGTTTACGTGTAGATTTGTGTTGGGGTTGCTTATTGACTGATCTGGTTTTTCTAACACTGCAGGTCTTAGCTGGTTGCAGTAACGGTGGCAGTCAACTGGTGGAGATGAGTTTTTACAGAGGTTCGATCTGGACCATTGGTTGGGTCCAGATCCGACTGCTGATATGAGTGCGGCTGAGTTGGGTTAGGGTAAAACCCTAAATATAGATTGATATGGGTCATTGGATCTCTCCCAGATCCAATGACTGGGATGATGCGGCTCTAGGAGATAAGGATGAAACCCTAGCAGGCTTGGGTCTCCTCTGGGCCGGGTGGCTGGGCTCTGTTTTATTGGGTCGAATGTTTGGGTTATGTAATTGGATCATATTGTTCTTAGGCTTGGGGCTTGTAGAAGTCTGCAGAAAATAACAATGTACTTATTAATATTAATATTAATATTAATATTAATAATGATATTAATAATAATAAAAATAATAAAATAATAATAATATAATAATAATAGTGGGACAAAAAACGAGTGTCGACAACTGGCCCTCTTTGTCCATTCTAGTGTCAATAAGAATAGGGCAAAGATGAAGAGACAATGAGTTTTCGTCCGGTCAACTTCATGCTTTGGAATATGATGAGGGATATGTTCTGCTTCTTCTTAAGGTAAAATTAGATCTGGGGTTGTTGATTCATTCCACTGTCACTCGGGGAATATTGAATCGAGGTAGACTTATTCCACTATTACTCAAGGAATATCAAATCTTGAAAAGAGGGATTTGTTTTGATTCTTTTTAAGGAAAAATTAGATATAGGGGCATTGATTCATCCTACTGTTGTTTAGGGAACATTGAATCGAGGTAGACTTGTTCCACTGTTACTCAAGGAATATCAAATCTTGAAAGAGAGTGATCTGTTGCGCTTCTTCTTGAGGGAAAATTAGATATGGGGACATTGATTCATTCCACTGTCACTCAGGGAAGATTGAATCGAGGCAGACTTGTACCACTGTTACTTAGGTAATGTCCAATCTTGAAAGAGAGGGATTTATTCCGCTTCTTCTTAAGGGAAAATCATATCTAGGGATGTCGATTCATTTCACTATCACTCAGGGAAGATTGAATCGAGGCAAACTTATTCCACTGTTACTGTGGGAATATCAAATCTTGAAAGAGAAGGATATGTTCTGCTTCTTCTTGAGGGGAAATCAGATCTGAGGATGTTGATTCATTCCACTATCACTCAGGGAAGATTGAATCGAGTTCGATTTGATTCATGAATATCAAATCTGAAAATTAAACATTACCACTTGTTAGTATATGTTTGAAAATTTGAAAAATCATACTTGAAGATTTGGATTTCAAGATAAACTTTGAAAATCAATTTTTCTTGCGGAAACTTGTCTCGCAACAATCGAATATGGGAGTCTCCCTCCCTAAACATGATTCTCTTCATTTGAGGTTTAAATTCTAGCTTTCACGTGTTTGGATTTTGATATCATAAATATTTTCTTTTCATCGGAAGATATGTAAAATCCATATGTTTATGTGTGAAATGTGAATGCAATGTAAGGAATTTCTTTTATGCAAATGATGTTCTCATGCATGCACAAATGTTGATTCAATTTTCCTTTGACTCCAAAGTGGGGAACCATGCCTTCTTCCTCTTGATCATTCTTCTATAGGATATCGATGTAGCAGCTTGCAACTTCTGAAGATTTACCCAATCATCTTGTGCTATTTGTATTTTATCTTCATTTAGGATGACATGTTATCTCTCTTGAATTCTTTTGTGGTCAGTAATATGACCCTGGTGCCCCTTTCTGACTTTGACTCAATTGCGTTATCAGAGTTGATTTTTCGGTAGTCTACCGTTAGTTGATGCTCATCTGGTTTAATTTATAATGTAAGCTCTAGACAATTCATGGCCTCCCCCAGACACTTCAAGTAGTGAGCCTCATTCTCAATGTCTTCTTGATCTGAACGTTATTATCTCAACATGATATAGGTTTCTAGTCATGCTCTAAAGTGGGTATTTTCATGACCCATCATCGAAATCTTGAAGCCAATGGAGGATTCATTTTCTTTCGAAGCAAATAAGTTTGAAAAATCAAACTTATCATCTCAAAATTATCTGGGCGTTTGGTTATGCCCCCAATGTGGGCACTGATGAAGCTTTTGGGACATCATTATCAGAACTTCTTATTTCAAACTTGCTCAAACAAGTGATCAATACATTTAGTACAGGAATGCCCTGAACATTTGTTATGACCTGAGAAATCGAAAAAATCTCAAAACAATACTTGCCCTCTTTTTATTAATGCGATTATCTTCTTCTTGGTCGGTTATCGACAACGTCAAGAGGAAGTGTTATAAGTTCTATCCTCCAGTCATTCTGATCTCTTGAACCATTTGCTTTCAAGATTGTGAAATACTTCATTATTCTGGAATCACTTATTCTTTTTTCTTCAATAGAGGCAGAATGGGCCTCACCTGCTTCAAGGACCTTTCGCATTTGAGATTGTCCTATTTGAAATTGTTTTTCTCTTTTCTTTTATTTTAGAAATCAAAGAATGCAAGAATTTTTTAAAATACTGCCCCTTAATTCAGGCTCACAATTGAAGCAAATCATAAACTCGAGTTCACAGAATATCAAAAGAATCAACAGCTCTTTAATATTTTAAAAGTTATAGCTCTTTGACAAGTGTCAAAATTGATAGGCTGGCTTCCTATTTTCTAAGGTTTCAGCCATCAATTCCTTCTTCTTATCCATGCTCTTTGGAATATTATACATGTCCCTTATTTCTGGATTCAAATTTAATTTGGTACAAACAAAATGTCACAACTAGCATAACCAATTGCTAAATATTTTAGAACACTTCTATTTCAATTCTTTAAAATCTTCAATTTGTTCAAGCTTTGTAGACTCATATAACAAAGGCATTGCAAAAATATCGGTCAAAAATGAAATTCCTAAGTGCTCGTGTGAAATTGACTATAACAGGTGTTCCTTAACTCCCTTAGTTCATCTTTACCGAAACTCTTTTTTCAGTAAATTCAATCAAATTGGCCATTGTTCGGCTAGTTGAATTCAACTTTATTGCATATATATATATATATATTATAATTGCCTTTATCGGGCTAGCTGTATCTATCCATAAAGTCGGGACGTTTAACCAATTGCTCTAGAGGGATAGTTCAAGCTTTATTGTATACATATATAACTACATTTTGGGTATACAGATTCAATTTATTAAGCTTGTCAAGAAGAACCTGTTATAGTCTAGGTGTTATTAAAAGTCATAAAATCTCATCCTTAGAGTTTAATTTCCAAGTAACTGACCTAAACTAGATTCACCTACTCGACTATTACATCTGTAAAGATAATGATCATCATTGAACGTCATTAACAAAAGTAGAAACCAATCAGCTTTGCAATCTCATGTGCAAGATGCCCCATTTTGTCCACATCCTTACATACCTGAATATCAAGACCTTAATTGTCTCTTCATGCGGAGAGAAGGCTAGGTTGGTCCCTTCAAGAGAAGGGTATGGTGTTCGAGTGTATCTTTTGGAGTAAGGTCCAAGGTCCTTGTTCTATCAGGGTTCGGTCTTGTCACTTTGTCAAAGATTCATAACTCTAATCTTTTAAAGAGTTTTTAATTCAATTGATATTCAAAGAATTTCAAAATTACAATTTTGATTCAATGAACACCATCTTTAAAGTAGCATAAATTCATTTAAATATCCTTACAAAAAGAAATCTGAGAAAGTACAAAAAACAAGTTCAAACAATATGTTGCAAACATAAAGTGCAATTGCAGTGGAGAACGACCTTCACTTGTTTAGCCATGATGCCTATTTCTCCTAGAATGGTGGCTGTCTAGTCAGATTAGGGTCTTTACCCTCACTTTCTCCCCATTTCTCAATTATTTCTCTTGTCAAGACTCCCTTATTAACAAGTTTTTCTATCTCTTCAATCAATGGTATGCACTCGTCAGTGTGATGGCCCAATGCTCCCAGATGAAAATTACAAGTTCTATTCGGGTCATAGCCATAAGAAGATGGGCTAGTCTTCATTCTCAAAGGCCTTAGAGTGAGGTACTGACTCTTGATTAAAGGGGATAGCAAGTCAGAAATGAGCACTTGAAAAACATTGAGGGTCATATTTTTCCAAGACCTCTTTTGCGATCAATCTCATATTACCTCTCCTTTAACTTCTTTCTCATCATTTCCCATTTATTTATCCTTTTTTAGTGTCAAAAAGGTCTCAAGAGTTGAATCCTTTGTCTCTGCCTAACATACCTCACTTTCCTTGATTTTGCTATTTTCCTTTTTTACACCATCTTTCGTATGCACTTCACTCGTTTCGACCCCATCAACTCTATTTTGGGGGCTGACTCCCAATTGTTTGACCGAAACAGACTGGTTGTTAACATCCACCTCTATAACTCCATGAGCCAAAAGATCTTGGATTTATCACTTGAAGTTGTTGTAATTATCGATGGAGTGTCCTCGGGCTCCGTATGATACTCACAAGAAGCTTTCTCATTATACCAACTCAGATAAGGGGAAACAGAGGCTTAGCCAGATGTGGAGCAATCAATTGGGCTTGGAGCAACTTAGGATATAACTTGTACGAAAATGAAGGAAAATTGAGTAGAAGCTCCTTTGACCTCACTTTCTTCTTGCCATTATTATGACCATCTTGAAGACCTTATAACTGATCATCGAGATGTTTGTTTTGAAGGTTTAACTTTTGAATAACGTCTTGGGTGAGACATTAGTTTGTAAATCTCCCTTCATCGACAAGTTTTGAGCTTCTGAGGAGCTTAGGTTTTCCATCTTCAAAGCATAACAACCATTCTGTGATGAGGTTTTGAACTTTTAATCTCATGACTGCACAACATTCCGTAGAGTGGCTAAATTTTCCAAAATGATAGCCACATGATTTTTTGACACATTGCCAATCTGGACGCAAATAAGTATTAGGACTCGGAGGAATAGGTGTTAGGAGGCCACTTTCGAAGAGAAATGGTAACAAGTCTGAATATGAGATTGAAATTAGAACGAGAGGTATCCTGTTCTTTTTAGCATTCTTTAACGGCATTTAAACCTCTTCTATGCCTGTCTTCGTTGAGTCAGACTCAATTTTCATGTTAGAACTTTCACCATCAATTTTTGCTTTTCCCAGCATGATCTTTGTCATATTTTCGGGAATCATACCCGATTTTTGGAGTTGACTTGGATTACCACTTTCTCCAACAGGTTCTTGATCATTAGCTATCACCGCATTGGATGCACTACTAACACTCATATTTTCACTTGAAGTCTTCATCTTTTCTTGCCTAATAGTGACCTCTAATGAATTATCCCCATACATTATTGTATTCATCATGCTCATCAAATTGGACATCTGTTCCTTGGACTCAACTTGTAACTTTTTTGCTTCATTAAGCATTTCGTGTTAGGTCTTTCTAGAGACACGCCCTGGGTAACTTCAATTGGCTTTATGAAATTCTATCACAATATCCTTTTATTAATATTTTATTAATGAACGTGAAAAATATGACCATTAATGAATAAAATTAAATGCGAAAATTAAATGCAATGTATGTAATGCAATGCATGGTATTGATTGTGGAACGATTCCTTAGAACAACTTTTTATATTAGAAACAAATTTCGGTTACAAGGCTTAAACATATCACAGATAAATCTTAGTTATCTAACCTAATTTCTTCATGTGCCCCAGTAAATCTAGAATCCTATGAGCTTCTTTAGTCCTGGGCTTCAATCTTTCGCTTATAGCATCAGTTTCATGTGATAAGTCAACCGAGTACTGAGTCACTCCTTGAGCATGATGTAGGTAGCTGGCGATGAGGTCATCCCTTTACTTAACTCTCAACTGAGCTTGTTCCCAATGATGGTGCAACTATATAACTTTTTTATAGGGGATTACCGACACTTCACTTGCTCTTCTTTGAAAATCTTGAACCATGGCGTCGAGTTCATTCACACGTTTCTTCAAGTTTTCAACTTCCACACAGTTTGAACTACTTTCTAAAATTCGGTACCGTCGCAAGGTTGTCTCTACAATCAAGATTCTTCCTTTCAATTTCTCATTCTGGGCCCGACTCTCTTACAGATATTGCTCCAGTGCACTCTTTTCTTTCGAAAGTAGCTTCACATGATTTCTGCTCTTCTTAATCTCTTCATTGCTTTCCCCAACTTCTACTTTTAAACTCGCCACCCTCTGTCTCTATTCAGCTGGAGATTTACTTTAGCTAGTGGCCATCTGAGCCTTAACCATTCACAGGTAAGATAACTGAAGATCATCGAAGTCTAATCTGAGTTATTTTACTACTTTTTTCGATCTGGTCATCTCGACCCTTTTGGATATCGATTTCTAAGCTTCTTTGGTACGACTCATCCTCCAGTCTCTGTAACATTTCTCTCCGTTATTTCCTTTTGGCCTCAAAATTAAGAATACCTTGTTCAATCAGAGATGGTACTTCTCTGAGATGTTCTTCCACAGGTTGAGTATTTTTGGGATTGACTATCGGGATATTATCATTAACTCTGTTGTTTCTCCACTCCTCGTACTCTTGTGACATCCTTAAGTTGAAGGTAAAAAGATTTACCCTATGGGTGTGCTTCCAAGCATCGACAACCCCTTTGATTTTATTCTTGTATTGCTCTCCTCTGAATAAGAACTCAGATCGGATAAATCCCAAGTTGCCGGAATAAACTATCTCGACCCATACTGTCTGGAAACCAGTAACGGAGCATATCTCACAAAACCCCATATGACTAGAAACAGAGCCCAATCTCTTTCTCCATGTTTGTATAGTATGTTTGAGGAGACGATCCAAGAAGCACGCCACAAAATATCACTGTCTCGGATGACTTTGAAAATGACCATCAATTTCTCCTTAGTGAAACCCCCAGGCCAGTCTCGAGAAAGGAAATCTTTCAAAGGTGAAAAACCTTCTGAGAATACTCTATCGGGATCCCACTCGACGTGTTTGAAGTGACTAAGGGTCCAAACTAGCAACAATGGTGCACACCCTATGAAGCGTCAATCTCTTTATCATCTGTAAGAGTTTAGGGAATGGAAGGTTTCTGCCAAGATAGCTGGAACAAGATCCACATGTCTATCTAGTCTCTCAAACAAGTCAGCCATTGATACATCAACATGCCCCAGAACCTTCGGGAATATGAATAGCCCATAAATACCCAAAGCAAATAGGTCAATCTTATTTCACCTATCGAAATGATGGTCAATCACTTTTCTTTGAGCGATCCAAGTAATGAACTCACTGTCTTCCTTCTTTTTGATGCCTCTTATGACACACTCTTCACTCATGTCAGTCATCAGAAGTAGTTTCTTCTTGAAGGAATGAGTATTTGGCAGCTTGGTGTACACCTTGTCTGCTTGAAATCTCGGACAACGAATCAAGGCAAAGTACTCCTCTATGGTAGGTGTCATGTCGACTCGACCGAAAGTTAAACAGCTATATGCAGGGTTCCAAAATTGTGCCAAAGCTCTAAACAGATTTCGATCAATCATGACATCTAAGAGATACGAGATGTCCCCATAGAGTTGATAAAAAAATTGCTTATCAGACGCTTCCCACTTTCCCCAAATCTCTTTTAGCTCGCTCAGATAATTTTGATGGACATTGATGTGAGTGTACTCAATCATATCTGACACATACCCAAGCTGTAAATTATCTCTATTTGTTAGTTGTGACTGCTCGGACCATATCAGAATGTCTGCATTATCTTCTACCTCTTTTTGAATCCTTTTTTCCATATTACTAACCTTCTATATGGACATCAACCACGAATCAACACCAATAGGATAAATAGTTTAATTGAAAAATAAGAACAAAATAAAACAAAAGGACTAGAGAAAATTAGTTAGTAGTCATAAAGGAATTAATTGGACATAATATAATTTATCGATAAAAGTACCCCACATGTTGGCTACCCAATCATGCTTTGGTAGATTCTATCCAAATAGGGTTTCTACCCACATGATTTGTTTATATAAAATCCTAACCTCATGCCATCTAGTTCTTAAGCTTATTCGAAAAAAATTAAATCTAAATGCATGATCTCTAGTTTGCATACATTTATTCGGGAATTAAAATTACACTGCAACAATTAAAAGACTCAAATAGACTTTTCATTGTGTACTCTCCTCACAGGATTCTTATGATCTAGGTAAGACTCTATCTGGTTCTAAGTTTACTATATGTTGGATTCGGTTCTAAAGTAATAGGTCCTCGATTTATCCTTGTCGGTGCCCCCTTGGGCTATCGAACCCTCAATCCTAGACCATCATAGTCTTTCCAATCGAGTTTAATTTGAGGGGACACACCTCCTTATGTCCATACGGAGGTCAAAATCATCACGAGGACCATAAGGTGTGAGCCCCATGAGTGATTCACTAACTCGTACGGAGGTGAAGACCACACGAGGGAGTAGCTTCTCACTCATACTTAAATAGGACGGAGCAGGGTTTTAGATCATATTATGCAAATGCAGTTGTGCAGTGTGTGAGGAAAAGAGAAAACAAAGAAAATAACACCAAACCGAACAATCAAAACCCTGAACAATTATTTACTCAAACATCAACAAACAGATCAATATAACTATTTAGTGGTAAAGAAACTTTATTCAAACAACAAAAGGGATCGAAAATAAAATTAGGGCAAACTTGTACTTTTCATTTACAAAGAAAATTAATTAATCGACTAATGGTCTAACTTTGTAAAAAGAGGTCCCTAGCGGAGTCGCCAAGGAGTCAAAATGGTTTTTTCCGAGGGGAAAAGGGGTCTTATTTTGAAATAATTCTTTGGTGACTGTTTAATAAAAAATTTGGTTCGAGGAGTCGCCACCAATCTTTGATTACGGTGTTATTGGGCACCCAAAACCATAATTGTTATTTAAATAAAATTTTAATTTTTAATTAAAATGATAAACTTGTGGAATGTATTACCAAAATTTGAGTTCGAGAGTCGGTTACGTGTGGGGAAGGATTAGCACCTCCACAACGCTCTAAATCGATACCTAGTCGATTAATTAATAGTCTTTGCAATGAGATTTACAAGCTCAAGTCTAATTTAATTTAAGATCCCCTAAAAATAATATTCTTTGAATTTTTGGATGAAACATGATAATATTTAATTATTTCCTATCGAGAATAATTGATCTCTCATACCTTAAAACAATCGATTCTTACTCCAATCGAAATAAAGAAATATTAAAATTTCATTCTAAAGTTCATTATTAATTCAAAATAACAACACCCAAAATAATTTTAAGAGTGAAAAAGATAATATCTAATATTTCCAATCAAGAATAAATGACCTTTCGTGCAATAAAACAGTCATTTATTATACCAATTGAAATAAAGATATATTACTATTTCGTCTTAAAATTCAAAATCAATTCAAGTGAAAACGATAGTATCTAATGATTTTCAATCTAGAATAAATGACCTCTAATACATTAAAGAAGTCATTTATTGCTCCAATCGAAATGAAGAGATATCATTATTCCACCTTAAAAATTGATATTAATTCGAGAAAAAACAGAATTATCAAATTACATCCAATCAAGAATAAATTACCTATCATACCTTAAAGAAGTCATTTATTACTCCGGCCGAAATGAAAAGATATTACTATTCTTGATATCAAATCGAATGTTTTTATTTTGAAAACCTATCGGGAAAACACATGCAAAAATAAAGCGAATTAAAAGAATATATCAAGCAAGTATAATTAATTATTTATTTTATCAGTATTTATTGAGAATAAGGATGTTCAATTATTTAAATATCTCGAGACGAGACCTTAGATTCGATCGAACATTATTCTCTCAATGAATTTAATTAAAAGAACATGATCTTTATCTCAATCCCCGAATTTTAAAATGAATTCAATTTAATCTGTCTTACTAAATGGGATAGACTTTCATTTTAAAATCATCAAAAGTAACTTTCTTATACGTTAAGACAATCACTTTACGACAATATTAAAATGATCAAATATTACCCTTAGTCAATTTATTTCAATTTGAGTCAAGTGATACTTATGAGGGTATCATACAAAATTAATTAGGGCTAAAATGAACTAACATGCAAGCAACATGCAAAAATTAAAATAAAAATAAAATTAGGACTAAAACATAAACAATCAAACCATCATGCCAAAATTAAAACAAAATAAAGTATACAAGTGACTAAAATAAGCATTTTCAATAATAAGTTGTAAGATTACAATTAATATAAATAAATAAAACATAGGGACTAAATTAAAAATAAATTACAATTGCATGACAAAATTAAAATAAATAAAGAACATATTTGGGGTTTGAAATAAACACATGTATAAACTTCAAGGACTATTTCCTAAATATTCCATTTTTAGCCTGAAATATACATTCAAAATAAAAAAAAGAAATTAGTAAATCAGTCCCAAAATATTTAAAAAAATTAAACAACCACTACACATGACCAGAATGCAAAACACGCATAAACATATAGGGACTAAAAAATAAATAATCCTAAATATAAATATCAGGCATAAAATGGGTAAATTACAAAAATAATCCCTACAGGTGACTAACATGAAAAAACACGCGTAATGTAGAGGGACTAAAAGGAAATTAAACCAAAAATTACAAAGCATAAATAGAAATGGGTAAATTATAAAAATGATCCCTATACATGACTATTTTGAAAAAAAATGCTAAAAGTCGGGGGACCTATACATAATTTCCCCCGAAACTTTTCTATACATATCACTTATTTGTTTTTTTTTCATTTGCAACCTTTTTAAAAAAAGAATTATCTTCTCTTTTTGTCTGTCAAAATATTCGGCAGCCCCACTGCCAACCGCCTCAACTCGCCGTCCAGCCCCCGCATACGGTGGTCAAAAATCCCAAAACACCTTAAAATACTCCCCTCACTCCGATATACCCTCCTAGAAATAGATCGAAGGCTAAAAACCACATAAAAACCCCAAAACGAGCTGAAAAAGTCCAAGCTTTTTAACTTTTTACACGCTTTGGCTGCCATGAAGACCCCCCACGACTCAGGTAAACTACTAGACCCCTCGACTCTATGTTTTTTTATACATGCAAAGTAATACCTTTTCCCTTTTTTTGAAACTACAAAATAAATAAAAAATACCTTTAAAAAAAAGCTCAATCTTTCTTTGCTTTTTATTTTTTCTTCCGAAAAAATTGAACTGAAATTACAAGATTTGTTCATGGTTTTATAACCCCCGATCTTACACATATTTTTCTGTTTTTGTTTCTTTGAAATCATTACAAAGTATGCTTTTGCATGTAGATTTATGTTGGGGTTGCTTGTTAACTGATCTGCGTTTTCTGACACTGCAGGTCTTGGTTGGTGGCAGTAACAGTGGCATCCAATTGGTGGAGATAGGTGGCAACAGAGGTTCAATCTAGATCGTTGGATGGATTCAGATTCTACAACTGAGATGAGTGTGGTTGAGATGGGTTAGGGTTTAGGTTATATAATTGGGTGAGACTGCTCTTGGACCAAGAGATAAGGATGAAACCCTAGCTGGCTTGAGTCTCCTCTGGGCCGGGTGGTTGGGCTTTGGTTTGTTGGGTCAAATGTTTGGGTTATGTAATTGGGTCAGACTGCTCTTAGGCTTGGGGCTTGTAGAAGTATGTAGAAAATAACAATGTATTTATTAATAATAATATTAATAATAATGATGATATAATAATAATAATAATAATAATAATAATATAATATCAGGATGAAAATCGAGTGTCGACAGGATCGTTGTGAGTATTTAGAACAACTACTACGTTATAATCACCTTAACCAAATAAAAAATATAAAATTAATCAGTTGATTCGATTAACATGATGACATCGTTATTATAATAAATTTTAAAAATCATGAATATATAGGTCAAATATATAGATTTTAAACATGTAACCAATAATTCAAATATGTAACCATGTATGCTAGACATCTACAAATTCGAGCAAAGTTTGATGTATGCTAAGGCAAACGTGGTTGAAATCAAGGACTTCAAGAAGGAATTTCCAAGAAGGAAAAGTTCCAAGGAAAATGCTACAACTGTGGAAAAATGGGACACAAGTCTACTGAATGCAGACAACCAAAAAAAGTCAAAGTTCACGTGCAAATGTTGTGGAAGGAATTATCAAGAACGTGGAAGACTTAGATCTATACGTTTTGATCTCTGAAATTAAATTGGTTGACTCTAACCCAAGAGAATGGTGCCTTGATATTAGAGCCACACATCATAGTTATTGCGATAAGGATTCTTTTTCTAAGTTGATACCTTGCGACAATAGGGAGAAGCTCTACATGGGCAATGTTGCGACTTCCAAGATCAATGGGAATGGTACTATGGTTTTTAAGAAGACTTCTGGAAAAGAACTCAAGCTGAAAAAATTCTTGTATGTTCCTGACATACGAAAGAATCTTGTATCTGGGATGCTCTTAAGTGTTCACGGTTTTAGGGTGGTGTTTGAATCCCAAAAGTCGATTCTGTCTAAAGGGGAATGTTTGTTAGATGAGGGTTTGTATCCAATGATATGTGGAAACTAAATACAATCTATGTAAAAGCCAAAATCATGAATAAGAATATAATTTCTTCTTCTGTTTATATGCTTGAGTCATTTAATTTATGGCATGGTAGGTTTGGACATGTTAATTATGATACCTTGTGTAGGCTAATTAATTTGGAGCACATCCCTTCGTTTCACATCAATTATAAACATACATGTGAAACATGTGTTGAAGCAAAATTAACAAGATCATCATTTCAAACAATTGAATGAAATAATAAACCTCTTGATTTAATACATAGCAATGTTTGTGACTTAAAATTAGTACAAATGAGGGAAGGGAATAAATATTTTATTACCTTCATTGACGATAGCAAGAAGTATTGTTATGTTTATTTGCTTAAAAGAAAAGATGGAGGTATAGAGAAATTTTTAAACTCTATAAGCATGAACTTAAAAACCTACTTAATAAAAAGATTAAAATGGTAAGAAGTGATAGAGGTTGTGAATATGTTGAACCATTTGGTGAATTTTATTCACAACACAGTATTGTTCACGAAGTAACTCTACCCTATTCTCCTCAATCTAATAGAGTATCTAAATGTAAAAAACATACTCTAAAAGAAATTATGAACGGTTTGTTAGGAAGCTCTAGGTTATCATAGAACATGTGGGGCGAAGCTGGTCTTTTAGGAAATTACCTTTACAACAAGGTACCCAAGAAAAAAATGACAAGACACCATATGAGTTTTGGAAAGGGTGAAAAAACTTTATACAGAAACTTGAAAATATGGGGGTATCCTGCCAAGGTAATGGCCCCATCACCTAAGTAAATGAAAATAAGTTATAAAATTGTTGATTGCATTTTCATTGGCTTTGCAGAACATAGCAATGTATATCGGTTTCCTGTGTATGTATCAAAGAATCCTGAGATTCATAAGAACACGATAATGGAATCAAATAATGATTCATTCTTTAAATATGTATTCTCTTACAAGTCTAGTGTGGCTGATCATAGTTCAATAAAACAAACCTTAGAGACTAATAATCAATATAGTTTAGACGATCAACAATAGACTGAAACTGAAATAGAGCCAAGAATGAGCAAACAAGCTAGAGTGGAAAGATCTTTGGATCAGATTTCCTAACTTATATGTTAAAGGCTGAACCTCAAACGTATAGCGATACTATATGATCTTCGGAATATACCGTATGGAAATAAGCCATTAAAAGTGAGACCAATTCCATCAGGCAAAATCATACATGAGAATTAGTGGATCGTCTTCCGGAAATGAAACCACTAAGTTTGAAATAGATTTTTAAACAGAAAATAAAAGAAGATGAAACAATTGATAAGTATAGGGCTAGATTGGTAATAAAAGATTACCGACAAAAGGAAGGCCTTGATTATTTTGATACATGCAATTATTGTTTTTCTGAAGGCCTAGATTGGCAAAATCATACATGAGAATTAGTGGATCGTCTTCCGGAAATGAAACCACTAAGTTCAAATTCTTGTATGTTCATGACATACTCATTGTTGGAAATAACAATGAAATGGTAAAAAGATATGTTAAATTCAAGATTTAACATGAAATATATGGGATTGACCGACACAATTTTGGGCATCCAATTAAAAGGTTATCTGAAGGCCTTATACTGATTCGGACACACTATGTGAACAAGATTCTTGACAAATTTAACAAGGATGATTTTGGTATAGCTAGAACTCTGATATATTCTTGTTCACATTTTTCTAAAAACCATGGTGAAAGTGTTCATCAAGTGGAATATGCAAGGATCATAGGTAGTGTAATGTATCTTATGAGCATTTTACTTTGAGTATTTTAAGTATATTTACAAGCAATCCAGGAAAAGACCACTGGAAAGTGATAACGAGGATATTGAGATATCTCATATATACTCAAAGACTATGGATTGCATTATTCCAAAGAACTTGTCGTTCTAGAAGGATATTCCGTTGCCAGTTTGATATCGGATATCCAAGATACCAAAGGTATAATTGGATATGTATTCACTTTAGAATGATGAGTTGTGTTATGGAAGTCCTCAAGACAAACTATTATAACTAGATTCACAATGGAATCTGAGTTTGTAATTCTAGATTAGTCTGGAGAAGAAGAATAATGGCTTCGATATTTTCTTGACGATATACTTGAATGGCCAAAACCTGTGCCCACAATATGCATATATAATGACAACCAAGCAACAATTGCTAGAGTACAAAATTTCATGTGTAAAGATAAATCGAGATATATGCGTTGTCAACACAATATCGTTATACAACTGATCTCAAATGGAGCTATCTCTATTGATTTTGTAAGATCAAAAGATAACATCGTGGATCTACTAACCAAAGGGTTAAATTGAGATCAAGTTGAGAAAACATCCAAAGGAATAAGACTAAAGCCCATGGAAATTAAAGGTGTTATATGAAGGAAACCCCTACCTTGTTGATAGGAGATCCCTAGATCTAGGTTCAAAGGGACAACCTAATTACATAAACCATGTGTGGTAACTATGGGGTTTTCCTATACCAAGTTTATTCATATGATGTAAACAATGATCAAATTGGTATATGCTAAGCAAGGCTTTTAATGACCATTGTATGTGTCGATGAGTAGAGCAACATAAGTCACCTATGTGAGAGTAAAATGGGGCCGCTTTAAGGAGACTATGGGGTATAGTTCTTTCAAACTCTTGCAGAACCATGTGATGTTCACGGCTATATGGACATACCCATGAGAACTAATATACTTCTCAAAAAGACAATTGTGTGAAGTATATCATTGTTTACACAAATGGTAGAACAATTAAAGGACATCACATCTATTGATTAGCCAGTAAAGTAAATATATTGTTACAATAAAAAAGTTCATAGGAGGACACTTACCTATCCTATGTAACTATCGTTCGTAGGGTCTATCACCAAATCAAGTCAAGATGTTTTGATAAAATCATCAATTTCATTCATGGAGGGGATTATTGGAAAAAATATGATAAATTGAAAACTTTGAGACATATTTTCTAAGTGTAAAGATAAAGAATCAAATAATGAATTTACTGATTCTTGTTTTACTCTGTGAGATCTTTACAAATGATATCTCATATGCTCAAAACGGTTGAGTGGTGAATGAGAAATTGATGCTCAAAGTATGGTATAAGTGAATTGTATTGAATAAGGAAAATGAGAAAAATCAAGATCCCACATTGGTGGGATATCAAGCAAGGAAATGGTTTTTATACACAAACCAACATACTAGTCAGCAAATGAAATGGGTTGAAAATATGCCTCGTGAGCAGGCGCTGGGGTGCAAATCGAAGCCCGTCGAACCCCTCGGGGTTAGGGGTATACCCGTACGACATGGGGGACGTGAATTTCTGGACCGATCGGGCCCTTCGGGGACCTGCGAATATTTTACCCACTACGAATTTAATATTTTCCTTAATTGTGGCATATTTTTTTAACATTCTGAATTAAAAATAATATTATATGATTTACTTTTAATTAGAATATTAATATGGTATGACTTGTAGTACACGAATATATTCTAATTAAAGAGTTATTAATTGATTATTTTCGATTTTATTAGGATACTAATTAATAGTTGGTTTTTCAAAATATATTATTTCCAATTATTCTCCTATGGGAAACACTATAAATATCGTGTAAACATACTAGGTTTTACACAACTCAAAAATTCTTTTCCTTTTCTCTTGTTTTTCATTGATAGTATCTAGCAAGATTAGGTTCGTGATCTCGCTAGTTGTGCTACTGTACGTTGATCATATCATTGTTGTATCTTAGGAGACAGACAACCAAGACATCTCGAGCATCAAGTTTGGTATTATGTCAATATTTGTGTTCTCTATTCTAAACTGTATCTTTTCATTATTAATAAAAAATATTATTTTCGTTTCGGACTTTTATTATGTAACATTTTTTAATAAAAAAATTAGGCACTAAATCAAATCAAAATTGATAGTTTAAGTATTAAATTAGTAGTTTACCCTTTTAATTTATTAGTTTTCAACTTTTCAACACATATTCGACAAGGGGAAAATTTTCAAATATTGTATTGGGAAAAAATAATTCTTCGAATAATGTTTGAATCGAATTAATTCGTGGAATAGGGCGAAAGCAAGTTAACCGTGCAGTCCTGGCTAGGGGTGAGCATTTGATATAATCGAGTCAAAATATTTTGAGTTATTCAAGTTGACGAGTCATATTTTACGACTCGAACTTAACTTGAAATTTTCTCGAGTCAAGTCGAGTTTAAGAAATTCGAGTTGAGTTATTCAAGTTTCTATTCTAATTTTATTATAATTATTTATAGTATTATGACAATGATTTGATTCAATTTTTTGACTTTCTCTAACCATATATAGGGATGGCAAAAAAATCCGAACCCGACGGGGAAAACCGAAAACCGAATTAAACGGGTCAGGTTCGGGGATGATAAACGGGGACGGGGACGGGGATGGGTAAAACCCATTTATTTTAAACGGGGACGGGGACGGGGACGGGTTTGGTAATCCCCGCCCCGATTACCCGCCCCAATACCCGACCCTATAAATATTAAAAATAATTATTATATATATATATATATATAATATTAATAAATTTAATTTAAATAAAAAAATATATATTTATATATTTAATTTAAATATATATATATACCCGGCCCGATTCTCGGCCCAATACCCGACCCAATACCCGGCCCAATACCCGTTTAAATAACCGTTTATGCTAAACGGGGATACCCGTTTCCCCGCGGTTTTCCCCGATTACCCGACGGGGATCCCCGTTTAAATCCCCGCGGTTTTTTAAACGGGGACGGGTACCGGTTTTTTAAACGGGGACGGGGACGAGGGGACCAATACCCGGCCCGAACCCGGCCCGTTGCCATCCCTAACCATATAAGATATATATACTATATTATTTTCACATTATAATGATTTTTAATATATAAATACAAACTAAAATTATAAAAAATATTCATAATTTTATATTTCAAAGAAATTATTTTGAGGGTAAACTGTCGATGAGAGTATAAAGGAGTCGAAGAATTGATGGTAAAAATAATTTGCAAGCAATTGTAGTCGAAAGGCCAAATTGAGTAAAATGCAAAGTTAAAGAGACTAAATAAAAGAGATAGAGAGAGTACATTTTTAATAAAAAAATAGAAATTGAAGTTACATATGTATTCTATTGTGTTATATGAGTATTATGGCAATGAAGTATGAATCGAAGAAATAAGGAAATTATGAAAAATTGAGGGACTAAATTGAAAACCAAAAAAAATATTATCAAAAAGAGGAATTGAAAGTACATATGTATTCTACGATGTTTTAAGAGCGTGTGGTCAAAATTTGATAAAGAAAATGGACTTAAAATGAAGGAGGAATTGAAAGAATAATGAAATCAATGACTAAATTGTAAAATTGTCAAAATACTTAATCATATTTTCAGTTTTCGAGTAACTCTAAATTTCAACTCGAAAACCGAATTGATAATTTGAGTTGACTCGGATTACTCGAATAACTTGAAATTGAAAAAAAAAATCAAATTTTCTAATCGAGTTTTACTTACCCCTAAGTGTCACGCTGCACTCCCTTATAAGTAAAAAAGTTTGTCGTTTGCGACACCATGGATTAATTCCAAAGCATTATCTGAAAAATATGCATGAAAAAATACATGAAAATGCATGATAAAATGCGTTTTAAAATCCGTTAAAATGCATGAAAAATCAACTGTCCACATGCATGAAATTTTGAGCACAGTGTGACTTGCATGAAAAAGTGGGTGTCGCATAGTATTCCATGCGAGTTAGGGTTAAATGTATTAACCAATTTCATCTACATGGAAAAAAATTCTTGGAATTAATAAAGAAAATACGAAAAAAAATCAGGAAAGATAAATTACTCTTAGTTGTCCCTAAGGCCTAAACTATAATAAATATTATTTTATTGTTATTTTTTTAAAATTGTAAAACGATCATTAGATTTAATAAATTTTATAACATTATCATTGTAGTTAAAAAGGGTGTTGTTCTTCCTATACATTTCTAGTTTAAGTAGCTACGTTTGAAGAGTGTATATGATGTCGAATTATCGATGTTTATAAAAAACTTTGTGCAAAAATATCTAGTAACCACTTTTTATATATTTATGAAGAATTCTTCCACATAATAAATGATGGAACTATACTTTCAGCGAGCCATTGCCCCATATATTTTTATTACTAAAAATATATAAAAGTAAATATTTATTAAAACCTTTAAATTTTAATTTATTTTGATTTTCCCTTTTAATTTTATTGTTAATTATATTTTCCCCGAATTTAGATAGTTATATGACTCCCTCCATTGCCAACAGATCAGACTTGAACAGCCTTCTATTTGGGAGCAATAATAGTCATTTCATGTTTCCCTGCATGGAAGCTTCCTTCAACGACCATTAAAGTACTCGTAGACTGATCCTGGTCTATCTCTACATTCTCGACCTGGGTGCTCGAAGGAGCCTGCTCAGCTAAACGATTACCATAACGGTACGTTGGTTATCCTTCCTGCTTTTATCAGAAACTCCTTTTCGACAAAACTTTCCTTTATTCACAACGGGGACGCATGCCTTGCGGTCCTTGTACCTTCCACCATATTCGGTTCACTCTGCACCGGGTTTTCCTCACGATCCATCAAGGTTAGGATGGGTATGGGTCGGGTTGGGTCGAATTTTTAGTCCACCCGACCTAATCTGAAGAAAAAAAATCCTTAAATCCAACCTGATCCGACCAAAATAATATTTCACTCAACCTGATATATGACTTAGAAACTCGATCCAATCCGATCCAAAATAATAAAAAATATTATTTTTATTTAATAAAAAATATTATTTTTATTTAATAAAAATAATTACTTAATTAAAAATAATAATATATAGAAAGATATTATTATAATTATTTATAAATATATAAAGTAAAATTATATATTTTTTTTGGGTTGAGTCGAGTCGGATATTTTTCACCATAAATCCGAACTCGATTCGACCCGAACATCATATTTAAAAATCAACTCGATTCGACCTAAACTCAAAATTTTTTAAAAAAATCCGATCCGATCGGGTCAAACCGCGAGCCACCAGTATGGCTGCCATTCTCAGCAATGCTCCTACTATTTGCAGACACTTTTCTTCTCCAATGCAAGCCGTCGTTCTTCTTCCTTTGAACCACTTGCATCCAAGGTTATTTAGATATGTATTAATCTTATATATCGTGTCAAACAATATTGATAAACTTCTTATAAAAAATATTTTATTTCATTTTATATTCTCTAGCTTTCCACGTATCCATCTGGAATCCTCTACTTCTCCTGTACAAGGTCATCCTTATATCCAATATTGGCCGTCGAATCTCATCAACTGCCCCACATTAAATCAGCTTTGCACAAGTTGTTGCAAATTTCACAATTATTTCTGAAAAGAAAGAAAAAGAAAATTCTAGCAAGAATCATAGCTGAAGAAGATGGCAAGCATGGAAACGAAAGTATTTCCATTTTTATTCCTTTTTTTTCTTGTTTTGATTGTATTTTCTATGATTGAAATAGTTAAGATTATTGTTTTCGAATTTTTAAAAAATATATTTTAATTTTTAGGAGGTAGAGTTTGAGAACAAGGAACTGAAGCACTTAGGATTCGTGAGAGTGGCTGCGATCCGCACCCTGGTTTACGTTTCGTACCTTTACGAGTTCGCCAAACAGAACTACGGCCCGTTTAGATCAACCGTCGGAACTGTCGAGGGCGCTGTTACGACCGTCGTTAGTCCCATATACGAGAGATTTAAGGATGTTCCTGATCTTCTTCTCGTCTTTCTGGATAAGAAGGTAATTCGGTTCTTTCATAATTCCTTGTTTTGGGTCTAAAGTGTTTCTGGAATTCACTTTTTTTTCTCTTGTTTAATTTCATCAAGTAATTGAATGATTGAATTTAGTAGCTAGATTTTTTTTTAACATAATTTAGTTTGTGGTTGAATATGAAAATTAAACTTTATTTTTAATAAGTAAATGAATCTGATATAATCGAATGAGTTTTAAATCGAGCTTACATTTAAAAAAAAAATTCAATCAAGTTTAATTGAGTTTCGATCTTCGAGGTACGAAATTTGAGTTAAATTCAAACTTCTTAGATCTTCAGTTCAACTTGGCTTGATTATGCTTAGTAGCAAACCTTAGCTGAAACTGAATTTCGAAGCTGTAAAAGGAACTGTGCACCAATCTGCTCCCGACTCTGAAACGAGATTCATTAAAATAACTGCAGGTAGATGAGGCTTCACATGATTCTGAAATGAAATTCGGTCAAGCTTGATTCGAATTTTAAGTCGAATTTGAATTTTAGTACTTCAGCTGGGGTCGATTATGCTCTTAGTAGTAAATCTCAGCTAAAACGAGACAAATTAAAAAAATTGCAGGTAGATGAGGCTTCACACAGATTTGAGGATCATGTTCCAGCAAAAGCGAAGCAAGTGATTTACCAAGTCCAAGATTTGCTTCACAAGACAGCACAACATGCTCGGAAGCTAGGCAACGAGGCTCGAACCATTGGACCTCGAGGAGCGGTGCGCTACGCCGCGGGGGAGTACAAGCAGCTCCTTGTGGTATGGTCATCCAAGTTGTGGGTTAAACTGAATGACAGCTCCACTTTCCACTCGATGGCCAAGAAGGTTGTTCCGATGGCGGCAAATTTGTCAGGTAAGTATAACGGTTTCGTTAATGACATGAGTGGGAAAGGGTATCCTTTGTTTGGATATCTGCCGTTGATACCCGTTGATGAGTTGAGTAAGCAAATTAAGGAAGCCGAAGCAAAGGAAAAAGAACATTTAGATGATGATAAATCAGATTCTATTGTAGCAAAGGAAGAAAAAGAACATTTAGATGATGATAAATCAGATTCTACTGAAGCAAATGAAGAAAAAGAACATTTAGATGATGATAAATCACATTCTACTGAAGCAAAGGAAAAAGAACATTTAGATGATGATAAATTAGATTCTACTTCTGATTCAGATTAGGAGTTCAATTTTTCTTATTTGGAAAATAGAAATATATTTAATTTTGTGGGGTTTTTTTGTTGTGTTGGTAGAGGCAATGCCAAGTTTGCCATTGTAAATTGGGTGTTTGTTTAAACTCTTTGCTTATGAATATGAGTATAATATGTATAATAGAGACGAAAAGTTATATATAATAAATACAGTGATATATTATCTATTTAATTATTAAATTATGCATTTCATTCTAATTTGATTATTGAATTATTTTTCTTAATGGATTATTAACAGTTCATTTTAGTGTTAATCAAGTGTGTATCATTAAATCACTAACGTTAATTTATTGTAGGATAAAGTATGTGGATAGTACCTTGTGTTTTCGGTTTGATCGATTTTGATTTTCAATTTAAAAAATAGTTTCTGTTAGATTTTAATCTCTCAATCATTAACTCTCTTTAAATTTTAACGAAAATACTAGGTGACAATTAAAAATTTAAAAAAAAAACACTTGTAACCTGTCTTCTTGTTCTTTTTCTTCTTCCGCCATTAAAGCTGTAATTCAACATCTTGTTGAAAAACTCTACCGATGAATGTTGTTTAGCCTTCTCCAAAATCCTAACCTAATGGCCTAAACCCTAAGATCCATTTTTCAATTCTACATCATGTGAAATAATTTAACTCTTAAAATAGTTTGGTTTTCATCGGTTTATGTTTTCTTGTCATAAAGGTTCAATCTTTTAAAAGAAAAATATATCGTAAAGGGGAGAAATAAAAAGTTTTTTATCACTAAGAGAGATTACGGTACTGTGATGATGATTAACACATTGGCTACAATCAAGTGTGGCCACCGGGGTTCCGATATCACCCAACTAATGAAGACCTGGTTCTTTATTATTTAAAGCCAAAATCTATAGAAGAAAGCTCAAGCTTGATATTACAAGAGAGACTGATGTTTACAAGTGGGATCCTGAGTTGTCTAGTAAAATTTTTCTCCCTCTGGAATTTTCTGCCGACGATGAGGATCGTCTCATCCAACTCCAAGCCCAAGAAAGACAAGTTCATGATCGACGCCTCGATAAAGATCAATAGTGTCAACAATAGGCTAGCGGTAGTGGATATGAAGCTCGACTCTGAGCCTGTGTATTTGGAGACGTTTGGTAATTGTGGCTGCTTTCAATGGTGTTAGCAGTGTTTTGCGACTTTTGCTTAATGTTTCTTAGGGTATTGCCCTGATCTGGTCTTTTGTTAGGACTGCTATCAAGCCGCCTTCTTCTCCTTAAATGTGGGGAATTTTATCCTAATGAAAAATAAAAATAAAAATAAAAAAGCACTATTCTAACACTTTTCCCCAATTTACCAAACTAGCACGATTTCTTAAAGTGAGGTAAGTAGACAAGTTTCACAAAATGAGTCTTGTTTATGTGACGAAAGACTCGTTTTACAGGGAGAGCTTTCCTCTGGTTTTGCTATTGTTACAGTATAGGAGAGAGGAGCATCCTATAAGGAGAGTCTCTTGAGAGCTCAATTCCCATGACAACCTTCCAATTTTAAATTAACAATATTGTGTAGGATTTTTTTTTTACTTAGGATAATTCTTTTATGATTTAGATTTTTTTGTATTTTTCTATTAATAATTTATTTTTATCTCTTAAAATTTTATGAGTTCACATCCTAACATAAAATTATGTATTTGTCTCTATCTTAATTTTTAATTTGTTAATTAAGTTCCATTAAATTTAACAATAGTCCAATGGATTTAAAAATTAAAATTCAACCGATAACGTAAATTTAAATTTAATGAAAATCACTCGACAATGTTATCAATTGGTCTCTAACTTTTTAAAATATAAAATTAATGTTTTAAAATCCAAGGACTATAGGGGTTGGAGGCAAAATTAAACCAAAAATATTAATACTTTATAAGACACATAAAAGAGACAAATAATAATAAATAATCTTAAAAATCATCAAAAACTTTAAACAACAATATAAATATGACAAATTAAATATTATATATTACTCCTCCAAATATTGAAATTAAAACTATTTAAGATTTTTTTTATGTTACTTTTGTATATATAATTCACAATTAGATCTAATATTTTCCTTCTGTGATATTTAAACAAATGAATTTTTATTAAGTCAAATATTTTGTTGGTAATTGATCACGTGTTAAAGAACACATTTTTAATATCTATTTTTATCTAATTATAATATGAATTGAAATATTTTATAAAGGATATCAAATTGGCAAATTAAAATCGAAAGGCTCGTCTTGGGAAATGAGCTTTCAGGGAAGGCTCTCCCTATAGGACGCGCCTCCCTCTTGTACTGCCACATCAGCCAAATTTGGAGAAAGCTCTCTGTAACATCCTCCATGCCGGGTTAGTGATTAATTTGTAAAGTTTCAGCATTTGGTGATTTAAGTAAAATGATGGAAGAGTTCAATGACCTATTTGAGTTATTTGGTGTAGGATTGAATTATAAAGAAGGAAAATTAAGAGGGCAAAAGAGTATTTTAGTAAGAGTAATAATTAAATATTCCTTAAAGTGATTTTATAAATCACGTGGAAAGCATTTGAGATAAACAAGGTTCCAGACATTTCTCTTCTTCTTCTTCTTCTCCAACCGTGAAGCTTGCAAGCAAAGGTGAGTTGTCTTCTTTTGGATTAATTCTTATGAGTTAAGCATGGGTTTGGTTAATGAAGATTTAGGAAATATGATGGAGAGAAACAAGGACTTAGAAACTCAAAGAATTGTAAGTTAAGGGAGATTAAAGGTTGGGAGCCATTGAATGAAATCTTAGATTAAAGGTCATAATAAGAATTAGAAGATGGATTTGACTTGTCATCAAGCTAATTAAGAAGTAGGAGGTGATAGAATTAAAATTAGAACAAGTTGGAATTTGAGTAAGATTCTTAAATTCTATATGGAGGATTAGTTTTTTTAGTTTTAAAGGTATTGAATGGATAATAATTAGTTTAAGTAAGTGTATGAAAGTTAAAAGTATTAAAGGGAGTGAAATATGAATGTTTGAGCTGAAATGAGATGATTTTCGAGCTCAAAATAGGATTTTTAGGCTAGGGGAATCGGTACCCATTCAAGGGGAACCGATACCCCCTCAACGAATATGAATTTCCAGAACGCTAGAGGGGAATCGATACCCCCAGGGGGGGAACCGATTCCCCCATAATGAAAAAAAAGAAGAAAGAATAGAGACTAAATTATTAATCCCTTAAATTGGTAGGCTATTAGAGGTTAATTTCAAGACTTAGGCCTCTGATAATCATCTTGTAAATTTTGCTTATGTAGATATTGAGCCTAATCGAGTTCCGGAACCATCGACAAGTAGGATCAATCGAGGGAAAAACAAAGAAATCTAGGTGAGTGCATATGCATAGCATGAATATGTATTTTATTCAGTTCTAGACTTGTGATAAGTCTAGATTCAATATTTGATACATGATCAGTTCATAGGATGATATATGACATGAATCCATACCATATGCATTATGGGACATGAATATGAAAGAAAAATTATATGAGTATATGATAAAGGTATGGAAATAATAGTCTACGTGATATGAATTAGATAAATTGTGAAAGCCCATGTTATGTAAATGAGAACTATAGGTATAGTTGGCATGCCAAGGGTGAGGGTCTATGTGGTCCTTCGGGACATATATGTATTCTTTGGAACATGTGTGAAGTCTGGTGAGACACATACTTGATCTTGGCATATGTATATGTTCTTAAGGAATGATATGTGGTCCTTGGACATTATTATTGGAACATGGTGAAGTCTGGCGGCACTCCTTGCAATTCTTGGCACTTAGTGAATTATGTTCTGTGGTGACAGCATAGTGTCACTTACTCACATTATTATATGGCACTATGCAATTCTACGCGCATGGTGAATTCTATATGTGTAAGAAACATGGTTTTGGTTATTGCATTGTTTACATACATCTTATTATTGCAACCCATCTCATTTTGGCAATTACTTTATGTTTATTGATATTATTATTATATTATGCCTCACTAAGTCGATGACTTAGCGTGTGAGTGTTTCACACGTAGGATCCGATAAAGTAGACGATCGAGGTGAAGCAGCTGGACAACATTACTCCTGCAACTATCAGATCAGAAGCAACTTAATCAGTAGGTCATTTTGTTATGAAAATGGATGTTGGCATGTAATTAAAGGTTAGTTGTTATACTCTGAATATTTTGGCAAACTTATATATTATATGTATATTTTAGTTTTTGATCGATAAAGTAGCGATCGAGGTGAAGCAGCTGGAACATTACTCCTGCAAACTATCAGATCAGAAGCAATTAATCAGTAGGTCATTTTGTTATGAAAATGGATGTTGGCATGTAATTAAAGAGTTAAGGTTGTGATGCTGAATATTTGGTAAACTTATATCACCATATGTATATTATTGTATTTTTCGTAATATAAGATCAAGTATTTTACTATTATTTGTAATGAGTTGTGTTTTAAAAGTCAATGTAATATCTCTAACTCGTATCCGGGTTGGGATACGGGTTGGGGGTGTTACATTTAATAGTATCAGAGCCATGGTTTAGCCGATTCTAGGCATAAACCAGAGTCTATAGAGTCTTTAAATGGAATACATGCCAACAATTAGTGAGAACTTCTGATCTGGTATAGTATGAGTATGCTGTTTTGCTAATAGAACAATGTGTTTATTCTTATTAGATGTTCGGACATAATAGCTCCCGAAGTGAAGCGGGAGAAGATAGGCATGCTGAAAGCAGTAATTCACCTGCCCTGGCCAGGCAAGGTGAAGAACAGGCATCTCAAGGAGTGCCTGTGCAAGATCAAGATACGTTCTTCAGAACGTTAGACGCTATTCTGACGCGTCTTCAACCTTCTGCTCCACTAACTCAAAGAATGAATGTAGCAAAAGAGTTGAGAGGTTTAGGAGCTCCTGAATTTAAGGGAGAAGCTGAGGAAGGTCCAGTGTCAGCGGATCTTTGGTTGAATGATTTCATGTTAGATGGTCTCCACTGTTCTGAAGTGGAGAAGTTAGATGGAGCTTATTGAAGGGTCAGGCGAGGATATGGTGGACGAATGTCACCATAAGGATGCCCAGTGACCAGTTGACTTGGTCTTTGTTCTTAGATGAATTCAAAAACAAGTACATATGAGAACAGTTCATTCGGCAAATGAAGCAGGAGTTTTTGAATTTGAAACAGATGAACCGCTCTGTATATGAGTATGAATGTGAGTTCAATAAGCTGAGTAGGTTTGCATCCGAGCTTGTGCCTACCGAAAAAGAGGCTTGTGAATGGTTTGTGGAGGGCTTACGCCCTAGATTGAAAGAGATGCTGATAGTGTTGAATTTGTCCTCGTTCCAAGAGGTGATCAATCGCGCCAAGGCTCTTGAAAGAGCTCAGAATGAGAGATTCGGGGATTTTAGAGTTCAGACATCAAAGAGAATGGGTGCTTCTTCTAGCTCAGTACCATCAAAAAGGGGAAGAGACTCGGGATTTCGATCACAAGCTAGATCAGAATCAGTTGCATCGTCTGCTAGGGGAGCAAGTCAGGCAAGACCTAGACAGACGCAATCAGTGGGATCTGGTGCTGGGAGATCTACTCCGAGTCAAGGGAGACAGTGTCAGCACTGTGGGAAAAACCATTCTGGGGCTTGTCGGATGGCTGCTGGGACTTGTTTTCGATGTGGAGATGCCGGACATTTTATCCGGGATTGTCCATTGATTGTTGGTGAGCCTGCACCATTTGAAAGAGTTGGTTCTTCCTCACAAAGAGGACGAGGAAGAGGCAGAGGAAGGAACCCGTCTGAATTCTCTGCTCAACCTGAAGTTCGATCAACCGCACGGGTGTACAATCTAAAGACAAGTGAAGACCGTGATGACCCTGATATTATAGCAGGTACTTTTCAGTTGTATGATAAATTAGTATTGGTACTGATTGATCCGGGTTCTAATTATTCTTATATTACAAGTAAGTTAGTAAAGGAATTGAGGATTCCCTTAGAAGCTACGAGTAATGAGATTATAGTAACAACTCCGTTAGGCCATAGTGCCCGGGTGAATAAAGTTTGTAAGGGGTGTCCCATAAAGGTTCAGGGAATTGAATTCCCTGCTAATCTGATGGAATTACCCTTTGACGAGTTTGAAGTGATTCTGGGAATGGATTGGTTGTTCCGTTACTATGGAGATGTTAATTGCAGATTGAAAAAGGTAACCCTGAAAAGTCCAGGAGGAACAGAGATAAGTGTGAACAGTGAAAAGTTTAATCCCTTAGCAAATGTAATGTCAGTAATGTCAGCTAAGAAGCTATTGCTACAGGGATGCAAGGATTTCTTGCAAATGTAATAGATTTAAGAGCTATAGAGAAAGAGCTAAAGGAGATTCCAATTGTTCAAGAATTCCCTGAAGTTTTCCCGGCTGAGTTGCCAGGATTACCTCCAGATAGAGAGGTAGAATTTCAAATTGAAGTAATGCCAGGAAACGCTCCAATTGCAATGGCACCTTATCGGATGGCTCCGAAAGAATTGCAAGAGTTAAAGAATCAATTGCAAGAGTTATTAGAAAAAGGATTTATTCGACCAAGTGTGTCACCTTGGGGAGATCCGGTGTTATTTGTTAAGAAGAAGGATGGATCAATGCGTCTCTGTATTGATTATCGACAGCTTAATAAGGTGACCATCAAGAACAAGTATCCCCTTCCGCGCATTGATGACTTGTTTGATCAACTAAAAGGAGCCTCGGTATTTTCGAAGATCGATCTACGTTCGGGTTATCATCAATTGAAGATCCAGGAGAAAGATATTCCGAAGACGGCTTTCAGAACGAGATATGGTCATTATGAATTCATCGTAATGCCATTCGGAGTAACGAATGCACCAGCTGCTTTCATGGATCTCATGAACAGGATTTTTTAGCCCTATCTGGACCAGTTTGTTGTTGTCTTTATTGATGACATACTGGTTTACTCGAAGTCCATTGAAGAGCACAGCGCACATCTGAGGCTAGTTTTGCAAATTCTCAGGGACAAAAATCTCTATGCGAAATTGTCCAAATGTGAATTTTGGCTAAACGAAGTAATTTTCTTGGGACATGTGATCTCGGCAGTTGGGATTAGAGTAGAACCTCAGAAGGTTAAAGCTATAATGGATTGGGAAGTTCCTAAGAATGTGTCTGAAGTTCGGAGTTTTCTTGGACTTGCCGGTTACTATCGAAGATTCGTTAAGAATTTTTCGATGATTGTGCTGCCTCTAACAAAGCTAATGAGAAAGAACGTACCATTTGTTTGGACTTCTGAATGTCAAGAAAGTTTTGAAGCTTTAAAGAGAATTCTGACGGAAACTCTGATATTGGTTCAACCGGAATCTGGCAAGAATTTTGTAGTATACAGTGACGCATCCCATAACGGGTTGGGGTGTGTATTAATGCAAGAAGGAAAGGTGGTAGCGTATGCATCGAGACAGTTGAAACCACATGAAAAGAATTACCCCACTCACGATTTAGAAATGGCTGCTGTAGTATTCTCTCTCAGGATTTGGCGTCATTATCTTTATGGGGAGCGTTGTTACTTATATACGGATCATAAGAGCCTGAAGTACCTGATGACTCAAAAAGAGTTGAATTTGAGGCAACGTAGATGGGTAGAGTTCTTAAAAGATTATGATGTGATAATTGACTATCATCCCAGAAAGGCTAATGTGGTAGCAGATGCTCTGAGTAGAAAGACGTTTGCAGCTTTACGAGCTATGGATGCAAGATTATCTTTAACGGGAGACGGTGGTCTTTGTGCAGAATTAACCCTTAAACCAGCATGGTTGGAACGAATAGGAGAATGGCAAAGTAAAGATGAAGTGTGTTTGAAAAGAATTGAACAAGTAAAGAACAAAGAGATTAAAGACTTTGAGATTAAGTCAGATGGAAATCTATATTGTAAAGGAAGAATTGTAATACCCGACAATGACGACTTGAAGAAAGAAATATTATCAGAGGCTCATTGCAGTCCGTTAACGATGCACCCGGGTGGAACCAAGATGTATATGGATTTGAAGGATCGATTTTGGTGGTCAGGGATGAAACGAAGCATCACCGAATTTGTGTCTAAGTGTTTGATATGTCAACAAGTCAAAGCCGAGCATCAAGTTCCATCAGGATTATTGCAACCGCTTTTTCATTCCTCAATGGAAATGGGAAAATGTTATGATGGATTTTGTTTCGGGGTTACCCTTGACTCCAAACAAAAGAGATTAAAGACTTTGAGATTAAGTCAGCGCATTTCCTTTCGGTTAGAACGGATTTCTCTATGGAAAAGTATGCAGAGCTGTATATTAGAGAAGTTATTAGATTGCATGGAGTGCCTGTTTCCATAGTCTCTGATCGAGACCCTCGATTCACTTCTAGATTCTGGAAATGTTTGCATGGAGCATTGGGGACTCGTTTAAACTTTAGTACGGCTTTTCATCCTCAGACTGATGGGCAATCAGAGAGAACTATTCAGATATTGGAAGATATGTTGAGAGCATGCGTAATGGAATTCAAAGGATCATGGGAAAAGTATTTATCGCTGGCAGAGTTCGCTTACAACAATAGTTATCAGTCTAGTATAAAGATGGCCCCATATGAAGCATTATATGGAAGAAAATGTCGTACTCCATTAAATTGGTATGAACTCAAAGATCGAAGTGTTCTTGGTCCGGATTTAATTCAAGATGTAGAACAGAAAGTTTGAGAAATTCAGCATAACCTCAAAGTGGCCTCTGATCGGCAAAAATCCTATTCTGATCTTAAAAGAAAGGAGATTCAATTTGAAGTTGGGGATAAAGTGTTTTTAAAGGTATCTCCATGGAAGAATGTGTTGAGGTTTGGTCGGAAAGGAAAGTTAAGTCCCCGGTTTATTGGACCATATGAGATTGTAAAAAGGGTGGGACCCGTAGCATACCAATTGACTTTACCACCAGAAATGGAAAAGATTCACAATGTATTCCATGTCTCAATGCTTCGAAGATATCGATCGGATCCCTCCCATATTGTAAACCCAAAAGAGATCGAGGTACAACCGGATATGACTTATGAGGAAGAACCGATTCAAATTTTAGCTCATAAGGTTAAGCAATTGAGGAACAAGACTATTCCATTGGTTAAAGTTTTATGGAAGAATCACAAAGTAGAGGAAGCAACATGGGAGCGTGAGGAGGATATGAGGAATCAGTATCCCCATCTCTTTTCTTATTAAAAATTCGAGGACGAATTTTCTTAAGGGAGGGAGATTTGTAACATCCTCCATGCCGGGTTAGTGATTAATTTGTAAAGTTTCAGCATTTGGTGATTTAAGTAAAATGATGGAAGAGTTCAATGACCTATTTGAGTTATTTGGTGTAGGATTGAATTATAAAGAAGGAAAATTAAGAGGGCAAAAGAGTATTTTAGTAAGAGTAATAATTAAATATTCCTTAAAGTGATTTTATAAATCACGTGGAAAGCATTTGAGATAAACAAGGTTCCAGACATTTCTCTTCTTCTTCTCCAACCGTGAAGCTTGCAAGCAAAGGTGAGTTGTCTTCTTTTGGATTAATTCTTATGAGTTAAGCATGGGTTTGGTTAATGAAGATTTAGGAAATATGATGGAGAGAAACAAGGACTTAGAAACTTAAAGAATTGTAAGTTAAGGGAGACTAAAGGTTGGGAGCCATTGAATGAAATCTTAGATTAAAGGTCATAATAAGAATTAGAAGCTGGATTTGACTTGTCATCAAGCTAATTAAGAAGTAGGAGGTGATAGAATTAAAATTAGAACAAGTTGGAATTTGAGTAAGATTCTTAAATTCTTTATAGAGGATTAGTTTTTTTAGTTTTAAAGGTATTGAATGGATAATAATTAGTTTAAGTAAGTGTATGAAAGTTAAAAGTATTAAAGGGAGTGAAATATGAATGTTTGAGCTGAAATGAGATGATTTTCGAGCTCAAAATAGGAGTTTTAGGCTAGGGGAATCGGTACCCATTCAAGGGGAACCGATACCCCCTCAACGAATATGAATTTCCAGAACGCTAGAGGGGAATCGATACCCCCAGGGGGGGAACCGATTCCCCCATAATGAAAAAAAAAGAAGAAAGAAGAGAGACTAAATTATTAATCCCTTAAATTGGTAGGCTATTAGAGGTTAATTTCAAGACTTAGGCATCTGATAATCATCTTGTAAATTTTGCTTATGTAGATATTGAGCCTAATCGAGTTCCGGAACCATCGACAAGTAGGATCAATCGAGGGAAAAACAAAGAAATCTAGGTGAGTGCATATGCATAGCATGAATATGTATTTTATTCAGTTCTAGACTTGTGATAAGTCTAGATTCAATATTTTGATACATGATCGTAGTTCATAGGATGATATATGACATGAATCCATACCATATGCATTATGGGACATGAATATGAAAGAAAAGTTATATGACTTATATGATAAAGGTATGGAAATAATATGTCTACGTGATATGAATTAGATAAATTGTGAAAGCCCATGTTATGTAAATGAGAACTATAGGTATAGTTGGCATGCCAAGGGTAGAGGGTCTATGTGGTCCTTCGGGACATATATGTATTCTTTGGAACATGTGTGAAGTCTGGTGAGACACATACTTGATCCTTGGCATATGTATATGATTCTTAAGGAATGATATGTGGTCCTTCGGGACATATATATTCTTTGGAACATGTGTGAAGTCTGGTGAGACACATACTTGATCCTTGGCATATGTATATGGTTCTTAAGGAATGATATGTGGTCCTTATGGACATTATTATATGGCACTACGGTGCAATTCTACGCGGCACTCCGGTGCAATTCTACGTGGCACTTAGGTGCAATTATATGAGCTGTGGTGACAGCATAGTGCACAACCTCACAATACTCACATACCTTAGGTTCTCTGTATGGTACCATGGGCTAATGAAATTACTAAGGCGAACTTATGAATGTGAATTTGATAAGTATATGTGTAAGAAACATGGTTTTGGTTATTGCATTGTTTACATACATCTTATTATTGCAACCCATCTCATTTTGGCAATTACTTTATGTTTATTGATATTATTATTATATTATTGCCTCACTAAGTCGATGACTTAGCGTGTGAGTGTTTCACACGTAGGATCCGATAAAGTAGACGATCGAGGTGAAGCAGCTGGACAACATTACTCCTGCAACTATCAGATCAGAAGCAACTTAATCAGTAGGTCATTTTGTTATGAAAATGGATGTTGGCATGTATTTAAAGAGTTAAGTTGTGTATGCTCTGAATATTTTGGTAAACTTATATTACCATATGTATATTATTGTATTTTTCGTAATATAAGATCAAGTATTTTACTATTATTTGTAATGAGTTGTGTTTTAAAAGTCAATGTAATATCTCTGACTCGTATCCGGGTTGGGATACGGGTTGGGGGTGTTACACTCTCCCTGTGAAATGAGCCTCCAGCCACGTAGGCAAAGTTCATTTTATGAAACTTGCCTCCTTACCTCGATTTACGAAAGAGCGCTAATTTGGTACATATTGGGGAAAAGTGTTAGAATGATTTTTTTTGTGATATTAGGATAAGATTACTTTAAACGTGGTGAGGTTAAGTTTTCTAGATAAGAGTTTTTTATCTGACTTATGGTAGTTTGGAAGTCGACTTCGATAGTCCCTACTCTTTGATCCAATGGACTTTAAACTTATCCGACATAAAGCTAACATGGTTATGGATTTTTTGACGAAGACAAATGAAAATAACCCTGGACAAACTACTATTTTTGATTCTACGATGTCACAAGTGGAAGAATCACTACAACAGACATTTTGGGTCACCCTTATGTTTGTCTGGGACATGCCTAACTCCCACTTTTAGGCTTCTTTATTATCCAAGAAGAAAAAGGAAGAGGAGGAGGTATTTTATACGTGAGTGTTACATTGGAATTTTTTAATTTTTTATTATTTTATTTTTTAATTGTCAACATAGACTTCCATTAATAGGTAAACGGAAGTTAACGATCGAGGTGCGTAAACCAAATGAACCGATAGCATAAGGAGCAAAACACACTTAATTTTTAAATCGATAACCAAAATCGATCAGACCAAAAACAAAATAGACTATTCGTATAATTTACCCTTTATTATATTATTGGTTGGTGAGGGATGTTTTGACTCTTTTTGAAAAAAATTGGTAAAATGTTATTTGTTAGGTAATCGAATAAAATTTCTACGATTAATCTTATTTCTTATCAAAGTTCAATTTCTCAAATTCTATCGAGTCATTAGAGAATTGAAAAAAAAATATAAACACCTCTTATACTTGATGAGAATTGAACTCTCTCTTAGTATATATAGGACCTTTCATGAGCATATAATAAAATTTTAATTCGGATTCAATTCTATACTTTAAAGAAATATATACAATTGTCTCCATATTTTATAAATATGATTGTTTATATATAATAAATAAATATAAAATTGAATAAATCAACTTACCTCAATGGTTAAGGGATCATTGTTGTTTCCAGAGATCACAAGTTGAAGCACCAACAACTGCAGCAAGGTGATTCAGCGTACATTGTCGAAAGGTTAAGAGTATCTAGAACAGCTACTACGTTATAATCACTTTGACTTAATAAAAAAATATAAAATTAATCAGTTGATTTGATTAACATGATGACATCGTTATTATAATAAATTTTAAAAATCATAAATATATAGGTATGTTGAGATACTAGAAATAATGAGAAAATAATGCTAATATTTCATTAATGAAAAGCAATGCCCATAATACACAGACTTAGTTGTTTATATACAACTCTTAGAATCAATTATAAGCCTAAGAAACTCCTTAACCATTCTAACAAACTCAACTACCGTTAACAACCTCAACGATCATATACAATGCAATGCCACATGTGCATAATACTGCTAATATTCCCTCTACTTCATTCGAACTTATAGTCTTGAACACAATTGCACCCCGATTCTATCTCGAAACACTTCAAATGCTGCTTTGGACAAGGGCTTAGTAAAACCATCTGCAACTTGATGAGCTGCATACACATAATTCACACACAATTGCTCAGCAGCCACCTTTTCAAGAATAAAATGCACATCAAGATCTATGTGTTTCGATTGTGTATGATAAATCGGATTGGCACTCATTGCCACTGCTCCTGTATTATCACACCAGGTCACTGATTTCCCAGCTGCTTCAACCCGAGATCAGCTAATAATGTACTAACCCAAGTGACTTTTGTTGTAGCATCAGCTAAACTCTTATATTCAGCCTCTATTGTTGATCATGAAACAGATTTATGTTTATTAGAACTCCATGCAACCAAATGCTTACCAAGAAATTGATCACCGATCAGTGACACTTACACCCCAGTGAGCATCTGTAAATGTCGAAACTGTCAACCCCAAATCAGATGGAGAGAACACCAAGCCATAATCCACAGTACCAACAAGATAACGAAGAATACGTTTCACTGCAACTAAATGTCTTTCACAAGATGAATGAATAAACTGAGCGACCTTTCCAACACAAAATGTTATATCAGGTATGCTATGACACACATACAATAACGACCCAACAATGCTTCGATACATACTAGAATAAGCAAGTAACTCACCATCCTCAGCCAATTTAGATGCAATAACCAAAGGCGTAGCACATGGTGCAGAATTCTTTATGCCCGCCTTCTCCAAAAGCTCTAAAATGAACTTCTTTTGACTGAGCATCAACGAGCCATTAAATCGTTTTACTTCAATCCTTAAGAATTAACTGAGAGACCCCAAATCCATAAGAGAAAATATGTCATGCAACATGCGCACAACATCAACAATTGCAGTAGATGAAGAACTGGTAATAACAATGTCATCAACATATACCAGAAGATAAACACGTTCAACACCGGTATTAGTAAAAAACAAAGAAGCATCAGCTCGAGAAACTTGAAACCGTATTTGAAGAAACACATCTTTCAACTTGACATGCCAATTATGGGGAGCTTGCTTCAACCCGTACAATGTTTTCTATAGCTTACAAACGAGAGGTGTACCATCAGTTGCCATCTGTTCAAAACCTGGAGGTTACTACATGAAAATTGCTTCCTTCAAATCTCCATTAAGAAAAACGTTGTTGATACCAACATGCCTCAATTCCCAGTTATTAGACATAGCAAGAGAAAAAATAATATTAAGAGTTGTCAACTTTACAATAGGACTAAAAGTGTTGAGATAGTCATGTTTAGGAACTTGAGAGAACCCCTTTGCAACCAATCGTTCCTTATATCTATAAATTGAGCTATCTAGATTACGCTTCAGCTTGAACATCCACTTACAACCCACCATAACTCGTCCTGGTGGAAACTTAGCAAGCGTCTAAGTTCCATTCTTCTTCAGGGCATCAAACTCATCCTGAACTACAACAGCCCAGTTTGGAGACTGCAATGCTTCACTAACAGTTGAAGAAACATCTTCATAAAAAAACATGAGTAAGATTTAGGCTTAAAAATACCACACTTGGTCCTTGTGAACATCTAATGATAGTTTGTAAGAGGTGAAACAACCACAGGTAAACCTTCAATATTAACACTGGGTTCAGCAGTAACACTGGTAGGAGCAGGTAAACTAGAAGACTCAACTACAGCTTCTTCTAAGGAATGGAAACTATTATTTCTTGTAGGTGTAATAGTGTTACCACTATCCATACAAGGAATAAAATACTACTAGAATGTATCGATGAACCTGCCCCAGAACTGCATTGAACACCAAGACCAGGTAGCTGTTGAATATTAGTCACAATCTCAAGAACTTGTGAGTGTTGGTCTTTAACCACATGTGACTTGACTGAAGCAACTTTACTTGCAAAAGGAAATATAACCTCATTAAAAATAACGTGTCTAGAAATATAGACTCTCCCATCAGCTGCCAAGCACTGAAACCCCTTGTGTTGAGGACTAACACTTAGATACGTGCATGGATGAGACCAAAATGCAAGGTTGTGAGCTTGAAAAATTCAAAAGTGAGGAAAACACTGACAACCAAAAACCTTTAGGTCAATATAATTTGGTTTTTTTCCCAACAATTTCTCAACAGGAGAGACCCCCTGCAACACCTTGGTGGGCATCTTAATGATCAACTGATCCGCAACAATAATGGCATATGATCAGTAATCAACTGGTAGAGATGCATGTTCCAACAACACAAGAGCTAATTCAACCAGGTGTCGATGCTTCCGCTCAACAACACCGTTCTGCTCGGACGTGTGAGGGCATGACACCTTGAGAATAAGACTTTCCCTAGTTAGAAATGAAGAAAGGCTATAAAATTCACCACCCCAATCACTATGAATTATTTTAACCAAAGCACCAAACTGAGTAGCCACCATTTCTGAAACAACTGAAATGTTGCAATGGCCTGAGACTTATTTTTCAGAAGATAAATCCATGTATGCCGAGTACACGCATCAATAAATGAAATATAGAATCGAAATCCATTAGATTAAACATGTAAAGGTCCCCACAAATCAATATAAATAAGATGCAAATGAGTATCATAAATTGTATTCGATTGTACAAAGGATAATTTGTGACTTTTGCTCATATGACAAGCAGTACAAATTTTATTAACATTTGTAGTAATCTTTACATCAAGTTCTCTAGCAATATGAACTAAAGTATCATTAAATGGATAACCATGCCTTTAATGTCATAGCTCATATATCTCACTAGGAAATGACTTGGAGGTAAGGTTCACATCAGTACCAGCATACTAACCTTCTCTTCCAGCTTTATCTGTTACAAAAGAGTAAAGTCCTCCAGCTTCCTCACCAGTCAAGAGCACTTGTCCAGTAACCTCATCACGCACACAACAACTATTGGGATGGAAATAAAAGAATATATTATTGTCTCTGGTAAGCTTAGAGATTTAAAACAAGTTCTTTGTTATGTGAGGAACATACAATAAATCATGCAACAACAACACTCTAGATGAAGTAGGTAAAATTGAATCACCAACCATTTGAATATCTAGTGAAACACCATTACCAACCGTAAGTTTACCTGGACCATGAAAATCAGAAGAATTCCCCAAGTTTGTCCTATATGGAGCTACGTGATGAGTGGCATCTGATTCCACCACCCAACGCTCAGGAGATGCAACAACAACATTCATTTGAGACTGTATATTCCCTTGAGAGTCCAATCTCCCATGAGAGCAACACTCACAACCTTGACTGCCACTATTAGAGGCAAAACCAGGTGAGGAGTACATATTGGTTGAATTATCCTTGGAAGGATAACGATTGTTGGCTAAAACACAAGTGAAATATTCATCAAATCGATGCCTACAACAATAAACCAAGTGACCAAGCTTCCCGTAAAGCTGACACTGCACACGCGTTCAACCTCGCCTTCGACCACCATTTCTTGCACCAAGATCCGAAAGATACACTATAATATCCCAAAAATACGGGTTAGTGACTAAATTATAAAACTTCAGAATTTAGTGACTAAAATAGAATAATTGAATAATATTGTTATGGGTATAGGGTTAAATTGCATGAAAGAAGGAATGGAAGGATAAAATAGTCATGCATATGGGAAATAATTAAAGAATATATATATATATATATTAGCTCCACGTGGAAGAGAAGAAGGAAAAACAAGGTTCCAGAATTCTCTTCTTTTCTCTCAAATGTAAAGAGGTCAAGCAAAGGTGAGATTTTTCATAAGCTGATTGTTAGTTAAAATTTAAGTTACGGTTTGATTATTAGAAGATAACTAAGCTTAAGGAAAGCTTAGATTATCTTAAAATCCAAAGATGATGAGTACATGAAAGATCAAAGAAAGGAGGTAGGAAAGTGAAATCTTGGAATAGAGTTCATAATAAGAATTAGAAGTGGGATTTGACTTGTCATCAAGCTAATTAAGGAATAGGAAGTGTTAGAATTAAAATTAGAACATGTTGAAATTTGAGTGAAATTCTTAAATTCTATATGGAGAATTGGATTTCTAAGTTTTAGAGATATGGAATGTATAATAATTAGTTTAAATAAGAGTATGTAAGTTAGGGATATAAAAGGAGGTGAAATATAAAGTGTTTAGAAGATTATAAAGAGATTTTCGTGCTTAAGATGACATTTCTGAGCTATGTGCATCGATGCACTCTTTTAAAATATAAACATCGAATACAATTAGTGCATCGATGCATAAGGAGTGCATCGATGCACCTGCCTAAAATATAAACATCGAATAGGATATATACACCGATGCATAGATAGTGCATTGATGCACCCGTCAAGGGATGCATCGATACATGGTGTAGTGCATCGATTCATACCTTCATTAAAAGATAAAAATAGCTTTCTTTTTAAACTAAGGAGTGATAGTTTAGAATATATCAATTAGTATACTGATATGTATTAATGTATTACTATGTAGATTTAGAACGTAATATCGTTCAGGAACAATCGAAGGATTAGAATCGAGTCAAAGCAAGGCTAAGGTGAGTACATATTATAAGTATGATACAATAGAATAAGACTTGTGATAAGTCTAATTCATATGTTGATTTTCATAGCATCATAGTTATGAGCATATATACATGATAATTATTATGATGCATGCATAAAGTATATATGTTCATATGATTTGATACATGATATATGTGAATTGATTCAAATGCACATGTGACATAGTAAGTGATATGAGTTATGTGATCACAAGAGATATGACATGAATACATGAACATATAAAACATAAGGATAATGCCCATGGTATACGATATGAGAGCTATAGGTATAGTTGGCATGTCAAGAGTCGAGAGTTCTACGTGGTCATTAGGGACATATATGTATCATTTGGAACATTTACAGGGTCTTTTGAGACAGATTTGATCCACTGGAATATATATATGGTTCTTAAGGAGTGGTCATTTGGGACAAATACAGTACATAGGTCATTCGGGACAAACTTTCATAGCCCCTAGTGGGACCCCATACGAGCTGTGGTGATGGCATTAGTGCACAACCTCAATGTACTTGAATAACTTGGGTTCTCAAAAAGGTACATGGGCTTATAAAGGTTATCAAAAGTAATTGCATTGTTATAGTTATATGTTACCATATTATTATTGATTGCATTGAATTGCATATGACATGATTGAATGAATAGATTGCATGTTAATATTCATATGGAACACATTTTTATTATATTTATATGTCTCACTAAGTCTATGACTTAGCGTGTAAGCAATTTACACGTAGGTGCCAAGAATCAGGAAGAGCGGAAATAGGGGGCAAGAACAACAACACTGCTAGAAGATCAGATCAGAAGTAACTGATAAAGTATGTATTTTGTCGTGTATAGTATGTTGGCATGTAAATAAAGTGTCAGTTATGAATGCTCTGATCGATTTTGGTTGTTTTGGTCATTTTATGTAAATAAAATGCTTTGTGTAAATGAAAGTTTTAAATGTTTCGTGAATTTTGTCGAGAGTCAAATTTTGAAAAGTCAATGTGACACCTCAGACTCGTATTTGGGTTGGATACGGGTTGGGGGTGTTACATTTAAATGGTATCAGAGCTACGGTTTAGTCGATTCTCGGCATAAACTGGAGTCTAGAGTGTCCTATAAAGTATTCATGACAACAAAAGAGTGAAAACTTCTGATCTGATATAATAGTAAGTATGTTGTTTTGCTAATAGAACGATATGGTTATGTTCTTATAGATGTCCAGACATGGTAGCTCTAGAAGTGAAGCGGGAGATGATACGCCCGCTGAAAGTAGTAATTCACCTGCCCTTGCCAGGAAAGGTGAAGAACAAGCACCTTCTAAAGTGCCTGTAACTGATCAAGATGTGTTCTTTAGAACATTAGATGCGGTATTGACGCGTTTCCAACCTCCTGCTACTTCAACTCCAAGAATGAATGTTGCAAAGGAGTTGAAGGGTTTAGGAGCTCCAAAGTTTAAAGGTGAAGCCGAAGAAGGTCCTGTTGTTGCGGACCTTTGGCTTAATGATGTAAAAATTATGTTAGATGGTCTCCACTGTTCTAATGTAGAGAAGTTAGATGGAGTGGTCTCCTTGCTTCGTGGGCAAGCGAGAATCTGGTGGACAAACGTCACTATGAGAATGACAAATGACGAAGTGACCTGGTCCTTGTTCTTAAAAGAGTTCAAACACAAATATATAATGGACCAGTTTATCAGGAAAATGAAGCAAGAATTCTTGAACCTGAAGCAATTGGACCGCACTGTATATGAGTATGAGTGTGAATTTAATAAATTAAGTCACTTTGCAGCAGAGTTAGTGCCTACAGAGAAAGATGCTTGCGAGTGGTTTGTTGAGGGCTTACGCCCAAGTTTAAAAGAGATGTTGATAGTGTTGAACTTATCCTCATTTCAAGAGGTAGTAAATCGTGCTAAAGCTCTAGAGAGAGCTCAAAATGAAAGGTTTGGGAATCAAAGAACCCAACCATCTAAAAGAACTGGGGCTTCATCAAGTTTTGCACCACCTAAGAGAAGTAGAGATTTTGGTTCCCGATCTCAAGCACAATCAGAGTTGATGGCATCCGTTGCAAGAGATTCAAATCAGATGAGAGTTAGATAGACTCATTCTGTAGGGTCTGGTGATGGACGAGTACATCAGAGTCAAATTAGACAATGTGAAATTTATGGAAGAAGTCATAGTGGAACGTGTAGGGTAGTTACTGGAGCTTGTTTCCGATGTGGTTAAGTGGGACATTTCATGAGAGATTGTCCATTGGGGACAGAAGAACCAGTACAGTCAGAGCGATCTGCTTTGATGTCTCAAAGAGGAAGAGGTAGAAGTAAACTTGAATCCTCTACTCAACAGGAAATACACTCCACTGCTCTAGTGTATAATATTAATACCAATGAAGATTTTGATGATCCAGAGATGATAACAAATACCTTTTTATTATGTAATAGATACGTTATGATATTGATTGATCTGGACTTGCATATTCATATATTAGTAGTAAATTGATGTGAGAATTGAGAATTCAAATAGAAGTTATTTATTGTGATGTGGAAGTGAAAAATTTATTAGGGTACAGTGTTTGGATAAATAAGATATGTTGAGACTATTCCAGTAAAATTCAGAGAATTAAATTCTCTATTAATTTGATGGAATTTCTATTCAAATGATTTGAAGAAAGATTGGAAACTATAGAGTTAGAGGATCTCTATCGTTCTGAAATAAAGTAGTTTCTTTACTTCAGTGACAAGATAAGGTAAAAGGAATGGGTTTTATTAGGGGAATATTAAAAGAACAAGTGATGGATACTATCATTTTGGAGGAATTGGAAAATATGTACATCAGTAATCAGTTTATAAGACAACGGTAAATGGAATGTTTGAATGCGAACCAAGGAAATTGTATTATGGATAAGTGAGAATGAAGGTTTGATAAGTAAAGGAAATGGAGGATGAACTGTTTTTGATTGGGAAGAATGTATAGTATATGAATGGTTTGATGGTGGGGTATGTTTTTATTGGAAGAAATGAGTTGAATAATAAAGTTGTATGATAGTGAGTGTAATAAAGATAAAGGATTTGTATGTTTTACGGAAGTAAGAATTTATAGAAAAGTTTAAAATGATAAGGAGGGATAAGTATAAGTGATATGAAAAGAATGTGAGAGCCTCAAGGAAAAAGGAAATGGAATAATTAAAGTAATGAAGTAAAGTTTATGATAGCACCAAAGATTTATTGAAGATGAGAGATGTGAAAAATGAATAGTAGAGGTGTACACAGTACCTTATCTCCTTGTGCAATGAAAATTCGAGGACGAATTTTCATATGGGGGAGAGATTTGTAATATCCAAAAAATACGGGTTAGTGACTATATTGTAAAACTTCAGAATTTGGTGACTAAAATAGAATAATTGAATAGTATTGTTATGGGTATAGGGTTAAATTGCATGGAAGAAGGAATAGAAGGATAAAATGGTCATTTATATGGGAAATAATTAAAGAATATATATATATATATATATATATATTAGCTCCACGTGGAAAAGAAGAAGGAAAAACAAGGTTCCATAATTCTCTTTTTCTTCTCTTCTTTTCTCTCAAACGTAAAGAGGTCAAGCAAAGGTGAGATTTTTCATAAGCTGATTGTTAGTTAAAATTTAAGTTAGGGTTTGATTATTAGAAGATAACTAAGCTTAAGGAAAGCTTAGATTATCTTAAAATCCAAAGATGATGAGTACATGAAAGATTAAAGAAAGGAGGTAGAAAAGTAAAATCTTGAAATAGAGTTCATAATAAGAATTAGAAGTGAGATTTGACTTGTCATCAAGCTAATTAAGGAATAGGAAGTATTAGAATTAAAATTAGAACATGTTGAAATTTGAGTGAAATTCTTAAATTCTATATGGAGAATTGGATTTCTAAGTTTTAGAGGTATTGAATGGATAATAATTAGTTTAAATAAGAGTATGTAAGTTAGGGATATAAAAAGAGGTGAAATATAAAGTGTTGAGAAGATTATAAAGAGATTTTCGTGCTTAAGATGACATTTCTGGGCTATGTACATGGAAAATAAAATTCATAGAATTAATAAAGAAAATATTAAAAAAATCAGGAAAAGTAAATTACACTTAGTTGTCCCTAAGTTCTAAATTATAATTAAATATTATTTTATTGTTGGATAATTATATTTAATAGTTTATAACATGAAATAATAATAAATTTTAATAAACCTATCAAATGATTTTAATGATTAAAAAGAATGTTATTCTTTCTTAGACTCAAGCTTTAAGTAACTATATTTAAAGAATGTACAATGTCGAAGATTATAAAAAAACTCTTGTAACCACTTTTTATATATTCATGGAAAATTCAACCACTTAATCAATGATGGAACTATGTATACTTTGGGCGGACTTTTGCTCGCCCAAATTTTTTATTACTAAAAATAAATAAAAACAAATATATATTTAAACTTTTTATATATTTAAACCTTTTATATATTTAAACCTTTAAATTTTAATTTATTTTGATTTTGTATTTTCTAATTTTGTTGTTAATTATATTTTCCCCGAACTATCTTGCTGTTGCATCCTGCACGTTAATCTTTTACAACAGAATTCTTCAAATTCATAACATAAACTCAAAACACAGTTCGTTGTAAAGACTACAATTCATCCAACTCTTTGTTTGTTTCCCACAACTAAATTTCCACACAAAAAATGAAAGTTGTAAAATAAAGAGTTTATAGGCAAGAGTCAATACCCAATCACTGAGAAGCCACTGTTTGTCGGTTGACGAACGGAAATCTGAACCGGAAGTGGTCGGCCGGTACCAGAACCACCGCACCTTCTTCACACCATGCGATCCGACCCGGAGCAAGTCCGACAGCCGACATCTCCATCGGACCAACGAGAACAAATGCACGAGATGCGACCCGTGCCGTTGCAAGTGGGGCATCACTGAAACGGGCCGGCCATGGGTTTTTGATTCATGACTGATTTGACTAAGACGGCGCCGGCCAAGACGCTCAAGCCGGATGCCACCTGAGTCAAAACAGCCGGGAACATGTCGCCGGATAAGTTTTTTATTTACCAATCCAACGGGTTATGAGCATTGAGAGGAAGAAGAAAGAAACTAATAGCCGCCAAAGAAAATATAAAATTGAGTGATCAAAGCGAAAAACAATTCAGATTTTTTTGAGAAAAATTAAAGTTAATGGTTCTGAATTTTAAGTAAAAATAAATAAAAGTGGTTTTCCAATTGTACATGTTAAGCCTCTAGCATTTTGGTGGTGCATATGCGTGGTTGGACTTTTCATAATTATTGTGATATAGACACAAAATGATCGACATACAAGTATATTTATAAATATTTAATTATATTTTTAATACGTTTGTTTCTTTTATTGACTTTTTATTCACAAATTAATCTTTTTTTTAATACAAAGAAGGGGTAAAGTATCAAGCAGCAGTAGCTAGATCATTAAGCAGAAAGGGGCGAACAGCATCAGGTGGACAAGAAAACCTGGTTGCACCAAATGGGAGTGTCCTCGAGACTTTGGGCATGGCATCAGCAGTGCGGTTTATAGCGCGCTGGACATGAGAAAAACGAAGCTGCCAATTCCGAGAAAGAAGATCAATCAAGTGAGGAACCAAGTGGGAGATTCTCGCCATATTTTTGCCGTTTTGGAGAAGATCAAAGGCTTCCTTGAAATCTGTTTCGACCATAACATGCTGCAAACCGAGGTCCCAGGCCACCTTTAAGACCTTGTAAATTCCCCATAATTCCGCATCAAGCATCGAACAACGATCTAGCGTCTCGCAAAACCACTCACCCAGCTGCCGTTTGAATCACGTAAAATTCCACCGCAAGCTGCTGCGCCGGTATGGGGTTCCGGGCTCCGTCCGTGTTTGACTTCATCCAGCTAGGAGCAGGTAAAACCCAGCTATCTTCTGACTCCTGCGAGATAGGCCTTCTAGCCATATGTGAACCTTGCAGACCAAGGAAATGGGCAGCATCAGCACACATTTTACGACTTCGATTTGTAACACACACGGTCTCCACAAACTCAGGATCGAAAATAAATTTATTCCTTCGGATCAAAATACACCATAAGTTCAACCCGAAAAGAATGTCCCAATCAGTCCCATTAATCGGAAAATAAGAGTGATCTTGAATATTTATACGAATCCAATCAATGAGATCCATACAGCAGAATTCCATCAGCTTCTCTGGCTTAATAAGATTCACCCATGTGGTATAAAAAGGCATGCACTCCCGGAATATATGGGAGAGGGATTCCACCCCTGAACCACAAAAATCGCAACAAGGATTATCAGAAGTATTGCGACGAGACCTCTCTTCATTCGTCAACAACCGATTCTTGCATATAAGCCATATGAGCATTTTGAAGCGAGGCAAACCTCTATAGCGTTTCAGACTTCCCCATAGACCAGAATCATGGGATTGCACTTCACCGACCCTTCGTCTATAAGCAGACGCAGTGAAAAATCTGCGATTTTTTGTCCATTTCCAGCGGATACAGTCCACCCCATCCGTGAGCAAAGGTGGTTGAACAATAGCTAGAGAAAGCAATAGAGAATTTGGTAAGAACGGTCCATTGCTCTCCCAATGCCACTCACCATTCTCATCTACCATGGAACACACCCTAGTTGGTGGGAAACTAACATTCGAAGTCGATAAGCAGTGATTAATTAGAGCACCATCATCTCCCAACCAATCATCTTGCCAGAAATTAACAGTTGCACCGTTACCAAGAATCCAGGTGAGACCATTAATAACTTTCGGCGACACTTTACACAACCCTCTCCAAAGACGAGAGCAACCATTACGGTCGAGGTTGACAAGAATACCATACCTTACCTTGTACTTACTTCGCAATACTCGGACCCATAGTTGATCTTTATTAGAAAAAAATATGGTATCATAATTTCATCAGAAAAGCTTAGTTTTGGGCCACCATACGCCTTACTCCAAAACTCAACACACAAGATTAACTCGTTTCTTCTCATCGGAATGTCTCCAAATAAACTCTGGTCAACTTTTCAACCTCACTACAAATCCCTTTGGGAAGATAACAAGATTGCATAACGTAGGCCGGTATCGAATTCGGGACAGCTTTTGCAAGAGTTACCCGACCGGCAAGAGAGCGTTTTTGCTTTCCATCCGGTAAGCCTATCCCGAACCTTTTGGATAAGGTAAATATAGGTGTCCCAGGTTACTCTTTTATGAAGTAGAGGAACCCCAGATATTTCCCAAGATCCTCCACCCTCGAGAAGAGAAACCCCTCACTAATATCTCGGGCAAGTGCTTCATTCACATTAGACGAAAAGAAAATGTTAGCTTTTGCATGACTAACCTTCTTCTCTGAGCTATAGCAAAAATCACGGACTACTCGTAGGATTACATCAAGTTGAGACAGAGAAGCTTCCACGAAAAACACCAAATCAGCTGCAAAGAATAGGTGGGATAATCTCGGGATAAAATCATCGGTTTCCAACGACCATTGTTAACCTCCACCTGAATTGCCTGAGCGAGACATTTCATACACAAAACAAACAGATATGGAGATAAGGGGTTTCCTTGACGGATACCCCAAGTAGATTTAAAGGAATCAGAAGCAGTGTCATTCCATAAAACCTTAGTTGTAACCGTGGAGACACAACACATTATGAGTTGCGGGAGATCATTAGGACAGCCGAATTCGTTGAGTGTCATCAATAAAAGACCATTCTAAATGGCCGTAGGTTTTTTTACAAGTCTATCTTGATAGTCATACACCCCTTTCTACCTTCCTATATCGCATAGAATGAACTACCTCCTGAGCAATAACAATAATATCCATTATGCTCCTACCAGGGACAAAAGTCATTTGATTCTAATAAATCAAATGAGAAAGAATGTTCTTGAGCCGAATGACTATCACCTTAGTAATAAATTTATACGGAGCAGTACATAAGCTTATTGGTCTAACATGGGCAAAAGTATCTGGAGCTTCAATTTTCGGAATTAAAGCAAGAAGTGTTATGTTCATTTCAACCGATACAGATTTATGTTGAAAACAATCTCGAACCAGCTGGCAAATATCGGCGCCCACTACATCCCAATTTTGTTGGAAGAAACCAGCATAAAAACCATCAATCCCCGGAGCTTTCGCCAGGTCCATGCTGAACACAACTTGCCTGATTTCCTCGGTTGAAATAGGAGCGGACAACAAGGTTATGTCACCATTAGAGATAGGAGAGAAATGACCACGGATGTTATAAGTGTAACCCGTCTTGCCACTGCTCGAAAAAAGGGAAGAAAAGAAATTAACTGCCTGCCTGCAGAGCTCCTGATGATCATTGTGTCATAACCATATTTTAGGTAAAATAATTATATATTATTTTTAAAAAAAGTTACGACTTTAATATTAAAAATTTTGGTATTTTGGATTAATTGAGTTAGGTAAGTCGAATACCTAAAAATGTCTTTTAAAACAATTTTAAGGAAAAATCGTTATTGAGACAAAAAATTGGTCTGCGTTACCAAAAATTCATTTAAAACGGGTTCGGGAGTCGGTTACGCGTGGGGAAGGATTAGCACGCCCACAGCGCATAAAATTGGTACTGAATCGCTTACACGTTGTCATAATTGGTGGAGATTATGAATCGAATATAAAGTTAAAATATGATCACTTTATTAAAGTTAATTAATTTTCTTCAAATCAATTAATTAGAGAAAATTCTTTAACTTGAAAAGAAATCTCGATATTAGTAATCATCCGTCGGGAAATCTATTTCGACTATTTCTTATCCGTGAAGAATATTCACTCTTCGATAAAACACGAATCGAATATAAATTGAAAACCGACATTTTGCATACAACAAAATAAATTTTGATTTACTTTATCATACATTACACTATTTGAAATAACACAAATTAATTAGCGCAAAAAAATAACTTCGATTTATTTCAAGCTCTCATTTTGTTCGAACGTCGTATCAGATTGCAACAGTTCAATCAAGTGATACTTTCCACGCGTATTCTACAAGTACAGTTCTTGAAAATATTCAAGCAAATGACATTTAACAAACTATTAAATAAAATAGCATTTAATAAAAAGTTAAAAAATATGTAACTTTACTACATAAAATGTATAAATATCTATACACATAAACATATATATAAATATTTAAAATGGCATAACATGCATAATAATGTTTATAAAAAAATACATACACCGATCTTAATGTGTGAGAAATCTAAATCTACGGGAGAAATCTAAAATCTAAATATTCTAAATAGGGACCAACTTGAAAGAAATCTAAACTTAAGGGTTCAATCTAAAATCAAGATAACTAATGTAAAATTCGAAAGCTATTTACAAAAAAAAGGATCAAACATTATGCATCAAATTAAAATAAACGTTATGTAATTAAACTAATGAATTTTGTTGAAAATATTTTGATATTTCAATATAATAAATTAAGGGTTATTGAATTTTAAGATTTCACAATCATTTTTAAAGTATATTCGATTAAATTATTCGAATATCAAAATATTACTCCAAGATTTTCAAAGATCAATTTCAATCCTTACTAAAGTGTAAAATTGTGTTTTAAACTTAAAATATTTTTGAAACAATTTTACAAAGTATTTCGAACCAAAATCAATCCAAAAATTAATTTTCCAAAGGGATGTACCGATGCACTCCATGATGTATCGATGCACACCCATTTCGAATGCATTTTGTGTACCGATGCACAAGTCATGCATCGATGCACTCTTAAATATTTTGAAATATCGAATGCATTTTATGTACCGATGCACAGACCATGCATCGATGCACTCCTGGCTCTTTTGAAACATTGAATGTAATTAGTGTACCGATGCACCCCTAGTGTACCGATGCACTAAGTCTTATAACGGTCGAAATATTTGAATTTTACACATAGTGTACCGATGCACTCTGTTAGTGCACCGATGCACACACGCTCCCAACTGTTTTATTTAATTATTTTCACACAATAAGGGCTCTATTGACTTCACCAATGATCCCCAACATTCAGAAGTGATCCAAGGTGTGTTTAAACAAGCTTAGGAGCCATTTATCAACAACAATTGTGAGAGAAACAAAGAGAAAGCTTTAAACATCAAGTTTGAGCAAATCAAGCCAATTTTCATTCAATATTAATTTTTTGCTTTCAAGAACACCATTTGTACTCAATTGTATTCATTCTTGAGTGTTCTTTCTTTGTTCTAGAATTGTGCAAACATATTGCCTTGTGAGGTTTTTCTGTAAGTTTGCAAATTTTTGTATTTGTCTTTGGGAGAGAGTGTTCTCAAGAATTTGGGGTATAATTCTTGAGGGAGTTGTAAGGTTACTCTTTGTCCTCAAAAGAAAGAAAAAATTAGAGAATTTGTTGGAAAATCCTTAGTGTGGATAGCTAAGGTAGTGAATGTAGACTTTGGTTGAGAAAGTCAAACCACTCTAAATCGTTGTGCAAATATTTTCTATTTTCTGCAAAAGCTTCCACCAAAAGTTTAATTGCCAATTCACCCCCTCTTGCCTATTTTGTCGATTGATTAACTCAACAATTGGTATCAGAGCCTCACTCATTTGAAGGTTTAATCGCCTCTTGAATCGATTCGAGAAGTGTTATATCAATATTCAAGTCATCAATGGCCTCCACTTCAAACTCCAACTTCGGCCTTGATTCTATGCCTGTCAACAAGCCTCCTTTTTTCAATGGAGCTAATTATACTTATTGGAAGAATAGAATGAGATATTTCATTCAAGCAAGTGACGTGGGAGCATGAAATATCATAGAAGACGGATACTTCATTCATTCCACTCATTCAAGATTTTGGAGTGAAGTAGAGATAAGAATGTTCCAGCTTAACTCAAAGGCTATCCATATTATTTTTTGTGCTCTTGGACCGGATGAATAGGGGAGAGTTTCATCTTTACAACCGCCAAGGAGATATGGGATAAACTACAAGCCACTCATGAAGGCACAGACGAGGTAAAAGAATAAAAAATTAGTCTTCTAACTCATAGCTATAAAACTTTCAGGATGAAACCGGATGAAGATATCAAAGCTATGAGGGATAGATTTTCCACGATTGTCAATGGTCTCAAATCATATGGAGAGATCATTCCAAACGAAAGCTTGTGAGGAAGTTAGTTTACTCTCTTCCAAAATCTTGGTAATCAAAGAAGACGACAATCATCGAGGCTAAAAACTTAAAGTCTTTAACTCTCGAAGAGTTAATTGGTTCTCTTCTGACTCATGAAATGATGCTTCAAGGTAAGGTAGACCTCGAGAAGATTGATGATACAAAGAAGAAGAAGGAGAAAAAGAAGAACGTGGAGTTGCTCTTAAATCTACAAGAGATGAGAGTGATTCGGATGAAGATGACGATGACGAGAAAATGACATTATTTGCCAAACTATTTAGAAAACTAATGAAGCCCAACCGAGGAAGAAAATTCAAATGAAATGAAGGCTTCAAAACTGAATCGAAGGATAAAGACCCGATCATTTGCTACGAATGTAAAAACCCGGGTAATGTCAAATACGATTGCCCACAATTGAAAAAGAAGGGTTAATCGAAGAAAAAGCAAAAGGCTTACGTGGCTACATGGAGCGATGATGAAGGTTCCGATGAAGAGGAATAAGAAGTAGCAAACTTGTGCTTGATGGCCATCAGGGAAAACTCTCATGTGACCTCTAGCTCATTTAATTTTTAAGATTATTCTTTTGATGAGCTGTTAGAGGAATATACTGGGTTGGCTTCAGATTATGAGAAATTATTTTTAAAATACAAAAATGATATTTCAAAATTGAAAAACAAAAATAATCTCATATCCAAGACCAACATTGATCTTGAAAGTAAGGTTAAAGAATTGCAAATCAAATTAGATGAATTTGAAAAGAAAAATATTGATTTGCATAACCTACTTTCAAGAGTGAATGATGATCATCAAAAGAAAATTGATGATCTTAAAGCTTCTTTTGATAAAGTTGGAACAAAACGTTTTGAAAATGGAGAAAGTTCAAAATCCAACTTTGTTAGAAAAGGTTTTGAAAACTACAATCATAGAGGTCCCCGAAGAACCTCTATGGAAAAATCGTTAGAAGTATATGGGTTCCTAAAGAACTCATTACTACTAAAGATAAGGATATCCTACACAAATGGATACCCAAGGGGACTAGAATTTTGGAGACTAATAAATATGGACCCAAAAGAAATTGGGTACAAAAAATAAAAAATTAATCTATGTTTGTAGGAAAAGGAGCATTGCTACAAGGCCGGGAAAAAAAATTCAAACTCATGATATCTTGGGATGCTCAAGATACATGACCAGAGACAAGAGCTGGTTCATAGAGCTTAATGACAAAAATGGAGGAGGGGTGACTTTTGGTGATAATTCAAAATGTCACATTGAAGGTATATCTACTATAGGTAATACCTCTTCCATACAAATTAAAGATGTTTTATATGTGAATGGGTTAAAGCATAATCTATTGAGTATTAGTCAATTTTGCGATAAAGGACACAATATCTTATTTGAAACAAATGGTTGTAAAGTCATTGACATTGCATCTAGTCGAATTATGCTTGTTGGTCATAGAATAGGAAACATTTACATGGTGCATTTAGATTATATTAATATGACTAATTTATACCTAGTTTCTAAGGATGAGCATGATAGTTGGTTATGGCATAGGAGACTAGGACATACTAGCATGAGTGTTTTACAAAGACTAATTCAAGGAGATTTAGTAAGAGGGTTGCCAAAGTTAAAATTTGATAAAGATAAAATCTGTGATGCTTGTGCTAAAGGAAAACATCAAAGAGCTTCCTTTAAGTCCATTAATGATGTATCAACTAGTAGAGTATTACAATTGATCCATATAGATCTTTTTGGGCCAATTAGGACTGTTAGCTTGGGTGGAAAACAATATTGCTTTGGATTGGTAGATGACTATTCTAGATATACTTGGGTTCTATTCTTAAGTACTAAAGATGAATCATTAAAAAAATTCATCACGTTTTCAAAAGTAATCCAAAATGAAAAAGGTTACTCTATAACTAGCGTTAGGAGTGATCATGGTACTGAATTTGAAAATCTCGGATTTATTGATTTTTGTAATTCTAATGGTATTAGCCATAATTATTCAGTACCAAGAACCCCTCAACAAAATGGAGTTGTTGAGAGGAAAAACCAAACTTTAGAAGAAATGGTTAGAACCATGCTTTGTAAAAACAATTTGCCAAAATATTTTTGGGCGGAAGCCATAAATACCGCTTATTATGTTATAAACCGTGTAATAATTAGGTCAATTTTGAAGAAAACTCCATATGAACTTTTCAAAAATAAAAAGCCTAACATTATCTATTTTTATTCTTTTGGATGTAAATGTTTTGTTTTAAACAACGGTAAAGAAAATCGTGGCAAATTTGATGCTAAAAGTGATGAAGGAATTTTTCTGGGTTATTCCTTAAATTCTAAAGCTTATTGGGTATTTAATAAAAGAGCTTTAGTCGTAGAAGATTCTATACATGTTGTTTACGATGATAATTCCCTTCTGAGGAAGGATTCTTGTGTGAATGATGATGTAGGTATTGTAAACACAAAAGACGTTAGACATGACGTTGGAGAACCATCACCAAAGAAAGAAACAAAAGATGAGGAAACTCATGATGTTCTCGAGAATCCAACAATTGAAGAAAGGGAAGTCTCTTACCCAAGAGAATACAACTATGTTAAGGATGGTGAGATAATAGGTGATCCATCCAAAGGGGGTAACAACTCGATCTTCTCTTAGAAATATATGTAATTATATTGCATTTATCTCATGCATAGATCCTAAAAAATATTAAAGAAGCATTAAATGATGAACATTGGATTATGGCTATGCAAGAAGAGTTAAATCAATTTGAGAGAAGTAAAGTATGGACATTAGTTGAAAGGCATAGTAATAAATATAATATAGGTACTAGATGGGTATTTAGGAATAAGCTTGATGAAAGTGGTAATATAGTGAGAAACAAGGCTAGACTTGTTGCTCAAGGGTATACTCAAGAAGAGGGCATAGACTATGATGAAACATACACTCCCGTAGCTAGGATGGAAGCAATTAGAATGTTATTAGCATTTGCATGTTTCAATGAATTTAAATTATATCAAATGGATGTTAAAAGTGCATTTTTAAATGGTTTTATAAAAGAAGAAGTGTATGTGAAACAACCTCCTGGTTTTGAAGATTCAAAATTTTCAAATCATGTTTTCAAATTGACAAAAGCGCTTTATGGTTTAAAAAAAGCTCTTAGAGCTTGGTATGAAAGATTGTCAAATTTTTTAATTAAAAAAGGTTTTTCAAAAGGGAAGGTTGACATTACATTGTTTTTAAAGCATAAAGGTAAAGATTTATTAGTAGTTCAAATTTATGTTGATGATATAATATTTGGTTCTACTAATGATGCCCTTTGCCAAGAATTTTCTAAGTTAATGCAGAGTGAATTCGAGATGAGCATGATGGGGGAGCTTTTATTTTTCTTGGGACTCCAAATCAAGAAAAAAAAGATGACATCTTCATCAATCAAGCAAAATACATCAAGGATATGCTCAAGAAGTTTGGATTTGAAAATGGGAAACCTCATGCCACTCCAATGAGCTCATCTATAAAGCTTGACAAACATAAAGGAGGTAAATGTGTGGATGTTAAATTATATAGGTCAATGATTGGTTCTTTTCTTTATCTAACCGTAAGTAGACCTGACATTATGTTTAGTGTTTGCTTATGTGCTAGATTTCAATCATGTCCTAAGGAATATCATTTACTAGCTGTTAAGAGAATCTTTAGATATCTTGAGGACACTCCTAGTTTAGGACTTTTGTATCCTAGAGACTTTAGCTTTAGCTTGCATGCCTTTTCTAATTCGGATTATGGAGGATGCAAAATAGATAGGAAAAGCACCTCCGGTACTTGCCAATTCCTAGGAAATATGTTGATTTCATGGTTTTCAAAGAAACAAAATTGTGTTGCATTATCTACCACTGAAGCGGAATACATTTCAGCCGGTAGTTGTTGTGCACAAGTTTTGTGGATGAAATAATAACTTTTAGATTATGGAATTGAAGTAGGTACCATACCTATCAAGTGTGACAATACTAGTGCTATTTGTCTCACTAAAAATCACATCTAACACTCTAGAACTAAGCACATTGAAATTAGACATCATTTCATTAGAGATCATGTCGCTAAAGAAGATGTAGTTATAGAATTTGTTGATACTTTGCATCGATTAGCGAATATTTTTACAAAACCTTTAGATAAAAAAAGATTTTTGACACTTAGGAGAGAATTAGGTTTAACTGACCTATCTTCACTTAGTGTTTAAACAAGTTTAGCACTTTTTAGAAATAAAAAAATGCTTATAAAAATAACATTATTGATTGCATTCTTTGCTATTAGTTAGGGGGAGTTTATGTTCTTTAGTGAAAATTAATTGTATGTTCAAATAAAATTTAAAAATAGTTTTATTTGATTGAACATTGTTAAATTTTTTATCTTTGAGTTGCCAATACCACTAGAGCAAATTAATTTAGCATTTTAAGTGTTTAAAACATATTTTTGATATTTTTGTGCAACATGCATTGATACACTAAAGAGTGTACCGATGCATCACTTGAATGTGCATCGATGCACTCTGCTATGCATCGATACACCCATCTGGTTTTTGGGTTTAAATGCCTAATTTCTTCTTTATTTCAAAAAACCTAACCTAAACCACTCACGTCATACACCTCTCTCTATCACCCTACTCTAAAAATTCGCTCAAATCCAACGTTTTAAGTCAGAATTCAACAAGCTTTCATCTCACAAACCTGCTAGCAATCATTAAATCGTGCAAAACATCACTACATTCTACTCAATCCGAAATTTCAAGGTAATTTTTCTAAAAACCTCTGTTTTATTGATTTTTGAACTTAGGACTAGTTTTTGATTAGTTATAGGTTGAACTAAGTATCTAGTTTTTGATTAGTTCTAGGTTGAACTAAGTATCAGGCATTGATTATATAATGTTTATAAACTAGATTCTACAACTAATTTCATCAAAAACACAAGATTTTTCAAAAATGTTCAAAATTTTTGAAATAAAAAAAATATTATTTTCGAAAATTATTGTTTTAGTTGATGTTTTTGATTCAATTATGTTGTTTTCATGAAAACTATATATATTATATTTTTCAAACATTGTTTTCCAAATAGTTTTCAAAACTTTTCCCATTAGGATTCGGTTTAGAGAACCTTGACTATTGCGGACTCATATTGAGTTTTGGGATTGATTATATTGCATACATGTGTTTCAAATTTACAGGTTATCTATCCTATTTCGATTTCTTAAACCATATCTAATCCTAAATACCCTAGGTCATCATCGCATCGTTCGAGTCAAAACCGACCCACCATTCATTCTCCACCACAATATCCAAATCCAAACGAACCCGAATTAACAATTCTTAATTCTTGCCTCAACCAACCCGGTCGTCGTCGAGATGAATTATATCATAGGTTCGTTAATTCTTTCCAATCATACAAAATCCAGGAAGAATGTATCCCCTCCATTCAAGCAATGGTGCATATGAACTTCAAATATCTTCATATCCTTCATTCTTCGAAGTTTGATAAACTGTGTCAAATTCAGCCCATCGTTTATCACCAATTAGTCCGTATTTTCTACTCCAATGCAGTATGTGTCCAAAATGAGCGTCAAAGTGCAACTGTAGGAATTCGATCCTATCTCTTAGGTGAATTCATCTATATAGACTCAGACACAATAGCTAATGCCTTTGGTTTAGACAACGCGGGTCTTGATAATGAAAAAGAGATTGTGGCTACACCCTATCAAGCTAAGGGTAGTGTTAGTACCTTAAAAACTTATCACGATGATTCCTTCACTTGATGATCTCTTGGTAGTTTAGACCATCCGGAGGTAGGTAATCCTCTCTTAGGGTCATAGATTTATGGTGAATACATTGTATCCAACATAACAAGAAAATAAATTTGCCACAGATTATTTTTGGTGAGCTAGTAGATACCGTAAACATTGTCCCATCCAAAAATGTAGAAACTTTAGTTTACGACTATCTCCTCAGTAATCTATTTATCAAACTCGGTCTTAAGGTTTCGGTTGATATTCCCATCCCTCTCCAGAACCAAATAAATCTCACATCCTTAAAGAAATCGGGATGGAAAAAAGAAGGTGACCAATGGGTTCGAACCTCTAAGAAAACACCGGGAGCTAGTTCTTCACGAGCTCCACCTCCTCCGACACCCGACAGATGACGATGATCCAGAGCTTCAACAACTTATGCAAGATATTGATGATGAAACACCCGAGGAGGAGCCGGCACAGCAAGAGGATCAAATGCCTCCATATTTTCGATCATTTTTGAAGTCATTTGATCTAAGGTTTGTATCCATAGAGTCCCATCTAACTGCTATGGGGGCTCAACAATGGGAGATGAAAGAACATTTAGATGCTCTCACACTCGAGATGCGAGCACGTTATCCTCCTCCTCCTGATCCTCCTTTGGATGACTAAACCTATCTTGCTTTAGTTTTCTTGGATTTAGAACCTATGGATTATTATGGATGATTATGGATTATTTTGTTTTTTTGGATGTTATGGATGTTGGATGTTTAACTTTGAATGCTTACATTTATATACTTGGTTTGGTTGATTTTTTTTTTAATTTGAGCTTAATGTTTATTATGTTTTTGCATAATTTATATATTAGTTGCAATATGACCAATTTACCATTTCACATTGTTTATGAATATTGAATTATGGAACTAATGGCTAACCTTTCTCTTGATTGTGATCTTAGCAGCTTAAGCTGTATTTATTTAAATCAATTGACTAATATTACAAAATATTGTTTAGATTGTTTTATAGAGTCTTTTGGATTTAACAAAAAGGGGAAGAATATAGTAAGGGGGAATAATTTTTACTTTTTTACAAATTTGGTTTCAAAAATGATTTTCAATGAAAATCTTAAAATTTTCTTAAATGTTTTGGTATATAAAAAAGGGGGAGATTGTTGAAAACATTTTGATGTTTCGATATAACAAAAAAGGGGGAGAGAGTGTTCTCAAGAATTAGAGGTATAATTTTTGAGGGAGTTGTAAGATTACTCTTTATCCTCAAAAGAAAGAACAAATTAGTGAATTTGTTGGAAAATCCTTAGTGTGGATAGCTAAGGTAATAGATATAGACTTTGGTTGAGAAAGTTTAACCACTCTAAATCGCTGAGCAAATATTTTCTATTTTCTGCAAAAGCTTCTACCAAAATTTTAATTGCCAATTCACCCCCTCTTAGCTATTTCGTCGATCGATTAACTCAAAAAATTTGTATATTCAATTACGCTATATGAATATTAATACCTAAACCAAATACATACATTAAAATACTTACCATACATACTTTACATACAGTACACGTCTATTAAAATATCAATTGATAAAAACATATAATATTACGTAAATGTAATTTCATGATATGTTCACATATAAATATAAATAAGATATAAGATAATATATGAAGAACTAACTAAATTAATACGAATATTAATACCTAAAACAAATACATACATTAAAATACTTACAATACATACTTTACATACAATACACGTCTATTAAAATATGAATTGATAAAAACGTATAATATGACGTAAATGTAATTTCATGATATGTTCACATATAAATATAAATAGGATATAAGATAATATTTGGAGAACTAACTAAATTAAAAAATAGAGAGAGAAAAAAAGTCAACAGTCAAATATAGAATTAAATTAAACAAGCATGAAATCATATACTAAAATTAAGCAAACTAAATAAATAATAAGTACAAAAAAGGTAACAAATTACAGAAGATTAAACGAATAAATAAAGGAATCGACATAAACGCATATAATAGTTAATTAAAAGGAAAAAGAGTCACAAGAATAAGGAAACAATAAAAAGAAAGATAACAAATAAGGCATAAAAAAGTAATTTCAATGTAAATAAATTTATATAAAAAGGCCTAAAAGGGAATGCGTACGAAAAATAAAAATTAGCACATCAATCTTAATTAAAAAAAATTAGTTAATAATTAACAGTTAATATTAATGTTTATCAACAAAATTTACATAGGGACCAACATGCAATAAAAATAAAATGTGGCTACCAATTCAAAATAAAATGGGGAGACAAAAAAGGACCAGATTACAAATATTAAATAATATAGGAACCAGAAATGTAAATAACCCATTAATAAAATTTAGGACTAAAATGAAATAAGCTGATACATAAAGGACCATACCACAATTAAACCACATGTCAAGCAGTGACTAAAATGAAATATCTACAAATGTGGTGACCAATGTCAAACATAAACAAATATGGTAAAATAAACGAACCAGGGACTTAAATATAAATACTGAAATATAAGTGCTCGAAATCAAAGAAAATAGAACTTCATTAAATGGCTTCATAATGGGATTACAAAAATATGGGGGACCTAAACTGCTAATATCCCCTAATGTGAAAACACGCTGAGAGATGGGTGTGAAACTACACCGTTTCGGTCAGCGTATTTAAAGCCCAAAGCTAGGCCGAAAATTTCATTTCTCTCAACCTCCCTCGTCAGAGAAGACATCAACTGCTGCTGTCGGTGGCGCTCACGGCAGCCAACAGTGGCCCTAGAGAGCAAGTTAACCCAAATGGTCCCCTTCAACCCCCTCAACACAAAAACCACCCCCTCATAACCTAAATCCCACGCTAAACCCCTAGATCTAGAGATTACATTTCGAAAAATAAAATGAAACTCGGTAACATTTCGGCTTCTCGATTAGCTACAAACCTAGGTATGAATCTCTCTTTTTCCTTTATTTTCTTTCGGTTTTGATGTTGTGGTTTGACTCTCTGTGTTTTTTTTTGTTTTTTTGTTTTCTCTCTATGTTTTTTCTTTCACCGAAAGGTTCTCTTTTTTTTTCTTTCACCGAAAGGTTCTCTCTGTTTTTTCTTTTCGTTTGAATTTTTTTATTTTTGTTTGAATCAATTTGGTTTCTCTTCGGTTTTCTCATTTTTTTCCTCTCTAGTTTTCTCTTTCAAACCACCTGAATATCTTTCTCTCTATTTTTCTGGAAAACCCCGAGTCCTCTCCCTCTATTCTATATCTTCTGCTTTTATACTTGCATGAGTGATTGGTGAGTTTGATGCTTTTGTTGATGGATTTGATTAGTGATTTCTATCACTGTTTGATGGATGGGTTGATTTGGGTGCAGGCGGCGATGGCAGTAATGACATGCAGCGACAGTAGCATGACATCCCTAGGGTTAGGTTCCAGAAACTCTAGGGGGCCAGGTAGGGTTGAGTTGGGTCTTGGGTCGGATCTGGGTTTATTGGGTTTAGGGTGATAGTTGAGTGTTGTTTTGGGCCCCGGGTCAGATCTGGATCTAGTGCATGGGCCGGTTTCGGTTAGCTGATATGGTTATAATTGGTCTTGGGGCTTCCTCCAGGTCTTGGTTGTAACTGGGCTTCTAGGTGGGACTTGCTTGTAATTTGGGCTGCAAAACTAAGCCTACAAAATGTAATTAAAACTTAGTAATAATAATAATAAATAATAAAAATAATATTAATTTAATAATATTTTTGTAGACCCAGACATAAACGAGTGTCTAAATATTGCATCAAGATCCATTGTGATGACGTAGCGAAAGGATGGTGTTACGCCTTCAACGGTTATGAATTTATCGTATTTTGTATAATAAGTTCAATGACATTTGAAAAAATTATACAACATTCAATTTTATATGACATGCTCACCTACAAGGATATAGTTTAGATTAAATACTGGGAGAAATTAATTTATTTTACAATGGAAGAATATCTGTCAAATACTTAAATCTAAAATTTAGGAAAAATAAATATCTAATTTAGTTAATATTTAATTTAAAATATTATTATATCAAAAATTCTAGAACGATGATGACTTATCTGACAAACATATTTTCGTTTTTTAAAATTTTATAGATATATATTATTTTAAAATTTTATTAATTTATTACTTTAACATAAAATTATCTCTATCATCTTAGTTCCTAAACAGTTTCGTCCCTGCTCTTTGGACAAATTAGTTAGCCCGATATGCAAGAATTTTTTTTATAAATTTCGTTGAACCTTTAACTAACTATATTGGAAGATATTACGAATATAAATATATTTATTTTACAAATTATTACATCAACGAAGATACTGATTAAATAAAAAAAATTATAATTTCTAGAAGCAAAAGATATGTTGGTTTTTTTTTTGAGAGTTGATAGTATAAAGTACCCCTTTGCGTGTAAGCAATTCAATGGGCGAACCCCTGTTCAAAACAAAAATTCAATGGGCGAACCCCTGTTCAAAAACAAAAATCCATTGGGCGAACTAATAAAAACAATCATTGGACGAAATAATTGAGTATAAGATTTAGGAAGAAGAGTTTTTTTTAAGGAATGATAACTGTCGGAATCATCTTTCGGTTGTACCTTAAAATTGGGCTTTGACTTGGATTAAATGAACAGTTAGAGTCGCCACCGACCATTTTAAAACGAATTTAGGTGGGTCGGACACCATCTTACCTGATTTACGTTTTACCAGAGACGTGTCGGATTCAGGAGTCAGTTACGGTCAAGGAAGGATTAGCACCCTTAAACCGCCCTTTTAGTACCAATTAATTTATTGGTTGTCTTTAATTGTGAAAATTAAAATTAAAATTAAAATTTAAAAATTTAATTTGAATTAAATAACTTTGATCAATTGAAATTACTACTAAAAAAAGAGTCGAAGATATGTTAGATGGTAGAATAAAAAATATCGAATAAAAATTGATTAAATAAAAGGGAAAAAATAAATAGATAAATAAATCATATAAAAGGAAAAAACTGTTATATATAAAAATGTTTTAAAAAAACAAAGGAAAAAAATAAAAAATAATAATAATAAAAGATGTTAAAAGAAGGAAAAAGATTAAAAAATGAGGAAAAAATAATAATAAAATAAAATAAAATAAGCAAGAACATGAATGACTAAATAATAAATTAAAGATAATGACCATAATGCAAATTGAAATAAATATAAAACTTCAAAGTATAAATTACCCAATTTTAAATATAGTAATAAATCGAATGACAAAAAAAACTACACAAAATCATCGGTCACACCTCTAAATATTTAAACATATATGATTAGGGATTAAAACGAAACATAACATGAATGAGCAACCTGAAAAGGAAATTTTACATCTTATTTTATGACCAAATCACTAGCTCTATAAGCGTTAAAGGGCCTAAGATGATATTAGCCCTAAACTTGAAAACATGGTGATATCTTTTTGACAATGGAAAAGCCAAGCAATTTATTAAGAGAAATAAAACAATTGTCCAGGTGCACATCACTAACTCACCAAAACCAACGTAACAATAAATGGTGCAACAAAAAAAATTGAGCCTAAAGATATTCTAGAAAGCAAATAGACAAAGAACAACCAAACTGTGTCTAGCCTTTCTACAAACACGAACAATCACGACCCCTTTCATTTACTTTCGATTTTCTTCTCTAGTGAGGTAACGGGGTCACGTTTTGCAAAAAAGGTACACTTTTCCTCCTCTTCTTTTTAGTTTGAATGGCACTCCGATTTTTTCTTTTGATGATTTCTTTTTTGTTGTTTGAATCTGTTTGGGTTCGAATCCTTGCTTTTTTTCTCTAGTTTTCCTCGTCGTGATTTCCCCCTACTTTGTTGATTTTCACTTATTTATAGTATAGGATTTGCTATATTTAGATGACATTTTTTAATCCTATATAGACTGAAACTCTGCTTTATTGTGGTGTCCGAGGAGTCCGGCGTGGAACTCGGCGGTGGTTGACTGAGTGGTTGGTTGGTGCGCAAGGAGACCTCGGGTGAGAGGGATGAGGCACCGACTGGAGTGCTAGGGTTTTGGAGAACCCTAACTGGCTGGTCTGATTGGGATGTTGGGCTCGCGTGGTGTTTGGGTCTGCCAAACGGGCTACTGGGCCACATGTTTTGGACCTGAAATGTGTAACAAAAAAATAAAATAATATAATAATATATAATATATGTTTAATATAATATACTATAAAGGCATGATATATGGGACAAAATAGTGTGTCTACAACTGCCCCTCTTTGCCCATAGTCATGTAACGGGGATAGGGTAAAGATTAAAAGACACACTTTTCGTTCGGTGGAGTTGAGAAAAAAATTGACTCTGATAATTCAATTAAGAATAACTCCCTGTCAAATTGAGTTACGAATGACTCCTCCATCGTGAAGTCGAGTCCATCTGAAAATGATATGGAATTGAAGCCGTAATTCGGAATTTGAATCAGAATATGACTTCTTATTGCCAAATTGTGGTCCACTTTGGTCTTCTTCCCGACTTAAACACCTTGGTTTGAAATTTTGACTGCAAAATAATTCTTCGACTCCACCATGTCGTTGATAGGCCCTCTAGCTGAATGAAATTGAGCTCGAAAGGTCTTCGTTGACAGATAACTTTTCTCGACTTAAGCTATGTTGTTGGAAAACGTTTTTTGTCACTGAGGCACGGTTAACCCGGGTCTTATTCTTGACTTGAAAACCTTGATTGCAATCGGACAGTAGTGTGATTGAGGTGTCATCGAGCTTAATGGAATCGAACTCGACAATTTTGTTGACAGATAACCCTTATTGCCTTGAGCTATCCTATAAATTTGATTTGCCTTTGAGCTTAGTGTAATCGAACTCGAAGGTCTTTGTTGACAGATAACCCTTCTAGCCTTGAGTTATGCTGCAAATGATGTGACTTGGAGCCGAGTGTAATCGAACTCGAAGGTATTTGGTTGGCAGATAGCCCTTCTCAACTTAAGCTATGCTGCAAATGGTGTGCCTTCGAGCTGAGCGTAGTCGAACCCGAAGGTCTTTTGTGTTTCAAGAGAAACGTATTCAAAGGTTGGTGTTTCAGGAGAAACTGTCTCAAGAGAGACAAAACTTGTTTCAAGAGAAACTGTCTCAAGAGAGACAAAACTTTTTTCAAGAGAAACTGTCTCAAGAGAGCCAAAACTTAGTTCCAAAAGAAACTGTTTCAAGGGAGACGAAATTTGTTTAAAGGAAAACATATTCACAGATTTTGTTTCAAGGGAAACTGTCTCAAGAGAGACAATTTGATTCAAGGGAAACTGTCTCAAGAGAGACAAAATTTGTTTCAAGAAAAACTGTCTATAGAGAGACAAAACTTAGTTCCAAAAAGAAACTGTCTCAAGGGAGACGAAATTTGTTCCAAGGAAAATAGAGTCAGATTTTGTTTCAAGGGAAACTGTCTCAAGAGAGACAAAATTTGTTTTAAGAGAAAATATCTCATGAGAGGCAAAATTTGTTTTAAGATAAACTGTCTCAAGAGAGACAAAATTTTGTTTTGAGAGAATCTGTCTCAAGAGAGACAAAACTTTGTTTTGAGTAAATTAGTCTTCAGCGAGACGACTCCTTGTTTCGAGAGAAATAATCTCAAAGGTGATCGATAATCTGCTTGTTCATGCATGTTGAAGAAATCCTTTTAGAAGCTCTAATCGTTGAATTAAGGAAGTCAAATCTGTGGATGACATGTTTGTTGTGACACTAAATCACTTCATCGGGAACAATATCCTTCTTCGTGAAGTTAAAATCGTGGATGACTCATTCACTGTGAAATTGAGCTTTTAATTGGATGTCCTTCGTTGTGAAGTTAAAATCCACACTTGTAAATTGCATCTCTTTCGAGTTTAATATCTTTCGATGGGAAGTTGAAATTAACTCTAGCATGAATTTGCAAAATTATGCACATATGCGATGCTATGGATGCAATGCTCCTATGTATGTCTAAATTGTATATGCGAAATATGTTAGGGTTTAGAGAGAAATCTCAATCTCTGGTTGTTAGTCTTGATGACTCTTGATTCTGAATCTTGACTTTCTGATTCTTGATCTTGGATTCTTCAACATGCTTAAATATGATGTTCAGAATGTTGATCTGTGAAGGGAATAATTGTGTGAGAAGTCTTCATTCTCTCAGTTTATCTTCATTTTCACTGGGGTGTACTCTTGCAAACCTCAACCTAAGACAATTTGTTTTCTTTCCCTTATCAAATTTTACCCAAAAAATGGATCCCTTTGTTCAATCTTGAGCTTCGGAGGGATATATGTTGAATTCCAAGACATGCTTCTAGAGAACTTATCTTATTTGAAAATGCTTTTCTTCCTTTGACTTTTCAAAATTTTGAAAAATATGAAAAGGAGTTTTGAAAAATATTGCCTCATTCTAGGTTTCACAATTAAAGCAAATCATAAAACAAGAATTCATTGGATACCAAAAGAATCAAATGCTCTTTTAATCTTTGATAGCTGCAAACCTTTGACAAATATCAAGATCGAAAAGTTGGTTTAGAGGTGGGTTATTAAGGTTTGTTTCATCAATTCGGTCATCGTGAAGATCATGTGTTGAAAACATTTTGATATTTCGATATAACAAATTAAGTTAAATGAATTTTAAGATTTTCCAAAAAGATTTTCTAAGTATATTTGATATAATTATTCGAATATCAAAATATTACTTCAAATCTTTCAAATGTCATTTTTAATCCTTACTCAATTGTAAAATTAAGTTTTAATCTTAAAATAATTTCAAAACGATTTTACAAAATATTTCGAACCATTTCAAAGCCAAAAATTCCAGATTGCTCAGAGGGAACCGATTCCCCCCTAGGGGGTACCGATTCCCCCTGAATGATTTGGCTCCGAGAAATTCCAGTATGCTCGGAGGGAACCGATTCCCCCCTAAGGGGGTATCGATTCCCCCCTGATCAACGATCGAAATATTTGAATTTTACACTTAGGGAATCGATTCCCCATGAGGGGGTACCGATTCCCCCCACGCTCCAAGGAAAAATATTAATTGTTTTCACACTTAAACGGCTCCAATAACTTCATTAATGATCCCCAACGTTTAGAAGTGATTCAAGGTGTATTTAAACAAGCTTAGAAGCCATTGATCAATAACAAGAAAAATCAAGCAACAAGAATCAAGAGAGAATCAAAGAGAAAGCATCGAACCTCAAGTTTGAGCATTTCAAGTCTATTTTTCATTCAATATTCATTTTACTTTCAAGAACACTTATTGTGCTCAATTGTATTTATTCTTGAGTGTTCTTTCTTTGTTCTAGAATTGTGCAAACATATTTTCCTTGTGAGGTATTTCTTGTAAGTTTGCAAATTTGTAATCTTCTCTTTGAGAAAATAGTGTTCTCAGGAATTGGGGTATATTCTTGAGGGAATTGTAAGGTTATCTCTTTGGCCTCAAAAGAAAGAACAAATTAGTGAATTTGTTGGAAAATCCTTAGTGTGGATAGCTAAGGTAGTGGACATAAACTTTGGTTGATAAAGTCGAACCACTGTAAATCATTGTGCAATTACTTTCAATCTTTTGCAAAAGTTTCCACCAAAATTTCTATTGCCAATTCACCCCCCTCTTGGCCGATTCCATCGATCGATTAACTCAACAATTGGTATTAGAGCCTAACTCATTTGAAGGTTTAATCACCTCTTGAGTCGATTCGGGAAGAGTTACATCGATAATCAAAGTCATCATGGCCTCTACTTCAAACTTCAACTCCGGTCTCGATTCGATGTCCGTCAACAAGCCTCCCCTTTGTTCAATGGGGCTAACTATGCCTATTGGAAAAATAGGATGATGTACTTCATTCAAACAAGTGACATGGGAGCATGGAATGCCGTAGAATAAGGATACATCAAGCCTGTCACTCATCTAAGATTGTGGAGTGAGTAGAGACAAGAATATTCCAGCTCAACTCCAAAGCCATCCATATCATATTTTGTTCTCTTGGACTAGATGAATACGAAAGAGTTTCATCTTGTACAACTGCCAAAGAAATATGACACAAACTTCAAGTCACTCATGAAGGTACCGATGAGGTAAAGAAATCTAAAATTAGTATTCTAACGCATAGTTATGAAAATTTCAGGATGAAACCAAATGAAGATATCAAAGCTATGACAGATAGATTTTCAATGATTATCAATGGTCTCAAATCATATGGAGAGATCATTTTAAATGAAAAGCTTGTGAGGAAGTTAGTCTACTCCCTTCTAAAATCGTGACAATCAAAGAAGATGACAATCATCGAGTCTAAGGACCTAACATCCTTAACTCTTGAAGAACTAATCGGTTCCCTTCTCACTCATGAAATGATGCTTGAAGATGAAGTGGACCTCGATAAGATTGACGAGATACCAAAGGAGAAGGAGAAGAAAAAAAACATTGGAGTTGCTCTCAAATCCACAAAAGATGAGAGTGATTCGAATGACGATGATGATGACGAGGAAATGACATTATTTGCCAAACGATTCAGAAAGTTTATGATGCCCAACCGAGGAAGAAAATTCAAACGTCATGAAGGCTTCAAAACTGAATCGAAGGAGAAAGACCTGATCATTTGCTATGAATGCAAAAAGCTAGGGCATGTCAAATATGATTACCCACAATTGAAGAAAAATGGTCAATCCAAAAAAAAGCACAAGGCTCATGTAGCTACATGGAGCGATGAAGAAGGTTCCGATGAAGAAGAACAAGAAGTTGCAAACCTGTGCTTGATAGCTATCGGGGAAGATTCTATGGTAACCTCTAACTCATTCGATGAATTATCTTATGATGAGTTATTAGAGGATTATAATGGGTTGGCTTCGGATTATAAGACTCTATTTTCAAAATACAAAAATGATATTTCAAAATTGAAAAAAGAAAATAGTCTTATATCCAAGACCAACAATGAGCTTGAAAGTAAGATCAAAGAATTACAAATCAAAATTAATGATTTTGAAAAGAAAAATACTGATTTGCATAACTTACTTTCAAAAGTTCATGATGATCATCAAAAGAATATTGATGATCTTAAAACTTCTTTTAATAAGGTTGAAACAAAAAAGTTTTGAAAAAAGTGAGAATTCAAAATCCAACTTTGTTAAGAAAAGTTTTAGAAGCTACAATCATAGATGTCCTCAACGAACCTTGAATGGTAAAATTGTTAGGAGTATATGGGTTCCTAAAGAATTCATTACTACTAAAAATAAGGATGACCTTCATAAATGGATACAAAAAAGGATAAGGATTTTAGAAACTAATGAATATGGACCCAAAAGAATTTGGGTACCAAAAATTAGAAATTAATCTATGTTTGTAGGAAAAGGAGCATTGCTACAAGGCGCGGGAAACAAATCCAAATTCATGGTACCTTGATAGTGGATGCTCGAGACACATGACCGGGGACAAAAACCGGTTCATAGAGCTTAACGCCAAAAATGGAGGGGAAGTGACTTTTGGTGATAATTCAAAAGGTCACATTGAAGGTATAGGTACAATAGGTATTACCTCTTCCATAAAAATTAAAAATGTTTTATATGTGAATGGATTAAAGCATAATCTTTTGAGTATTAGTCAATTTTGTGATAAAGGATTCAATGTCATGTTTGAAACTAATGGTTGTAAAGTTATTGACATTGCATCTAATCGGATTATGCTTATTGGTCATAGAATATGAAACATTTACATGGTGCATTTAGATTCTAGTAATGTGACTAATTTATGCCTAGTTGCAAAAGATGAGCATGATAGTGGTTATGGCATAGGAGACTAGGGCATGCTAGCATGAGTGTTTTGCAACGGTTAGTTCATGGAGAATTGGTTCGAGGGCTGCCTAAACTAAAATTTGATAATAATAAAATCTGTGATGCTTGTGCTAAAGGAAAACAAAAGTGAATTTCTTTTAAATCCATTAATGACATATCAACTAGTAGAGTATTACAATTGATCCATATAGATCTTTTTGGGCCAACTAGGACTACTAGCTTGGGTGGAAAACAATATACATTTGTCTTGGTAGATGACTATTCTAGATATACTTGGGTTCTATTCTTAAGTACTAAAGATGAAGCATTAGAAAATTTCATCACATTTTCAAAAGTAATCCAAAACGAAAAAGGTTACTCTATCACTAGTGTTAGAAGTGATCATGGCACTGAATTTGAAAATCTTAGATTTAATGAGTTTTGTAATTCTAATGGTATTAGCCATAATTTTTCAGCACCTAGAACCCCTCAACAAAATGGAGTTGTTGAGAGGAAAAAACGAACTTTAGAAGAAATGGCTAGAACCATGCTTTGTGAAAATAATTTGCCAAAATATTTTTGGGCGAAAGCCACAAATATCGCTTGTTATGTTGTAAATCGAGTAATGATTAGGCCAATTTTAAAAGAAAACTCCATATGAAATTTTCAAAAATAAAAAGCCTAATATTAGTTATTTTCATCCTTTTGGATGTAAATGTTTTGTTTTAAACAACGGTAAAGAAAACCTTGGCAAATTTGATGCTAAAAGTGATGAAGGAATTTTTCTGGGTTATTCCTTAAATTCTAAAGCTTATCAAATATTTAATAAAATAACTTTAGTTGTAGAAGAGTCTATACATGTTATTTTCAATGATAATCTCCTTCCGAGGAAGGATTCTTGTTTGAATGATGATGTAGGTATTATAAATACAAATGACGTTAGACATGACGTTGGAGAATCATCATCAAAGGAAGAAACGAAAGATGAGGAAACTCATGATCCTTTCGAGAATTAAACCATTGAAGAAAGGGAAGTATCTTATCCAAGAGAGTACAACTATGTTAAGGATGGTGAGATTATAGGTGATCCATCCAAAGGGGTAACAACTCGATCTTCTCTTAGAAATATTTGTAATTATGCTGCATTTATCTCATGCATAGAGCCTAAGAATATTAAAGAAGCATTAAATGATGAACATTGGATTACGGTTATGCAAGAAGAGTTAAATCAATTTGAGATAAGTAAAGCATGGACATTAGTTGAAAGGCCTAGTAATAAATCTATTGTAGGTACTAGATGGGTATTTAGGAATAAGCTTGACGTGTAACACCCATAACCCGTATAATTATACCTATACAGATTATAGATGTTATCTGAATTTTCTAAAACCATTTTACGATTCAAAAACGATTTAAAATTTATTTTCTTAAAATAGTAAATGATATTATAAAAATATAATATCATATAGAATTACGTTTCGTTATAATATTTTAATTCAAAATATTTTTATTTATGAATAGTGAATAGTACCCGAATAGTGAATAGTGAATAGTGGGGGAATCGATTCCCTGTAGCAGGGGAATCGGTACCCCTTTAACAATTTGAATTTTTTTTATAATTCGTGGTTACTATTCATGCTACAGTAACTTTCGAAAATTTACATATAAAACTCATAAAAATTAACCTTTCATCACTATAAAAACATATAAAACTCATAAAAATTAACCTTTCATCACTATAAAAATTCCCAAAAATTTACTCAATAATTAAATTAAACATTTCCAAATTACATGCCACTATCTAAAATTAAATTTCACAATAGGATGTCTTACTGATATTGAAATATACCTCTCGATGTTTGATGTCGTTCTGAACTCTTTATTCTTATTCTTTTCTTTTTACCTACACGTGAAAATCATCACACGTAAGTATAAACTTAGTGAGGCAATTAAAACATTTAACAGTGCAATACAATTCATGCATGATTTTCAATATCAAAAATCAAATTTCCTTAAAATCATTTTACTAACATATCCAATATTTTACCATGATCAAAATAATATATAATCTCTTACCATTTATCCCATAAGCTCGTAAGCTTATTTTACTAAAATACTTATCATTTAAATTCCATAAGCTCGTAAGCTTATTTTTCCAATATACTTGTCATTATTCCGTAAGCTCATAAGCTTATTTGCATGGTTACCATTTATTAACCAAAAAAACATAATCCATATCCAATAGCCCAATATTAAACCTTGAGGACCCTGGGTATACGAGTAAAATACCTACACCGTAGTGCTAAACCTGCACTAAGCTTACGCCATAGTGCTAATCCGGACAATACACATAAGGTCGTGCCCACCACCAACACTAAGCATACGCTATAGTGCTAATCCGGACATAAAGCTGCACTTAGTGTCCTTACACACTATAGTGCTAATATAAACCTGCAACTGCTATACTCTATGGCATGCCAACTATACCCTGTCCCTCAATGACTTACTTTGGGCATATAGTCTATTTTATTCAATTCATCCATGGCAAAGTATATTATCAATATTTGACATTGGGCAGTTTATACCCGAAAACATTCATGGTAAAATATCACATTTTTCATAATCAATGCATTTTGATTTCAGACCGTGACATTTCAATGTCATGTCAATTTATAAAAATATGACATAATATCATGCTGATATAAACAAGGTCGACTTATCGCAAGTCTTCCTTATGATGTTTAAAACATCCATGTATAATTTCATGCATGTATTGCACTCACCTTGACACTTTATATCTTTCAAAATATTTGAGCCTCACTATTGTCCACAATATACCCTTTTTATACTTCACTTGCTTCAATTGCAAATCAACCATGATCTGTATAAATCACAATTTCATAACAATACATATGTTAGTATTTTACTAACATACACATATCCCGAAATAACTCTATAATATAATTGAAACTCATTTCCTTTCAAATTACTTAACACTTAATAATTTCCTTTTAACATTGGAACCAAATTTTCCAATTTACTCAAAATGGTCTTCACCATTTTACCACTTAAATTCTTAATACCAATAATTCCAATATTGAAATTATTTCCATTCAAATGCTTTTACAAAAGCATAAATACATTTAAGTACCCCAACTATGCAATTGTTGTACTTAAATCACCAATCATTTCAATCTTCCCAAAATAATCAATTTCACATCTAACACTCATTTCAATTCCCGAACAACAATTTCCAGCATAGTACATCAATTATACAACTCTTACACAACAACCCATTAATTTTCCAGAATTCAGACAACTCGCACTACCCTTAAAGAATCATTATTCTGTATTGATATAGACACTCGAATTCAATTCCGTTTCTTCCTTTAAAAACTAGACTTGAATACGAATCTATCCATATAAATAACTCCTTCTAATTCATTTTGTACAATTTATGGTGAATTTTCAAAGTTCACCAACAGAATCTGTTTTGTACAGAATTCTGCTGTCCGACTTTTCTGACCTTTCCTCAGTTAAAAATTCATATATATTTGTATACAACTTGAAATTGATCCCTGTTTATTTTAAACAAATATATATCCATATATAAACACAATATATAAAAATAACCTCCAAATTATTTATATATATTTTCTAGTGAATTTTCGAACCTACTGCCAGAATAAAAATCCAAACTATTTTCTTTAACTTCATTCTTAGATTCTTCATCAATTCTTACAACTAATTCTTTAAAATCACTTAACTCTTCAAAACCCATAAAACACAAGAACCCCTTTTTATCAACTCAAGATGAACTTGAACAACCAACAAGATTATCATGCAATATTGGTACCAAATGATAACCTTTTTTCCATATAACAATTTTCTATCTTTAGCATACCCAAAATCCTAAGGAAATTGTTTGAAAATGAAATTAAAGATTGATCTTACCTTGGAAGAAGCTCACGTCTGGTTTTGGAGAAGAAGATGAGCAAATTTTGTTGAAATGTAGAGACATCTCATCTTAATTTACCTAAAATTCCACTTAAATGAGTAAAATATTCATTTAATTGTGATTAGACCAAATCACCCTTAATGAATCTTCTTATTTGCCATAAAACCATGACAACTCATCCTTATCATATTTCAAAGTCAAAGCTGATTATTTTGACTATTAATTCCGAAATTCCCCTTGAATTTTCAAAATATGCGTTTTAGTCACTAAATTTCATTGTTTCGATTAAATCTGAAAAATTGCATATTTTCAAACCAAATTTCTCTGATCCAAAATATTAAAATAATATTTCCAATCATTTTATAACATCCTTCAATTTTTCAAAAAATTCCAACTCGATCCAAATTATCGATTCCTTATCGGCTTTAACCCTTTCTAGTTTTTCTTTACTAAAAATCCAATTCCAAAAATATGATTTCCATAAAACTCCACTCTCAAGAGTAGACCATATATTTATGGAATAAAATTCTTTTTAGGAAATTATCACTTAATTCCCTAAACTTTTTTCCCAAATTTCTACTTTGACCACCAAACTTTCAAAAATTGCATTTTGATCATTATCTGAATTTTTGGGGTATTACAATTCTCCCCTCCTTAAGAAAATTCGTCCTCGAATTTTAAAACTTTCTATGAAAACCCTAACTCCTCTTTTTCCCAAGTAACATCCTCAACATTATGATTTTGCTAAATCACTTCAACTAGAGGAAACATCTTGTTACGCAGTTCTTTGATTCCTCGAGCTAAGATCCGAACTGGTTCTTCTTTATAAATCAAATCTGGTTAGATCTTAATTTCCTTTGATGCAATGACAAATAAAATATCAATCGATACTTTCTAAGTATCGACACATGAAAAACATTGTGTACTATGTCCAATTCTGGATCTCAACCACCTCCATAGTTAATGCTAATTGATAAGCCATTAGTCCAACTCCTTTTTAATATCTCATCAAGTCCTATAAATCTTAGACTTATTTTTCCTTTGTGTTTTGGGCGCAAAAATATTTTTCCAAGATGATACATTGAGAAATACTTTATCACCTTCATAAAATTCAATCTCTTTCATTAAATCTAGGCCAACAAGATTTTGATCTTTTAACTCGAACCAGTTTAATGGTGTTCGATATCTTCTTATGATTTGAATCAATCACACATGCATTCTGCATATCTTATAATATCTGAATATTACTTTTTTTACTTACCATCCGACTGTGGATGAAAAATCATACTGAAATTTAAATCGAGTACCCAAAACTTTATGCAATGATTTTCAAAATCTTACATTGAATCTTTGATCCATGTCCAATATGATGGATACTGGCACTCTATGTAGCCGAACCATCTCTTTGATATATAACTGAATATTTATCCAATGCATAATCCATTCACATCGAAATGAAATGTGCCAAATTAATTAACCAGTCACTATCACCCAAATGTAATCCTTTTTATTTGATGTCAAAGGTAGTCCAGTAACAAAATCCATAGTGACTCATTACTATTTCAACTCTGAAATAGAAATCCATTGCAACAATTACAAAAGCACTTTATGCTCAGCTTTTACTTGTTGACATGTCAAACATGTAGCAACAAATTCAGTAATGTTCTTTTCATAACTGACATCTTTCTTTTGTAGCTCTATCATCCAATCTAAAAACATCGATTTTATTTTTATAGTGTGCCCTTTTCTTTCAACCCTAGCCGCACATCCATAGCTCGCAAAGCTGTAAAAGTTTTCTGTTTAAGTGCTTCTGCTGCAACATTTACTTTACCTGGATGATAATCAATGATCATATCATAGTCCTTTAAAAGTTATATCCATATTCGTTGTCTCAAATTGAGCTCTTTTTGAATTAACCAATATTTCAAACTCTTATGATCCAAGTAGATGTGGCATCTCTCACCATCCAATTTATGACGCCAAATATTTATAGCAAAAACAACCGATGCTAACTCAAGATCATGAGTAGGATAATTCCTCTCATGCATCTTTAATTGTCTAGAAGCATAGGCTATCACCTTACCTTCTTGCATAAGTACACACCCCAATCATTATGAGATGTATCACTATACACCACATGCTCTTTGTCCGATTTCGGTTGTACCGACACTGGTGCTTCCGTTAAAATATTATTTAAAGATTTAAAACTCTCTTGACATTTCTCAGTCCAAGTAATTGAAACATCCTTTCTCAATAGCTTGGTCAAAGGAGAAGCAACCATCGAAAAGTTTTTTTTTACAAACCTTCGATAATAACCAGCAAGTCCCAAAAACTTCAGACCTCTGAACATTCTTTGGAGGTTTCCAATCCAATATTGCTTGAATTTTCTTTTTTATACATTTTGTCGAGACAACATAACCAAGAAAACAACTTCTGATAGCCAAAACTCACACTTTGACATTTTGGCATATAACTTTTTACCCTTAAGTATCTTGAGCACAATACGAATATAAACATCATGCTCTATCTTTTTAGAGTATACCCGAATGTCATCAATACAAACCACCTCAAATTAATCCAAGTAAAATTGAAATACTCGATTCATCAAGTCTATGAATGCTACCTGAGCATTTTTTAAACCAAACGGTATTACTACAAACTCGTAATGTCTATACCGTTTCCTGAAAACTATCTTTGCAACATCTTCCTCTTTAAAATTTAACTGGTGATATCCCATTTGAATATCAATTTTAGAAAACATTACTGCTCTTTTTTTAAGCTGATCAAACAAGTCATTAATCCTCAAAATAGGATATTTGTTCTTGATAGTTACTCTGTTTAACTATCGATAATTTATGCATACTCGCACATATCCATTTTTTTCTTATAAACAACACTGATTCACCCCAATGTGAACTACTCGGTCTAATGCATCCTCAATCTATCAATTCCTGTAATTGGTTCTTTATTCTCTTAGCTTAATCAAAATCATTCAATATGAACCCATAAATACAAGATCAATGCCTTGATAACCATTAATATTGAATTCCACCTCTCAATCTGGAGGTAACCTATAATAATAAATCTAAAAAGACTTATGGAGATTCCCAAGTTATGGAAATATCATATGATCTTACTTCAGATACTTAAGTATCTCTCACCTTAGCTACACAAGCTATTCTTCCTTTTTATATCGTCTAAATCGCAACCATTGCTTATATCACTTTAGTGATAATTTCACTTTTTCATCAATCATTAAAATTATTAACTTCTCCTCATTTTTATATAGTAATCGCTTCTTGCGACCATTCACCCAACCTTAATGACAACAAACTCATGATCAAAATGATCTTAAAGCTTGTTAATGATAATCCCAACGGATTCATCAGAAACATAAGCTCCTGAATCTTTATCGAACCTTTACTATTTTTCCGTATAACACTTGTATCATGACCGTGACCACCGTGACCTATAGGTCTTCCGCTATAATATCACTCGATATTAAGTAGAATTAAATATTTTTACTTTAAAATTCCTTATTTCATTCTTAAGCAAATCTGTATAATTTTTCCAGATCCATAGAAATTATTCTCAAGCAATTGAAACATTTTTCATCTCAAATAAAAGTCTCAATGTTCACATCGTTCAATAAGAAAACTTGATAAATTTGTAGCAATAACTTCATAGCAGTTAATGCTAAAATCACACTAGTAAACAAATTTACTTTTTTTTTCTTATCATTACGAACTTGACACTTTTAAAGTTATTGAGAATCCATCTCAATCTAAACAATAATTCATTGTAGCATGGAAAGTTGGAGAATCCATTTTCACATATTTACCTTCACAAGGTAACTCTATCCAATTTTATGGACTTGATATCCATTCTCAAACCAACTCATAACCATTTGATTTACTAATAATTCAACTTTCTTTAAACGTTTAGCGGAAATCATATTTACCGCTCACTCAATTTCTCTTACTCAATCAACAATGCTTTAAACAATTTAATGCTTAGCTTAAATATTTCTCACTTATTTAAGATTACCTGGAGAACCTTAAAATCATCACTAGATTTAGTAATCTCCTCTAGATCCTTATCCGATACGACTTTTCTTGTAAGTTGTTCAAACCTTTAATCGATTCTTCTAATTCAGAATCTTTATTAAAAACTTGGACATTTTCTTCCACAAAATAGAGAAAAATCCTTTATAACATCCACCCTTCTAAGGTGTTTTACAAAAGTCATGTCGGTTCTTTTTTTTCGATTTCAATCTCAACCTTCTTTTCAACAATTTCGACTTTCTTACATTTGTCTTTAATTCCAAGATCTGAACATAGTCAGAATCATCATACTTTAGTATAGAGTAACTTTACTCCCTATAAACATCATCACAGTATATATACAAATATCAGTAACTTTTGACATCCTAGTGGCATATATACACTTTTTAATTCACAACAAACTCGGTTTAGTCCTAGAATCGGCTAAACCTATAGCTCTGATGCCAATAAATGTAACACCCATAACCCGTATAATTATACCTATACATATTATAGATGTTATCCGAATTTTCTAAAACCATTTTACGATTCAAAAACGATTTAAAATTTATTTTCTTAAAATAGTAAATGATATTATAAAAATATCATATCATATAAAATTACGTTTCGTTATAACATTTTAATTCAAAATATTTTTATTTATGAATAGTGAATAGTACCCGAATAGTGAATAGTGAACAGTGGGAGAATCAATTCCCTGTAGCAGGGGAATCGGTACCCCTTTAATAATCTGAAATTTTTTCATAATTCGTGGTTACTGTTCATGCTACAGTAACTTTCGAAAATTTACATATAAAACTCATAAAAATTAAACTTTCATCACTATAAAAATTCCCAAAAATTTACTCAATAATTAAATTAAACATTTCTAAATTACATACCACTATCTAAAATCAAATTTCACAATAAGATGTCTTACTGATATTGAAATATACCTCTCGATGCTTGATGTCGTTCTGAACTCTTTATTCTTATTCTTTGCTTTTTACCTACGCGTGAAAATCATCACACGTAAGTATAAACTTAGTGAGGCAATTAAAACATTTAATAGTGCAATACAATTCATGCATGATTTTCAATATCAAAAATCAAATTTCCTTAAAATCATTTTACTAACATATCCATTATTATACCATGATCAAAATAATATATAATCTCTTACCATTTATCCCATAAGCTCGTAAGCTTATTTTACCAAAATACTTATCATTTAAATTCCATAAGCTCGTAAGCTTATTTTTCCAATATACTTGCCATTATTCCGTAAGCTCATAAGCTTATTTGCATGGTTACCATTTATTAACCAAAAAAACATAATCCATATCCAATAGCCCAATATTAAACCTTGAGGACCCTGGGTATACGAGTAAAATACCTACACCGTAGTGCTAAACCTGCACTAAACTTACGCCATAGTGCTAATCCGGACAATACACATAAGGTCGTGCCCACCACCTACACTAAGCTTACGCTATAGTGCTAATCCGGACATAAAGCTTCACTTAGTGTCCTTACACACTATAGTGCTAATATAAACCTGCAGCTGCTATACTCTATGACATGCCAACTATACCCTGTCCCTCAATGACTTACTTTGGGCATATAGTCTATTTTGTTCAATTCATCCATGGCAAAGTATATTATCAATATTTGACATTGGGCAGTTCATACCCGAAAACATTATGGTAAAATATCACATTTTTCATAATCAATGCATTTTGATTTCATACCGTGACATTTCAATGTCATGTCAATTTATAAAAATATGACATAATATCATGCTGATATAAACAAGGTCGACTTATCGCAAGTCTTCCTTATGATGTTTAAAACATCCATGTATAATTTTATGCATGTATTGCACTCACCTTGACACTTTATATCTTTCAAAATATTTGAGCCTCACTATTGTCCACAATATACCCTTTTTATACTTGACTTGCTTCAATTGCAAATCAACCATGATCTGTATAAATCACAATTTCATAACAATACATATGTTAGTATTTTACTAACATAAACATATCCCGAAATAACTCTATAATATAATTGAAACTCATTTCCTTTCAAATTACTTAACACTTAATAATTTCCTTTTAACAATGGAACCAACTTTTCCAATTTACTCAAAATGGTCTTCACCATTTTACCACTTAAATTCTTAATACCAATAATTCCAATATTGAAATTATTTCCATTCAAATGCTTTTACAAAAGCATAAATACATTTAAGTACCCCAACTATGCAATTGTTGTACTTAAATCACCAATCATTTCAATCTTCCCAAAATAATCAATTTCACATCTAACACTCATTTCAATTCCCGAACAACAATTTCCAGCATAATACATCAATTATACAACTCTTACACAACAACCCATTAATTTTCCAGAATTCAGACAACTCGCACTACCCTTAAAGAATCATTATTCTGTATTGATATAGACACTCGAATTCAATTCCGTTTCTTCCGTTAAAAACTAGACTTGAATAAGAATCTATCCATATAAATAACACCTTCTAATTCCTTTTTTACAATTTATGGTGAATTTTCAAAGTTCACCAACAGAATCTGTTTTGTACAGAATTCTGCTGTCCGACTTTTCTGACCTTTCCTCAGTTAAAAATTCATATATATTTGTATACAACTTGAAATTGATCCCTGTTTATTTTAAAAAAATATATATCCATATATAAACACAATATATAAAAATAACCTCCAAATTATTTATATATATATTTTCTGGTGAATTTTCGAACCTACTGCCAGGATAAAAATCCAAACTATTTTCTTTAACTTCATTCTTAGATTCTTCATCAATTCTTACAACTAATTCTTTAAAATCACTTAACTCTTCAAAACCCATAAAACACAAGAACCCCTTTTGATCAACTCAAGATGAACTTGAACAACCAACAAGATTATCATGCAATATTGGTACCAAATGATAGCCTTTTTTCCATATAACAATTTTCTATCTTTAGCATACCCAAAATCATAAGGAAATTGCCTGAAAATGAAATTAAAGATTGATCTTACCTTGGAAGAAGATCACGTCTGGTTTTGGAGAAGAAGATGAGTAAATTTTGTTGAAATGTAGAGACATCTCATCTTAATTTACCTTAAATTCCACTTAAATGAATAAAATATTCATTTAATTGGGATAAGACCAAATCACCCTTAATGAATCTTCTTAATTGCCATAAAACCATGACAACTCATCCTTATCATATTTCAAAGTCAAAGCTGATTATTTTGACTATTAATTCCGAAATTCCCCTTGAATTTTCAAAATATGCGTTTTAGTCACTAAATTTCACTGTTTCGATTAAATATGAAAAATTGCATATTTTCAAACCAAATTTCTCTAATCCAAAATATTAAAATAATATTTCCAACCATTTTATAACATCCTTCAATTTTTTGAAAAATTCCAACTCGATCCAAATTATCGATTCCTTATCGGCTTTAACCCTTTCTAGTTTTTCTTTACTAAAAATCCAATTCCAAAAATATGATTTCCATAAAACTCCACTCTCAAGAGTAGACCATCTATTTATGGAATAAAATTCTTTTTAGGAAGTTATCACTTAATTCCCTAAACTTTTTTCCCAAATTTCTACTTTGACCACCAAACTTTCAAAATTTGCATTTTGATCATTATCTAAATTTTTGGGGTATTACATGACGAGAGTGGTAATATAGTGAGAAACAAGGCTAGACTTGTTGCTCAAGGGTATACTCAAGAAGAGGGCACAGACTATGATGAAACATACGCTCCCGTAGCTAGGATAGAAGCAATTAGAATGTTATTAGCATTTGCATGTTTTCATGAATTTAAATTATATCAAATGGATGTTAAAAGTGTATTTTTAAATGGTTTTATAAAAGAAGAAGTGTATGTGGAACAACCTCCAGGTTTTGAAGATTCAAAATTTCCGGATCATGTTCTTAAATTGACAAAAGCACTTTATGGTTTAAAACAAGCTCCTGGAGCTTGGTATGAAAGATTGTCAAACTTTTTAATTGAAAAAGGTTTTTTCAAAAGGGAAGGTTGACACTACATTGTTTTTAAAGCATAAAGGTAAAGATTTATTAGTAGTTAAAATTTATGTTGATGATATAATATTTGGTTCTACTAATGATGTTCTTTGCCAAGAATTTTCTAAGCTAATGCAAAGGGAATTCGAAATGAGCATGATGGGGGAGCTCTCATTTTTCTTGGGACTCCAAATCACGCAAAGAAAAGATGGCATCTTATCAATCAAGCTAAGTACGTCAAAGATATGATCAAGAAATTTGGACTGGAAAATGGTAAGCCTCATGACACTCCAATGAGCTCTTCAACAAAGCTTGACTTAGATGAAGGAGGTAAATGTGTAGATGTTAAATTATATAGGTCAATGAATGGATCTTTACTTTATCTAACTTCAAGTAGAGCAGACATTATGTTTAGTGTTTGCTTATGTGCTAGATTTCAATCATGCCCTAAGGAATCACATTTACTAGCTGTTAAGAGAATTTTTAGATACCTTAAGGACACTCCTAGTTTAGGACTTTGATATCCTAGAGACTCTAGCTTTAGCTTGCATGCCTTTTTCTGATGCGAATTATGGAGGATGCAAATTAGATAGGAAAAGCACCACCGGTACTTGCTAATTCCTTGGAAATATGTTGATTTCTTGGTTTTCAAAGAAACAAAATTGTGTTGCATTGTCTACCACTGAAGCGGAATACATTTCAGCCGGTAGTTGTTGTGCACAAGTTTTATGGATGAAACAACAACTTGTTGATTATGGAATTGAAGTAGGTACTATTCCTATCAAGTGTGACAATACTAGTGCTATTTGTCTCACTAAAAATTCCATCCAACACTCTAGAACTAAGCACATTGAAATAAGACATCACTTCATTAGAGACCATGTCACTAAGGAAGATGTAGTTCTAGAATTTGTTGATACTTTGCATCAATTAGCGGATATCTTTACAAAGCCTTTAGACAAGGAAAGATTTTGGACACTTAGGAGAGAATTAGGTTTGACCAACCTATCTTCACTTAGTGTTTAAAATAATTTTAGCACTTTTAAGAATAAATGAAAAATGCATATAATAGTAATTTTTTTATTACATTCATTGCTTTTAGTTAGGGGGAGTTTATGATTTTTGGTGAAAATTAACTTTATGTTCAAATAATTTTTAATGATAAATTTGATTGATTGAACATGATTAATTTTCAATATATGAGTTGCCAATACCACTAGAGAAAATTAATTTAGCATTTTGAGTATTTAAAAATCAGATTTTAGCATTTTAGTGTAGAGGGAATCGATACCCCCTTGAAGGGGAACCGATTCCCCCTTTGAAGGGGAACCGATTCCCCCCCCACAGGGGAATCGATACCCCTGAGGGTTCTGGTTTTATCGGGTAGAACCCTTATTTTTGCTCAAACCCTCTCTTCTTCTTCCTTTTCCGTCTATCACTCTTTCCATCTCTCAAATCTGCACTTTGCCTCAAAACAACATTTTTAATCGAAATTCTCTTCAAATATCATCTCCTAAACCTGTTGGAATCATCAAAATCGTGCAAACATCATCTAATCTCACTCAAATCCGAAATTCTTCAAGGTATTTTTCTAAAACTTCTATTTCATCAAATTTTGATTTTAAAACTAGTTTTTAGTTAGTTCTAGGTTGAACTTTAGATCGGGCATTGATTGTTTAGTGATTAGAAACTAGATTTTACAACCAATTTCATCAAAAACACAAGAATTTTCCAAAATTTTTTGAAATTTTTGAAATAAAAAAATTATTTTTCAAATTATTGTGTTTTGATTGAATTACGTTGTTGTTATGAAAACTATACATATATTGATTTTCAAAACTTTATTTTTCAATAAGTTTTTCAAAAACTTTGCCCATTAGGATTGGTTTAGAGAACCTTGAAATATTGAGGACTCAATTGAGTTTTGGAATTGATTATTTTGCATACATATGTTTTTAAAAATGCAGGTTATCTTTCCATTCCGATTATCTTAAACCTTGTCTCATAAACGTTCTAGGCCTCCTCTAGTCGTTCTAGCCAACCTCCAAACTAACCTCAAAATCCTCCACCTATCCCACAAATTCCTATTCCTAATCCCGATGATCCAAACATGACCATTCTCAATTCTTGTTTCAATGAACCCGGTTGTAAACAAAATCTCTACTATAGGTTTTGTCAATACTTTGAGTCCTACAAAATCCGGGAAGAACGTATCCCATCTCTTTAAGCCATGCTAGACATCAATTTTCGTCATCTTCCTACTCTTCATGAGTGGAAATTTGACAAACTCTTTGAACTTGAACCCATTGTCTACCATCAACTTGTTCGTATCTTTTACTCTAATGTTGTTTGCATTAAAAACCGAGAGCAAACCTTAACCATAGGGATCCGATCCTATCTTCTAGGACGATTCTTTCATCTTGACTTGGAATCCATTGCCAAAGCATTAGGATTAGATAATGAAAGGTTAGACAATGAAAAACTTACGGTAGGATCTCAGTATAAGAGAAGGGATAGTGCAAGTGTTCTAGACCTTCATGACCGTTTTCTTCACCTCATGATCTCTTGGTGGTTTCGACCATCCGGAGGCCGTTACTCTACTCTTCGAGCCTTAGATCTGTTTTGGCTTCATTGTGTCCAAAATAATCACAAAATTAACCTTCCACGGATTATTTTTGCTGAACTTGTCGAAACCGTAAATCTTGTTCCCAATAAGAAATTGTGTTCTTCTTTAGTTTACGGTTGTATTCTTAGTAATCTGTTTAAGAAGGCTGGGCTTAGAGTTGGTCTTGATGCTTCATTTCCCCTCAAAAACCAAATCAATCTATTCTATTTAACTAAATCGGGATGGAAGGTCAATGAAGAAACTGGTCTTTGGGTTCGTACCGGTGAGCAACCGCATGAAGTTGACGACTCCAACGATGAACCAGAACAGCACGAGGAACAAGCATGAGCAGAGGAACAAGCACAACCAGAGGATCAAATGCCTCCATACTTTCGATCCTTTATGGAGACATTCGATTTCCGATATGCTTCAATGGATTCTCGTTTCACTTCCATAGAATCTCATTTATCCACAATGGGAGCTCAACAATTGGAAATTCTCCGGGAGATGCGCACAAACAACGCTTCTATGAATGAACGCATTGATGCACTCTCACATGAGATGGCCACTATGCGAGCTCATTTTCCTCTCCCGATCCTCCTACGGATGCTTGATTCTGTGTTATGCTTTTGTAATTTGAACTTAAAGCTTATTGTTTTAACATTTTGAATATTTTGGAATGTTTGAATTTGTGGATTGATTGACTTTGAATTTGTTTGGATTTATGGATGGTTTAAACTTATATTTTATATATTTGGTGTGGTTAAATTTATTCATTATTGCATCATTTACTTCATGTTAGCTATATGACCAATTTTGCCATGTCACATTGTTTATGAATGTTGATTATGAAACTAATGGCTAACGTTTCTCTTGATTGTGATCTTAGCAGCTTAAGATATATATATATATATAATCAATTGGCTAAATGATTTCAAAACCCTGTTTAAAATCTTTTACGAGTCTTTTTGATTTAACAAAAAGGGGGAGAAATGTTAAAAGCGTTTTTAAAAAGGAGTAGTGCTAGAGTAAAGGGGGAGTAATTACAAACTTAAAACTTGATTTCAAAATAAAATCTTAAAATTACTAAAATGTTTTGTTATATAAAAAAGGGGGAGATTGTTGAAACCATTTTTGATATTTCGATATAAAAAGTTAAGTTAAATGAATTTTAAGATTTTCCAAAAAGATTTTCTAAGTATATTCGATATAATTATTCGAATATCAAAATATTACTTCAAATCTTTCAAATGTCATTTTTAATCCTTACTCAAGTGTAAAATTAAGTTTTAATCTTAAAATAATTTAAAATGATTTTACAAAATATTTCGAACCATTTCAAATCCAAAAATTCCAGATTGCTCAGAGGGAACCAATTCCCCCCCAAGGGGGTACCGATTCCCCCTGAATGGTTTGACTCCAAGAAATTCCAGTATGCTCGAAGGGAACCAATTTCCCCCCCCAAGGGGTACCGATTCCCCCTGATCAACGGTTGAAATATTTGAATTTTACACTTAGGGAACCGATTCCCCATGAGGGGGTACCGATTCCCCCCACGTTCCAAGCAGAATTATTAATTGTTTTCACACTTAAACGGCTCCAATAACTTCATTAATGATCCCCAACATTCAGAAGTGATTCAAGGTGTATTTAAACAAGCTTAGAAGCCATTGATCAATAACAAGAAACATCAAGCAACTAGAATCAAGAGAGAATCAAAGAGAAAGCATCAAACCTCAAGTTTGAGCATTTCAAGTCTATTTTTCATTCAATATTCATTTTTCTTTCAAGAACACTTATTGTGCTCAATTATATTTATTCTTGAGTGTTCTTTCTTTGTTCTAGAATTGTGCAAACATATTTGCCTTGTGAGGTTTTTCTTGTAAGTTTGCAAATTTGTAATCTTCTCTTTGAGAAAATAGTGTTCTCAAGAATTGGGGTATATTCTTGAGGGAATTGTAAGGTTATCTCTTTGGCCTCAAAAGAAAGAACAAATTAGTGAATTTGTTGGAAAATCCTTAGTGTGGATAGCTAAGGTAGTGGACGTAGACTTTGGTTGATAAAGTCGAACCACTATAAATCGCTATGCAATTACTTTCAATCTTCTGCAAAAGCTTCCACCAAAACTTTTATTGCCAATTCACCCCCTCTTGGTCGATTCCATCGATCGATTAACTCAACATCATGGCATACCCTTCTTTCTTAATTTGGCATTTTGATCGGAGGTGAACAAAATGACACAACTAGCATAATCAATGACTAGGCCTTTCAGAACACTTCTGTTTCAGTTCTCTGAAATCTTCCATTTGTTCAAGTTTTGTAAGATCCTCTAACAAAGGTAGTGCTACAATATCGGTCTAAAAATGAGATTCTTGAGTGCTCATGTGTATTTGACTATAACAGGTGTTCCTTAACTCCCTTAGTCCACTTTTACCGAAACTTCTTATTTAAATTTGCCATTAAATGGCTAGCTGGATCCATAAAGCCGGGGCGTTTTACCAATTGCTCTAGAGGGACAGCTCAATATGTAAATATCTTTATCAGGTTAGCTGAATCTTATCCATAAAGCCGGGGCGTTTAACCAATTGCCTTAGAGGGACAGCTCAAGCTTTATTGTATAGTATAATCACATTTATCAGGCTAGCTGAATATTATCCATAAAGCCGGGGCGTTTAACCAATTGCTCTAGAGGGACAACTCAAGCTTTATTGTATATATATAATATTATAATCTGGGCATACGGATCCAATTTTTTAAGTTTGTTAAGAAGAACCTGTTATAGTCTAGGTATTGGTTGTAAGTCAAGAAATCTCATCTTTAGAGTTCAATTTCCAAGCAACTGACCTAAATTAGATTTTGCTTACTTGACTATTCCATCTGTGAAGATCATTATCATCACTGAACGTAATTAACAGAAGTAGAAACCAATTAGCTTTGCAATTTCAGGCACTAGATGTCACATTTTATCCGCTCCTTGATGGACTTTTCATTAGAAGAGAAAACTAGCTCGATCCTCTTTAGGATCAAGGGGTCTTTGTTTTTGTAGGGTTCAATCTTGTCATTTGTCAAAGATTTACAATCTCAGTTATTAAAAAACTTTTAATTAAGGTGATATTCAAGGAATTCAAGATTAAAATTTGTTCATTTACTCAAAAGGAAACATTTTATTTAAAATGTTTGAACGTCAAGTGACTTACAAACATTCACACATAAGAAGTATGAAAGGAAAAAAACAAGTTCATCCAAGATGATATGCTTGAAAATGTAATAAAATTCCTGATGGATTCCCCATCTGACTCTCGATCATAATGGCCCATTACACATTGAAAGTCAATACCTCTGAATCAATCAGATCTTGGACCTTACGTCTCAATGCCTCACAGTTCTCAGTGGTGTGCCCTGAGCTCCCAATATGATAGCTACATATGGCGTTAATGTCATGACCTTTAGGATATAGGGAGGATATGGGGCCTATCTAGGTTTGGATTGAACCGGAGTCACAAGATTCTTCTCAACTAGCGTTGGGAGTAACTCCTTATATGTCATTGGGACTGGACTGATGCAAGTCTTTTATGGAAGACATTATGAGGTCTAATCCCCAGATTAGTCAAGTAAGATTCTCTTTCATTCTTTTGTTCTCTCTGAGTTCGTTTAGAAGTACTGGATGGTACATATACAGTGGTTGAGTTCGTAACACCTTTGTTAGTATTGTAGGTGTTGACATTATTGATCTCTCGCTCTTTGTTCTTTATGGGAGGCCTCTCACTGGAGTCCCTTCCCTAAATTTTTCCTTGTTTTATAGCTAGCTCGATCATCTCACCAGCCATGACTAGATTTGAGAAACTTCCCGATGTGATTGCTACCAGGTGCCTAAAGTAAGGTGTCTTCAAGGTCTGTACAAACAGCTTCCTGGTTTCCTTTCCATCCAAAGGTGGATGAACTTGCACAGCCAAATCCCTCCATCGTTTTGCGTATTGTCGGAAACTTTCGTTGTGCTTTTTCTCCATGCTTTGTAACATAAGTTTGGTATCATATCATTGATTCACTTGTACTACTCTAAGAAAGATTTGGCTAAGTCTTTCCATGTCTTAATATGAGTTCGGCTGAGCTGATTGTACCACCAGATAGCTGAACCAGACAGGCTCTCCTAGAAGCAGTTGATCAGGAGTTGGTCATTTCCCCTATATCCCGTCATCTTCTGACAGAACATAGTGATGTGGGCTGAGGGGAAACTGTTCCCATCGAACTTCTCGAACTCAGGGACCTTAAACTTTGGTGGAAGCACCAAATCTGGAACCAGGCTCAACTCCATTGCATCCACTCCATAATAATCATGGTCCCCATGGACCATCTTCATCTGATCTTCTAACATCCTGATCTTCTCTTCCATCTTCTTAGCCTTATCATTCTCATCAAAATCTGGGATATGATAGTCTTCTGGATAATTATCAATGTTGATTGCGGAAGCTTGTATATTTGTACCAGATATGGCTTTCCCCTTGATAGTAGATGAGTCCCCTTGTAATCCGGGTAAGATCCCGGGTGAGGCAACCACTTGTGGGGTTGGTGGTATAGTGACTTTTTCAGATGAACTTGCCCCTGGTATACTGGCTTATTGGATACCCGATAACTTGGCCATAATTTGATCGACCAAGGACTCCTGGTTTTTTTTATGGACTCTAGGGTACTTTGAATGTTCTGAACCATCCTATCCTCCAGCTCTTTCTATAATTTTGCCATATTCTCTTCGATTTGAATGATTCTGGCCTCCATTCGCCTCTTTTTCAAATGGGTGTTATGCGGATGGGGTATGTCCAATGCTTAAGGTGGTGTATCAAGTATTTATTCCTTTTATTAAAGCATTATCCCGTTAGTTAATGCGAATGCAAAGAAAATAACAAAATGCAAAATATGTCTAAATGCATGATGCATGAAATAGCTGAGGCCTTGATCGAAAAAAATGTGTTTGTTATTACAAATAATCATTATTGGGGACAAAAGTGTTTTATCTTTTAAGAGATAAAAATATCCTGATCGCTTCTGACATGTTGACTAGTCTTCTGCCTTCGTCTGTCACCAGTTGAATAACCACTCTGGCCATATCCGGAGATAAAGCTATCTGATAATCTACGGGCCCAACCCTTTTTAATATTTCATATGATCCAATGAACCTTGGACTCAGCTTTCCTTTTCGCCCAAAACGAAAGACCTTCTTCCAAGGCCATACTTTCAAAAATACATTGTCTCCCTCTTGGAATTCTATTTCTTTTCTTTTCAAATCTGCATGGGACTTCTGTCGATATGAGGTTATCTTTAGATTGCTCTGGATAATCTTTACTTTATCCTCTATATCTTTCATCAAATTTGGACAAACCAAATACCAATCTTTCAATTCAAACCAATTTAATGGTGTTATGCATTTTCTCCCATATAGAGGTTCATACGGAGCCATTTTAATATTGGATTGATAACTATTGTTATATACAAATTCTGCTAAAGGCAAATACCTTTCCCATGATCCATTAAACTCAATCACACATGCCCTAAGCATATATTCAAGTATCTGAATAGCTCGCTCTGACTCCCCATCTTTCTGCAGATGAAAAGTTGTACTAAAGTTCAATCGACTACCCAATGTCTCATGCAAGGACTTTCAAAATCTTGAAGTAAACCTTGGGTCTCGATCGAACATTATCGATATCGGTACTCCATGCAGTCTAACTATCTCTTTTTATATATAACTCCGTAAGTTTATCCATCGAGTAATCTACTCAAACCAAATAAAATGAGCTGTCTTGGTAAATATATCTACTATTGCCCAAATCGAGTCCTTTTTACCCGGTCATAACGGTAGTCCCGAAACAAAATCCATTGTGACTCGTTCCACTTCCACTTACTGCATAGCCTGATGTTCAACTTTCACTTAGTGCATGTCAAACATTTGGCAATAAACTTTGTGACAGCTATTTTCATGCTAGGCCACCAGTAATTACTTTTCAAATCCTGATACATCTTATTTCCACCTAGATACATCTTATTTTCACCTAAGAACATCATCAAAGGGCTATAATGTGCTTCACTAAGAATATCTTTCCTCAGTTCATCATCATCAGGAATACAAAGTCTTCCTCAGTAATATAAACATCCATTATCCCTTATTTCACAATCGTTAGCCTCTTCTTTTCCGACTTACGCCAATCTCATCAAGCATTTCTCATCTTGAGCTTTCAGCTCTTTAACCCAATCCAAAATATCGTCTTTAACTTTAATTCAACAATCAAAGCACCATCTTCCTTTAAAGACATACGTGTATATAAAGCCCTTAAAGATACAAAAGTTTTTCGACTGAGTGCATCTGTTACCACATTAGCCTTTCCCAGATGATAGTAAATAACCAAATTGTAATCTTTTAAGAGCTCAATCCATCTTCTCTGCCTTAAGTTCAGCTCTTTCTGAGTCAACAAAAGGAACCAGCCCCAAGAAGCTCCTAACTTCAGAAACATTCTGTGGGGGTTGCCAATCAGTTAAGGCTTGAATCTTTTTGGGATCTACTATTATGCCTTCTGTAGATACTATGTGACCAAGGAAAGCAAACTCAGATAACCAAAATTTGTATTTAGATAATTTCGTATACAACTTTTCGCGAAGTATCTGAAGAACCTTCCTAAGATGAGCATCATGCTCCTCCATTGACTTGGAATATACTAAGATATCATCTATAAACACTACAATAAACATGATCTAAGTATGGTTGGAACACTTTGTTCATTAAATCCATAAATGCTGCAGAAGCATTTGTTAAGCCAAACGACATTACTACAAATTCATAGTGCCCCTACCGAGTATAAAAATTTCTCTTGGAAATATCCTCCTTTTTTTATCTTTAACTGTTGGTACCCCTACCTCAAATCTATATTAGAGAACACTGTTGCACCTTTCAACTGATCAAACATGACATCAATCCTCAGAAGAGGATACTTGTTTTTTATTGTTACCTTATTTAGTTGACGATAGTCAATGCATAATCGCATAAACTCGTCCTTCTTTTACAAAAATAGTATATGTGCTCCCCAATGAGAAACAATGGGTTTGATAAATCCTTTGTCGAGTAATTCTAGCAGTTGTTCGTTTAATTCCTTTAACTCCGTTGGAACCATCCAATACGGAGCCATAGAAATAGGTTCAGTACCCGGATAAACCTCAATTATGAATTATACCTCACGATCTGGTGGCAAACCCATTATTCTTCCAAAAAAACCTCAGGAAACTCCTTAACTGTGAGAATATCGAGCAACCTCACTTTCATCACTCGAGTGTCTATCACATTAGCTAGAAAAGCTATGCATCCCTTTGACGTCATTTTTTTCTTGTAGTCATGGCTGATATCACATTTGATGGTGATTTTGCTCTTTTGCCGATCCCTACAATTTCTAAATCTTCGGCATCCTTTAGAAAAAAGCATTTCTTACGAGATAGTCAACCCATCTATAATGTGAAGACAACCAATCCATATCCAGGAAATTTTTAATTCTTCGAAAGGCAACTCCATCAAGTTACCCTTGCACTATGACCCATTGGGTTTACGAATATCATTTCACTAATAATGCGTTCTAAAGAAATTTCTCTAGTTCTAACCAACTTTGTACTAATATAGAGTGCGTAGAACCAAGATCAACTAGAACAAAAACAGGCTCATCAAAAAGGTGAAATGTACCTGTTATGATCTACGAATCATCATGATCCTCAATGGTCTTTATATTATAAATTTGGGCTACTCCCCGAGTCACTCGTCATTGGCTAGCCTCAGAATGACCGCCTGATCTTCCTCTTCCCCTACTTCTACTAGGGGCTACTACTTATCTTTCAGTTTGAATTGATCTATCCCCAGACCTCTGTAGATAGTTCCAACCATAATGGCCTATTTCGCCACAAAAAACAACAAGCTCCCGAAAGCACTCTACATGTTCCCTAGTGAAATCTTTGATTACTTCTTTCTCCAAAAGCTCTACCCGAACTATCTGTAACAGTTTGGGATTATTTGGCTTTTTACGAAGCTACAACAGAATCAACTCTATCTGTGTATCGGGAACCTGAGCCCTTGTCCCTCTTAGAATGGTGTAAAGATGAATACATTTCAATCCTTTTACTCGTATACATGCTCTGTTCCGCTACTAGAGTTTCCTCTTTAGCTCTTTCTATAGCCTTAGCTATGTTAATAACCTTTTTCATGCTAGGAAGGTTTAAGGCCAACATCATCTCTTTTAGCTTAGGCATCAACTCTCAATAAACCAATCTCGCCGAGCTTTATCATTAGGAACCACCTCGGTAGAATAACGAATGAGCTTATTGTATTTGGTCTCATACTCATGCACCGCTCGATTGCCTTGTTTCAAGTTAAGAAACTTCAATAACATTGACCTCATAAATTGCTTCCTAATATACTTATTCTTGAACTCATCTTGGAAGAACTGCCAGTTCACTAGCTTAGGCGACACATACATCATCGTGTTTGTCCACCATACCTGAGTGGATTGTAATAACCCGAGAAAAAAAAATTAAATCGGTGTAATTTGGTGAAATTTAGTGACTAAATTAAATTTATGAAAATTTATAGGTTATTTTTGAAGTTGAAGGAAATTCAGGGACCAAGCCCTGAATTCCTCCAATAAGTGTCGGCAGGTTTGATTATAAACCAAACGTGTTTTCTGATTTCAAAATCAGAAAACACAAGCAAATTATAAAATTTCCTCCTCCCGTGCGCTTACTTTCAAAGCCCGATTCTGACGTCGTTCGACTTCCAATCGTCAAATTGAAACCACCATCGTGTTCATCGTCGACCCATGATCAAAACCCAGTAAACCAATTATAGCGAAACGCTGCCAAACGACGTGAATTTCGAGTCAAAGTATCGACGTTTTTTTAGCACCACCGCTGGGAAAATCTTAAATTCATCTCTGATCGTTGATCGGTTTTCGACACCTCCCGCACCATCGTGTTCCTGGTGTCGTTCTGAGTCGACGGTGTCGTCCTTGTCTCTGTAGGCGGCGGCGCGTGTGGGAGGTGGAACGGTCAAAGATTCGGCCGAGTTGAAATCCAGCTCTCCACCGTTCAAATATTTGAACCGAGGTTGGTAAGTGTCTCAAAATCGCTTAAAAGAATTTTTGGAAATTTTTGCATGAATTTTTGGAGGCCAGAGGCAGTCTCACGCGCCGCCCTGCGCGTGGGGAAGATTCGAACTGCAGTTTAATTGGTTGACCGGCTTGACCGGTCCAAAACGGTCTGAACCGGGTTGACCGGTCCGAACCGGGATGACCGGTCTGACCCAACCCGTTGACCGACCAGACCCGTTGACCCGACCCGACCCGGTGACATTCTGGGAATTATTATGAAAAAGGTGATATTTTGGGAATTTTTGTGAAAAATGTGACATTCTAGATTTTTTTTAAATATGACATTTCGGGAATTTTTGTGAAAAATGTGACATTCTGGGAATTATTTTGAAAAAGGTGACATTTTGATAATTTTTGAATGTGGACTATTGAACCCCTTTGACCATAACTTTGACCGACTTTAAACGGCCATTAAACGACCTTTGATTTTGTTCGAGTATACCTATTCTGACATTTTTCGACGTGCCGAATCCGTTTCCGAAGTCCGTTGTGCCAAATTCGAACCTGAAGGCCTCCAAATCATCAGTTAAACCCGTTGACTTTTATTTTGACCAAGAATTTGAATTTTTGAAAAGTCATACTTTATGTTTTTCGACGTCTGATTCCGATTCCGCAATCCGTTTGGTCAAATTCAGACTCAAAATCCTCCAAATTGATAGTCAAACCCGGAAAATGCTTATATACTTAAGAATTTAGCTTTGAACAATTAAGTAAGACTTGGGGCTGATACATTATTATTGTTTGAAGGTACAAGAGACTCTCCGGATTGTTCGACAGCTCGACCCAGCTCTTCTAGATCAGTTAAACCATGTGTGTCAGTATTCACCCGTAAGATCCGTAAATTTTATGATTTTAGAGATTAATTATGTTACCCATTAATAATATAGTGTTATTATAAATTAGGTTCGAAAACTGTAGAAGAACGTGGTGAGACCAGCAATCAGTAGATCTACTACTTGAACCTATTATCGAGGTGTGTTCCCTATTTATTACTGAACTGTTTTATTTGTTTTAATAAGTGGTACACTGAATTCTTTGGTTATTGTTTTATTGATGCACCGATTTAATGTGATAGTTTATGGATTATGACCGCTATCTGATTTTGTTTTGAAATGGTATATGATTACCATGTTTATGGATTTATGGAATTTATGTCATGGTGCAATTGAATTTTTGGAATACAAATTTATAAAGTACAGCTCTGATCAAGCTGGAAAATTTTACGGACCTAATGTGACTCTTAGGTAGGCTCTGCGACCCTGAGATCATTCTCGAGTTGGCCCTGCGGCCCTTAGAAGTGTTCTTAGGTAGGCCCCACGGCCCCGAAATCTATCTTAGGTAGGCTCTCAGGCCCTAAGATGTTCCCTTAGGGTAACTATTTTATGAGATTTACTGCAGTACAATTTTTATGAGATTTATTGCAGTACAATTTTTATGAGATTTACTGGACTATGATTTGTTTAGTGTACCTATCATGATTTTATAGTAATATTGGGACACACTGAGCCTAGCTCACTTTTCGAAAATGTTTTCCCCTTTCAGATACTGTTGGTTAGATACACCTGATCGAGCACTTGGAGGATCAACATATCTCTTGAAGTATATCGTATTGTAATGTTTTATCTTTTAAGTTGAATTTATTTTGGTAACATGGGCCTTATTTTAAAGTATTGGATTTTATAAAGACTACTCCTTTGCTACTTATATTTGGTTTATCGTAAATTTGGATTTTTAAGACATGTTTAAATTAATTTGTTTTTATTCATTATATTTATGATTTGTATTTTTTAGCATATATTATTATAATTTCTTAAACGTCATTTATAATGTGATTTTACTATGATTGAATAATGGTTTCAGAATAATATCTTTAAGAATCATGAATGTGATTCACTAGACTTAGTCGAAACCCATAGACCGGGTCTAGGGGGTTATATTTATTGGTATCAGAGCTTTTGGTTTTTAAACCTCGGACTGTGTATGAGTTTAAATTGAAATTACGGTTTTGAAATATTTTACAAAACCTGTTGCTAAGGCCATGTCTCAAAGTTTTTACGATTTTAATTGTGTTCGAGACTCTTAGTGCTTATCTAACCCTAAGTTTCATCTTCTGTAGTAAACTAGAGATCTACAAAAATGAGTGCTAGACGTGGACGTCGAACTAATCGAGGGCGAGGTCGAGTGGCTAGATTTGTAGACCCGATCGACGAGATTCGGGTAGATCCCCTACCTCCGATAGGTGATCCTGCTCCTGCGACCTCGACGAATTTGCCTCCTGCCGCTGGTATTGGCATGACTACACCGATCATATGAGCGACTGATATTGAGCCTGATTCTACCAGAGTTGCACTTGATGAGAATTTTGGTAGACAATTTCTACAGTTGATCCAGGGAGCGATCAGAGCTGTTGGTGCTGTATCTGAGGTGCCTATTTCTCAAACTCTGATCGCCAATGGGGTCAGGACTTTTGGAGGACAGCTTGGAGGAATTCCTACTGAAGCAGAAGATTGGCTTCAAGATACAGAAAGACGCATGGATCAGTTTGGTTTAGACCCAACTAAGAGATATTTGGGGGCAGTAGCGATGTTAGATGGCAATGCCCACACCTGGTGGGAGTCAGTGACCAGTAGTGTTCATACCGATCGTTTGACATGGGATTTCTTTAAGGAGCGCTTTCGGAGCTGATTTCTAGGTGAGCGTTACTTAGTCCAGAGACGACAATAGTTTCAGGACTTGGTTCAGGGTGATATGACTGTTTCAGAGTATGAGATAGAGTTCTTAAAATTATTAAAGTATGGACTCAGTCTGGTGCCTACCGAGAGAGATCGATGTCGTAAATTTGCCCTCGGACTCAGATACGAGCTACGTAGGCAGGTGGTAGCCCTTCAAGATGAGATTTTTGATGTGCTGGTGAGCATAGCCAAGGATGCTGAGGAGATGAAGGCTTTAGCTTATGGTAGAGAGCGTGTTGATCAGGAGCGATCTAGGAAACCATTTGGCCCTACTGAATCATCCGCACAGTCCGGTAAGAGGACTCGTACTTCAGCCCCTCAGAGGAGCAATACACGCTTCAGGCCTGCAGCATCATCACCTTCAACTGTTAGTAGAGGTGGTTCTTCGGTCCCGTTTCAAGTGCCTCATTATGACTTTTGTGGTAAACGACACACGGGAGAGTGTTATAGGAAGACCGGAGCATGCTTTCATTGTGGATCTAGTGGTCATTTTCGAAGGGATTGTCCTCAGCTAGCTTCGTCTGAACGGACCGCTACCCAGACTCTTGTACGTTCACAGACTACAGTACAAACTCCAATTAAAGATCGTAGCCAAGTAAAGGCTCATGGTTCAGCGTCCAGGACAGACAGTAGAGCCCTACCTCAGTAGAATAGAGGGCCAACAGTTTTTGATGCCAGACAGCCAGCTTTGGTTTACGCCACTAGACGTCAGGATGACAGAGATGAGCCTGAGGTTATTGCAGGTACATTTACTATTTATTCTATTCCATACTTTACATTATTGGACAATGGCTCCACCCACTCCTATGTATCGAGCTCAATATCTCGAAACATTCAGATTCCGATCAAGAACACTGATAATACTGTTACGGTTACGAGTCCAGTAGGACAGGCAGTATTAGTGAATAAAGTATTTTGGCGTTGTCCTCTAGAGGTTCAGGGAGAAATTTTTCTCACTGATCTTATGGATATTCCTTTAGAGGAGTTCGATCTAATTCTTGGGATGGATTGGTTGAATAAACACAAGGTAAATCTGGATTGCGAATACAAGCGAGCTACTCTGAAGACTTCAGATGGTCGGACTATTGTGTTAAATGGTGAACGGCGTGGCTATCTCTCCAATATTGTTTAAACTATGGAAATTGATTGTATGATCAGGAAGGGGTATGAGACTTTCATTGTATGTATTCTGAACACTAAAGGTTCCTTGTCCACGATCGAGGAGATTCATACAGTTAGCGAGTTTTCTGATGTTTTTCCAGAGGAGCTGCCTGGGTTACCTCCTGATAGAGAGGTAGAGTTCGAGATTAAGACTTATCCGGGATCTTCACCTTTCTATGGCACCTTATCGCATGGCTCCAAAGGAACTTAAGGAGTTGAAGGTCCAATTGCAAGAATTATTCGATCGAGGATTTATTCGGCATAGTACCTCACCCTGGGGAGCTCCAGTTTTATTTGGGAAAAAGAAGGATTGGTCGCTAAGGCTATGTATTGACTATCAGAAGTTGAACAAGATGACGGTCAAGAATAAGTACCCATTACGCAGGATTGATGACTTATTTGATCAGTTACGAGGAGCTACTGTATTCTCTAAGATTGATCTTTGTTCGGGGTATTATCAATTAAAAATTAAGGGGTCCGATGTTGCAAAAACAGCCATTTGCACTAGATATGATCATTATGAATTCTTAGTAATGCCTTTTGGTTTGACGAACGCTCCAACAGCTTTTATGGATTTGATGAATCGTGTGTTCCGGCCATATTTGGATCAATTTGTGGTTGTATTTATTGATGATATTCTAGTTTATTCTCGGACGGAAACAGAGCATGACGAGTATTTGAAGATTGTTCTGCGAACCTTGAGAGAGCATCGATTATATGCCAAACTAAGCAAGTGTGAGTTTTGGCTTCAAGAAGTATCGTTTTTGGGGCACATTATTTCTGCACGAGGTATTCAGGTCGATCCAATCAAGATCGAGGCTATTGTGAATTGGAAATGACCCAAGAATGTCTCTGAGATTCGCAGTTTCTTGGGCTTGGCTGGATATTATCGATATTTTGTTGAGGGTTTCTCGATCATTGCTGCTCCTTTGACAAAGCTGTTAAGGAAGAATGTGCCGTTTGATTGGGAAGAGGCACAAAAGGAGAGCTTTGAGAAATTAAAGGCGGTTTTGACTCAAGCACCAATATTGATTCAACCAGAGTCCGGGAAGGATTTTACAGTGCATAGTGATGCTTCGCATTCAGGACTTGGATGTGTTATAATGCAGGAAGGTAAGGTGGTGGCTTATGCGTCCTGTCAACTGCGACCACATGCGTGTAATTATCCAACTCATGATTTAGAGTTAGCAGCAGTGTTTTTGCCTTGAAAATTTGGAGACACTATCTTTACAGAGAGAAGTGTTATATTTTCACTGATCATAAGAGCTTAAAGTATCTTCTGACCCAGAAGGAGCTTAATTTGAGACAACGACGCTGGCTAGAGCTTCTAAAGGATTATGATTGCGTGATTGATTATTACCCTGGTAAAGCTAACATTGTGGCGGATGCTCTGAGTCGAAAGACGATAGCGGAGTTGAGGTCTTTAATGGCCATGATGAATTTATACGACGATGGCACTTTGTTAGCAGAATTACAAATTAAGCCGACTTTGGTTGATGAAATTAAAGTTAAGCGGCCCTTTGATAGCTCCTTATCTATCTTTGAGCAAGCAGAGCAGGGGACAAGCACAGATTACCCTTGATCAGGATGAAGTTTTATGCTTTAAGGGTCGATTGTGTGCCTGATGATGCTGAGTTGAGGCAGATTATTCTTAATGAGACTCACAGTAGTCCATATGCTATGCACTTGACTTGTCAGTAAGTTAAAGCAGAGCATCAACATCCATTAGGTTTGTTACAGCCTATCAAGATTCCTGAATGGAAATGGGAGCGTATTACTATGGATTTTGTTACTGGTTACCAATGACTCCTTCGAAAAAGGATTCAGTTTGGGTGATTGTTGACAGACTTATAAAGTCAGCTCACTTCATTCATGTGTGGGTAAATATACTTGGACAGCTAGCGAGATTGTATATTTCAGAGATTGTCAGATTGCATGGTGTTCCATTGTCTATTATTTCTGATCGAGATCCGAGATTTACTTCGAGATTTTTGAAGGTACTACATATGGCTTTGGGAACAAGATTGAATTATAGTACATCCTTTCACCCGCAAACTGATGGTCAATCTGAGAGAGTGATTCAGATTCTGGAAGATATGTCTGGAGGATATGTTGCGGAGTTGTGTAATTGATTTCATGGTAGCTGGGAGAACTTTTTGCCGTTGACTGAATTTGCTTACAATAACAGTTATCAGACCATCATTCATATGGCATCCTACAAAGCACTCTATGGGCATAAATGTCGCACTCCGATATGTTGGACTGAGTTGCGTGAAAGGAAGACTTTGGACCTGAGTTAGTACGCGAGACGGAGGACACAGTCAAATGATTCGTGACCGTCTGAAAGAGGCATTTGATAGACAGAAGTCTTATGCAGATCAAAGGAGGAAAGATATTCAGTTTGAAGTTGGAGATCAGGTCTTTTTAAAAGTATCACCCTGGAAGAAAGTATTGAGATTTGGACGTAAGGGTAAATTAAGTCCAAGATTATTGGACCTTTCGTATATTGAAGAGGATAGGACCTGTCGCATATCAGCTTGAGTTGCCTCCCCAGCTCAGTCGTATTCATGATGTCTTTCATGTATCAATGTTGAGGCGATATCGTCCAGATCCAGGTCATATCATTCAAGTTGAAGAGGTAGAGTTGAGACCTGATTTGTCATATGAGGAGGAGCCCATTCAGATCTTGGAAAGTGATGAGCGAGTTCTTCGGAATAGACGTATCCCGATGGTAAAAGTTCAATGGAGTAACCGAAGCCCCTCGGAGACATTGGAGTTAATGGAGGCTCAGTTTCCTCAACTATTCTCATAAGGTAAATTTCGAGGACGAAATTTCTTGTAGAGGGGGAGAATTGTAACAACCCGAGAAAAAAAAATTAAATCGGTATAATTTGGTGAAATTTAGTGACTAAAATAAATTTATGAAATTTATAGGTTATTTTGAAGTTGAAGGAAATTCAAGGACCAAGCCTGAATTCCTCCATAAGTGTTGGCAGGTTTGATTATAAACCAAACGTGTTTTCTGATTTCAAATCAGAAAACACAAGCAAATTAGAAAATTTCCTCCTCCCGTGCGCTTACTTTCAAAGCCCGATTCCGACGTCGTCCGACTTCCAATCGTCAAATTGAAACCACCATCGTGTTCATCTTCGACCCGTGATCAAAACCCAGTAAACCAATTATAGCGAAACGCTGCCAAACGACGTGAATTTCGAGTCAAGGTATCGACGTTTTTTTAGCACCACCGCCGGGAAAATCTTAAATTCATCTCCGATCGTTGATCGGTTTTCGACCTCCCGCACCATCGTGTTCCTGGTGTCGTTCTGAGTCTGACGGTGTCGTCCTTGTCTCCGTAGCGGCGGCACGTGTGGGAGGTGGAACGGTCAAAGATTCGGTCGAGTTGAAATTGAGCCTCTACCGTTCAAAAATTTGAACCGAGGTTGGTAAGTGTCTCAAAATCGCTTAAAAGAATTTTTGAAATTTTTGCATGAATTTTGGAGGCCAGAGGCGGTCTCACGCGTCGCCCCTACCCGTGGGGAAGATTCGAACTGCAGTTTAATTGGTTAACCGGCTTGACCGGTCTGAACCGGTCTGACGATCCCGGGTTGACCGATCGAACCGGGTTGACCGGTCTGACCCGACCCGTTAATCGACCCGACCCTTAACCCGACCCGACCCGGTGACATTCTAGGAATTATTTTGAAAATGTGACATTTTGATTTTTGTGAAAAAATGTGACATTCTGGAATTTTTTAAAAAAATGACATTTCGGGAATTTTGTGAAAAGGGTGACATTCTGGGAATTATTTTGAGAAAGGTGACATTCTGGGTATTATTTGAAAAAGGTGACATTTTGGTAATTTTCGAATGTGGACTATTGAACCCCTTTGACCATAACTTTGACTGGCTTTAAACGCCATTAAACGACCTTTGATTTTATTCGAGTATACCTATTCTGACATTTGTCGACGTGCCGAATCCGTTTCCGAAGTCCGTTTTGCCAAATTCAAACCCGAAGGCCTCCAAATCATCTGTCAAACCCGTTGACTTTTTTAACCAAGAATTTGAATTTTTGAAAAGTCATACTTTATGTTTTTCGAGTCCTAATTCTGATTCCGCAATCTGTTTGGTCAAATTCAGACTCGAAATCCTCCAAATTAATAGTCAAACCCGGAAAATGCTTATATACTTAAGAATTTAGCTTTGAACAGTTATGTAAGACTTGGGGCTGATAAATTATTATTGTTTGAAGGTACAAGAGACTCCGGATCGTTCGACAGCTCGACCCAGCTCTTTAGATCAGTTAAACCACGTGTGCCAGTATTCCCGTAATCCGTAAATGTTATGATTTTAGAGATTAATTATGTTACCCATTAGTAGTATAGTGTTATTAAATTAGGTTCGAAAACTGTAGCAGAACGTGGTTAGACCAGCAATCAGTAGATCTACTACTTGAACCTATTATCGAGGTGTGTTCCCTATTTATTACTGAACTGTTTATTTGTTTTAATAAGTGGTACACTGACTCGTTCACCATAAATTTGCGTGCAGACCTTACCTTCTTCTCCCCTGAACTTAGGAGCTCCCAAACTTCTTAACTCGGCGGAGGAGGTTGGAACCTTGTCAAAATAGTGTCGAGAGCTTGCATAAAAGTTCAAACTCCTAACAGGCATACCTTGAGGTGTCGATGTGCTGGCGTTCTCTGATGGAATCGGATGTTCACTATTCTCTTCGTAACTTTCACTACTCGATCCACCTTACTCTCTCGTCCAGTCATTCTTTCGAATTCGTCGAATCTAACAACTAATATAACATTCAAATATAGTACTTAGTTAGTAGGATAGACATCGATCATATATTTCTATACCTATCAGTAACCTTTACATCTTAGTGGTATGTAACTCTTTTACATCAACTACACTAGATTACGCTTGAGAATCGGCACACCAGTGGCTTGATACCAAAATGCAACACTCATCTCCATATACCTTTCCGTACACGAGATATGGATGCACATCATTTTTTCCTTTTTTATTCCTTTGATAATCCGTAAAAATTTGTTTTCTTTTATAAATCATTTTAATTAAAAACTAATATGAACATGAATTAAATTTTTACTTCATAACAAAAAGAAGTGTTTGCACTTCATCATTGTGCATAAGTTTAAATAAAAGGCTTTTAAGAGCGTGTTTACTGAATCTAATACATGCCAGATAAATACATCAGAAGTAGACATGAATGTTGTATTGTTACTGATGAGGCGACACTCGATTGATGATGTCCCAAGATCTCCTTACTCCGCTAGTATCCAAACCTACGTGTAAAAATTAAAACACGTTAAGAAATTTCTTAGTGAGGCATACTTAACCATAAGAAACTTATAAACATAAGTATAGCATAATTATTCCAATTGATTAACTTTTTTAATTTATTATAAACCTTATAAATTGCACCATTAGTGCTAGCATAGTAATTTACCAATTTTCTATTCGTGTTCATTTATTAAGATGCACACATAGTGCCTTTACGGTTATTCATCAATTCATGATGAATTCTGTGGTTTTGCACACTTAGTGCCTGTACTGTTATTCATCAACTCATGATGAATTCTGTGGTTTTGTACACTTAGTGTCTATACAGTTATTCATCAACTCATTATGAATTTTGTTGTTTTGCACACTTAGTGCCTGTACGATTATTCATCAACTCATGATGAATTATGTGGTTTTGCACACTTAGTGCATGTACGCTAATTCATCAACTCATGATGAATTCTATGGTTTTGCACATTTAGTGCATGTACGATTATTCATCAACTCATGATGAATTCCGTGGTTTTGTACACTTAGTGCCTGTAGTACACATAGTACTGATATAACAATGCAATATATGCATTTAACCAAATGCAACTATAACACTTAATGTACATAATAAATGCACTCAACTGGCTTGCCTAGCTACCATATCCAAAATGCAACGCTGATCACTCAAGTAATTTTCCCTTGTTCTTCATTTGCTTGACTCATGAACTAGATTTCGATCTACTCAAGCATCTATTAAATAGATGTACAATAACAATTATTAGTATATTTCATAACAATTACAGTTAAACATTACACAATATAACCTATTATTATTTTCTACAACATTATCAGCTTATCTTACGATTTCTGGCTCCTCAGTATCGATACCCATACCATGGTATCGATACTAATATACTATGGTAACGATACTATACTATGGTATCGATACCATTTTTGCATTATGTTTGAAATGGTATCGAATACCTTCCCTAATGTATCGATACTCACCCTTCGGTATCGATACAGATTGAATCGGTATCGATACTACTTAGCAGATTCGTCTCATTTTAACCTATAATGTCGATATTGTTCTATCAGTACTGATACCCGTGCCCATAATTTATAGTTTTCAACCCGATTATCACCCAAATGTGGTCAAATTTTGTTATATTTACACCCTACCATACTATGAAACTTCTTTAACTATCCATACTAACTTTCCTCCATTTTGTTTCTTAAAACATCTAACATCTTCCAAGAACATTCACTTATAAATTACCACTTTTCCTAATGTGTTTTAATCATGTCCAATGTTTGTAATCTCTCATTTACCTCTGTGACAAGTCAAATCTACCATTAAACATCCATAAACACTCTTATTTTAATATATCACTCAAAACCCCATTTTCTTCAATCTTTATTATCTCATCCATAACTTAGTTTTAATCCCATTTAATCATTCCTTAAGCTTCTAGAATACTCAAAGCTTCAATAACTAACCAAAAATGAAAAAATAAAATAGCCATTTGAAATCTTACCTTTGAGCTATGGGGAGCTTTTTCCACTGCAAAGAAGAAAGATAGAGTTATAACTTTGTATCTTATTTTCAAATGCCCTCTCTATTCCTCTATGGATGCAATCTAGTCTAAAACACTATTCCAATCATCTACCCATCTTAATCATTTAATCACTTAAATCCTCCACTTTTAAATCTTTTCACTAAAGTCCTAAATTCGACATTTGGGGCATTACACTTCCTCATAAGTTAAATCTGGTTGGATTTGTATCTCTCTGGCTGGGTTACATGGGATGGATCCAATCTGTACCTTCTAAGCATCGATACGTGGAAAACATTGTGAATTTTTACCATATCCAAAGGTAAATCTATTTGATAAGCTACAGGTCCAACCCATTTCAAGATGTCATAAGGTCCAATGAATCTCAGACTCAGCTTTTCTTTTGTACAAATCGCAATACCTTTTTCCAAGGCGGTACCTTTAGAAATACTTTGTCCTCACTCGAAATTTGATTTCTTTTCGTTCAAATCATCATAAGACTTCGGTTGATCGGAGGCTATCTACAAATTATCCTGGATAATTTTTACTTTCTCCTCCATTTTTTTTCATCAAATTGTATCTCTTCTGGCGTGGTTACATGGGATGGATCCAATCTGTACCTTCTAAGCATCGATACGTGGAAAACATTGTGAATTTTTACCATATCCAAAGGTAAATCTATTTGATAAGCTACAGGTCCAACCCATTTCAAGATGTCATAAGGTCCAATGAATCTCAGACTCAGCTTTCTTTTGTACAAATCGCAATACCTTTTTCCAAGGCGGTACCTTTAGAAATACTTTGTCTCCCACTCGAAATTTGATTTCTTTTCGTTCAAATCATCATAAGACTTCGGTTGATCGGAGGCTATCTACAAATTATCCTGATAATTTTTACTTTCTCCTCCATTTTTTTCATCAAATCTAGGCCAATTAAATTTGATCTTTAATTTCAAACCAATTTAATGGTGTTCGACATTTGTCTCATACAACGCTTCATACGGGGCCATCTTAATACTTGATTGGTAACTGTTGTTATAAGTAAATTCAGCTAAAGGCAAATACCTTTCTCATGATCTTTTAAACTCAATCACACATGCCCTTAGAATATCCTATAATATATGTATCGTTCGTTCAGACTGCCCATATTTCTACGGATGAAAAGTTATGTTGAAGTTCAATCGAGTACCTAATGCCTCATGCAACAAATTCCAAAATCTTGAAGTAAACCTTGGGTCTCGATCAGATATATTGATATAGGCACTCCATGCAGTCTGACTATCTATTTTATATAACTCCGCATATTTATCCATCGAGTAATCTACTCAAACTAGAATAAAATGAGTTGTCTTGGTCAATCTGTTTATAATCACCCAAATCAAGTCCTTACCTGGTGTCAAAGGTAGCCTCGAAACAAAATCCATTATAACTCGCTTCTATTTCCACTCAGAAATAGATATCGATTGTAGCAATCCGAAAGGCACTTGATGTTCATCTTTCACTTGTTGACATGCCAAACATTTTGCAACAAACTCTGATACAATTTTCATACAAGACCACCAATAATGACTTCTCAAATCCTGATACATCTTATTCTCGCCTGGATGCATCGTCAAAGGGCTACAATGTGCCTCAATAAGGATATATTTCTTCAATTCCTTATTATCGGGAATGCAAAGTCTTCCCCGATAGTATAAACATCTATATGCCCTCAATTCAAAGTCTTTGGTTTCTTCTCTTTCTAGTTGGGATATTCTCGCCAAACATTATGATCTTGACCTTGCTGCTGCTTTACCGATCCAAAAGCATCAGCTACCACATTAGCTATTCATGTATTGTAATCAACAAATCATAATCTTTTAAAAGCTCAATCCATCTTCTATGTCTTAAATTAAACTTTTTTGAGATAGCAAGTACTTAGACTCTTATGATCTGTGTAAACATGGCAAAGCTCTCTGTACAGATAATGGCACTAAATTTTCAAAGCAAACACTACCGCTGACAATTCCAAGTCACGTGTTGGGTAATTTCTCTCGTGATTCTTTAGATGTATTGAGGCATAAGCCATAACTTTCCCTTTTTGCATCAACATATATCCCAGTCCATTATGGGATGCATCACTGAAAATGACATAATCCTTACTTGACTCAGGTTACACAAGTATTGGGGCCTCTGTTACTATTCTCTTTAGCATTTCAAAACGTTCTTGGCATTTCTTCGTCCACACAAAAGACACCTCTTTCCTAAACAAATTAGTTAGCGACAAAGCTAACATGGAGAAATTCTTCACGAATCATCTATAATAACCAACAAGCCCCAAGAAAAAAACTTCTGTAACATTCTTTGGGGGTTGTTAATCCACTATGGCTTGAATCTTTTTAGAATCTACTCTTATGCCTTCTGCAGAGACTATATGACTAAGGAAAGTAATCTCCGCTAACCAAAATTTACATTTTGACAGTTTTGCATACAATTTCTTTTCTCGAAGTATCTAAAGAACCACTTGAAGATGATCATCATGTTCCTATCTTAACTTGGAGTACACTAATATATCATCTATAAATACCACAACGAATCGATCTAAGTAAGGTTGGAATACTCTATTCATTATGTCCATGAATGCTTCCGGAGTGTTAGTCAATCCAAATGGCATTACCACAAATTTGTAGTGTCGTACCGAGTCCGAAAAGCTGTCTTCGAAACATCATCCTTCTCAATCTTTAATTGGTGGTACCCCGACCTCATGTCTATCTTAGAGAACACCGCTGCACCTTTCAGTTGATCAAACAGATCATCAATCCTCGGGAAATGATACTTTTTTTTATCGTTACTTTATTCAATTGACGATAATACACAACCGTAAAGACCCATCCTTCTTTTTCACAAATACCACCTGTACTCCCCAAGAAGAAACACTGGGTCTGATAAATCCCTATCAAGTAACTCTTGTAACTGGGCTTTTTGTTCTCTTAACTCCATTGGAGCCATTCGATATGGGGCCATAAACAGGTTTGGTACCCGGATAAACCTTAATCATAAATTCCACTTCATGATCTGAAGGTAACCCCGATAATTTCTTCGAAAAAACTTTTGAAAATTCCTTGACTGTTGGAATATCTTTTAATATCACCTCCGATACTCGAGTATCTACCACATTAGCTAGGAAAACTATACACCCCTTTGAAATCATTTCTTTGCAGTCATGGCTGATATCACATTAGATGGTGATTTCACTTTTTCACCGATCACTATAATTTCTATACCCTCTGCATCTTTTATAAATTATCACTTCTGACGGTAATCGACCCATCCATGATGTCGAGACAGCCAATCCATACCTAAAATGATTTTGAACTCATCAAAAGGTAACTCCATTAAGTTTGCTGGAAACCCGGGAAAAGTGACTTGTCTCGCCACATGGAAGAAAGCTCAACTTAGAAGACTACATACTCCCCAATGCACTCTACCACATATCTGACATACATTTCTGTTTCCAACTGCCAAACCCGAGATAGCAGTAACCGATAGAGGTTTTTATTTTCTGTGACACTACAACAGAACCCTCTCTATCTGTATATCTAGAACTCGATCCCTTGCCTCTCTTAACATAATGAGGAGTTGAAGACGTTCCAACCCTTTTCCCAGTCTGCAAACTCTGTTCTGCTACTAATGTCTCTTCTTGAGCTCTCTCGATAGTTTTGGCTCGATTAATAACTTCTTGCAAGTTAGGCAAACTCAAAGCTAACATCATTTCTTTCAACTTTTTGGCCTGAACCCCTCAATAAACCAATCATGCTGGGCCTTGTCATTGGGAACCACCTCAGTAGAAAAATGGCTCAACTTATTATACTCAGCCTTGTACTCATGTACTACCCAACCACCTTGTTTCAAATTAAGAAACTTCATCAGCATCGCCCGTCTAAATTGCTCACCAATATACTTATTATTAAATTCTTCGTGGAATAACTGCCAGTTCAATTGATATGGTGGTGCATACATTTTAGTATTTGATCATCACACTCTAGCAGACCCCCTTAACAATGATACAACTCCTCCCAACTTCTCTGAATCTGAGCAGTGAAGACTTTCAAGCATTATCATTACATTATTCAGCCATAAATCAGCTTCTATAGGCCTTCATCCTCTTATCCATGAAATTTGAGAGCTCCTAAACTCTTCAGTTCCTTTGGGATCAACATTCTTGGTACTGGAGGAACAGGGGGTGGAGGAGGTTGAAAATGGGTTAATATAGCATCGAGAGCTTGCATAAAAACTTTAAACTCTGGTACCGAAATCCCTTGAAATACAAGCACACTAGCATTTTTAGATGGGACCGGATGCTCACTATTAGCCTTATAACTTTCGTTACAATTTCCATTTCTCATCTCTTGTTCCCCCGCTCTATACGAGTTCGAGGATTATGACATCTATTAGAACATGTATAGTAATAATATTACAATTAGTAAGGAGTGTCATCAACTACACTCTAATGACGCCTTATCAGTAGCCTTGATAATCTTAGTGGCATATAATTCCTTTTCTATTTTAAAATAAAACTGGCTTCAGCCAAGAATCTACTAAACCTGTAGCTCTGATACCAATAAATGTAACACCCATCTCCCGTATACCTTTCCGTACACGAGATACAGATGTCACATCACTTTCTAAAACATTTTGTCATATGAAAACCTGTAAGATTTTGTTTCAATTTTAAAAACCACAAAAGTATAACATTCATAGAAGCATAATACTAGAGTTATCACTTTAAATACATTACAAGATATTTACTTAAGTTCAATTACATGCCAGCTATGTTTTCAAAATGAATAAGATTGTCCCCATATCAGTATAAGATTGTCCCTATGTTACTGACGAGTCAACCTTTAATTACTGAAAGTTGATGCTGATGCACTCCTTACTTGGTAAATCTTTGATTTTTACCTACGCGTGAAATCAACACACGTTAAGTATTTAATTAGTGATGCATAACCGTGTAAAAGAATTAAAAATTATCCATAAGTATGTCCTGACTATCAAAACTATGATCAGTTGTCTACTTTATGGGATTCCTCTACAATCATCTTTGACAATTCAATGAATGACACATTTATGTCAAAATATATTGTTAAGCATTTAGTCTTTTACTCAAAGGTATTTAACATTTTATCTAACTGGCATAATTGACACCTTTATGTCAAATGCACATCTAGGCCATTAATCTTTTACTCAAAGGTATTTAACCTTTCATGTAACTGACATAATTGACACCTTTCTTTCAAATGCACAACTAGGCCATTAATCTTTTACTCAAAGTTATTTAACCTTTCATCTAACTGGCATAATTGACACCTTTATGTCAAATACACAGCTAGGCCATTAATCTTTTACTCAAAGGTATTTAACCTTTCATCTAACTGGCACAATTGACATCTTTCTATCAAATGCACAACTAGGCCATTAATCTTTTACTCAAAGGTATTTAACCTTTCATCTAACTTACATAATTGACAGCTTTCTGTCAAATGCACACCTAGGCCATAAATCTTTTACTCAAAGGTATTTAACATTTTATCTAATTGGCATAATTGACACATTTCTATCAATGCACAACTAGGTCATTAATATTTTATTTAGAACAGTTATTGCGCTAACAATCACTCATAATATCAATGCTACACACATTATAAACATATGTAATATAAAGTAAAACATACATTAATACAAATGAGGTGGAATTATTGTGAGTCTCATATGCACTCACATAGCTTGCCTTGCTATTATATCTAAAATGCAAATTGATTAATTAACTACTTTGCCTTTGCCTTTCATTTTGCTTGACTCGGGAGCTTGATTTTGATCTACTCAAGCATCCATCAAAGACACGCAAAATATCAAATGTTAGTGTATTTCCTAACATTTATATTTAAACAATTACTCACAAAATATTATTATTAAATTTTCTTTACAATCTCAACCTATCTTAAAATTTATGTCTCCACAGTATCGGTACCCCTACCATGGTATCGATACCATTTTGGCATTCTGGAATCCAGGTATCGATACTTTTATTTTTAGTATGGATACCCCATCAGTATCGATACTACTTGCATCGGTACCGGTAATGTTCATCACTTTGCTAGCCATTTAAACCTATAGTACCGGTACTATTCTATCAGTACCGATACTCTTACCTAGATTTACCATTCTTCAGCCTGATTTTTACTAAATTTTCCCCTCTAATATCTTACTTTTACCTCCAACCATACTATTAAACTATTCTTTACTTAAACCAACTAACTTTCCTTACATTTAGCCTCTTATAACTTCTAAAATCTCCATAGAACATCTCAACTCAAGAATTATATCACTTTTTCTAGTACGTTTTTAATCATATCTCATGTTTGTAATCTCTTATTCACTTCTTTGACCAGTCAATTCTACTAATAAACCTAAATAAAAACTCATGTATCAACATATCATTCCAATACCCATTTCCTTAAATCTCACATAAAACCTCCACCTCTTAGTTTAAATCTTCTTTAACCCTTTTTTAAACTTACACATTACTTAATGTTACAAGAACAAACCAGAATCGAAAGGAAGAACTAGCTAATTGAAATTTACATTTTGCTATGGAGGAAAGCACAACCCACGAGAAGAAGACAAAGATAAGTAAAATAACTTAACTTTCCTCTTTTCCCCTATTAAAATCCCTAATAAGGAAAATATATTTTAAATTCATTCCCCTTAAAGGACCAAAATACCCTCTTAATTCATCAATTGCTACATTTTAGTCTAAAACACTATTCCAAATAATTTTCTCATCTTTTATCATTTATTCAAATAAATATTCAAATTTTAAATCTTTTCAATAAAGTCCTTAACCTGATATTTGGGGTACTACACTAATGGTTTGGCCACCCCTTGTATCTCTTTGAAAGTACATAACTAATTATTACATGGATGAATTAAAACGTATGATGATTTGGCTTAATGGAGGAAACATGTCTCATGGCCTAAAGGTGTTGAACCTCTTCAAGTTGGTGCCTAAATGAAGCATTAGGAGCCTTGGCCAAATGGATGTACTGTTTGGTGTTTAGAGTGCCTAGGAGGAGTCACACACATTGCACACACTTGCTAGTCACATGGTTTACCCATGGGAGTTCTAGGGATTCTTGGGTGCAACCTCGTGCATGGGATGAAAGCTGGTCATGTGTGTCTCCTTGGGCGTGTGTGAGTTCTCCCTCAAGCTAGCATAGGCGTGCATGTAGCTAGCAAGCAACTGGGCTATTATGAGTTATTGTTCTAACTGAGTCCTCCTTGGTTCCTTATCATCTCTTGTAGCTATTTTCAACTGGTCACTTGATCAATTTGATCAACTTAGAATCAAATAGTAAACCTAGCTGAGTTTAGCTAGCCTTGTTCTCCTCCAGCTGATTTGAGATTCCCATTGTGTTCCATGGGTTGCCATGAAGCTTGTGAGCTAATTGTGAGCTACATATGAATTCCAAATACTTCAACAAGCTACCCCAATGCGTTCCTTGCTCCCATGTACCTACATGTGTAAAGAAAACAAGGTAAATCAAAGGAAATGACTTAGAACAAATCAATTACCTTGCTGACGTGCATGTGTATGTCCTTATGAGCTTTGAATGCGTGACATGAGCTAAGTATAAAATGATATAACACATGTGAGCTAATGTATAAGACATATGAGCTAAATTTAATGCAAATGATATAAGAAATGAATGACTAAGCATGCTTCCATTTCATGAATGAATGAAGACATACTTAAATGAATGCAAAACTTAATAACATACTTGAATTAACATTGTATACCAAATATAAAGATGTGGATATGCTAAAGTACTTTACTCATTAGATCACATAACTAACAACCTTAGCATGATTTGCATGATTATTTCATATATGATCAGAATAATATAAAGAAAGTAAAGCATTAAGATGTTTAAGAATACTCCCTTTGCATATGGTGAGAACGTGCTTGCATCAGGAATTGTTCTCTAATTTGATTCAAAAAATTAAAAATCATTAGAGGTTGACTTATCGCAAGTCGTCCTCAATCAATTATAAATACATAAATAAAATGCACTCATATTTGCCTCACTATCGAGCCTTAATAACGATATCATTATATTCCTATACTTTTTGCTTTGTCTTTGAGTCGCTAGTATCACAAGATTTATCAAGGTCTGAACGACATCATATAAATAACACAATATTCAAACTATATATTAGTATTATACTAATATTATCTAAATTCAATAATATAAATTCTATAAAACATAATCGATATAAAAAAATCAAATCACTAATCCATAATAACCTCAACCTTTTCAAAATAACTATTCAATTCCATATAAATATTCATTTTCATCATCAACCCCTCAACTTTCTTAAACTTTGCATTTGAGTCACCATTCATGAATTCTTCTTAGAATTCACATCAACTTTTTCATTTAGCTCAAAATGATCCTTCATCATTTTCACTTATCTCAAATCAAACACTAAAATTTCCAGAATTGTAGTATCATACTCAAATAGAACCTTCAGATTTATAAACTTGTAATTAAGTCCCCAAATTACCAAGTCTATTCTAATATAACCTTTAATCATCACCAAATTTGCACTTTGGTCCCAAATCAGCAGCATTCTAACTTAAAATTCATCATTAAATAATTAAATTTCAACATTGAATACTCATAATTGAACAACTACACATCAATTTCTCATAATTCCTAAAACTTGCAATATGGTGTTTTTTCTATCTCAAGGTTCCAAACTGATCCAATTCAATCTCCAAAGCATGTAAAATCAATCCAATATAAATTATGGACCATAGTAAATTTTTGAACATTTTCCCCTTAATATTTTCCCCATGGATGAATCTACTAAAGCAATTGGGATATACTTTTCATTTAATTTCAAGCACGAATTCAAGCTCTTGTAATTAAATTCATGCCATTTCAATCATCATAACATCAAATTCAATCAATTCCCAAGAAACCCTAGCTTCGTTGAAACTTGTATATGCTTATTTAGATGATTTTAATCATCACTCATGCTTGAAAATTAATCTACAACATCAATAACATAAAAATATTCATCAACTCTTCAAAATCCAACATTTTCTTCATCCACCCAATTCATAAAATTCATCATCCAATCATGATTTCTATGACATTTTTATACCAAATGATAGCGAATTTCAAGGGGATTAATTTTCTATCTAATAGCTTAATTCAAAAATCAAACATGGAAGCTTAAAAATCAAATTAAAAATTCCCCTTACCTAGATATGGAGGTTATGGAACAAGCTTGAAGAAGAGCTAAAAATTTTCTTGATTTTTCTTGCAATTATAGCTTAATACACTAGTTTAATTCCAATACAATTGAATTTAAAATTCAATTAATGAGAAATTATCATTTTACCCTCTATTAATTATGATAATTTCAACATGATATTGGAATATATTCCAATTTAATATTCAAAAGTCAAATATGAACCAATTAAAATCGATTGTCCACCTTTATCCATGCAATTTTTTGAAAATTGCAATTTAGTCATTAAATTTTACAATTTCAAGTTACTATGGAAAATTGACTTGAATTTCAATGATCAATGTTAAATTTCATTGTTCTAAATTATGGAAATAATATTTCCAACCATTTTGTACCATCCTTCAAATTTTCGTTAAATTTCAGTTCGATTCGATTATTTTATTTCTTATTAAACATTACTACTTTATAACTTTTAATACAAATCTTGAATCAAAATTCCAATTCCCAAAAAAATAATTTTTTAATAAACTATTCATCTATGGGATAAAATATATAACTTTTAAAATTTACATTTATGGTCCCTAAACTTTTACAAAGTTTATACTTTACAACTAAACTTTCAAAACTTACATTTTGGTCACTAATCAAAATTTGGGGTATTACAATTATTCCCCCTTAAAGAAAATTTGATCTTGAATTTTTCATACGTATTTTTATACTTGATGTAAAAAGTTGAGGAAATTTCTTTTTCATGTATTCATCTATGTGGAATCGTCTTGTTTCTCAGTTTTTTTACTCCATAAGCTAAGATCTTTACTAGTTCTTCTTTCGTACGAAAAGTATGGTTGAATTGTAATTTTTACCAATGTGACCACATGTGAAAGATCCTATCGATACTCTCGAAGCATCGATACTGACATACATTATGTATCTTGTCCATCTCTAGAGGTAATGCTAACTGGTAAGCTACGATACCAACTCTCTTTATAACCTCATACGGACCAATGAATCTCGTACTCAGTTTTTTTACGCCCGAATCGTTAAATCTGTAACACTCATAACACGTATATGCGAACCAATACGAGTTTCAGATGCCACATCATAAATTCAAAACATTTCTTTATTTAAACTGAGTAAAATTTTGTTTCATTCAAACTTCTCTAGTTTCATAACTTGAGCAATTATTATAAAATAATTATTCAAACAAAAACCATAATATTTATTTATACTATTAATTATATTTAATACTAACTATATTAAGAAATTGCAAAAATTCATTCTCGTATACATGACAGCTAAGACTTTTAGAACATAGTAGGATGTCATCATTGTTATCTGTAAATATTTCCTTGGTGATTGATGTCAAGATCGGCTTCTTACTTCTTTTCTTCCCTTTTTCTTACGCGAGTAAATCATCACACGATAAGTATACACTTAGTGAGGTAATCATATGAATATTTAAAACAATGTAACAAATAAATTTAAATGAATAACCATATTCCATGCAATATGATCACTTTACTTGTTTTCCAACCCTGTTACCATATATTAACATGATATAATCGGGTATAAAGTTTCTTACCAATATACTTTCCATTTATCCCATAAGCCTATAAGCTTATTTGCCAGATTATCATTTACTAACCAATAAACCATAGCCCAATTTAAACCCTAAAGACCCTGGGTATGTAACACCAATAACCCGTATAATTATACCAATACAGATTATAAATGTTATCTGTATTTCAAAAAAACCATTTCCACTTTTACAAGTGATTTAAAATTATTTTCTTAGAATGATAATTGATATTATAAAAATATCATATCATATAAATTATGTTTCATTATAATGAATTTAATTCAAAAGATTTTTTTATGAATAGTGAACAGTATCTGTGAATAGTAATAGTGAACAGTGGGGGAATCGGCTCCCTGTAGGGGGAATCGATACCCCATTTACATACTGGAAAATTTTGCTTAAAACGTGGTTACTGTTCATGCTACAATACTGCTACAGTAACTTTCGAAATTACATATAAATTCAATAAAATTCCATTTTGTTTACAAATTTGTTTAACAAAACAAATTAAACATTTATAAAATTACATGCCACTATTTAAATCAAATTCCATCATAGGATGTCTTACTGATATTGAAATATACCTTTCGATGCTTGATAACGCTCCGAACTCTTTATTTTATTACTGGCTTTTTACCTACGCATGAAAATCATCACACGCTAAGTATATACTTAGTGAGGCAATTTAAAACAATAAACAGTGCAATACAATTCATCCATGATTTTCAATGTCAAATTCAAAATGCCATAAAATCATTTTATTTGCATATCCAATATTTTACCATGATCAATATAATACAAAATCTTTTACCATTTATCCCATAAGCTCGTAAGCTTATTTTACCAAAATACTTACCATTTAAATTCCATAAGCTCGTAAGCTGATTTTATCAACATACTTGCCATTTAAATTCCATAAGCTCGAAAGCTTAATTTATCAATATACTTGCCATTATTCATAAGCTCGTAAGCTTATTTGCATACTTACCATTTATTAACCAATAAACCATATCTCATAGACGATAGCCCAATATAAAACCCCGAGGACCCTGGGTATTCGAGTAAAATACATGCACCGTGGTGCTAAACCTGCACTAAGCTTACGCCATAGTGCTAATCCGGATATGACACATAAGGTCATGCCCACCACCTACACTAAGCTTACGCTATAGTGCTAATCCGGACATGATACGTTAGGTCGTATCCACCTTACCGCACTTAGTGCCCTTTCACACTATAATGCTATTATAAACCAGCAGCTGCTATACTCTATGGCATGCCATCTATACCCTGTCCCTCAATGACTTACTTGGGCATATAGTCTATTTTATTAGATCCATCCATGGCAAAGTATATCATCAAATTTAACATTGGGCAGTTCATACCCGAAAACATTCATGGTAAAATATTACATTTTTCATAATCAATGCATTTTAATTTCATATTCTGACATATCAATGTCAATTTATAAAAATGATATAAAATCATGCCAATATAAATAAGGTCGACTTATCGCAAGTCTTCTTTATGATGTATAAAACATCCATGTATAATTTCATGCATGTATTGCACTCACCTTGACACTTTATGTCTTTCAAAAATATATGAGCCTCACTATTGTCCACCAAAAGCCCTTTTATATTGGATTTATTTCTATTACAAATTAATCACAATCTGTATATATCACCAATTCATAACGATACATACGTTAGTATTGTACTAAAATAAACATATCCCATAATAACTCCATTACTACCAAATATTAAACACTTAATAATTCCTTTTAACATTGGAACCAACCTTTCCAATTTACACAAAATGGTCCTTCACCATTTTATCACTTAAATTCTTAATACCAAAATTCCAGCATTGTATTTATTACCATTCAAATGCTTTTACAAATGCATACTTACATTTAAGTACCCCAACTATGCAATGTTGTACTTAAATCACAAATCTTTTCAAACTTCCAAAATAATCATTTTTCACATATAACACTCATTTAAAATCCAAACAACAATTTCTAGTGTAGTACATCAACTATACAACACTTATATAACAACCCATCAATTTTCCAGAATTTACAAATTTATCCTCAACTTTTCAAAACTTACGAAATGGTCCCCAATTTTTCTAAGGCTTGTAGAATACTTCCTTCATCATTTCCAACCCATATATAATTTTTCCATAATTTTTTCTCACTCAAACCATTCATGGCCGAAATTTAAAGAACAAGTTCTACAAAGATTAAACATGTTCTAATCATCATACGTACTTGAATATGAATCTACAACCTCTAAATCATCAAAATTAATCATCAATTTCATGATTCTTTATATGAACACAAACCCTTAGATTTGGGATCTTTGAAATCCAACAAGATTAGAAAGCAATATTAATACCAAATAATAGCGTTTTTCGCTTAGATCACTTTCCTATCTCACAACCTAACTCCAATTCCAAAGAAATTAGCTAAAAAAATGGAAAATAAAATATTTTCCTACCTTCAAGCTTTCTCACGTGAAGATGCTGGAGAAGATGAACACTTTGGCATGATATGTTTGATTGATATCATGCTTATATCCTTTAATTAATCATTTAATGAATATTAAATTCATTAAATTTGTTAAATACCAATTTAACCTTAATGAGACTTTATAATTACCAAAGAACCTAGATACTTATTCTTATCTCCATCCAAAATAGAGAAATATCAGCCTTATCATCTTATAATAGTCAAAGATGAACAAATTAGTCTTCCACTTTACCGTTTTGCCCTTGTAATTTCCAAAAATTACAATTTAGTCTCTTTAATCAAACAATTCAAGTTAAACCTGAAATTAAACCATTAAATATTATTTTCCAACATTTTAAAAAATGTGAAAATAATATTTTTATTTCTTATTTTCGTGACCCATTTGTATTTTTTCCAAAATTACATTTTGGTCCCTAAACTTTCTAAAGTTTAAACTTTGATCACCAAACTTTACCAAATTTATAATTTGGTCATTAAATAAATCCATTTATGAAATAAAATTCTTTTTGAGAAAAATCACCACTTAATTCCTTAAACTTTTCCCAATTTTCTACTTTGACCATCAAACTTTCAAATTTTTCATTTTGGTCATTATCTAAATTTTTGGGGTATTACAATTCTCCCATCCTTAAATAAAATCCGTCCTCTAATTTTAAAACTTTTTATGAAAACCTTAACTCCCCGTTTATAAGGATTGCACTTTCCATTGTAAATTTATAACCCTAATTTAGGGTTATACTAACTGGTAAGACATGCCCATGCCTTAACTGTAAATTTCTTGTGAATTTTGTAAAGATCATGCAAATCATTAGATTTTGAATCTGTTCAATCCAATTCTTCAACCTGATATGAATATGTCATCATCTCTTTCCCAAGTAACGTCCTCGTAACTATGATTTTGCAAAATTACTTTAACTAGAGAAATCATCTTGATACGCAGTTCATTGATTTCACAAGCTAAGATCCGAACTGGTTTTTATTTAAGTCAAATCTGGTCGGATCTTAATTTCCTCTGATGAAATGATATGTGAAAGATCTGATCGATACTTTATAAAAATTGACACATGAACAATATCGTGTACTTTGTCCAACTCTGGTTCTCAATTACCTCTAGAGTTAATGTTAACTGATAAACCATCAGTCTAACTCTTTTTAGTATCTCATAAAGTCCAATGAATCTTAGACTTAAATTTTCCTTTGCACTCAAAACACAATTTTTTTTCTAAGGAAATAATTTAAGAAAAACTTTATCACCTTAATGAAATTCAATCTCTTTTTGCTTCAAGTCTGCATAAAACTTTTGCCGATCAAATGTCATCCTGAGATTATCTTTACTTTATCCTCAACCTCTTTCAATAAATCTGGTCAACCAGATTTTGATCTTTTAACTCGAATAAATTTAATGAGATTCAACATTTTTTTCCCATATAAAATTTCATACTGAGCCATATTGATGCTCAATTGGTAACTGTTATTGTAGACATATTCTTCTAAAATCCAATACTTTTCTTTTACTATGATTCCTTGGAATCAATCACACATGCACTCAACATATCTTCTAATACCTGAATAGTACTTTCTGACTTACCATCCGTCTGTGAATGAAAGTCGTACTAAAATTCAATAAAATACCCAAAACTTTATGCAATTATTTCTAAAATCTTTAAAATGAACTTTGAATCCTTGTCCGATATAATGGATATTGCATTCCATGTATTCGAACTATTTCTCAATTTATACAACTCTGTATATTTATCCAATGCATGGTCTATTCGCATCAAAATGAAATGTGTCGATTTAATTAACCGATCACTATCACTCAAATTGAATCCTATAACAAAATCCATAGTGACTCTTTACTATTTCTACTTTGAAATAGAAATCAGTTGCAACAATTACGAAAGCACTTGATTCTCAACTTTTACTTGTTAACATGTCAATCATGTAGCAACAACCCAATAATGTTTTTTTTCATACCTGCCATCAAAATGACTCTTTACATTCTGATACATTTTGTTCCCACTTGTATACATAGTCAGTGGACTATAGTTTGCTTCAGAAAGAATATCTTTCATTAACTCATCATCATGAAGAATACAAATTCTTTCTCGATGAAATAAACACCCATCAGAGTTGACTTCAAAGTCTTTAGTCTCGCATTTTTCACAAGTGAAATATTTTTTTTTCATCTCTCATTTTTATTTTCTTTTCATTTTCTATTTTTTTTCATTTTTTTCTATTTTCTTTTCTTTTTCTATTTCTTCATTTTTTTTTCTTATATAATTTTTTTTAGCTCTTATGCCATATGTCGAGACAACATGACTAAGAAAATCAACTTCTGATAGCCAAAACTCACACTGCGATACTTTAGCATATAACTTTTTATCCTTAAATATTTCAAGTACAATACGAAGATAAGCCTCATGCTCTATCTTTGTGTATTCGAGTATACTCGAATGTCATCAATACAACCACCTCAAATTAATCCAAGTAAAATTGAAATACTTGATTCATCAATTCTATGAATGCTACCTTAGCATTTTTCAAACCAAACGGCTTTACTACGAACTCGTAGTGTCTATACCGTTTCTTGAAAACTATCTTTGGAACATCTTTCTCTTTAAAATTTAACTGGTGATATCCCATTCGAATATCAAATTTAGAAAACATTGTTGCTCCTTTTAAGCTGATCAGAGAAGTCTTCAATCCTCAAAATAGGATATTTGTTCTTGATAGTTACTTTATTTAACTATCGATAATCTATGCATAATTGCATATATCCATTTTTTTAACAATACTGGTTTACCCCAAAGGTAAAATATTCAGTCTAATGCATCCTCAATCTACAATTCTTGCAATTGGTTCTTTATTTTCTTAACTCAATCGTAATCATTCAATATGAACCCATAAATACAAGATTAATGCCTTGATAACTATCAATATTAAATTCCACCTCTCAATTTGGAGGTAACCCAAATAATAAATCTAGAAAGATATATGGAAATTCCCGAGTTACGAAAATATCATATGATTTTACTTCAGATACTTGAGTATCTATCACCTTAGCTACAAAAGCTATGCATCCTTTTTACATCATCTTAATCGCAACCATTGCTAATATTACTAATTGATGATTTCACTTTTCATCAATCATTAAATTTTTTAATTTCTTTGTTTTTTTCGAAATTAATTGCTTCTTGCGACCATTAATCCAACCTAAATGCAGAAACAACCAACTCATGATCAGAATGATCTAAAACTCGTTAATGATAATCCCATCGGATTCATCAGGAACATAGTCTCCTGAATCTTTATCGAACATTTACTATTTATCCGACTAACACTTGTATCATGACCGTGACCTATGGGACTTCTGTTATAATATCACTCGACATCAAGTAGAATTGAATATTTCTACTTTGGAATTCCTTATTTCATTCTTAAGGAAATATTTATAACTTTTCCAGATCCATAGAAATTATTCTTGAGCAATTGCAACATTTTCAATCTCAAATGAAAATTTCAATGTTCACATCGCTCAATAAGAAAACTTGATAAATTTGTAGTAATAATTTCATAGCAATTAATGCTAAAATCACACTAGTAAACAAATTTACTCTTTTTCTTATCATTACGAACTTGACACTTTTCAAGTTCTTGAGAATCCATCTCAATCTAAAAAATAATTCATTTCAGCATGGAAGGTTAGACAATCCATTTTCCCACATTTACCTATACAATGTAACTCTATCAAGTTTTATAGACTTGATATCCATTCTCAATCCAACTCTAAACCATTTGATTCACCAATAACTCAATTTTTTTAAGCTTTTAGCGGAAATCATATTTACCGCTTATCCAATTTCTCTTACTCAAATCAACAATGATTTAAACAATTTAATGCTTAGCTTAAATATTTCTCACTTATTAAAGCTTACTTAGAGAAAACTCAGAATCATCACTAGATTCAAAAATCTCCTATGAATCCTTATCTGATTCAACTTTTCTTATAAGTCGTTCAAACATTTTAATCAATTCTTTCAATTCATAAACTTTGTTAAACACTGGGGCATTTCTTCCACAAAATGGAGAAAAATCCCTTATAACATCCACCCTTCTAAGGTGTTTTACATAAATCATGTCAGTTCCCTTTTTCATCGATTTCAATCTCAACCTTCTTTTCAACATTTTTAACTTTATTACCTTTGTCATTAATTCTAATATCTGAACATAGTCAGAATCATCATACATCAGTAAAGAATAACTTTACTCCCAATAAGCATCGTCACAATATATACAAATATCAGTAACTTTTGACATCCTAGTGGCATGTATATACTTTTTAACTCAAAACAACCTCGATTTAGTCCTAGAATCGGCTAAACCTGTAGCTCTGATACCAATAAATGTAACACCCATAACCCGTATAATTATACCTATATAGATTATAGATGTTATCTGTATTTCAAAAAAAAAACCATTTCCACTTTTACAAGTGATTTAAAATTTATTTTCTTAGAATGATAATTGATATTATAAAAATATCATATCATATAAATTATGTTTCATTATAATGAATTTAATTCAAAATATTTTTTTATGAATAGTGAACAGTATCCATGAACAGTAACAGTGAACAGTGACGATGAACAGTGGGGGAATCGGCTCCCTATAGGGGGAATCGATACCCCATTTACATACTAGAAAATTTTCCTTAAAATGTGGTTAGTGTTCATGCTACAATATTGTTACAGTAACTTTCGAAATTACATATAAATTCAATAAAATTCCATTTTGTTTACAAATTTGTTTAACAAAACAAATTAAACATTTATAAAAGTACATGCCACTATTTAAATCAAATTCCATCATAGGATGTCTTACTGATATTGAAATATACCTCTCGATGCTTGATGACGCTCCGAACTCTTTATTCTATTACTGGCTTTTTACTTATACGTGAAAATCATTACACGCTAAGTATATACTTAGTGAGGCAATTTAAAATAGTAAATAGTGCAATACAATTCATCCATGATTTTCAATGTCAAATTCAAAATGCCATAAAATCATTTTATTTGCATATTCAATATTTTACCATGATCAATATAATACAAAATCTTTTACCATTTATCTCATAAGCTCGTAAGCTTATTTTACCAAAATACTTACCATTTAAATTCCATAAGCTCGTAAGCTTATTTTACCAAAATACTTACCATTTAAATTTCATAAGCTCGTAAGCTTATTTTATCAACATACTTGCCATTTAAATTCCATAAGCTCGAAAGCTTAATTTATCAATATACTTGCCAGTATTCATAAGCTCGTAAGCTTATTTGCATACTTACCATTTATTAACCAATAAACCATAACTCATAGACAATAGCCCAATATAAAACCCCGAGGACTCTGGGTATTCGAGTAAAATACATGCACCGTAGTGCTAAACCTGCACTAAGCTTACGCCATAGTGCTAATCGGGATATGACACATAAGGTCGTGCCCACCACCTACACTAAGCTTACGCTATAGTGCTAATCCGGACATGATACATTAGGTCGTATCCACCTTACCACACTTAGTGCCCTTTCACACTATAATGCTATTATAAACCAGCAACTGCTATACTCTATGGCATGCCAACTATACCCTGTCCCTCAATGACTTACTTGGGCATATAGTCTATTTTATTAGATCCATCCATGGCAAAGTATATCATCAAATTTAACATTGGGCAGTTCATACCCGAAAACATTCATGGTAAAATATCACATTTTTCATATTTAATGTATTTTAATTTCATACTCTGACATATCAATGTCAATTTATAAAAATGATATAAAATCATACCAATATAAACAAGGTCGACGTATCGCAAGTCTTCCTTATGATGTATAAAATATCCATGTATAATTTCATGCATGTATTGCACTCACCTTGACACTTTATGTCTTTCACAAATATATGAGCCTCACTATTGTCCGCCAAAAGCCCTTTTATACTTGATTTCTTTCGATTACAAATCAATCACAATCTGTATATATCACCAATTCATAACAATACATATGTTAGTATTGTACTAAAATAAGCATATCCCATAATAACTCCATTACTACCAAATATTAAACACTTAATAATTCCTTTTAACATTGGAACCAACCTTTCCAATTTACACAAAATGGTTCTTCACCATTTTATCACTTAAATTCTTAATACCAAAATTCCAGCATTATATTTATTACCATTCAAACGCTTTTACAAAGGCATACTTACATATAAGTACCCCAACTATGCAATGTTGTCCTTAAATCACAAATCTTTTCAAACTTCCAAAATAATCATTTTTCACATATAACATTCATTTAAAATCCAAACAACAATTTCTAGTGTAGTACATCAACTATACAACACTTATATAACAACCCATCAATTTTCCAGAATTTACGAATTTATCCTCAACTTTTCAAAACTTACGAAATGGTCTCCAATTTTTCTAAGGCTTGTAGAATACTTCCTTCATCATTTCCAACCCATATATAATTTTTCCATAATTTTTTCTCACTCAAACCATTCATGGCCGAAATTTAAAGAACAAGTTCTAAAAATATTAAAAATGTTCTAATCATCATACATACTTGAATATGAATCTAGAACCTCTAAATCATCAAAATTAATCATCAATTTCATGATTCGTTATATGAACACAAACCCTTAGATTTGAGATCTTTGAAATCCAACAAGATTAGAAAGCAATATTAATACAAAATAATAGCGTTTTTCGCTTAGATCATTTTCCTATCTCACAACCTAACTTCAATTCCAAAGAAATTAGCTCAAAAATGGAAAATAAAATATTTTCATACCTTCAAGCTTTCTCACGTGAAGATGCTGGAGAAGATGAACACTTTGGCATGATATGTTTGATTGATATCATGCTTATATCCTTTAATTAATCATTTAATGAATATTAAATTCATTAAATTTGTTAAATACCAATTTAACCTTAATGAGACTTTATAATTACCAAAGAACCTAGATACTTATTCTTATCTCCATCCAAAATAGAGAAATATCAGCCTTATCATCTTATAATAGTCAAAGATGAACAAATTAGTCTTCCACTTTACCGTTTTACCCTTGCAATTTCCAAAAATTGTAATTCAGTCACTTTAATCAAACAATTCAAGTTAAACCTGAAATTAAACTATTAAATATTATTTTCCAACATTTTAAAAAATTTGAAAATAATATTTTTATTTCTTATTTTCGTGACCCGTTTGTATTTTTTCCAAAATTACATTTTGGTCCTAAACTTTCAAATGTTTAAACTTTGATCACCAAACTTTACCAAATTTATAATTTGGTCATTAAATAAATCCATTTATGAAATAAAATTCTTTTTGAGAAAAATCACCACTTAATTCCTTAAACTTTTCCCAATTTTCTACTTTGACCATCAAACTTTTAAATTTTGCATTTTGGTCATTATCTAAATTTTTGGGGTATTACAGGGTACACGAGTCGATTATATGCACCATAGTGCTAAACCTACACTAAGTGTATGCTCTAGGGCTAATCTGGATATGATACATAAGGTTGTGCCCACCGCCTACACTAGGTTTACACTCTCGTGCTAATCCGAATATGATACGTAGGGGTCGTGCCCACCACCTACACTAGGTTTACACTTTAGTGCTAATATAAACCCGCAACTGCTATACTCTATGTCATGCCAACTATACCCTGTCCCTCAATGACTTACTTAAGCATATAGTCTATTTTTTTTCCATCCAGGGAAAAGTATGTTATCATAATTTAACATTGGGAAATTCATACCCAAAATAACATTCGCAAACATATAATAACCAGTGATCAATGCCTGTTATTTTCAACCTTTGACATATTTAGAATATGTCAAATATATGATAAATGACATAAATATCATGTAAATATAAACAACGTAGACTTATCGTAAGTTCTACTCAATGATGTATAAAATATCCACGTATCATGTTATGTATGCATTGCACTCATTTTCACATTATATGCAAGTCAAAATATAGGTCTAACTAAGTTTTAACTTGATCCTTTACTTCTAATTTGGTTAAAACCAAAATTTCTCGTAATTTCATATCACAACAATTTGCACTACCTTAAAAGAAACATCATTCTGAATTAATCTACTCCTCTAAAAATTATTCCATTTATACCAATGGAAACCAGACTCAAATACAAAACTATCCATATAACGAAATCCTTGTAGTTAAATTTGTACAATTTATTGTAAATTTTTAAAGTTGACCGACAGAATCTGTTATGAGCAGAATATGCTGCCCCTTTTTCTGACCTATCATCGGTTAAAAATTCATATATTTTTGTATACACTTTGAAATACGTTTCCGTTTGTTATAAACAAAACTAAACTGATATAAGAATACAAATGTATAAAATTTATCCTCTAATCATTTTTTTAGAATTTATGGTGATTTTCTAAACTTACTGTACAAAACATAAATTCTAAGCAGATTTTACCAATTTGCATTTTCAACATGTTCACTCATTCTATTATTTCACCAAATGCACATACATGCATGCATAAAAAAACATAACGTTTTAGGAGTCACTCCTTACCATAGTAACTCCGTCACTGGCTCAACGCAAGCTAATGTTTGTTCGATAATTTAAGTACAAATTAAATTTGCACTCAACTGGTGTCTTTAGCTTGCAAACTTCCCTTGGGATTTCACATTCCATAATTAAGCTTTTCCTTAGCCTTGATATTGCTTGATCTTGATTTCAAGCACTAAATCTTAATGGACATCATTACCAAACATACACAATTTCAAACCAAATGTTATAATCTTACTATCATAGGCATACCTTGGAAAATAAATTCCTAACAAATTTCTCAATGCTTATTCGATACAATTTCCATGTCATAACATAAATGTTAACCTTAATACTTCTAATTGATAACTCAAGTTCCATTTTATCCCAACTTCACAAAATATTTTCACTTAAGCTCTCAACTTTCCATATTTGTGATTTAAACCTAAACTTTTACAAGCTTTACAAAGTAATCCAATTTCACATCATAACTTCAATTTCAACACTCAAACATTAATTTTCAGCATAGTGCATCAATTATAGAACAATTACACAACAACCCATCAATTTTCCAAAATTATTGATTTGGTCCTTTAACTTTTTAAAATTACCAAGCGATCCCTAAATTTTTTCTAAGGCTTATAGAATACTTATTACATCATTTCTAGCCTTTCATAATTTTTCTCATCCTTTAAGACCAAGGCTGAATGGTTCAAAGTTCCAAAACTAGGTTTTTCATTATTTTGCTCGATTTTGATTCGATTCAAGATGAAATCAACTTCCATCCAACCTTACATCATCTCTAAAATCAAATCCATAATCAAATTTCATCAAAACACAAAGTTCCATAACTCAATAATTTGGCCGAATTTTGTAAGAAGATTGGCAAACAAACCCTAATCTTTGGGATCTTTGAAATCAAGAAAGATTAGCAAGCATAAATGGTACCAAAAGATAATGTTTCTTGCATAGAACAATTTTCTATTTCACAACATAACCCGAAATGCAAAGGAAATTTCTCAAAAATGGAAAACAAATTTTTTTCTTACCTTTGGAGTGGTTCACAACAATATTGGTGAAGATGAAGAAATTCCCTTGAAAATTCTTCATCTTTCTTTATAAAATAATGAATTATAAAATTCATTAAATGCTAAATTACGAATTTACCCTTAAAATTAAAATATCTTTACTAATTTACCATTAATGAAAATTGATATTTACCTGAAAAGAAAGCCTCATAAACCTTATCATCTTCCAAAGTCAAAGATGAACAAAATATTTCCCACTTCCAATTAACCCTTGCAATTTCCTAAAAATTATAATCTTTCCACTTTAATCCAACGATCCAAATTTAACATGAAATTAAATCCTCAAATCTGATTGTTTATATTGTTTTCCATCATTTTAAAACATGGAAATAATTTTTTGAAGCCTAATTTATCATCCTTCAAAGTTTCCCAAAATTTCTATTCAATCCGATTTATCAAATTTTTATCGAACTTTATCACTTTATAGCTTTTAATAACAATTACGTACAAAAATTTTGATTCCCACAGAAACTTTATTCTTGGGGGTAAATTATTCATTTCATGGCCGAATTACATAACTTTTTAAAAGTATACTTTAGTCCTTAAACTTTTCCAAAGTTTATACTTTGGCCACTTAACTTTCAAAATTTACAATTTGGTCACTAACCAAATCCATTTATGGAATAAAAATATTTTTTGAGAAAATTACCACTTAGGTCATTAAACTTATCCTAATTTTCTACTTTGGCCATCAAACTTTCAAAATTTACATTTTGGTCACTAACCAAAATTTTGAGGTATTACAATTTCCCCTTAAGAAAATTCATTCTTGAATTTTCAATACGTACCTGATGTATATAAACAAGAATGCTGCTTTTTCACTATTTGATTTCTTTGTAGAACTTTAATAAGTACTAAAACTTTTTCACAAGTCAAATTTAGTCGAATCTCTATTTCCTCTGGGGTGATAATATGTGAAGGATCTGATTAATACTTCATGAGCATCGATACATGAAAAACATTATGGATCTTGTCCATTTTTAGAGGCAAATTCTAGGTGATAAGGCATTGATCCAACTTTATTTGTTTCTTTTTATAATCTTATAAGGTCCAATAAAACTCGGACTCACCCTTCCTTTACGTTTGAACCGCAATATTGTTTCTTTATCACCTTCCTGGTATTCAATATCTTTTCTTTTCAAGTATGCGCAGGACATTTTTCGATCAATAACTATTTTTAGATTATCTTAAATGATATTTTCCCATTACAAGGTTCATTATAACTCGTACCTACTCCCACTAAGGGATATAAATCTGTTAAAATAATTTAGAATGCTCTTGATACTTTACTTTAACACACTGACATGTCAACCATTTAGAAACAAGCTCGAAGATAACTCTTTTCATACCTGCTTCGAAACTCTTTTCTCGATAATATAAACACTCATTAAACTTAACCTTAAAGTCTTTAGTTTCTCCTTTTCCTGCTTGTTCTATTTTTGACAAGAACAAAAATTTCATCTTTTCTCTTAATATTCTTTATTCAATCCAACAACATAGGGTTTAAATTTAATTATACAATCAAAACATAATCTTTTTTAATGGCAATCATGTATTCAAAACTCTCATAATAAAAATGTCTTTCGACTTTATCAGCCACCACATTAATCTTTCATGTTTGTATTTGATAAGCACGTCATCATTCATTAAGAAATTCAATCTATTTCCTTTCTTTTTACTCCATCGAGCCAACACATACTTTTGACTTTTGAGATCTGTATAGATATAAAGTCATTCACCATGTAGATAGTGGTATTATATCAATAAAGTAAACACAATTATTGTCAACTCGAGTTCGTGAGTCAGATAACTTCTTTTATGATTCTATAGTTGCTTTAAAGCATAAACCAAAACTTTTTCTCTTGAACGAACATACATCTGAACCAATATGATACGCTTTACTATAATTCACATAATCTTTTCCATATTCTCATTATATTGGCCTTGGAGCTTGTGTCACTATTCATTTTTAACATCTCAAAGTTTGCTTGGCACTTAACAGTCCAAATGAATAACTTTTCTTTCCTCAATACCTTGGCCAGATGGAATATAATCATCGAAAAGTTCTTTATGAATCTTATATAGTAACCAACAAATCCCAAGAAACTTTGAAATTTGAAAACATTCTTTACAATTTATCATTCAACTATATCTTGTGCTTCCTTGATATATATATTATTATCCCCTTCGTTGAGTACAAATGACCAAGGAATACAACCTTAGACAACCAGCATTTACACTTGGTCAACATAACATTCAATTTTTCTCCCGAAAAGTTGGAAGAGCTATACAAAAACCGACATCGTGTTTTTCCCTGGTCATACAACATATCATAATAACATCAATGAACACTAACACCAATTAATCCAAGAATAACTAAAATACTCGATTTATCCAATCTATAACTGTCGCATGAACATTCGTTAACCTAAATGAAATTATCACAAACCCATAGTGTTCATATCGAATTCTGAAAACTTACAAAGATCCCACTTGGGAGACACCAATGCACCCTTTTTAACTGATGAAAAGATTATCAATCCTCAGAAGAGGATACTTGTTCTTCTTTGTTACCGTATTTAATAGAAGATAATCTATACATAATTTCATATACTCATCTTTTTTCCACAATAACACTAGTGCGTCCCAGATGACACGCTTAGTGTTGTAAATCTCCTGTCTTAATAATTCTACTAACTATGCCTTTATTTTTTTTAGCTCAATTAGAGCCATTTAATACTATTATAGAAATAAATGCAATGCCGAAAAGCATCTCTATTTTACTTTCTATATCTCAATCTAGAGGTAATTCAAGTAATTTTTGTAGATACACATTTGGAAACCCTTAAAAAGTTGGAATATCTTCTAACTTAACTATGAAAGTTTAAGTATCCACCTCATCTACTAAGACGGCTTAACAACCTTATAGCAATAACTTCATACTAGTTACTGTCAAAATTCCAGTTGGGGAACAAGTTTACTCTCTTTCCCTACCATTAATATCTCGAAACTTTTCGAATTCCTTAAAATCAATCGCTCTAAGAGGTAATTCACTGCAACATGGTAGGGGGTAATCAATCCATTTAAAAAAATTACTTTCGAAAGGTAATTCTATCGAGTCTATTAGAAATCAACACGTTGAATCCTTACCAAGAAATTACTGTCTACAAATATGATTCACCCTTTCACTCTACCAAAAAGGTTAATCACACATATCACTTAGAATCAATTGTGGTAGAATGTTTCATTCTTTCATCAGTACTCTACTTATGCATAAACGAGGGTTTTTCTTAATCCAACATTGGCACTTCCTATTGTGCCTAAGCATCAACTTATTTAGACTAAACAAAAGGATGATGGTTAACATCATTACTATCACTATTATCTTATTTTTAGACCTTTCTCTCGATCACATTCTTCAAACCCTCTTATACGCACATCTTTTTCATAAACTATATTTATTCACCTAGTGGCATTAATCAAACCTTATAATCACCAAATCAGTAACAATAACATCCTAAGGGAATGTTGATAGGGAAGTAGTGGAGGGTTAATGAATGTTGCTCTTATTGAATAATTAAACCAAGAAAGCTCTACACTCGACGAAGAACAAATGAGGATAAATAGTAGAAGGTGTCTCCCTTAAGAAGGTGAACGATAAAGATGATGATGGTAAGGATGGATTTATGGAAAATAGATGTATAATGTCCTATCAAGCCCTCCTAGTAACAATGAAAAGGAAAACACGATAATATGGCTCTAACCAACCCTCCTAGTCGTAATGAAAAGGCAAATTGGATTTTGAAGATTAATCTCCCTCACAAGAACTTGAAAGAACTCCAGGAGAAGAAGCTTCGAAGGCACAAGGAAATAAGCACTTACAAAAATAAACTCTCGTTGTATTATTAATCAAAGAAATCTGTTTTACAAAGTTGAATAAAGCCTCCTTTATATAGGGGCTAAGTTCTAAAGGTCCTAAATAACCAAAAAATAAAATAATAACAAACTAAACATGTCTTAACTCTAATTCCTAATAAAATAACAATCACTAAAAGTATTGTTTTAACTCAACCTTAATTCCTAATAAAATAACAAATCTAATCCTAAAAGATAATGCATCATCCTATATTAAATTATATTACAAATAATCAATATAAATATTGGAAATTTGTAATATTTACAAAATCACGTATTAATCTCGTATAGGAATTTTTGCATGCGTTGTCTTCAATAAAATGAACGTATCTTGAGTTTCAGTTATTGGATTGATGTGATTCAAGAACTGTTGGAAAGATAAAAGAAAAATGGTTGTATCTCCAGAAGACATGTTGACCGAATAAGATCAGGATACCATTTAAAAAGTCATCGCAAGTCTGTTTTTGTTCTGGTCTTCTTTTCCAAGGCTTGAACGAGTGGATCATTTGGAAGAGTTATTACTTCTTCCTTTGATGTGTGCCTTGTGATGCATGTATCATCCTATATTTCTTCAAAAAGATTCGACCTCGAATCTATAACATTAAAGGGAGCAACATTAGAATCGTTTAATGATTCATTCACATTATGCTTACCGAATATATATGCTTTGAATCTTCGAGACTTAGTTCTTTTAATAGGTTCGAGTAGAAACATTAGTCCAAAGAAGCATGTAATATGGACTTGGTGCATGTATCATTCCCCCACTCCTCAAAAGGATTCGTCCTTGAATCTTTAGACTCGTAAATTATGACTCTTCATTGATATAGCATATTGATTAGGGCCTCCAGGTGGTAACTCATTAGAAGGGTCACCTAATACCATTCGACAACTCTTGGTGATGGAAGATGGTGTGGACCAATCTCATGTTACTTTTACTTTTTCATCATTTACATGGATGCCCTGTGCATGAACTTTTTGTAACAAATCTAACTCTTTGGTTTCTTCGAGATTGTATATATTGACGAGGTATGATAGAACATTAAATTAGATTGGTTTGGTGTTGTTTTCCTCTTTCTGGTGGTAATCCGTCAGGTGGATCACCTAACACTTCTTGAAAATCCTGTAAAAACAAGGAAAACACACTAGGCAAATCCTTGTTAATGTAAGAAATCGAAACAATTAATTCCCTAAATCAAACAAGGATGCAAGGTTGTTTGTAAAGAATGTTCTCTCTCAATTCTTTTGTGCTCACACATAGATTTTGAGTAACTCTTTTCGTCTCACATTTATGTTCACTCACCTCCTATGGGTCATTATTCTTTTATCTTTTGTAACTAATGACCTCTTTTTCTTTTGCCTCTTTCTCAACCTTTTCTTTTTTTACTTTCCCTACCTCCTCACAAATTATCATTTGATCTTTAGGGGATGGAAGTGTGTCATTCTTTTCTGGTCATTTTTTCTCCTTGTCAATTTTTGCATCTCTTGGTTTTTTAGAGAATATGGAGTAGAAAATGAGGAAGGATTTGAAGGATTACCTTGGTAAGAGGATGAAGTACCTTGGTAATGTTCTCTGAATCGGAATCTTCTTTGGATTTGTACTTCGATTGTTATTGGCTTCTTTAGTGTATCTTCAAGGTTTTCATACTCATGGAGGTAAATAAGATCAATGATGTTTGAGTTCAAGCCGATGACGAATCTTGACAGTGTGGCCTCTTCTTTTTCGGTTATGTTGGCCCTATTGAGTAAGGACTGCATCTCCTTGTAGTAGTCTTCAACTAAACTTTTACCTTATTGAAGTCGATGTAGTCGTAGTTTAACTTCTCACGTATAATGTATCAGTAGGAATTGCTTCCTCATGGTTTGTTTGAGGTCGGTCCAAGACGTGATTGCTTGAATTTGGAAGTTCTCGATCTTTTTCCTTGTTTTCATCCACCAAGTGTGAGCATGTACTTCGAAATTCATGGTGATGAGGGGAACTTGTTCTGCTTGGGGGCAGTCATGGTATGCGAACATGAGATCAATTTTTCCTTCTCAATAGATGACTTGCATGGATCGTTGTCTCCTTTGAAAGACGGGATCGTGAACTTTGGTTTTGCAAAGAGTTTGGGTGATTGGAAACGTGGTTGTTCTCGCCTAGGTACCAAAAGTTCAACATTGTTTGATCTTGGATTCTGGTTTGGAAGATCTAGTTATGGTTCTTGTCGTTCTCTCAAGGTATTGTTAAATTCATCAAATCTTTCAATTTGAGTCGTGATTCGTGCAAGTTCAGCTAAGATAGCCATGAGTGTCTTGTTGTTATTGTTGCCCATCCTAAAATCATAACACTTAAAAGAAAATTTTAAAGTAAAATAAAAGAAAAAAATTCAATAAAGCAAGAAACATCACAAGTCACTCCAAGAAAGTAACACATCGAGAGGCAAGTAAGCCGATCTTTTACTCTTTAAAACTCACTTTACCAAGTAGACTTCCATAGTTCGTATTGGAGTTTGATTACTAGAAAAGGAGATAAGAAAACCTAAAAGCTCTAAGAGAACGGAATACAAAGAAGGAAGAAGTATGCAAACTCTTTAGTCCTACTAACACAAGAAAGATAATGTGTTAGATAATGAAAAAGAAAAATAATAAAAAAAACAAAAGAACCTAAAGCAATAAGAATCAAAGAAAAAAGAACCAAACTAGAAACCTAGAAAACGTTGGGTCCACTAGAGCAACGTTTTTGAGGGGTTACTGGTGTCCAAAAATTTTGTAAAAAGTATTGAATGTCTTTTGATGCGTCTAGAAAATACATGTGAAATTTCAGAACCAAATACCTTCAGTAGTATCTAGTAGACTCTGTTGAACGGTGAGTCCTCAAACAATCTATTTTTTGTGATCGCTTTGTTCAAAGGTCTTCTTGATCTACAAAAATTATGATTTTTTGTGAATGATCTTCAATATATTAAGTTTCAATCTGGAAATTTTTACCACAAAAATCGTTTTATAGAATTTTCAAGAAATTCGACTTATCAATATATAGAAGTTTCAATCATGGTGAATTTTATCGACTTATCAAGTATTTTTTATACTTGTGGCATAAACCCCCTTTTCACCTTGATACTTCTAGTTCCTAGTTCTTATAACTAGTGGGTCAAAGTACTTAATACCACCCCTTAAAGAAGCAATATAAAGTCTGGGTCTTTGCTCTCTCTATAACATTGGTTCTTCTTTGAGTCTTCTTTAAGATAATATCTTCACAACCATCCCTTTAATTCATCAGCCATAACCCATAGCCATATCAATCATCTTCCGCTTCCATCTCTCATTTAAACAGCCCACCTATTCACCTATACGTTTACCACGTTTAACCATCTCTTTTTGAGCCATTCACTTGTGCAGGTTGTTTTGCTTCCTTCCTAGATCCATAATTAATTGATAAGGTACAAGTGCCATACATCAAGCGGTAATCAGAGCTTTGGTGGAAGAACCAACGTGTAACAACAACAACAACAAAAAATGCAAAAAGAAGTGCAGTGAAGTGCAAACTGAAAGAAATCAAGAAAAAAAACTAGCAAAGAAATTCAAAGCACTCAAAGGAAGAAAAGAAAAGAAAAAGAAGAAAGTTGAAGCACTCATCAACAATTCTCATTACCAAGCCATTCAAGTAAGCCTTTCAAATTGAATATGGTGATAGAAGGTTGTGAAGTGACTTGTGTAAGTAACCCATTTTGTTTTCTTCTTTCTATTTTCTAAGCCACCCTTTCAATTATATTTTGCTTTCCATTCCTACTAACCTTTTTGTAGTCGACGCCAACAAGTAAAAATTTATTTGATACGGTTTTGAGTAAAGTCCTCTTAAACTTGGGACAAGAGAATTGAGAGGAAAAAGGCTAGAGCGTGTGTGAGATCAGAAGATGACAAGTAAAAGCCATTAAGTCCTAAAGTGCAAACACGAGCGGATTGAGTGACATTCAAGTTTTCCTTGGAGTGACTCGTGAGGCTTTGTGAGAGTATATTCTGGTAAGGTCCTACCCACATTTCGTTTTTCCTTATTTGCTAACATATCTCTTCCATCCAACATCTTTGTAGTCAAAAGGACTTTGAACATTCAAAGTCAAGATGATGAACAAAGAGAAAACATCTTTCATTCCAAATGTCACGTGGGAGATAAGATTTGCATGGTGATCATTGATGGAGGAAGCTGTACAAACGTAGCAAGTACTCACATGGTGGAAAAGTTGGGTCTCAAGACTTCCAAGCATCCTCATCCATACAAACTTCAGTGGCTCAACGATGTGGTTAAAGCCAAGGTAACCAAACAAGTTTTTGTACCTTTCTCAATTGGAAGATACAATGATGAAGTCCTTTGTGATGTGGTGCCCATGAGTGCAAGCCACCTTATACTAGGACGTCCTTGGTAATTTGACAAGAAGGCTACTCATGATGGATTCTCCAACAAGTATTCTTTCCTACATCAAGGAAAGAAAATCATATTGGCACCTCTACTTCTAAGTCAAGTTCATGAATGTCAAGTGACCCTTAAGTCACGCATAGAACAATGGGAGAAAATGATGGCCATAAAAAAAAGCTTTGAAGAAGAACATTTTGAGGAGACAATAAGAATTGGAAATGAATTTGTTGAAGTTGAAAAGGATGTTTTGCAAGTAGTAGAGCAAATTGAAAATGGCATATTTGAAAAGGATGAGTATAGAGAAGAGAAGAGAAGCAGAGTGAAGGACAAATTTTACCTAACAAATATTCTTCTATTATTTCTTTTTCCTTGTAGGATATTTAAAAAGACATCTTTTCAAGCTGGAGATTCAAGAAACATGTCTTTTGAAGAATCAATATACGTGACTTTTGGTGATCCACAAGACATGTCCTTTGACATTTCAAAGGATGTACCTCTTGAAATTCAAAAGAATGTGCCAATTGAAGTCCCAAGGGTTTAGATCATTCAGGTTCCAAGTAAATTTCATATATTGAAGGGAATTCAGCAACCAATGGAGTTTTCCATCACTAAGGAACCAACACCCATTAAAAATCCAACCTAGTTTGATATTTTCATTCATCTTGTTAATAGTTTTTTCATTTTCTAACTTTGATTTATTTTGCAGCAACTTGTTTCATCCTTATGGTGAAGAAATCATACCAACCTTCAAGGAAATCATTTGGAGAGGCACAATGGTGAAAGGACATGATGGTTTAAATCATCACCAAGGAGTCATTCAAAGAACACTTATCTTCACCAAGAGACGTGATGACTCTAACCAAGAAACAAACCTTTTCACCAACAAGCATGGTGAATTAAAAGGAGAAAATGAAGATATAGAGCTCCTTTCCAAGCATTGTGATGATTCAAAGAATAAAGAAAAATGATCAAGTTGGTTCATGAAGGGATATGTCTCTCCTGCTCAAATGACATGTGATGGTTCCCAAACATTGTGTCCTCCCATTAAAGGACGTGAAGTTACCAGGTTTGAAGCCAAGAGGTTGAACATTTCGTGTGAATCATCTATTGGAGGAAAACATAAGGATTTAATCCTTCCTACATCAAGAAGGTCTTCAATGAGAAACTACTTCAATTTGAGGACAAATCACCTAAAAGAAGGGGAGGATGATACGATCCAAACTAGCTCTAACTTTCTCCATGACTTGAACACACCATGGATGTTATTCAAAGCTGTTTCTAAGGGAGTTCTTTCTTAACTTATCTTATATTATATCATTTATACATTATATTCAATCATAACCATGCACTCACATGATAGTTTAAATTATCATATTATTATTTCCATCATATGCTTATTTGATCATGTTTTTCATATCATTCAAATATATGCTATGATTACATATCATTTCTTAGGATATTATTATTACATGTTTCCATTTATCAATTATTATGAATATCATGTTATATGATATTCATGAATATAACATATCCATATGTTTATATTAATTGCTACGCAATGATACTTCAAGCATGTTATTGTTCCATATTCGTTTTGCATTCATCCAAGTATGTTTCAATACATTCATGACATGGCAGCATGCTTAATCATTCATTTGTTAGCTAATTTGCATTCATTTCAGCTCCTAAGTCATATACATTATCTCACATATAGTATATGATGATATACTTAGCTCATATTATGTATTCGTAGCTCACAAGACCATGATCATGCACGACAGTAAGGTAATTAGCTCATACAAGCTCAATACCATTGAATTACCTTTTTTTCTTTGCACATGTAGGTATATTGGAGCATGGCACACGTTGGGACAGCTTGGTAGAGTATTTGGACGTCATATGTAGCTCACAAATATCATGGTAGCTCATGGAACACTAAGGAAAGCTTAACTTAGCTGGAGGAGCTAGCATGTAGCTGAACTTAGCTAGAGGATAACTTTGGACCAAAATGCTGAAAAGTGGACTAAAGGTAGCTGGAAGTAGCTGAGAGAGTAGCTGAGGAGCTGAGAAGACCAAAGTTAACTAGCTTGAGTTCATCAAGTTATAGCTCACTTAGTTAGCTACCAAGACACTCACCTAGCTTACCTTGAAGCTAGTTCATCTCTAGGCTGCCCATGGACTTCAAGACATCATCCTATGGTTGCAATCTCACCAAAACATTGAAAGAAGACCCATGAGCATTCAAGTAGGCTTCCATGTGCATCATTTAAGCATGTGCACTCCATGTGACATCAAATTGGCACCAAAACACCAATGGATGCTTCTTATTCGGCCAAAGACTCTTTCCTCTTCATTTTGTCGCCTATATAACTTCCAAATGCATTCAAATCTTCCTTAGGGCTGAACCAACACATAACCATTCGGCCACGAGCATGTATCTTCATTTAAATCATGTATTTTCATCAAAAATCATGTATTTTCAAAGGGGTTTAACCTTGGCCGAACCATCAAGTGTTTATTCGGTCGAAACCCTTTGAAAACTATAAATAGGACATCATTTTCATTTCTAATCAAACCTTTTTGATTAATATATGTGAGATTATTCACTTCCTTAAGTCCTGGTGACTTTTATCGACTTATCAAGTATTTTTTATACTTATGGCGTCAACCCCCTTTTCACCTTGATACTTCTGGTTCCTACTTCTTATAACTATTGGGTCAAAGTACTTAATACCACCCCTTAAAGAAGCAATATAAAGTCTGGGTCTTTGCTCTCTCTATAGCATTGGTTCTTCTTTGAGTCTTCTTTAAGATACTATCCTCACAACCATCCCTTTGTTTCATCAGCCATAACCCATAGCCGTATCAGTCATCTTCCGCTTCCATCTCTCATTTAAATAGCCCACTTATTCACCCATACGTTTACCACCTTTAATCATCTATTTTTTAGCCATTCACTTGTGTAGGTTGTTTTACTTCCTTCCTAGATCCACAATCAATTGATAAGGTACAAGTGCCTTACATCAAATAGAGAGTCATGATTTATGAGAGTCCAAAGGTAAGTATTTTATTACTCATTTTAATGATATTATAACGTACTTCTTCTCCTTTTTACAAGGTAAGACTCTTGAAGTTGTCATTCATACCAAACACAACTCCTTTAAGTTCATAACAGACTGAGGTATGCAAAATATAATAGACGATGCTTTACCACGAAGGTATACTCTTAAGCATACTACTATTCCGAGAATTGAACATATCAAAGATGTATATCAGGATAACTCGGATATTTCTGATATTTCTGTCCATACTTTTAAAAGTGCTTTTAATGAGCTTTATCTTGTATATGAGTTTCCTTGCCAACTAAACAGGTTCTACAGTCTACAAATCTCCTCCCGAGAATTCTTAATTCATGAACCACACTGAGGATACTTAAGGGATCACTTTAACAAACCAATTGACATGGTTTTTAAACACTCATTCTCGCCACACACGAATAAAACCATAGAGAAATTTTCTGAAGCAATAATACAGAAATCCAAAAATGCTCGACGCCATGTTGAATTTCAACCTAAACATCAGATTATAAGACTTGTATACAAAAGAGGATTTCAAGACTACGAGAAATTAGTTCCTACAAAGAAGAAACCTCGACTAAAACGTATAAAGACGCATCACATTTATCCTGGTAAATATTTTACAAGTTTTTCTTTCAACACATCTAATTCTCTTTCTTTTGAATTTTCATATTTGAGGACGAATCCTTTTTAGGAGTGGGGAAATGGTACATGCACCAGAGTACATACTACATGCTTATTTTGACTAAAGTTTCTACTCGAACCTATTAGAAGAACAAAGTCTCAAAGTTTCAAAGCATATCTATTCGGTAAGCATAATGTGAATGAATCATTAAACTATTATAATGTTGCTCCCTTTAATGTTTTAGATTCGAGGTTGAATCTTTTTGAAGAAAGGGAGGATGATACATTCATCACAAGGCTCACATCAAAGGAAAAAGTAATAACTCTTTCAAATGATACACTGATCCTATTTGTTCAATATGTCTTCTGGAGATACAACCGTCTATCTCTTATCTTCCCAACGGTTCTTGAATCGCATCAATTTGATATCGAAAACTCAAGATACGTTCATTTTAGTGAAGATAACGAATGTAGAAATACATATATGAGATTAATACGTGATTTTGTAAATATTACGAATTTTCAATATTTATATTGATTATTTGTAATATAATTTAATATATGGTAATGCATTATCTTTTAGGATTAGACTAATTATTTTATTAGGAATTACGGTTAGGTTAAAATATTATTTTTAGTTATTATTATTTTATTAGGAATTAGAGTTAAGACATGTGTTTTTATTATTATTTTATTCATTGGTTATTTAGGACCTTTAAAACTCATCCCCTATATAAATGAGGCTTCATTCAACTTTGAAAATAAGATTTCTTTGATTAATAAGACAACGAGAGTTCATTTTTGCAAGTGCTGCAATCCTTGTGCCTTCCAAGCTTCTTCTCCTGGAGTTCTTTCAAGTTCTTGTGATGGAGATTAATCTTTACACTCCAATTTGCCTTTTCATCGTGACTAGGAGGGTTGGCTAGAGGCATATTATCGTGTTTGCCTTCTCATTGCCACTAGAAGGGCTCGATAGGACACTTATCCATCTATTTTCCACAAATCCATCCTCACTATCATCATCTTTATCGTTCATCTTCATAAGGGAGATCTTTTAATTTCTTGGTTATCATAATTTATTTTCAATTTCTTTATCTTTTCTTTATCTTGTTCTAATCTTATTTCTTACCTTGTTTCCATCACCTAAAAGAAACCCTAAGAACCTTACTTGCTATTGCCACCTTCCCCTAATCAGTCCCCATTATTCTTCATCGAGTATAGAGCTTTCTAGGTTTGATTCTTCAACAACAGCAACGTTCATTAACCCAACACTGCATCCCTATCAAGTACAAATTAAATTTGCACACACATGGAGTCCTTAGCTTGCAAACTTCCCTTAGGATTTCACATTCCATCCTTAATCTTTTTTTTGCTTTGATATTGCTTGATCTTGATTTCAAGCACTCAATCTAAATGGACATCATTACCAAACATACACAATTTCAAACCAAATGTTAGAATCTTACTAACATATGCATACTTTGGAAAATAAATTCCTACCAAATTTTTCGATGATTATTCGATACAATTTTCATCATATAACATAAATTTTGACCTTAATACTTCTAATTGACCACTCAAGTTCCATTTTATCCCAACTTCATAAAATATTTTCACTTAAGCTCCCAACCTTTCCATATTTATGATTTAAAATTCAACTTTTACAAGCTTTCCAAAATAATCCAATTTTACATCCTAACTTCAATTTCAACACTCAAACATTATTGTCCAGCATAGTACATCAATTATAGAACAATTACACAACAACCCATCATTTTTCCACTATTGTCGATTTGATCCTTCAACTTTTCAAAATTACCAAACGGTCCCTAATTCATTTCCAGCCTTTGCATAATTTTTTCCATAATTTTCCTCATCCTTTAAGACCAAGGTCGAATGGTTCAAAGTTCCAAAACTAGTTTTTTCATGATTTTGCTCGATTTTGATTCGATTCAAGCATGAAATCAACTTCCATCCAACCTTTCTCTCAACTCAAATACCTAATCAAATTTCATCAAAACACTAAGTTTCATAACTCAATAATTTAGTTGAATTTTAAAGAACAATTTATAGGAATATTGAACATGTTTTAATCATCAAACATGCTTGAAAATGAATCTACAACCTCAAAAACTTCAAGATTCATCATCAATTTCATGAACCCTAATGTGAGAAAAAGCCCTAAATTTTGGTATCTTTCAAATCAAGCAAGATTATGAATCATAAATGGCACTAAAAGATAGTATTTCCTACATAGAACAATTTTCTAGTTCACGACATAACTCGAAATCCAAAGGAATTTGCTCAAAAATGGAAAATAATTTTTCTTACCTTTAGAATGGTTCACGGTAATGCTGGTGAAGATGAAGAAATTCCCTTGAAAATTCTTCATCTTTTTTATAAAATAATGAATTAAAAAAATCATTAAATGCTAAATTACAAATTTACCCTTAAAATTAAAATATCTTTACTAGTTTACCCTTAATGAAACTTCATATTTACCTTAATACAAAGCATCATAAACCTTATCATCTTCCAAATTCAAAGATGAACAAAATATTTCCCATTTTACCATTTTACCCTTGTAATTTCCCAAAAAATACAATATGCCACTTTAATCCAACGATCCAAATTTAACATGGAATTAAATCATCAAATCAAATGGTTTATATTATTTTCCATCATTTTAAAATGTGGAAATAATATTTTTAAGCCCTAAACTTTTTAAAGTTTATTCTTTTACCCCTTAACTTTAAAAATTTATAATTTGGTCACTAACTAAATCTATTTATGGAATAAAAATTCTTTTTTGGGAAAATTACCAATTTGGTCCTTAAACTTTCCCAATTATCTACTTTAACCATCAATTTTTTAAAAATTAGATTTTGGTCACTAACCAAAATTTTGGGGTATTACAGATCTTTTTCCATGATGATACTTTAAGGAATATTTTAGCACTGACTTGATATTCATTCCCTTTCATCTTAAAATCTGAATAAATTTTTTGTCAGTCACAAGCTATCTTGAGATTTTCTTGTATAATCTTTACCTTGTCCTTTGTTGCTTTAATTAAACATGGACCAATTATATCTCTATATTTCAGCTGATTACAATTTAGTTGTGTCCGACATTTTCTTCCATATAATGCTTCAAAAGGAGCGAACTTGATACTCGACTGATAATTTTTGTTATAAGCGAACTCTGCTAAAGGCTAGCACTTTTCCCATATTCCTTTGATATCAATAACACATGCCATTAGCATATCTTCAAGTATATAGATAGTTTGCTCAAACTATCCATCTTTTTATGGATGAAAAGTTGTGCTGAAATTCAGTCGAGTTTCCAAAGTTTAAGGACTTCCAAAATCTAGAAGTAAACCTTAGGTCTCTGTTAGAAACTACCGAGACTCGTATACCATGAAGTCTCACAATCTCTCTGATGTATAGTTCAACATACTTATCCGTAAAGTAATCGGTTCAAATTGGAATAAAGTGTGTTGTCTTGGTTAACCTATCCACAATCACCCAAATCGAGTCTTTCTTACTGTGAGTCAAAGTTAAACCTATCACGAAATCCATAGTAACTCTTTCTCATTTTCACTGAGGAATGTAAATAGGTTGTAGCAAACCAGATGGTACTTGGTGTTCTGCATTCACTTGCTGGCATGTTAAACATTTGGAAACAAATTCTTTTATCACATTTTTATGCCTGCCTACCAATATCATCTCTTCAGATCTTTATACATTTTATTTCCTCCTAAATGCATTATCAACATAATATAATGAGCTTCAAAAAGAATATCCTTTTTCCTTTCTTCATCATTGGGAGTATAAACCTGTAATACATACATCCATCGGATTTAACTTCAAAGTATATAGTTTCTCCTTTATTCACTTGCTTAATCCTTGTTAAGCACTTTTTATCTTTGTGTTGAAGCACTTTTATCCAATCTAATAATGCAAGTCTTAGCTTTAATTCTTTAACAAGTGTGCCATCTTTCTGCATTGATAATCGAGCATCCAAAGCTCTCAAAGTAGAAAAGCTAAGTGCATCAGCTACTACTACATTAGTCTTTCCATGATGATAATCGATAATCACATCATAATCATTCAGAAGCTTGATTCATCTCCTAAGATTTAATTCTTTTTGAGTTAGCAAATATTTCATACTTTTATGATCTGCGTAGATATAACATCGTTCACCATACAAGTAATGTCACTAAATCTTCAAATCAAATGCCACAACTGCTAATGCTAAATCATGAGTAGGATAATTCCTCTCAAGCGCTTTCATCTGTCTCGAACCATAGGTTACAAATTTGCCTTCTTACATAAGCACACATCCCAAGCCATTATGAGATGCATCACTGTAAATCATATAGACTTTGCCTGATTCTGGTTGCTCTAGAACTGGTTCTTCCTCAAAATTTTCTTAAGCATATCAAAGTTTAATTGACATTTTTTGGTCCATAGAAATGGCATATCCTTCCTTAGCAACTTAGTGAGTGGTGAAGTATTCATCGAGAAATTATTCACGAATCTCCGATAATAACCAATTAATCCTAATAAACTTCGAACTTCAGAGACATTTTTAAAAAATTTCCACTCCACTATTGCTTGTACTTTCTTGGGATCAACTTTAATTCGTTAGTGAAATCACAAGGCCAAGGAAATAAATTTTCGGTAACCATAATTCACACTTTGACAATTTAGCATAAAACTTTTTATCATGCAACGTCTAAAGTAAAATACGAAGATATGCATCATGTTCTTCTTTGGTCTTGGAATAGACCAAAATATCATCAATAAACACGACCATAAATTAATCCAAGTATGGCTAAAGCACCTGATTCATCAAATCCATGAATGTTGCAGGGGCAATATTCAAAGGAAATGGCATCACTATAAACTAATAGCGATCATATCGGGTTCTAAAAGCCATCTTCGAAATATCATCCTCTTTAATCTTTAACTGATGATACCAGATCTAAGATTAATCTTTGAAAATACTAAAATACCTTTAAGATGGTTAAATAGATCATCAATCATTGGGAGAGAATACACTTTATTCAGTTATCAATATTATATGCATAATCATATTGATCCATCTTTTATTTTCACAAATAGCACTAGTGCACACCAAGGAGATACACTCAGTCTGATGAAACCCCAATCTAATAACTCCTACAGTTACAACTTTAGTTCTTTTGTTCATTCGAAACCATTCTATAATGGGCCATCAAAATAGGTGCAATACCAGAAAATATATCAATCAAGAATTTCGCCTCACGGTTTGGAGGTAATTAGGGTAATTCATCAGGAAATACATCTGGAAATTCCTGAACTGTCGAAATATCATTCAATTTGACTTTATATGTTTGTGTGTCTACCAAATTAGCCAGAAAATCTAAACAACATTTTGACATCAATTTTTTAGCGGCCGTTGCTGATATCACATTGGGAAATGATTTCGCTTTTTCTTCGATTACTATAATTTTAGAACCCTTCGTATATTTCAGAAATAATCATTTCAAGCGACAATATACCCAACCATAATATGGAGATAATCATTCTATGTCTAAAATGATATCGAACTCATCAAACAATAATTCCATAAATTTTTGTTGGGAACACAACCCCTTGAATCTTTATCAGACAATTTCTGTTTATCCGATTTACTCTGGCACTATGACCCAATGGATTCATCGTTATCATATCACTATCAATGGTTTTTAAAGTAATACCTTTTTCTTTAACCAATTTCATACTAACATAGGAATACGTAGAACCTGGATCAATTAAAACAAACACATGCTCATCATGGAGATAAAAATACCTACTATAATCTCGGGATCATTATGGTCCTCCCTAGTCTTGATATTGTATGCTTTGGCTGGAGCACATACATCAGACTTGGAAATTGTCTATGAAAAATCCCCTCCCTCTCCCTCTGCCTTGTCCTCTAAGACATTACTACAGACCTTACTGTCTGTACTGATCTCTCTTTTTCCATTGGAAAATCTTTAATGAAATGGCCAGTGTCTCCACATCGGAAACAAGCTCTTGAAGAAACTCTATGTACTCCAAGGTGAGTTTTACCACACAACTGATATGGTAAAAACTGACCATGTGCTTGTGATGATTTGTCAGCCCAATAATTATAGTCTGAGTCTATCAACCTTTTTCTCTAGTATCAATTGCTTTGAAACCAAAAGCACCACCTTCAGACTTATTTTGATATTGAGAACTCAAACCCCATCATCATTTAGACTGATATGATGACGATTCCCCTGATCTCTTCGTTGACTGTTGTCTCTGTTCAATCATAACTCTTTCAGTTTGGTCCATTTCCAAAGCTTTAGCCATATTTACTACTTCTTGAAATGTAGGTAGATTCACTTTCAATAGAAGTTCTTTCAGTATGAATCACCTCTGAAGCAAATTGGATCGGCTTATTAAATTCACATTCATACTCATATATTGTCTTATTGCCCTGAATCAAGTTGAAGAAATTTTTCTTCATTTACTTGATGAACTATTCTCTAATATATTTTCTCTAGAATTCCTTATAGAAACACTGCCAAGCAACTTTCTCTAGAGGGGCACACATAGTCACATTAGTCCACCAGATACGAGCTTGCCCTCGAAGTAAAGAAATTATGTCCTCTAATTTCTCATCGTCAGTAAAATAGAGACTATCTAACATAATCTTTACATCATTTAACCATAAGTCAGCCACTACTGGGCTTTCATCTGCCTCTCCTTTAAATTCAGAAGCTCCCAAACTTTTTAACTATTTCGGAATAGTCACTCTAGGAGCTGAAGAAGAAGGAGGAAGTGGAGGTAGAGAAGTAGGGGAAGGTGTTGTTGCTAGATGATATTTTCCTAGTATAACCCTTAACCCCTTGAGGAAAGTCCCATGATATAGAGTTAGCACTTCTTGATGTAGTGGTGCTACCTGCTAACTAGACTAAGCAGGAGGTGCATGATCTATCTCATTACTCCCATTGGCAATTCCTTTAGGAACCTCTTGCTTAATTGCTCATCTCGAGCCCTAGAAATATATATCTAACACAACACATTTCAAATTTACGCTAGTAAGGAGCAACATCATTAATTAAATCACCTAACCATACCATATCAGTAATATTAACATCCTAATAGCATGTACTCATTTTTTAACATAATATAAACACGATTTAGGTTGAGAATCGTTTAAACCTACAATACTGATACCAATAAATGTAACACTCTTAACCCATATAAGTCCTGAAATAAAAGTTAAATATGTCATATTAATCACTTATAACATTTCTTACACAAAACCCATAAAATTTTGTTCCATTTTCAAATCTCAATTTAACTATTTAAATCGATTAATCAATATCATAAAATCATAATATAATAATTGATCATCTAATTATAACACTATTTTAAGTAGCAACTAGTTTTTTCGATGTTGTTTCATAACATTTATAAAACTGCCTGAATATTGCTTATTTTAAAAACCATTCAGTTAACTTTTAATACATAATATCATATATACTATTCATTTTTAAGCTATTATGCATAATTAATACTAACCAAAATAAAGCAGTTCTAAGTTGACTATTATAGTCCATTTTTGCTAATCTATCAGAGTAACGAAACAGTTATATTATACATGCCATTAAAAAGTGAAAATCGACATCATATATGTCTTACTGATAGTGTATGTCATACTATTTCCAAAAATATGCTCGTGAAGCTCCTCACATCACGTCCTTTTCCTTATATATACCCACGCATGAAAATCATCAAACGGTAAGTATAACTTAGTTAGGCATTATAACAAATTAAGTTGAGATAAAATATAAAAATACCAAAACAATTCAAAACGTTAAAATTTAATTTAAATAAAACAACTGAATTTTGAAACTGACTTAATTAAGCCATTTTTCCACACCAGAAACTTGATAATCAAGATCTCATTAATCAATATCAATCACAATAATCATTGTAGATTCATTTATATTCAATCACATTTCAATAGATTCTTTTCTATTCAATCACATTTCAATACTTTCATATTCATTTTCATAGCCCAATGTATTTTTAAGAGAATACAAGGTATACGTACATGAGTTAGACGAGTGTGCGCAATAAGTAATCCAAGTGCTATCATCAATAAACAATAATATGCACTCATAAGTACCTCAGATAACTTGTACCAAAGGTGCCACAATGATCTACACGAATGTACTATATCAATAAACAATGATCACTCTACCTCATGGCATGCCAATTGTTCCTACGACTCTCAATGTAACATACAATGTTCTTTCCAATAAAATCATATCATTATAAATCCATCATTTCTACTCAGTAGTATTTTTCAAATATCATTAATCAGACAATAGTATATTGGGTTGTTCATTCCCTAATTTAAGTCATAAATCATTTCAATAAACATTATGAAATTGTTCCATAATTTGATTCAAAATATTTTTTTAAAAATCATTAGAGGTTGACTTAACACAAGACGCCCTCAATCAATTATAATTAAATAAATAAAGTACACTCCCCTTTGCCTCACTATCGAGCCTTTATACTGATATCCTTTTATTTATCGTCTTTAAGTATCTAGGATCTCAAGATTTATTAAGGTCTGAATGATATCATATAAATAACACAATATTCCAACTATATGTTAGTATTATACTAACATAATCTAAACTCGTAAATATAAATACTATAAAACATAATCTATATAAAAAATAAAATAACTAATCCATAATAACCTCAACCTTTTCAAAATAACTATTCAATTCAATAAATATTCATTTTCACCCTCAAACCCTAAACTTTCATAAACTTTGCATTTATGTCACCATTTATGAAATCTTTTTAGAATTCACATCAACTTTTCATCCTTAATCATTTTCACTTATCTCAAACGAAAAACTAAACTTTTTAAAATTAACCTTCACACTTACAAACTTGCAACCAAGTACCCAAATTACCAAGCCTATTTGAATTTAACATTTAATAGTCACTAAATTCGCACTTTGGTCCCAAATCAACATTCTAACTAAAATTAAACATTCAATAATTAAATTTCAACATCGAATACTCACAATTGAACAATTATGTAATACCCTAAATTTTGTTTAGTGACAAAAATATAAAATTTGAAAGTTTCATGGCAAAATATAAATTTGGAAACGTTTAGGGACCAAAATGGTAATTTTCCCAAAAAGATTTTTTATTCCATAAATGAATAGTTCACCTCATAATGAGATTTTTGTTGGAATCATATTTTTGATCCAGAATTTGTGTTACAAGCTATAAAATACTAAGGTCTGATAAAAATTCGATAAATCAGATCGAATAAAAATTTAGAGAAAGTTTGATGATGATAAATTAAGCTTAAAATGTTATCTCCATATTTTGAAATGATGGAAAATAATATAGATAATTGGAATTGTGAATTTATTTCCATGTTCAATTTTGACCATTGAATGAAAATGGCAATATTGAAATTTTAGGAAAAGTGCATAGCTAAAGTTATAAAGGGTAAAATAATTTATTAATATTTAACTTTAGGAAGATGATAAGTAACATGTGGCTTGGTATGGATGAAATTATCAAGTTTCATTAAGGGTGAAATTCTCATTTCCCAATTAAATATATTCTAAATTAATTTAAGCTTATATGACAAATTAACATGAAATTCAGTAGAAGTTTCATGAAAACCTATTCAATTTCCTCCTCTTGGACGTGAGTCCCAACCCTAGGTAAGATAAATTTTATTTTTCATTGTTGAGCAATTTCCTTTGGATTTTGGATCGAATCATGAAATAGAAAATTGTTTTATTCGATGAGCTCAATCATTTGGTATGCATGCTAATCTTTCTTGAATGCTTAGTTCCCAAATTTTTAGGGTTTATGTTAATGTTAGGGTTTTATAAATTAATGATGAATTTTGAGGTTATTGAGGCTGTAGAATCATTTCCATGTTTGTTTGATGATCAAAACATCCTAGAAATGCATATATGATTTTTAGCCTAAACCCTAAATTTGAGGAAGTTTATGGTTTGATTAAATTGAGTTAGGTTTTAATTGTAGAGACTTATAAATGATGGTTAGATGTTGATTTCATGCTTGAATCAGTTGAAATCAAGTGAAATCATGGAACCCTAGCCGTAAAGCATTCGTCTTAAGCATTAGAAGGTGAAAAAATTATGGAAAAATAATGTAGGGTTGGAAATGGTGTAGGAAGGATTTTAAAAGCATTATAAAATTTATGACCATTTTGTAAATTTATGAATGTTAAGGGGCCTATTTGGTAATTTGTAAAATTTATAGGGTCAATGTGTAATTGTTCAATAGTTGTTGTACTATGCTGAAAATTTATGTTTGGGTGTTGAAATTGATGTTTGAATGTGAAATTGGATCAAATTGAAAGTTTTGTGACTAAAATGGAAATTTTGGAAAGTTTAGAGGGTTTAAAGATGATTATGCAATAGTAAATGTACTATGTTGGTAATTATTTCAATTCTGGAATTTAGTATTGAAATCTATTAGGTAAAATGGTGAAAGAATATTTTACAAAAATTGAAAAAGTTGGTATGAATTCTAAAAGAATTAATAAATGTTGAAATAATTAGATATCAAATAAGTGTCGAACATATTTTATGGATTGTTATTATTGGAGTTTAATTATGTTAGTACAATACTAACATATGTTTTCAATATGTATTTGTGAGTGTGAATAGATCGTGATTGATTTTGTGATCGATGCAAATCAAGATCAATGATCAAGTTTGAAGCTTAGTGAGACTAATATTTTGATAAATATGTAAAGTGTCTAAGTGAGTGCAATGCATACATGACATTATACATGGATGTTTTATACATCATTAGGAAGACTTGCGATGAGTCTACCTTGTTCATATTGGCATGAAATTTATGTCATTTATCATATGATTGACATGTTCTTAATATGCAAAGGTTGAAAATATAATGCATTGATCACTAATATATATAATGTTATGCCATGAATGTTATTTCGGGTATGAACTACCCAATGTTAAGTTATATTGGTATACATTGCCATAGAATAATTAAATATAGACTATATGCCCAAGTATGTCATTGAGGGTCAGTGGTATAATTGCCATACCTAAAGGATACCTAGTACAACACCAAAGGATACCTAGTGTACATGATGGGCACGACCATATGTGTCATACATGGGTCAATACGAAAGGATACCAAGTAATGATGGTGGGCACAACCTCATGTGTTATATCGGCTTAAAACTTTGGTGCATATTTGACTCGTGTACCCAGGGTTCTCATAGGTTTATAATTTGGGCTATGGTTTTTTGGAAATAAACTCTTTTATATGTGTGTTTTATATTATGGAAACATGATGGATATACATGCATTGTGATCATATTACATGGAATAATAATATTTAATTACAACCATGTGATGTATTGCACTGTTTATTATTTTTAATTACCTCACTAAGTATACACTTAGCATGTGATGATTTTAACACGTAGGTAAAAAGAAAGAGTAGGAGTAAGGACTATTGAGCAACTCCAAGCATCAACGAGTATATTTACAGTATCACTAAGACATCATTCGATGTGATTTTAACTTATTTTATGGCATGTACTTTATAAATGTCCTAGTTGCTCTGTTATACTATGTTTTAGAATTGGTTTGTAATAGTTAAACCAAGACTGCTTTAATATGGTTAGTATTATCTAGTATTAAAAGTATTATTGGAGGTTTTTATATTAAATTATATTTTATTTTTCTATAATTAATTGTTTTATATTAATAGTATTAATATGGAATTTTTTTAAAGAAACATAATTATACCAGTTTGGGTTTAAGAAATGTTTTAGATAATTGATGTGCCATCTTCAACTCGTATTAGTACACGCATACAGGTCAAAGGCATACATTTATTGATATCAGAGATACATGTTTAGTCGATTATGTACATGAGTTGATTATATATTAAGTTGAGAATATATATGTAATACCCCAAAAATTTAGATAATGACCAAAATGAAAATTTTGAAAGTTTGATGGTCAAAGTAGAAAATTGGGAAAAATGTTTAGGGAATTAAGTGATAATTTCCTAAAAAGAATTTTATTCTATAAATAGATGGTTTACTCTTGAGAGTGGAGTTTTATGGAAATCATATTTTTTGAATTTGAATTTTAGTAAAGAAAAACTAGAAAGGGTTAAAGTCCGATAAAGAATCGGTAATTCGATCGAATTATAATTTTACAAATATTTGAAGGATGTTATAAAATGGTTGGAAATATTATTTAATATTTTATATAAGAGAAATTTAATTTGGAATTGTGCAATTTTTCAGATTTAATCGAAACAGTGGAATTTAGTGACTAAAATGCAATTTTTGAAAATGCAATGGGAATTTCAAAAATAAAAGTCAAATTAATTCATATTTGACTTTTTAACATGATATGGATCATGTGGCTTGGTTTTATGTTGAATATGGAGATTCATTTATGGCAAAAATTGAATTTCCTATTGAATTGAATAACAAATTCCATTATTCTATATTAAGACATGTGCTAGATTTATTTAATATTAGAGTTTTAATGATGGTGGAGCATTTTCAACTCATCTTCTTCTCCATGCCGTGGGTGTTCTTCAAAGGTAAAAGAAAACTTCAACTCAATTTTCAAGCAATTTACTTAGGATTTTGAGTAAGCTGTAAAAAGAAATTTGTTATATGTGAAAAACGCTATCTTTTGGTACCAATATTGTATGATAATCTTGTTGGTGTTCAAAGATCCCAAATCTAAGGGTTTGTGTTCATATAAGGGATCATGAAATTAATGATGGATCTTGATGTTTGTGAGGTAGTTGATTCATATTCAAGAATGAAAGATGATTAAAACATGTTTAATCTTTCTAGAATTTGTTCTTTCAATTTTGGCCATGAATGGTTTGATTAAAAAAATATGGAAAAATTATATATGGGTTGGAAATGATGAAGGAAGTATTCTACAAGCCTTAGAAAAATTGGGGACCATTTCGTAAGTTTTGAAAAGTTGGGGATCAATTCGTAAATTCTAGAAAATTGATGGGTTGTTGTGTAAGTGATATATAAGTGATGTACTATGCTAGAAAATGTTGTTTTGGAATTGAAATGAGTGTTAGAATGTGAAATATGACTATTTTAGAAGTTTGAAAATATTAGTGATTTAAGTACAATAATTTCATAGTTGGTGTACTTAAATGTAATTATACTTTTGTAAAAGCATTTGAATGGAAATAATTTCAATTCTGGAATTATTGGTATTAAGAATTTAAGTGGTAAAATGGTGAAGGACCATTTTGTATAAATTGGAAAACTTGGTTCCAATGTTAAAAGAATTATTAAGTATTGAGTATTTTGATAAAAAATGAGTTTCAAGTATAATTATGGAATTTATTTTGGAAATGTATTTATGTTAGTACAATACTAACATATATATGGATATGAATCTATATTTTGTACAGATCGTGATTTATTCGGTGTTCAAAATGATTCGAGTATAAAAAAAATAGTTATTGTGGACAATAGTGAGGAACATATTTTGAAAGATATAAAGTGTCAAGGTAAGTGCAATACATGCATGAAATTATAAATGGATGTTTTATACATCATCAGGAAGACTTGCGATAAGTCGACCTTGTTTATATCAACATAATATTATGTCATTTTTATAAATTGACATGACATTGAGATGTCACTGTATAAAATTATAATGCATTGATTAGGGAAAATGTGATATTTTACCATGAATACTTTTGGGTATGAACTGCCCCATTGTTAAATTATGAAAATATACTTTGCCATGGATGGATCAAATAAAATTTATTATATGCCCAAGTATGTTATTGAGGATCAGTGGTACTAATGGCATGCCATAGAGTCTAGCAGCTGCAATATTAGGTAGTACTAGAGTGTCTATAGAAGACACATAGTGCAAGCCTCAAAGTGTCTAGAGAAGACACGGTACAAGCACTATGGTGCATTATTAGGTGAGCAAAGCTCGACCTCAGCACTTCGGTGCAATATTTGACTCCTATATCGAGTTCCTCATACAGTTATACTATAGGCTATGAGTTATGGTTTATTGGTTAATAAATGGTAAGAATGAAAATAAGCTTACAAGTTTATGAATAATGGCAAGTATATTGATAAAATAAGTTTATGAGCTTATGGAATTTAAATGGTAAGTATTTTGGTAAAATAAGCTTACGAGCTTATGGGATAAATGGTAAGAGATTTTATATTTATTTTGATCATGGTAAAATATTGGATATGCTAGTAAAAATGATTTTATGGAAATTTGATTTTTGACATTGAAAATCATGCATGAATTGTATTGCACTGTTAAATGTTTTAATTGCCTCACTAAGTATATACTTAGCGTGTGATGATTTCCACGCTTAGGTAAAAAGCCAGTAGTAGAATAAAGTGTTCAGAACGACATCAAGCATCAAGAGGTATATTTCAATATCAGTAAGACATCCTACGTTGGATTTTGATTTAGATAGTGGCATGTAATTTGATAATGTTAAATTTGTTTTGTTGAATTAATTTGGAAACAAATTGGTAAATTGATAGTGATGAGAGGTTAATTTTTATAAGTTTTATATGTAATTTTCAAAAGGTACTATAGTAGTTATTGTAGCAGTAAACAGTAACCACGTTTTAAGCAAATTTCTAGAATGTATTTAGGGAACCGATTTCCCCACTGTACACTGTTCACTATTCACGGGTATTGTTCACTATTCATAAAAATAAAAATCTTTTAAATTAAATTGATTAGAACGAAACATGATTTATATGATATGATATTTTTATAATATCATTTACCAATTTAAGAAAATAAATTCTTAAATCAGTTTTTGGATTGAAAATGGTTTTAGAAATATGGATAACATCCATAATCTATATAGGTATAATTATACGGGTTATGGGTGTTACAATATACATGCCACTACGCTATCAAATTTTATTGATTATTTTATATATATACTATGATGCTTATTATTTAGTAAAGTTACTCCTTACTAATATTGGATGATTTTGATTGTGTTTAGATGTCAAATCGTTAGTAATGGAGTAGGGCGACTAAACACATTACTCCTGTGTAAATAGGGAGTAATGAGGTGAATTAAAATCCACTAGTTGCTCAGCAGAATATGGAATCGCCTAATTAGAATTAGAAAGATATACCTATGTAAGATACCTATGCAAGATCGGGGGTTGTTCCTTCAAGAATTGGATAACATCATCAATCATCGAGTACTAGTATCAGTTTCAAAAAAAGTCGAGGAAGATGAGAGAATCCAAATTTTGAGGTGATACTGATGCAGATTCGATGGCTATTTATTACTGGTTGAATGATATTAAGATCATACTTAGCAGGATTCCTAATGATGATCAAGGAAAGCTAAAAAGGGTTGTGTCCTTGTTGATAGAGCAAGCTAGTGTTTGGTGGAATATAATTACTGTACAAGTCCCTCCAGAGTAGATTGCATGGGAGTTATTCATGATGGAATTCAAGGAAAAGCATATTGGGGACATGTTCATCATTGAAATGATATAGCGGTTTCTGAATTTGAAATAGGCTGATAGAACAATCCATGAGTATGAATACGAGTTCAACCTGCTGAGTTGATTTGCATCAAAGTTCCTCCCAACCAAAAAATCATGAATTGATAGTTTCATTATTGGAGTAGATCCTCAATATAAAAGGATCTTGATCTTTCATCATTTTACTACATTTCAAGAAGCGATAAATAAACCAAAAGCTATGGAGAAAGTTTATCGTGAAAAAATAGATGAGAAAAAGGCTCAGTCATGCAAAGGTTTGGAAACCCCTTTACTGCGCCATCTTATAAATGCAATAGAGGATATCCGTAAAACAGTCATGCATCTTCAGGATATTCGAGCAAAAATGGATTTTTTAGAGGAAAGTCCAAGCAGGCTTAGACAGCTTCTACAGGTACTCGAGGTTCGAGATTTCATCCTAAAGCAAAATGTGAGCAATATGGAAGGAACCATTCATGACAGTGCTGGTTAACTGAGGGAAAATGCATTCATTGTAAGCAAGCTGATCATTTTAAAAGGGAGTTCCAGAACTTTATACAGACCAGTCAGTAGCAGTACCTCATAAAGATAAAGGCAACAATGATGGCAATCCAAGAACATTTAAGGATGCATCCAATCAGAAGGCATCACTATAGCTTGATTTTATAATATCAAGACTAATGATGATCGAGATGATCTTGAAATTATAATAGGTACCTTCTAATTCTTTGATGAATCTATTGTTTTATAGTAAATCCTAGTTCTGCGCATTCCTATATTAGTGTAAAAATGGTTACATATAGGGGAATACCATTAGAACCTATTTCTAGTGGTTAGTGAAAACAAATCCTCTGGGAAATAGTGAAAATATTAGCCGAATATGTAAAAATTGCCCAATAAAGATTCAAGGAATAGAACTTCCTACAAATCTGATGGAATTTCCTTTCGAGGAGTTTAGAATAATTGTGGGCATAGATTGGTTATCTTCCTACTATGGTTGGGCAGATTTTCGCATGAAATGGTTATTTTTAAAGGATATGAAAGGTTCAGAGATAATATTTGTTGGAGAAAGGGTAAATCCCTTATCAAATGTCGTTTTAGCTATTTCTGTTAAGAAATTATTGTTGCAAGGATGCCAAGGATTTTTAACAAATATAGTGGATACAGGAGTAACTGAGGTTAAGTTTAAAGATATTCCAACTCTCTAAGAGTATTAAGAGGTATTTCTAGATAAGTTACCTGGGTTACCACTGGATCGAGAAGTGGAGTTTGATATCGATGTTTTCCCAGGAACTACGTCTATTTTGATGGATCCTTATAGAATGGCTCCTACAGAACTAAGAGAATTAAAGGCTCTGTTACGAGAGCTGCTTGATTGAGGATTATTTAGGCCAAGTGCTTCTCATTGGGGAGCATTAGTATTATTTGTGAAAAAGAAAGACGGGTCTATACGATTATGCATAGATTACCAATAGCTAAACAATGTGATAATAAATAACAAGTATCCTCTGCCAAGAATTGATGATTTGTTTGATCAATTAAAAAGAGCAGCAGTTTTCTCTACGAATAATCTTCGATCGTGATATCATATGTTAAAGATTAACGAGGAAGACATTCCGAAGATAGCTTTCAAGACACGGTATGGACACTGTGAGTTTGTAATGATGTCGTTTGGTTTGACCAATGCTCTGGTGGCATTTATGGATTGGATGAACCAAGAAGTCTATCCTCACTTAGACTAGTTTATGGAGGTATTTATTGATGACATTATGGTATTCTCAAAGATAAAGGAAGAGCATGATGGCCATCTTCGTGTTGTCCTTCAGATCTTCAAAGATAAAAAGTTATATACCAAGCTGTCGAAATGTGAATTTTGGCTATTATAAGCTACTTTTCTTGTCCATGTATTTCGAGAGAAGGTATAAGAGTTGATTTCAATAAGGTTTAGGCTATAGTGGAATGGAAAGCCCCAAAGAATGTTGTAAAGGCCTGGAGTTGTTTCTTTTTTTGGACTTGATGGTTACTATCGAATGTTCATGAAGAAATTTTTGATGATTGCTTCTCTGTTTACCAATTTTTTAAGGAAAGATGTTCCATTATTTTTGACAGAGAAGTGCCAAGAGAGCTTTGAAACCACTAAAGAAGATCTTAACGGAAGCACCATTTTAGTACAATCAGAATCTGGTAAAGATTATGTGGTGTATACCGATGCATATTATAATGGTTTAGGTTGTATACTTATGCAAGAGAGTATGGTTGTGACCTATGCTTCAAGACAATTAATCAAACATTAGAGGAATTATCCGGCACATGATCTTAAGTTAGAAGCAGTTGTGTTTACTTTAACGACTTGGCACCACTACTTATACGTTGAACGGTGCTACATTTATACGGATCACAAAATTCCAAAGTAATCGTTCAATAAAAAGAACTGAACTTGAGACATAGAAGATTGATAGAATTCTTAAAGGACTATGATGTGGTCATCAATTATCATTTAGGGAAGGCTAATGTAGTAGCTGATGCCCTTAGCTGAAATACTTTCATGGCTTTACGAGCTTTGGATGTGCGTTTATCCTTAAAGGAAAACAATTAAAGATGATGCTTTTGGATCGAATAAAGAATCTATAAGAGAAATATGAAAAGTTCTTGGAAAGTATCTTGGAAAGTATTGCACAAGTGGAAAAAGGTGAAACTAAAGACTTTTAATTCAAGCCTGATAGATGCATGTATTATCGAGGAAGAATATATATTCCAAATAACGAAGAGTTGAAGAAATATATTCTCTCTGAGACACATTGCAGCCCGCTGACTATTCATTCAGGTGGGAACAAGATGTATCAGGACCTAAAGGTTAATATTGGTGGCATGGATTGAAAAGAGCCATCACTAAGTTTATTACAACATATCTGACTTGTAAACAAGTAAAACCGAATTCCATTCTTGAATTGAAGTGTGAACGAGTTACTATGGATTTTTTACAGGGATACATTTGACACCCAACAAGAAAGACTCAATTTGGATGATAGTTGATAGATTAACCAAGACAATACATTTCATTCTGGTGAAAACAGACTACTCCATGGATAAGTATGTTGAGTTGTATATAAAAAAGACAGTCTAGCTGCATGTCATGTCTGTATCGATAGTATCTGAGAGGGATCCAAGGTTTACTTCGAGATTGAATTTCAGCATGGCTTTTCATTCGTAGACAGATGAACAGCCTAAGCGAACCATTTTGATTTTGGAGGATATGATAAGGGTATGTGTAATTGAATTAAAATGATAAAGGGAAAATTATTTTCCTTTAGGGGAATTTGCCTATGACAATAGCTATCAATCGAGCATCATAATGGCTCCATATGAAGCATTAAACGGGAGAAAGTGATAAGCATCATTAAATTAGTTTAAGTTAAAAGAACGAGATCTAGTTGGCCCTAATCTGTTGAAACAGGTAGAAGATAAAGTGAAAATAATACAAGGTAAGCTCAGGATAGCTTCCGATTGATAGAAGTCTTACTTGGACTTAAAGAGAAAGGAGATTGAATATCAATAGGGTAATAAAGTATTTCTTAAAGTATCACACCGGAAAAAGGTATTACGTTTCGAGCATAAAGGAAAGTTAAGTTCGAGATTCATTGAACCTTATGAGATCTTAAAGAGAGTTGGACCAGTAGCTTATCAACTAGCATTACCTCCGAAGATGGATAAGATTCATAATTTTTTTCATGTGTCGATGCTCATAAAGTATCGATCAGATCCTTCACATGCCATTACATCGAGAAAATTGATATTTGACCAGATCAGACTTATGAAGAAGAACCAGTAAAGATTTTGGCTAAAGGACTCAAAGAACTGTAGAATAAGACGGTCCCTCTAGTCAAAATTTTTTGGCGGAATAAAAAGGTTGAGGAAGCTACCTAGGAAAGAGATGATGACATGAAAAAATAGTATTTGCACCTCTTTACATTAGGTACGTATTAAAAAGGGTGAAATTGTCATTTCCTAATTAAATGAATTTTAAATTCATTTAAGCTTAATAGATAACAAATTAACATGAAATTAATTAGAAATTTCATGAGAACTTGTTCATCATCCTTCTCTTGGCCTTGAGTCCCAACCCTAGGTAAGAGAAATTTTATTTCTCATTTTTTAGCAATTCCCTTTGGATTTTGGATGGAAGCGTGAAATAGAAAATTGTTCTATTTGATGAGCTCTATCATTTGTTACACATTATGCATGCAAATCTTGCTTGAATGCTTAGTTCCCCAATTTATGGTTTATGTTCATATTCACGTTAGGGTTTTATGAATTGATGATGAATTTATTGGATCCTAGAAATGCATATATGATTTATGGCCTAAACCCTAAATTTGGGGAAGTTTTTGATTTGATGAAATTAAGTTAGGGTTTAATTATAGAGACTTAGAAATGATGGTTAGAGGTTGATTTCATACTTGACTGAATTGAAATCAATTGAAATCATGGAACCCTAGCCCTAAAACATTTGACATATTCCATAATTTTTTAAAAATTATGGAAAAATTATGTAGGGGGTGGAAATGATGTAGGAAGGATTTTACAATCTTTAGAAAAATTTTGAAACCATTTTGTAATTTTTTGAAACTTAGGGGACCTATTTGACATTTTTAAAAGTTATTAGGTTAATGTGTAATTATTCAATAGTTGTTGTACTATGCTGGTAATTTATATTAGATTGTTGAAATTGATGTTAGAATGTGAAATTGGGTCAATTTGGAAGCCTAGTAACTAATGTAGAAATTTTGGAAAGTTTAGAGGTTTAATTATGCTTATACAATTGTAAATGTACTATGTTAATTATTTCATTGCCGTAATTTTAGTATTGAAATCTAATTGGGTAAAATGGTGAAGGACCATTTTACAAAAAATTGGGAAAGTTGGTGTGAATTCCAAAAGAATTCATAAATGTTTAAATAAATTGATATCGAATAAGTATAGAATATATTTTATGGTTTGTTATTCTTGGAATTTACTTATGTTAGTACAATACTAAAATATGTTTTCAATATGTATTTGTGACTGTTTATATGTAGTGATTGATTTTGCAATTGAAGAAAATCAAGATCAAGGATTAAATTTGAAGCTTAGTGAGGCTAATATTTTGATAATTATATTAAGTGTCAAGGTGAGTGCAATGCATGCATGATATTATACATGGATGTTTAATACATCAATAGGAAGACTTGTGATGAGTCTACCTTGTTCATGTTGGCATGAAATTTATGTCATATATCATAAGAATGACATATTCTTAATATGTATGTTGAACCTATTTTGATATAACAAATTTAAGGGGAAAATGTTTTTGGACTAATTGAATATATTCAAAGTTATTCAAAAACAATTCAAAGTCCAAATAAATTTGAAAAATATGTTTTAAATGTTTTCCAACTTTGTAAAAGTTTTAAATATTGTTTTAAAGCTCAAAACTTTTGAAATTACCTAAAAACCCTTATTAGGCTTGAGAGCAAATTACCAGTCTTAAAACCATTAATTGTACGTCTCGAGACCAACATGATAGTCTCGAGACTAAAATTCCATAAGGCTTTTTTGGTATCAGTATCATGTGTTGGTATCGATTCTAGAAGGTGAGTATCGATACTCCTTCAAATTGTATCGATACCAAGGGTTCAACGTCTATATTTTTAACTTTTTTATGCTCGATCTTGATATCAACTTCTAGTATCGATACCAGAGTTGCATGTGAGCATTTAATGCTCAAAATTAAGGCTTCTAATTGCTTCAAAACATCCCCACCGGCTAGAAACTACTAGTAACCCATTCTAACATATAAAAACAAGTTGAGGACACTTGAAGAAGGTTACAACACCTATCCAAGCAATCCATGTCAAGAGAAAAGTTATTTCATTCTTATTTTTCATTTTCTCTTGTACATAAGTGTTTTTGTGTGCTTATATTGTAAACTCCTACCTTTTAGAGGTTTATCTTGTTTACATTTTTTTATCTTTTTGTAAAAGGGGTTGTGGTTCTATTTTAACCATTGAAAACTAGGGAGTTGTAAAATGTTTTTCTTGAGCATAGAAAAAGAAAGAACAAATTAGAAAATTTGTTAGAGAATCCTTAGTGTGGAGCTAATGTAGTCGATCTAAACTTAGTTGAAAAGTCGAACCACTATAAATCATTTTGCAAATTTCCTATCCTTTTGTAGACACTAAATTTTTGTCCCGGTTTTATTTATATTATTATTATTATTATATTATTATTTATTATATATTTTTATTATTAATATTATTATTATTACAAACAAGCCCAGATTACACAACCCAATTACTATTACAGACCCAACAGTAACTGGCCCGAACAGATGGCCCAAACCCATCAGAAACCCTAAAACCCAACTAGGGTTTCCATCTAAGCTTCCAGTCGCCTCCATTTGTCAGCCGTTGGATCTAACTTAGATCCAACGGTCCAGATGATCCCAGCAACAAACCCTAGGGTATCATCACCCTAGGGTTACGCGGCCGTCGCCGCCTTCAAGAGCATTCCAGCCGCCCCACGTCTACACCTCTACTGCCATATGCCATGACTCCATGCTGCTACCCTCGTCGAAGGCTCCATAAGACCCAGATGGCCACCCACGTTGCTGCTCTAGGGGTGAGTCACCACATAGTTCGGTGACTCACCGAGAAATCCCTTTGGGACTGGTCCAATGAGAGCCTCATCAAAGCTATAAAGCCTTGGCTCACCTGAAAACAAAGAGGAGGGAGAGGAAGGTAACAGAGATACAGAGAACAGAGAAGCAACGAAAACACAACGAACATCAACAATCGAAAATAAAAACAGAGAAGAGAAGAACTTACCCCCGAGATACCAAACGTCACCGGAAACTTTTGTAAACCGAGGTAAACCTTCGATTTTTGTTTAGATCTACGTCTATTGAAAGAGTTTTAGGAGAAAAATAAACTAGATTTGGGTTTAGGGGAAACAAAGGATCGATCTAGGCTATTTTTCCAAACTCTGGCCACCGTGAATGGTGGACGGTGGCGGGAATCGGAGCCGGAGCATGGTGGCCGTCCGGTGGCCTTATCCCTCCGGTGAGGGAATTTGTAGAACGACATCGTTTTGGGGGAGGGGTCTGTGTGTAATTTGGTAAAGGGTACACCCTTTCCGCTGTCAGTACAATTTGTAATCTAATCATTTTAGTCATTGAAATCAGTTTATGTGCCTTTTAGTTTCGACTTTCAATTATACTTTATTATATTTTAGTCACTGCACCGTAGTTATATATATTTAGGTTAAATATTATGATTAGTCCCTCATAATTTAGTTAATATTTATTTTAATCACCTATTAATAAATAAGGGCTAATTACATTACTAGTAGCTATATTTTTATGATTCAAATTATGTCCCTAAATTTTGATATTTTGCATTTTGTTTCTGTTATTTTTAATTTTATTTATTTTAGTCACTATTTATTTGCAATTTATTTTTTTATTATCTTTTTGATTTCAATAAGTTTAAATTATTACTTTAATTATTATGTTATTATTATTTAGTCATAAATATATAATAAATAATATTTATTTATTTATATTATTTGTTTTCTATTAAAATCCTATTTATGAATTTAAATTTTATAAATCACTTTTAAGAAAAATGTTTATTTATTTTTCAATATTAAGAAGGGGCAGTCTTAAAGCAACTGTATGTCGTTTTCTGGTATTTTTAAATAAACAAATATTTTAAATTATTATTTTTAGATAAATGTTTTATAACTATTTATTTATTTTTTAATATCGAAGGAAAGAGCTGTCTTAAAGCACCTAGAAGCCATTTTCTGATATTTCTAAGTAAATAAATATCTTATTTATAAAATATATATATATTAATATATTTTTAAATTTGAAATAACAGTATTATAAATTAAATATATCTTCAAATTTTTCAATTTCTAAAATAGAGACAATTTATAATTAATAAGTACAAATTTTGGGCGTTGTGGGGGTGCTAATCCTTCCCCAAACGTAATCGACCACGAATCCCTTTTTATTATTAAAAAGAACGAATCTTTGGTTAAAAAGCAGATCAGCTTATCTTTTAACTGATGTTTTCTTAAAAACTCTTTTAAAAGATAATTTTTAGGTATTCGACCTACCTGACCCAAAAGGCCGATGGCGACTCCCAAAATATTTTAAAAATCATTTATTCACATCACTTTTCCCGTCGAGTAAAAAATTCGTGCCCGGGCGAAAACCAGTTACGACAGCTTGGCGACTCCGCTGGGGACTGGTCATGCTTTGAAATTAATTATAAATTGTCTCTATTAATTAGAAAAAAATTCATATATTTAATTTATAATTCTTTCTTTTCAAAATTTTTATATATACTTATTATTTTCATAATAGTTATATGTATATTATTTTAATTTCAAGTATTAAATTTTATTTATTTTTTTGTCAGAGGTTTGAACATTTCTCCTCACACACAACACTTGCATTGCATAACATAAGCTTTCTAATCAAGCTTGTCCCTTTTTAAGTGGGAGTGAAAGCTACGTCTTCGTGAGAATTTATTCTCTGTGTCAGACCTAGCAAGTAGCTTTCGGGGTTTATATGCTCTATGTCTTCGTGAGAATTTATTCTCCGTGTCAGGCATAGAGAAATGTGTCCCCTCGAATTGAAATCGATCCGTTTAAAGTCTATAGTGGACTAGGATTGAGGGTTGGCAGCCCGGGGGGCATCAACAAGGGCAGCTCGAGTACCTTTTGATAGGGAAGCAGTGGCGGGTTAATGAACATTGCTCTTGTTGAAGAATCAAACCTAGAAAGCTCTAGACTCGATTAAGAACAAAGGGGATGAATAGGGGAAGGTGGCAGCAGTAACTAGAATTCTTTAGGGTTTCTTCAAGGCAATAAGATTAGAACAAAATAAACAAAAGATAAAGAAATTGAAAATAAAATAAGATAAGATAATAAATAAATCAAAAGATCTCCCTTACGAAGGTGGACGGTAAAGATGATTGATGGTGCATATGGATTTGTGGAAAAATAGATGGATAAGTGTCCTATCGAACCCTCCTAGTCGCAATGAAAAGGCAAACTCGATAAATGGCTCTAACCAACCCTCCTATTCACGATGAAAAGGCAAATTGGAGTGTGAAGATTAATCTCCCTCACAAGAACTTGAAAGAACTCCAGGAGAAGAAGCTTCGAATGCACAAGGCAATCAGCACTTGCAAAAATGAACTCTCGTTGTATTATTAATCAAAGAAATCTTGCATTACAAAGTGTAATGAAGCCTCCTTTATACAGGGGTTGAGTTCTAAAGGTCCTAAATAACTAATGAATAAAATAATAATAAACTAAACATATCTTAACTCTAATTCCTAATAAAATAATAAATCTAATCCTAAAAGATAATGCATCATCCTATATTAAGTTATATTACAAATAATCAATAAAAATATTGAAAATTCGTAATATTTACAAAATCCCGTATTAATCCCGTATAGGATTTTCTGCATGCACCGTCTTCAGTAAAATAACCATATCTTGAGTTCCCGATATCGGATTGATGCGATTCAAGAACCGTTAGAAAGATAAGAGACAGACGGTCGTATCTCCAGGACATCTTAACTAAATAATATCAGGATCCCATTCAAAAAGTCGTAGTAAGTCTTCTTCTGTTCTGATCTTCTTTTCCAATGCTTGGACGAGTGGATCATTTGGAAGAGTTATTATTTCTTCCTTTGATGTGAGCCTTGTGATGCATGTATCATGCTCCCATTTCTTCAAAAAGATTCGAACATGAATCTAAAACATTAAAGGGAGAAACATTAGAATCGTTTAATGATTCATTCACATTATACTTACCGAATAGATATGCTTTGAATCTTCGAGACTTTGTTCTTCTAATAGGTTCGAGTAGAAACATTTTTCCAAAGAAGCATGTATTATTGACTCTGGTGCATGTATCATTCCCCCACTCCTCAAAAGGATTCGTCCTTGAATCTTTGGACTCCCGTAAATCGTGACTCTTCATTGATATGGCATAGTGATTAGGGCTTTCAGGTGGTAACCCGTCAGGAGGGTCACCTAATATTATTCGACAACTCTTGGCTATGGAAGATGGTGTGGGCCAGTCTCGTGTTGCTTTTACTATTTGATCATTACATGGATTTCCTGTGCACGAACTAAAAAGCCTGTAGAGTTGTTCAAATCATGTTTCTTCATTAAGATGGCATCACGACTAAGGCTTTCCTGGATGTAGCCTTTTTGTAACAAATCCAACTCTTTGGTTTCTTTGAGATTGTATGTTTGAAGAGGTATGATAGAACCTTGAATTAGATTGGTTTGGCATTGTTTTCCTCTTTTCAGTGGTAGTTCGTTAGGTAGATCACCTAACACTTCTCGAAAATCCTGTAAAAGAGATGAAAACACACTAGGCAAATCCTTGTTAATGTTAGAAATCGAAACAATTGATTCCCTAAAGCGAACAAGGATGCAAGGTTGTTTGTAAAGAAGTTTCTCTATCGATTCTTTTGTGCTCATACATAGATTTTGAGTCACTCTTTTCTTCTCACATTTAGGTTCACTCACCTCCCATGGGTCATTATTCTTTTGGCTTTTATAACTAGTGACCTCTTTTGCTTTTGCCTCTTTCTCAACTTTTTCTTTTTTTACTTTCCCTACCTCCTCACAAAATTATTATTTGATCTTTAGGGACTGGAAGTGTGTCATTCTTTCCTGGTCGTTCTTTCTCCTTGTTAGGTTTGTCATCTCTTGGCTTTTTCAGAGAAGATGGAGTAGAAGATGAGGAAGGATTTGAAGGATTACCTTGGTAACAGGATGAAGTACCTTGGCACTGTTCACTGATTCGAGATCTCCTTTGGATTTGTTCTTCGATTGTCATTGCTTTCTTTAGTGTTTCTTCAAGGTTTTCGTACCCTTGTAGATCAAGAAGATCAGTGATGTTTGAGTTTAAGCCGACGACGAATCTTGACACAGTGACTTCTTTTTTTCCGGTTATGTTAGCCCTATTGAGTAAGGAATGCATCTCCTTGTAGTAATCTTCAACTGAACTTCTACCTTGTCGAAGTCGGTGTAGTCGTTGTTTAACTTCTCGTGTATAATGTGTCGGTAGGAATCGGTTCCTCATGGCTTGTTTGAGGTCGGTCCAAGAAGTGATAGTTGGAATTTGGAAGTTCTGGATTTTTTTCCTTGTTTGCATCCACCAAGTTCGAGCATATCCTTCAAATTGTATGGTGATGAGGTGAACTTGTTTAGCTTGGGGGCAGTCATGGTATGCGAACATGAGATCAAATTTTCCTTCCCATTCGATGTACATGTCTGGATCGTTGTCTCCTTTGAAAGACGGGATCGTGAACTTTGGTTTTGTAAAGAGTTTGGGTGCTTGGAAATGTGGTTGTTCTCGCCCAGGTACCAAAAGTTCAGCATTGTTTAGTCTTGGATTCTGGTTTGGTAGATACAGTTATGGTTCTTGTCGTTCTCTTACGATTTCATCAAATCTTTCAAATTGAGTCGTGAGTCGGGCAAGTGTGGCTAAGATAGCCATAAGAAATCATAACACTCAAAAGAAAATTTTAAAGTAAAATAAAAATAAAAGAAAGAAAATTCAACAAAGCAAGAAACCTCACAAGTCACTCCAAGAAAGTAACACAACGAGAGGCAAGTAAGCCAATCTTGTACTCTTTAAAACTCACTTTACCAAGTAGTCTTTCATAGTTTGTATCGGAGTTTGATAATGTGTTAGTCCTACTAACACAAGGAAGATAATGTGTTAGATAATGCAAAAGAACAATAACAGGGAAAAAATAAAAGAACCTAAAGTACTAAGAGTCAAAGAAAAAAGAACCAAACCAGAAAACCTAGAAAATGCTGGATCAACTTGATCAACGTTTTTGAGGGTGTTACCGGTATCCAAATATTCTGGAAAATTTCTTGAATGTCTTTCGATGCGTCAAGAAACCACCTGTAAAATTTCAGAACCAAATATCTTCAGTAGTATCCAGTAGACTCTGTTGAACGGTGAGTCCTCAAACAATCTATTTTTCTTGATCGCTTTGTTCGAAGTTATTCTTGATCTCCTAAAATTCTGATTTTTTGTGTGAATGATCTCCAATATATGGAGTTTTAATATGGAAATTTTCACCACAAAATTCCTTCTGTTGAATTTTCAAGAAATTTGACAATATTCTAGACCGAATCTGTCGATAAAACTTGAATGATGTATTTGAAGGATCTAATGAACTCTGATCGAAGTGAATTTTGGGCTGGAGATTAAAATTAAGACGAATATGATATCTGGAGAAAATCAACCCTAAATACCTTTGTTTGCATTTTTTTTTTGAAATTTTGGTTTTTTTTTACCTTTTTTTTTTTTGAAAAAAAATAGCAAACTAACAAGAAGGATTTGAATCTAAATTTAAATTAAATAAAAAAGAACCTGAAACGATGAATCTTTCTGGACTAGATCCGTTGGGGTACCTTAACGGTTTTGTGTGCAAGAACAAGCAAGTTTGCTTGCTTCTTTCCAAGAATCGACCCAAATCTGATACCAATTGATAGGGAAGCGGTGGCGGGTTAATGAACGTTGCTCTTGTTGAAGAATCAAACCTAGAAAGCTCTAGACTCGATTAAGAACAAAGGGGATGAATAGGGGAAGGTGGCAGCAGTAACTAGGATTCTTTAGGGTTTCTTTAAGGCAATAAGATTAGAACAAAATAAACAAAAGATAAAGAAATTGAAAATAAAATAAGATAAGATAATAAATAAATCAAAAGATCTCCCTTACGAAGGTGGACGGTAAAGATGATTGATGGTGCAGATGGATTTGTGGAAAAATAGATGGATAAGTGTCCTATCGAACCCTCCTAGTCGCAATGAAAAGGCAAACTCGATAAATGGCTCTAACCAACCCTCCTAGTCGCGATGAAAAGGCAAATTGGAGTTTGAAGATTAATCTCCCTCACAAGAACTTGAAAGAACTCCAGGAGAAGAAGCTTCGAAGGCACAAGGCAATCAGCACTTGCAAAAACGAACTCTCGTTGTATTATTAATCAAAGAAATCTTGCATTACAAATTTTAATGAAGCCTCCATTATATAGGGGCTGAGTTCTAAAGGTCCTAAATAACTAATGAATAAAATAATAATAAACTAAACATATCTTAACTCTAATTCCTAATAAAATAATAATAACTAAAGATAATACTTTTAACCCAACCTTAATTCCTAATAAAATAATAAATCTAATCCTAAAAGATAATGCATCATCCTATATTAAGTTATATTACAAATAATCAATAAAAATATTGAAAATTCGTAATATTTACAAAATCCCGTATTAATCCCGTATAGGATTTTCTGCATCCACCGTCTTCAGTAAAATAGCCATATCTTTAGTTCCCGATATAGGATTGATGCAATTCAAGAACCGTTGGAAAGATAAGAGACAGACGGTCGTATCTCCAGAAGACATCTTGACTAAATAATATCAGGATACCATTCAAAAAGTCGTAGTAAGTCTGCTTTTGTTCTGATCTTCTTTTCCAATGCTTGGACGAGTGGATCATTTGGAAGAGTTATTATTTCTTCCTTTGATGTGAGCCTTGTGATGCATGTATCATCCTCCCTTTCATCAAAAAGATTTGACCACGAATCTAAAACATTAAAGGGAGCAACATTAGAATCATTTAATGATTCATTCACATTATACTTACCGAATAGATATGCTTTGAATCTTCGAGACTTTGTTCTTCTAATAGGTTCGAGTAGAAACATTTTTACAAAGAAGCATGTATTATGGACTCTGGTGCATGTATCATTTCCCTCCTCAAAAGGATTCGTCCTCGAATCTTTGGACTCCCGTAAATCATGACTCTTCATTGATATGGCATAGTGATTAGGGCTTTCAGGTGGTAACCCGTCAGGAGGGTCACCTAATATTATTTGACAACTCTTGGCTATGGAAGATGGTGTGGGCCAGTCTCGTGTTGCTTTTACTATTTCATCATTTACATGGATTTCCTGTGCACGAACTATAAAGCCTGTAGAGTTGTTCAAATCATGTTTCCTCATTAAGATGGCATCACGACTAAGGCTTTCCTGGATGTAGCCTTTTTGTAACAAATCCAACTCTTTGGTTTCTTTGAGATTGTATGTTTGACGAGGTATGATAAAACCTTGAATTAGATTGGTTTGGCATTGTTTTCCTCTTTTCAGTGGTAGTTCATTAGGTAGATCACCTAACACTTCTCAAAAATCCTGTAAAAGAGATGAAAACACACTAGGCAAATCCTTGTTAATGTTAGAAATCGAAACAATTGGTTCCCTAAAGAGAACAAGGATGCAAGGTTGTTTGTAAAGAAGGTTCTCTCTCGATTCTTTTGTGCTCACACATAGATTTTGAGTCACTCTTTTCTTCTCACATTTAGGTTCACTCACCTCCCATGGGTCTTTATTCTTTTGGCTTTTATAACTAGTGACCTCTTTTGCTTTTGCCTCTTTCTAAACTTTTTCTTTTTTTTTCTTTCCCTACCTCCTCACAAATTATTATTTGATCTTTAGGGCTGGAAGTGTGTCATTCTTTGCTGGTCGTTCTTTCTCTTTGTCAGGTTTGTCATCTCTTGGCTTTTTCAGAGAAGATGGAGCAGAAGATGAGGAAGGATTTGAATGATTACCTTGGTAAGAGGAAGAAGTACCTTGGTAATGTTCTCGAAATCTCCTCTGGATTTGTGCTTCGATTGTCATTGCTTTCTTTAGTGTATCTTCAAGGTTTTCATACCCATGGAGGTCAAGAAGATCAATGATGTTTGAGTTCAAGCCGACGACGAATCTTGACACGGTGACCTCTTCTTTTTCGGTTATGTTAGCCCTATTGAGTAAGGACTGCAGCTTCTTGTAGTAGTCTTCAACTGAACTTCTACCTTGTCGAAGTCGGTGTAGTCATAGTTTAACTTCTCGTGTATAATGTGTCGGTATAAATCTCTTCCTCATGGTTTGTTTGATGTCGGTCCAAGAAGTGATTGTTGGAATTTGGAAGTTCTGGATCTTTTTTCTTGTTTGCATCCACCAAGTTCGAGCATATCCTTCGAATTGCATGGTGATGAGGGGAACTTGTTTAGCTTGGGGGTAGTCATGGTATGCGAAGATGAGATCAAATTTTTCTTCCCAATCGATGTACCTTTCCGGATCATTGTCTCCTTTGAAAGAATGGATCATAAACTTTGGTTTTGCAAAGAGTTCGGGTTCTTGGAAACGTGGTTGTTCTCGCCTGGGTACCAAAAGTTCAATATTGTTTGGTCTTGGATTATGGTTTGGTAGATCCAGTTATGGTTCTTGTCGTTCTCTCACGGTATTAGTAAGTTCATCAAATCTTTCAGCTTGAGTCGTGAGTCGTGCAAGTGCGGCTAAGATAGCCGTAAGTGTATTGTTGTTATTGTCGCCCATCCTGAAATCATAACACTCGAAAAAAATTTAAAAGTAAAATAAAATAAAATAAAGAAAATTCAACAAAGCAAGAAACCTCACAAGTAACTCCAAGAAAGTAACACAACGAGAGGCAAGTAAGCCAATCTTGTACTCTTTAAAACTCACTTTACCAAATAGTCTTTCACAGTTCATATCGGAGTTTGATTACTAGCAAAGGCGATAAGAAAAACCTAAAAGTTCTAAGAGGCCAAACAATGGTTAGACTCCAAGAGAACGAGAATGCAAAGAAGGAAGAAGTATGCAAACTCTTTAGTCCTACTAAAACAATGAAGATAATGTGTTAGATAATGCAAAAGAACAATAACAAGGAAAAACAAAAGAATCTAAAGCACTAAGGGTCAAAGAAAAAAAAAAAAAACCAACCCAGAAACCTGAAAACGCTGGATCAATTTGAGCAACGTTTTTGAGGAGATTACCGGTGTCAAAAAATTCTGGAAAAATTCTTGAATGTTTTTTGATGCGTCAAGAAACCACCTGTAAAATTTCATAACCAATTACCTTCAGTAGTAACCAGTAGACTCTGTTGAACGGTGAGTCCGCAAACAATCTATTTTTCTTGATCGCTTTGTTCGAAGGTGTTGTTGATTTCCAAAACTTCTGATATTTTGTTTTAATGATCTTCAATATATGAAGTTTCAATATGGAAATTTTCACCACGAAATTCCTCCTGTAAAATTTTCAAGAAATTCGACAAGATTCTAAACTGAATCTGCCGATGAAACTTGAATGATGTATTTGAAGGCTCAATGAACTCCGATTGGGGTGAAATTTGAGCTAGGGATTAATCTTAGAATGAATATGTTATATGGATAAAATCAGCCCTAAATACCTTCATTGCAACTTTTTGAAATTTTGGCTTTTTTTTTGCATTTTTTTTGCAATTTTTTTTTGCATTTTTTTTTTGAAAAACAAATAGCAAACTAACAAGAAGGATTTAAATATAAATTAAATAAAAAGAACCTGAAATGCTGAATCTTTTGTGAACTAGCTCCGTTGGGGTACCTTGACGGTTTTGTGTGCAAGAACAAGCAAGATTGCTTGTTTCTTTCCAAGAATCGGCCCAAATCTGATACCAATTGATAGGGAAGCGGTGGCGGATTGATGAACGTTTCTCTTATTGAAGAATCAAACCTAGAAAGCTCTAGACTCGATGAAGAACAAAGGTGATGAATATGGGAAGGTGGCGGCAGTCGCTAGGATTGTTTAGGGTTTTTTTTATGTGCTGGAATCAAGACAACACGATTAGAATAAAATAAAAAAAAGATAAATAAATGAAAGATGAAATAAGATAATAAAGAAATCAAAAGATCTCCCTTATGAAGGTGAACGGTAAAGATGATTGATGGTGCGGATGGATTTGTGGAAAAATAGATGGATAAGTGTCCTATCGAGCCCTCCTAGTCGCAATAAAAAGGCAAACACGATAAATGGCTCTAACCAACCCTCCTAGTCGCGATGAAAAGGCAAATTGGAGTGTGAAGATTAATCTCCCTCACAAGAACTTGAAAGAACTCCAGGAGAAGAAGCTTCGAAGGCACAAGGTAATCAACACTTGCAAAAAGGAACTCTCGTTGTATTATTAATCAAAGAAATCTTGATTTACAAAGTAGAATGAAGCCTCCTTTATATAGGGACTGAGTTCTAAAGGTCCTAAATAACTAATGAATAAAATAATAATAAACTAAACATGTCTTAACTCTAATTCCTAATAAAATAATAATAACTAAAGATAATATTTTAACCCAACCTTAATTCCTAATAAAATAATAAATCTAATCCTAAAAGATAATGCATCGTCATATATTAAGTTATATTACAAATAATCAATAAAAATATTGAAAATTCGTAATATTTACAAAATCCCGTATTAATCCCGTATAGGATTTTCTGCATGCACCGTCTTCAGTAAAATGGTCATATCTTGAGTTCCCGATATCAGATTGATACGATTCAAGAACTGTTGGAAAGATAAGAGACAGAAGGTTGTATATCCAGAAGATATGTTGACCAAATAAGATCAGGATCCCATTCAAAAAGTCATCTCAAGTCTGCTACTGTTCTGATCTTCTTTTCCAAAGCTTGGACGAGTGGATCATTTGGAAGAGTTATTACTTCTTCCTTTGATGTGAGCCTTGTGATGCATGTATCACCTATTAGAGAGCATGGTAATTCAAGACAGATTCAAGATTTTGGTCTCAAGGGGCAATCTAAGGAGTCTGGTGAACACTACCCCAATTATAGCTGAAATGAGCACCCATAACCCCCTCGATAACATGAGAGCATTCAGTCGTTCAGAACGATAAAAGAAGGTGATAGCCTCACGAGCGAGAAAAACTCTGAAGGCTTTTCAAGAATCTATCTCAGACCTATACCCTCATTTGGTTAAAGGTTAATATATTACACCAAGATTGGTGAAGGTGTCACCAAAGCCTTATGCCCATTGCTATGATCAAAATAGCTTCTGTAATTTTCACTTGGGGGTATCTGGACATTCAACAGGGAATTATTGGTCACTGTTAAAGGAAATAGAGACACTCGTCGACAAGGGAGTCTTGACACAAGAAATGATCAAGAAATGGGGGCAAATAAGGTTAAAAATCCTGGGCCAAGTACACACCCAACATTAGAGGAGTAATGATGCATAAACAAGTGGAAGTGTTATCTACCACTGTAGTACTTTCTATTTTCAGCATCTTGTTTGAACTTGTTTTTTGTTTCTTTTCTCCGCTTTTGTGCAATAAATAAATGTGTGTTGCTTTTATGGTTATGAGCAAGGAATCAATTTTTAATCTTGAGATTATTGAGTATCAAGTAGATTAAATATTCTTTTAATTTTTCAAGAATTATATATCTTTGGAAAGTGATAAAATTATACCTTCCATCCAATGCCAATTACTTGATCCTTACTAAAACCAAATTTTGACCGTATTATCTGAGACTCTGAAGAAATGTCTCTACCTATTTTTGAGACACCAACTCTAGATGTTTACCTTCTCGGATAGAGTTGGCTGGTTTATGATATTACCCCTTCCACCATATATATGACCTCAAAAGTCACACATTTGACCTTCCAAATACATTGCCATCATAAAAAAAAACCTCAAAAGAACCAAACTTTCAGTTATCCATGAATTTTCCTGCAAGAAGAGATGAGATGAGGCATCATGGACCAACTTATCGAAGATGATTTCAAGTGATTGGGACATACTCAAGGAAGAGGTGATTGATTGAAATAAATATATCATGCATTAATTACATTGTTTTCATGTAAATAAAGTTAATCTTGAATATTCATCCCCTGGAGATACCTCTTTTTACAAAGGTTTCTTCCAAATGCAAGAGGAAAAGGAGGTGCTCGAAGCAATTGAAGTCCTATACTCATTAGGTAAAAAAAAGGAAAAAAAGAAAAAAAAAAGAAAAAGGAAAATTGAATCAAGATGGGTGACTTATTGAGCCTCAAGTTACAAGGTTGATCAAGTAAAAACAAAAAGAGTAAGAAATGCTGAAGATATGAGAAAATGGAAATGAATCCAAAATTTGGCGGTCTAGAGGGATCCAGATGATGGAAAAATCCCCAACAAAGCATATCCAAGTTAAGCAAGGCAAGGTGAAGGCATCGGAATGAATTGATCCTTGTTTGATTACCTTTAAACACTTATTTGGGCCTTTTTATCCATTTCTTTCGTAACCATAAGCCATGGCCTACATTACGTACATGAAAAGTCCATTCTAATCATACATGGATTTCTAAGTGAAAGAGAATATCTTTAGGTTTCATTCCGCCTCTCAAGATTGATTCTTATTTGCAAAAATTAGTTTTTAAAATCTTTAATGCATGATATGAAAAATGATAAAGGGTGTTCAAGATGTAAATTTTTAAATAACATCTTGAAACCAAAGGAGGATTCGAGTTGAAAACCTAAAAAGACAGCTCGAATATTGAATGGTGTAACAAACGACATAAGAGATGATCTTAAGCTCTTAAATGAAGCACCACACATCCTAAAAGACGTTCTTGAGATTCTGGAATCAAGAAGTATCCCTACAAGATGACCATAACAACCATTTCTTCAAGTTAGTGGAAGCTCGAAGCGGCATACTGAACCAACTTGAAAGAACCTACTTTACCAAAATCAACCTACACCTCAAATCAGTCAATAATTTTGACACTTGCCATAGGACTATGATTTTTGAATGATTTAAAAGTGTAGTTGATTTATTTGATATTTATTAAATTCATTGTTTATGATTGATTATATTGTGAACTGAAAGGGGTAATACTTTACAAAATTCTTTCATTCTTCAATAAAGAAAGGTGAAAAAACATTTTCAAACAGGACAGTCTCAAATGAGGAAGGTCCTTGAAGAAATTGTTGTTTATTGTACCTCTGTTGTAGAAAAAGAATGAACGAGGCCAGAATAATGAAGCACTTCACATTTTTGAAGGCAAGTAGTCCAAGAAGCCAGAAAGTCTGAAGAATTGAACTTGTGACACTCTCCTATGACATTATTAGCAGCTCATCAAGAAAGATTATCGTTTATTTCATGCTGAGGACGATAAACATCACAAGGCAGATTGTTTTCCCCAACCATCAATTCATGTTCTCTAGAAGATTACATCATAGAGCCATGAACAAGTCACTACCTACACTCTGGTTATACCGAGATGCTGGCTCAAGTCTTGATACATCATTGTTACTTTTTCTATGCCGATCATTTTCTTTGTCAAGATGATATCCATTATGTCCTTCAGAAGATTGCTGAATTTGAATTTGAGGACTTATGGCACAGAATAAGACATTGGAACAGAATCTACCCTTATAGACCTTTTATATAGGGTAACATTGGTTACAAGATTCCAAAAGTTGAAGATGACCAGTTTTACTGTCAACTAAACCATTTCATGATTCGAAAAGAGTGGGATATATTGGAGCATCAGAAGAGACAGTTGTCGTAGCAGTCATTGCAAGAAAATGCACCAACAAAAATCTTCTAGTTCATCTGATGATGTTATTTCTTCCAAGGTTGTTACGCTGGATGCCACCGACAACAAGGTCGAATTCGACAAATCTACTCATCAATTGCTCCAACCGATCATCATTCAGTTATTGCACATCTGTTTTCAAAGATATGCTAAGACAGTAGAAGGCGACCTCTGCATCACTGATCCCAGAAAAAAAAGACAGGACCTTGATATCACTAGAGAACATGTCTCTAACAGCTCCTCATGTATGGTTTTTAGGGAAACCTAGAAGCATTTCCACCTCATCAGGTTCAAGTGGAACAATTTTATTCTTTCCAACCCATACCAAATTCCATTTTCAATATTCATCAAGAACATAATTCTGGACACTCGAAGGTGGCTCATCGTCATAAGCTTCAAGAGCCTTACAGATTCTTTCTGTCAATTTGGAACTTCATGTACATGTTTGTAAACAGTTCAACTTTGTTCTTGGATCCCAGGAAGGTCACCAGTTTGTTGTCAATGGAAAAGCATCATGTATGGTGCAATGAGAAAGCAGAATAAGAGGAAATCTGTTCTCAATTGGCAGATTATGAACATAGCCCCTTTTTAGTGTAGCATCATGAAAATACTTTGAATCTACAAATTCTGGCTCTACATCGTATAAGTACCGTGACATTTCGGTCCAAACACTAACTGGAGCAAGTGACATGTTCTCGTAGTAGAAATAAGGAGGCCCAATAGCATTTTCTGGGAGTGTTCTTTGATTTATCTGATCTGGTTTGATAGGAACCCCAGAACCAATCATTGGAATTAAAAGATGAACTGCATGATCGTCTTTATTAAGAAGCTTCTTTTCAAGCTTCTTCTGCTTATTCCTTTCCCAAAAATCATAGCTCGAGTTTAGCCTTTTCTTGTAATTAGGATCATTGCATAATGGATTCCTATCTTCTATCAGAAGAAGTGCGTCAGCAGCCTTTGATATTTGAACATCACATATAAAATCTGTTAACTCTACAATTGATGAATTCATACCACATCTCTTCATGGCTATTGAAGCCTCAGCTTCTGAGTACCCTATTTTTGTCAAGTATAACAGTTTATTCTCCTCATCAGAATCAGAATTCAGGATTTCCTCGATATCAGAAGAACTATCAATATCTGTGAAATCATCCTGAAAGATCGCTTCATAATCAGATGAGTAGTTATCAGAATTAACATGTTGCATGGGTGTGGATGTTTCAAGAGCCTATACCACTGTATATGTAGTCTTGTTATTGCATCAGATTACTTTCACATAAATTGGTTTTTCTCCCACAAAAAAAGTATATTTTAGAGATAGTCTTCACTAAAAGCTGATAAGTCACTGTGTCAGCCTGTAATGGATTACCAAGCGATTTATACTGCTCTGTCTGACTAGACTCCTTCAGAAAAGACACATATCTCAGACGTTTCTGTCAGAATGATTGAACACTTCTTAAATTTGTGACAACATGAAGAGAATTCTTATTACTTGATAACAATATTGTTTAGTGACACCAGAATGAGAGTATTCAAGATAAACAGATTTGGAGCCCGAATAAAGCCTCAAGTATCCACCACAGTGCATTGTCAAAATTGAACCTTGTAGGGATCATGATATTCAAGTCAAACAGGACGTCGAGAGTAAACCATAAATAGAAAATTGAGGCATCTCGAAAGCCCAATTCAGACAGATCTAGAGGGACATCTTGAGGGCCTATTTAAACTAGAAAATAGAATATTGGGGCATTTTGAAGGCTCACAACAATATGAATATTTGGGCATTCTTGGAGGCTCATCTTAACAAGAAGTAATGTTGAGCACACTTTTAACATCTGTATCAGCAAATGTTGGGGCATTTTAAAGGTTCCTTCAGATAGATCCATGTGGGGCATTTTGAAGGCTCAGATTAACAAGAAGCAAATGTCGGGGCATGCTGAAAGCCCATTTCAATCAGAATTAGGATTGTTGATGCATTTTTGAACGTTCGTATCAGCAATGTTGGGATATGCTGAAGGCCCATATCATCATGTGTTAAAGATCATTGATTTGAGAAAATATTTCCAATGAGATAGAAAGATATGAAGAATGAAAATGAGAAAATAGTGACAGTCGAGCTGACTATACATAATTGCTTCATTCATCAGGAAGTTGCATTAGAATCTTGTTGTTGAACAAATATCTACTCAGCAAGTATGGTTTCAAATACCCAATCTTCTTAAACCATGTGTCACATGACAGTGTGTGCTTTGTTAAACTACATCATGGATAAAGTGGTCCCCAAGCAGACTACTCGATCCAGGGTTCAGTTCCTCAAGATCTCAGCTTTGAATTTTTTATTCTGTGTGTCGGTGATGATTGGAAATATTTCTTTGAGATTCCTGGCAGTTAGTTACAATCATACTGTTGGGATTACGAAGCTGTTTTTCACAATAGTTTTTGTTTAATTGATGACATTGGAAAGGGAGACTCGACTCACTTACATTACTGTTATTCCTGCTATTACTGGGGTTATCATTACCAGCCAGGCTGAACTGAATTTTTATCTATTTTGGGTTTATAATGTACGTTTCATCCCCAGCATCAAGAATTCCACGGATATCTTTCTGTACATGGATCCTATAGGTGAAGTGTGTTTCTACTTTCTACAATGCTCATTATTGAAGAAAACGTGATCAGTATCACACTTGCCTTTGCCCGAAATGATATCAAGATCAATTAGTGTCTCCTATTCAATTCGACACCAACACATTTTGTGAATTTGACCAACTTTTTGGTCATACCAGTATTTCACTTGTATTCCCATTGAGTTTTGTTCTCAAGTGGTCTTGTGACATCATACAAAAACTTTGAACACCATGCAAAGAGCTTCATTGACCAGCAATTCGAGCAGAAGCCACAGGAGATGAAGAATGTGTTGTCAAATGTTTTATGAACCAGTGATTATGGTGTTGAACCAAAGTTGTTATCATATGGTTTTCCTTTATTGATACAAGATGAAGTCTTTCTTCTTCAACCCCAAGATTAGAAATGAGATACGATGAAGATTTCTTACCACAGAAGGAGAACTGAAATTTTAAACAAGAAACTAGTGGTGCCAACTAAGGTTGAACTACAGGTTGTTGTTAAGCATCTCGACATGATATGGTCCAAGTTGCCTTATTCGAGATCTTATTATATGTGGAGACATGAAAGGAATTGGGATAAATCTTCCTTGTGATGTGTTTCAAGATTTAAATTAGAACAGACTCTACTCTCCTAATTAATCCCTGTTGAGTCAGGCATATCTACATCTACACTCTTCAAAGATGATAGATTCTCTTTCAAATATGATAGATTCTCTTTTTAAAGATGATAGATTCTCTTTTCAAAGATGAAAGCTTTATTGGATTTCTACACAAGTCCAGACAAAGAAAACCGATGTTACCAAAGACAAAATGGGGCATCAAAGTCATAGTTCTGACTACGACAAGAGTTTCACAAATGAAACATTTCTTCTGAGACTTTCATGAAGCAAAGAAGACACAAAGATACAAGTTGATTAAATGATTCTGCAGAAATGCAATCTTGATAGCATAAGTTTCTACACTGATATCCAGAATTAACCCTGGCAATAAATGATGAAGTGAAGGAAGACCTAGTTCACCACTTTGAAGTCAAATGAAGATTGCATCAACATTCACACATTCATAAGAATATCATTTACACAATAGACAATGCATTACATTGATACATATGATTGCATTCAAACACAAGGTTTTGTAGATCTTCAAATGAAAAAGAAGATTCATGATGAACAATACCTTACAAGAAGAAGATAGAATTCAAAACCTCGAATACAAGAATCACGCCAACATATGAAGAATAGATGGACGCAATCCACAAGAATGAACATTATCTTGAGATTGGGTCATGTTACCCAATCAACATGTTATTTTGAAACATAATGAGAAAACGATTTACATAGTTTCTCATTCAATCTTTTCTAAAAATAAAATTGTTGAAAAGTAAGAAAACGATTTTCATAGTTTCTTACTTAGTAAACTATTTCCCACATCTGTAAGTCCTACAGTGCATGATGTTTCCAAAAAGCCTTCGGGAGCTTTTTGATGTTTTCAAAGCCTTAGGGTCATCTGTAAGTCCTACAGTGCATGATGTTTCCAAAAAGCCTTCGGGAGCTTTTTGATGTTTTCAAAACCTTAGGGTCATCTGTAAGTCCTACAGTGCATGATGTTTCCAAAAAGCCTTCGGGAGCTTTTTGATGTTTTCAAAGCTTTAGGGTCATCTGTAAGTCCTACAGTGCATGATGTTTCCAAAAAGCCTTTGGGAGCTTTTTGATGTTTTCAAAACCTTCGGGTCATAAGCATTTCCAGAAGAGTTCATAATGAGAATAACTCATCTGAAGAAGGAAGAAGAAGTTCATAATGAGAAGAACTTGTTTAACCTTTTGCTTGAATTCAACATTCGATGGATCAACATTACCAGGTAGAGTTCATAATGAGAAGAACTCATCTGAAGAAGGAAGAAGAAGTTCATAATGAGAGAACTTATTCAACCTTTCGCTTGAATTCATCATTCGATGGATCAGCATTACGAGGTAGAGTTCATAATAAGAAGAACTCATCTGAAGAGAAGAAGAAGTTCATAATGAGAAGAACTTATTCAACCTTTCGCTTGAATTCATCATTCGATGGATCAGCATTACCAGGTAGAGTTCATAATAAGAAGAACTCATCTGAAGAGAAGAAGTTCATAATGAGAAGAATTATTCAACTTTTTGCTCGATTTCATCATTCGATGGATCAGTATTGCCAGGTAGAGTTCATAATAAGAAGAACTCATCTGAAGAGGAGAAGAAGTTCATAATGAGAATAATTTGTTCAGCCTTTTGTATGACTCTATCACGGAAGGAGATAGATCAGCATCAACATTTCCAGAAGTGTTCATAATGAGAAGAACTCATCTGAAGAAGGAGAATAATTTATTCAAACTTTTGCTACACTACATCGCAGAATGAGATGAATTGTCATCCCCAGTGGAAAAATTCATAATAAGAAGAACTAATCCCAGAGGAAAACTTGTTCAACATTACCATCTTAATCAGGAGAAGTCAATTGAACAAAAATTTATTGTCTTTTCGTCTTTGCTATATTCTTGTTAACACAAGAATGAGCAAAGAGGGGCAGCTGTAGACACTAAATTTTTGTCTCGGTTTTATTTATATTATTATTTATATTACATTATTATTTATTATATATCTTTATTATTAATATTATTATTATTACAAACAGGCCCAGATTACACAACCTAAATACTATTACAGACCCAACAGTGACTGGCCCGAACAGATGGCCCAAACCTACCAAAAACCCTAAAACCCAACTAGGGTTTCCATCTAAGCTTTCAGCCGCCTCCCCTTGTCAATTATTGGATCTAACTTAGATCCAACGGTCTAGATGATCCCAGCAACAAACCCTAGGGTATCATCACCCTAGGGCCACGCGGCCGTCGCCACCTCCAAGAGCATTCCAACCGCCCCACGTCTATACCTCCACTGCCATATGCCATGCCTCCACGCTGCTACCCGCGTCGAAGGCTCCAGAAGACCCAGATGGCCACCAACGTTGCTGCTCTAGGGGTGAGTCACCACATAGTTCGGTGACTCACCGAGAAATCCCTTTGGGATCGGTCCAATGAGAGCCTCATCAAAGCTATAAAGCCTTGGCTCACGTGCAAACAAAGAGGAGGGAGAGGAAGATAACCAAGATACAGAGAACAGAGAAGCAATGAGAACACAGCAAACATCAACAATCGAAAATAAAAACAGAGAAGAGAATAACTTACCCCCGAGATACCAAACGTCACCGGAAACTTTTGTAAACCGAGGTAAACCTTCGATTTTTGTTTAGAACTACGTCTATTGAAAGAGTTTTAGGAGAAAAGAAACTAGATTTGGGTTAAGGGGAAACAGAGGATTGATTTAGGCTATTTTTCCAAACTATGGCCACCGTGAATGGTGGCCGGAGGCGGGAATCAGAGCCGGAGCATGGTGGCCGTCCGGTGGCCTTATCCCTCCGGTGAGGGAATTTGTAGAGAGAAGGCAGAGCTTCTCTCTCTTTAGAGAGAGAAGTATAACAAGGAAAAGAGGGAGACCGACCATTTTAGGCCAGTTTTTGGGCTTAAAAACCCCTCCCCGAACGACGTCGTTTTGGGGGAGGGGTCTGTGTGTAATTTGGTAAAGGGTAAACCCTTTCCACAGTCAGTAGAATTTGTAGTCTAATCATTTTAGTCACTGAAATCAGTTTATGTGCCTTTTATTTTCGACTTTCAATTATACTTTATTATATTTTAGTCACTGCACCGTAGTTATATATATTTAGGTTAAATATTATGATTAGTCCCTCATAATTTAGTTAATATTTATTATAATCACCTATTAATAAATAAGGGCTAATTACATTACTAGTAGCTATATTTTTATGATTCGAATTATGTCCCTAAATTTTGATATTTTGCATTTTGTTTCTGTTATTTTTAATTTTATTTATTTTAGTCACTAATTATTTGCAATTTATTTTTTTATTATCTTTTTGATTTCAATAAGTTTAAATTATTACTTTAATTATTGTGTTATTATTATTTAGTCATAAATATATAATAAATAATATTTATTTATTTATTTTATTTGTTTTCTATTAAAATCCTATATATGAATTTAAATTTTATAAATTACTATTAAGAAAAATGTTTATTTATTTTTCAATATTAAGAAGGGGCAGTCTTAAAGCAACTTGATGTCCGTTTTCTGGTATTTTTAAATAAATAAATATTTTAAATTATTATTTTTAGATAAATATTTTATTAATATTTATTTATTTTTTAGTATGCCCTTTTCTGATATTTCTAAGTAAATAAATATCTTATTTATAAAAGATATATATATTAATATATTTTTAAATTTCAAATAACAATATTATAAATTAAATATATCTTTAAATTTTTAAATTTCTAAAATAGAGACAAATTATAATTAATAAGTACCAATTTTAGGCGTTGTGGGGGTGCTAATCCTTCCCCAAACGTTATCGACCACGAATCCCTTTTTATTATTAAAAAGAACGAATCTTTGGTTAAAAAGCAGATCAGTTTATCTTTTAACTGATGTTTTCTTAAAAACTCTTTTAAAAGATAATTTTTAGGTATTCGACCTACCTGACCCAAAAGGCAGATGGCGACTCCCAAAATATTTTAAAAATCATTTATTCACATCACTTTTCCCGCCGAGTAAAGAATTTGTGCCCGGGCGAAAACCGGTTACGACACCTTTCTCTTTATACTCCCAAAATTTTATTTGGCCAATTCCCCCTCTTGTCATTTATTAGTTGATCAATTGAGCTTAATAAATTTCAACAATTAGTATTAGAGCGGGTCACAAATCGATAATTTAACAACCTTGTGAAAAACCTTGAAGCTCTCTATTAATTTCCCGAAGCATCCGAGAACTTCCACTTTTGGTTAATAATACCTTGAGGATTCTCACTCCATCCATAGGCCACCCTACTTTAATGGAGCAAATTATTCCTATTTTAAGAATAGGATGATGTTGTTCATCCAATCGATGAACCATGTGATTTGGGATGCCATTATCGAAGGTTATCTCGTGCCTCCAAGAAATCGAAAGGAGTGGACAAGTGAAGATAGGAAGCTTGCCCAACTCCATGCTAAAGCCATGCACATTCTCTGTTATGCTCTTGGTCCATACGAGTATAGTAGAGTATCTTTAGACTCTAATGCAAAGGAGATTTGGGACAAATTAGAGGTGACCCACGAAGGAACAAGCCAAGTGAAGAAGTCCAAGATTGACATTGTCACCCTCAACTACGAAAACATCAAGATGAAGCTCGATGAAGACATCAAGACTATTTCTGATTAGTTTCCAACGATCATCAATGACTTGAGGAACTTTGAAAAGGTTTATCCCAATGAAGAGATTGTGAGAAAGATGCTTGTCTCATTGCCTTCATCTTGGGAAGTCAAAGCCAATGCCATTGAAAAAGCCAAGGACTTGGAGTTATACATCTTTGATGAGCTCATTGGTTCTTTACTCGCTCATGAGGTGAAACTATAAAGAAATAAAGAAGAATAAAAGAAGAACAATAAGAAGAAAGAGGTGGGAATCGCATTCAATTCCACCAAGGAAAGTAATCAAGACTCAAGTGAAGAGGTGGATGAAGATGAGGATGGCCAAGCTTTTCAAGAAATTCAAATGATTCATGACATCCAAAGAAGATAAGAAGACTGAATCGAGCAAGAAGAAAAGTCCCCCTGTTTGCTTTGAGTGCCAAAGAATAGGACATGTCAAATATTAATGTCCTCTTCTTAAGAAAAATGGGTCAGGTAAAATGAAGGCATTTTTGGTGAATTAGAGTGATGAAGACAACTCTGATGATGAAGTAGCCAATATATGCCTTATAACCATCGAAGAAGATTTAATGGTAACTTATAACTCTTGTGATTTAATTACTTATTCATTTAAAGAGTTACAAGATGCATATGATGAGTTGTATTTTGGAATTTGAGACCATGAATTCAAAATATAAGAAATTAATTTCAAAATTTAAATTTGAAAATGATTTGATTTCGAAAGAAATATTTGATTTTGAAAAACAAAATGAAATTGTGTAAAATGATTTGGAGCTTTCAAAATTTAAAATCAATGATTGGACAATGAAAATTTTGATTTGAAAGTTAAGTCTAAAAGCTTAACAAAAGAAAAAGAATTAATTTCTCAAAACAATTCATCATATTCAAGAATGGAAAAATCCTCACGTTGCCATTTCCATGGTCACATGAAACATACTTGTGCTTTAAAGAAAAGAAAAGAAATTTAAAATTAGACAAGTATGGGTTCCTAAGAGAACAAGGGGCATTGAATATAATGTTCAAGGATTTAAAGAAATTTGGATACCAAAATCCAAATAAATGTCTCTTGTATGTGTGTGTGAGTAACGGTGACAAAATGAAAATAATCAAATGCTCTAGCCACACAAAATGAGGAATGGGTAACCTCTACATTTTTTTAATTTTATATAATTGGTTGCCTATTTGTTTTATGCATGCATGAGTTTTAAACTTAAATGATTATGTGTTATTTTTCTTCTCATGTATGATAAAAAGAATTATGATGAAAATTTTAAAGTTTTAATGATTTTCATAAGTTTTAATGATTTTTCATAAGTTTTAGCTCATCATAATGAATTTTTGGTCAAACTTGGTTTTAATGTCTTTTACAAAATTTAATTTTTGACCTTAATTTAAATGTTTATGCATATGTTTTTATTACAATGATATATCTCTAACAACTGATATCAATTTTTCAAATGCATACCATTTTAGAAAGCTTTATGCATATCAAATTTAAAGTTTTATGTCAATATTCCATAAAGTAGAATAGACTTGGATATATTGAATTTCTTATGTTACTAACATGTTTGTTCATCTTTGTTGAAATTCAATAGTCTTTTAAGTGTCAAGCTTTTAAAGTTAAATTTATATTTGGAATGCATTTGTTGAGAGGAAGCTTTTGATTTTTCAAATGAATTTTATGTTAAAATTACTTCTTACTCTCCATCGTTATTCTTGAACCTTAAAGTCGAATTATTTTTTATATAACAAAAGGAGAAGAACTATGGGTTTGAAAAATTCAATTTCAATAATGGAAGAGGGAGAGCTTTAATATTTTCCAAAATATTTCTCTTTTTCATTAAATGTTTTATTAAAGCGGAGTTTTACCAAAAACCATTTTCAAAGGTTTTTTTATATCAAAAAAGGAGATTGTTGAACCTGTTTTGATATAACAAATTTAAGGGAAAAATATTTTTGGGCTAAATTAAATTTATTCAAAGTTTTTCAAAAATAATTCAAAGTCCAAATAAATTTTAAAAATTTGTTTTAGATGTTTTCTAACTTTGAAAAACTTTTAAATATTGTTTTAAAGCCAAAACTCTTGAAATTAGCCAAAAACCCTGCCATACTTGTGACCATCACCTGTCAGTCTCGAGACAAACATGTCATTCTCGAGATCGAAATTCCAGAACGCTTTTCTTGTATCGGTACCACGTGTTGGTATCGATACTGGAAGGTGAGTATCTATACTCCTTCAAATTGTATCAATACCAAGGGTTCAATGACTATATTTTTTAAATTTTTATGCTTGGTCTCGATACCAACTTACCAGTATCGATACCAAAGTTGTATATAAGTATTTAATGCTTAAAATTAAGGCTTCTAACTGCTCCAAAACATCCTCAATGGCTAGAAATGGCTAGTAATCCATTCCATCATATAAAACCAAGTTGAGAACATTTGAAGAAGGTTACAACACCTATCCAAGCAATCCACATCAAGAGAAAAGCTCTTTCATTCTTATTTTACCTTTTCTCTTGTACATAAGTGTTTTTGTGAGCTTAAATTATAAATTCCTACCTTTTAGAGGTCTTTTTTGTTTACATTTCTTTATCCCTTTGTAAAATGGGTTGTTGTTCTAGTTTAGCCATTGAAAAATAAGGAATTGTAAAAGGTTACTCTTGAGTCTAGAAAAAGAAAGAAGAAATTAGTGAATTTGTTAGAAAATCCTTAGTGTGGAACTAAGGTAATGGATGTAAACCTACTTGAAAAGTTGAACCACTATAAATCGTTGTGCAAATTTCATATTCTTTCTCTCCATACTCCCAAAATATTATTTGGCCAATTCCCCCTCTTGGTACTTTTTCGATTGATCAATTGAGATTCATAAATCCCAACAATGTCAAAGGTTCAATCACTAATATATATGATGTTATTCCATGAATATTATTTCGGGTATTGATTGTCCAATGTTAAGTTATATTGGTATACATTGCCATAGAAGAATTAAATATAGACTATATGCCCAAGTATGTCATTGAGGGTCAGTGGTATAGTTGGTATGCCATAGAGTTTAGTAACAACTGTATATCGGTTTAGCACTAAAGGATACCTAGTGCATATGGTGGGTGCGACCTTATGTTTCATATACGGGTCAGTACTAAAGGATACCTAGTACTAATGGTGGGCACAACCTCATGTGTCATATCGGTTTAGCACTTCGGTGCATATTCGACTCGTGTACCCAGGGTACTCATAGGTTTATATTTTGGGCTATGGTTTATTTGAAATAAACTCTATATATATATATATATATATATATATATATATATATGTTTTATATTATGTAAACATGATGGATAAATAGGTATTGTGATCATATTGCATGGAATAATGATATTTAATTACAAACATGTGATGTATTGCACTGTTTATTATTTTTAGTTGCCTCACTGAGTATATACTAGCGTGTAATGATTTTCACATGTAGGTAAAAAGAAAGCGTAGGATTAAGGAGTATTGAGCAACCCCAAGCATCGAGGAGTATATTCCAGTATCAGTAAGACATTTTTCGAATGTGATATTAACTTAGTTAGTGGCATGTACTTTATAAATGTCCTAGTTGATCTGTTAGACTATGTTTTAGAACTAGTTTGTAATAGTTAAACCAAGACTGTTTTACTATGCAAAGTACCATCTAGTATTAACAGTACGATTATACGTTTTCATATTAAATTATGTTTTAAAATATTATGTTTTGATTTTTCGTGATTAATTATTTTATATTAATAATATTAATCTGGACATGTTTGAAAGAAACAAAACTATACTAGTTTTGGTTTAAGAAATGTTTGAGATAATTGATGTGACATCTTTAACTCATATTACTACATGTATACGGGTTAAGGGTGTTACAAATTACACATCAATGTCTCATAATTATCAAAACTTGCACAATGGTCCTCTTTCTATCTCAAGGTTTTAAATTCATCCAATTCAATCTCCAAAGCATGTAGAATAAATCCAATATCAATTATAGACCATAGGAAATTTCTAAACATTTCCCTTATTATTTTCCCCATGATTGAATCTACTAAAGTAATTAGGGTATACATTTCATTCAATTTAAAGCATGAATTCAAGTTCTTATGATTAAATTCATGTTATTTCACTCATCATAACATCAAATTCAATCAATTCACAATAAACCCTACCTTAGCCAAAAACTTGTATATGTTTCTCTAGATTATTTTAATCATCACTCATGCTTGAAAATTAATCTACAACATCAGTAACATAAAAATAATCCATTAACTCTTCAAAATCCAACATGTTCTTCACCCACCCAATTCATGAAATTCACCATTCAAGTATGATTTCCATGAAATTTTTATACCAAATGATAGAGAATTTAAAGGGGATTAATTTTCTATCTAATACCTTAATAAAAAAATCAACCATGGAAACTTAAAAATCAAATTAAAAATCTCCTTCCCTATATATGGAGGTCACGACACAAGCTTGAAGAAGAGCTGAAAATTTTCTTGATTTTTCTAGCAATTATGGCTAATACACTTAGCTAATTCTAATATAATTGAATTTAAAATTCAACGAATAAGAAATTATCATTTTACCCTTCATGAATCATGATAATGCCAACTTGAAATTGGAATATCTTCTATTTTAATATTCCAAAGTCAAAGATGAACCAATTAAAATTGAATGTTCACCTTTATCCATGTAATTTTTGAAAATTACAATTTAGTTTCCAAATTTCCCAATTTTGACTTAAAATGGAAAATCGACTTTAATTTCACTGATCCATGTTAAATTTCACTTTTATAAAATATGGAAATAAATGTTTCCAACCATTTTCTACCACCCTTCCAATTTTCATAAATTTTCAGTTCGATCCGATTATCTGATTTCTTATCGGATTTTACTACTTTATAGCTTTTAATACAAATCCCACATCAAAAATTCTAATTCCCATGAAAAACTAATTTTGAAATAAACTTTTCATTTATGGGCAAAAATATATAACTTTTAAAAACATATTTTTAGTCCTTAAACTTTTACAAAGTTTATATTTTGCCACTAAACTTTCAAACATACACTTTGGTCACTAACCAAAATTTGGGGTATTACAATTGGTATAGATAATTAAGCACAACAAAAGTTATAATTAGGTTTAGTTTTATAATTATGATAAGACAACAAGTTGAAACAAGGTATGAAATGTCCTTAGGATTTCGGTAATAAATTTTCATACCTTGGTGGAAATGGAAGAGGATTAGTATGACCATTGTTACAAGATCTCCTTGGAAACTCAACAAGAAGGATTCGATCTAAGTAATGGTGGTTGAAGTAAGTAAGTCTACGCACTTTATCTTAGTTTGAGTTGATTATTCTATGGATAAGTATAATAATTGGCATAGTAAGTTATTCGATGATGAATTATTTCTCTTGATAGTATCTGATAAATCCAAGGTTTACTTAAAGAAATTTTGTAAGTCTTTGTATTATGTCTTGAGAATTTTTAAAGTCAGCGTTGTATTTCATTATTGGACGAATGGATAATCTGAAGAAAATAGTCAGATTTCATGGGACATATAAAGGTATTGAAATTGGATTCAAAATAACAAGTGAAAGGTATTTCCCTTTAAGGAAATTTGTATATAAGGATAGTTATTAAACAAAATGTCAAGAAAACTCCCTATGAAATTCATATATATAGAAATGACAGATGTTGTGGAATTTGTATATATATATATATATTCAGGGATTAAGATATAAGAGTTTTGAGATAGAAAGAAGTTGAAAATAAGGTAGGTGTTATTCGGAAGAATTGTAAGATGGCTATCGATCGATAGAAATTTTAAATGGACCTGAAAAATAAAAGAGATTAAATAGTTAAGGATAAAGTATTTTTCAAAGTATTATTGAAGGGAAAGATATCATGATTTAGAGAACAAGGGAAATTAAGATGAGATATTATTAGTTCGTATGAGGTTATTAAAAGAATCGATTTAATAGCTTTGTGATAAATTTTATTTTGGAAAAGAAACGAGAATTTATGAAATATTTATGTATGGACATTTCAAAGGTATGGTTTGGATTTTCCATGTGTTTTCATATTGAAAATTTTGAGATCTAAATTATTTGGCTATGAAGAAGAATTGATAAAGATATTAATGTCAGAAATTAAAGTATTGGGAAAAACAAGTTCTGTTATATGGTAAAGATATTTGAATGAAGCATATTAGTATGAAAGTTAGACAAGAATGTAAAGGACAAAAGAAAGGTGATACTCTTATTTGTTGAATCAAGTACTTTTTAAAAATTTGAGGATGAATTTTCTTAAGGGGAAGAATTGTAACACCCCAAATTTTTTAGTGACCAAAATGTAAAATTTTAAAAGTTCGGTGAAAGTATAAAGTTATAAAAGATTAGGGACCAAAAATATTTTTTTAAAAGTGATATATTTTGGCATGTAAATTAATAGTTTACTCTAAAATTAATGTTTTCATTTGAATCAAAATTAATAGTTTACTCCAAAAGTAATAAAGTCCGATAAGAATTCGAATAATCATATCGAATCAAAATTTCACGAAAATTTGAAGCATGACATAAAAGGTTTAGAAACATAATTTATATAATTTAGAAAAGTGAAATTTAACATGGATCGGTGGAATTAAGACTGATTTTCCATGTTAACCCAAAATTATGAATTTTAGTGACTAAATTGTAATTTTTAAAATTTGCATGAGTAAAGATGGAAAGTCAATTTTGGTTTGTTCATTTTTGAATTTGAATATTAAAATGGAAGAAATTGCATTGGCATGGTTGAAATTATCAAGTTTCATTCATGGCAAAAAATGTAAACTAGTTTTAAATGAATTTTAAATTCATTTAATTATTATAAAGTCATGTTTATTGTGATAATTATTATGGAAAACTCAAGAAAATAGCCATCTTCATCTTCTCCAAACTGTAGACACCATTAGGTAAGGGATGTTTTTCAATTTGATTTTTAAGCTTATTCGATTGATTTTTGGGTTAAGCAATTACATAGAGAATTAATCTCCTTGAAATTCTTTATCATTTGGTATAATTATTTCATGGAAAACACACTTGGATGATGAAATTCATGATTAGGGTTCATGAAGAACATGTTGAATTTTAAAAAATTAAAGGATGTTTTTTATCTTATTAATATTTTAGATTAATTTCCATGCATTGTGATGATTAAAATCATCAAAAATTGCAAATAGCAAATTCGACCATGGTTATGTTTCTTGAAGATTGGTTGAAATTAGTTTAAATTTGATGTGGTGCTGAAAGAATTGCATGAATTTGATCATAGGATCTTGAATTTAGGCTTTAATTGAATGAAATACAAGCTCTAATATAATAGGTAGGTTCGGCCATGAGGTTTGAAGTAAGTAAATTGGTAAAGGATTATTTTCATTTAATTGGAAAAGTTAGTGTTTACATTGTAAAGTTTATGAAAATTGAGTAGTTAGTGATGAATATGGAAATATAAGGGATTGAAGTTGTTATTGAATAGTGAAGTGATTTTTATATCAAACAAGTATCGAATATATTTTATGGATTTTTATTATTGGATGTAGAATATGTTAGTATAATATTTAATATATGATTTGAATATTTGTGTTGTGTAAATGATTTTATCTAGACTATGATAAATCTTGTGATCGAATCAAGTCAAAAGTGAAGGACTGAATACGGGATTAAAAAGGTATATCGGCGTTAAAGGTTCAATAGTGAGGCAAAGTTGAGTGCATTTTATTTATTGAATTATACTGATTGAGGAAGACTTGTGATAAGTTAACCTCACATGAAATTTTAAATAATGGTTTGAATCAAATTATGTAATATTTCCATAATATTTACTAAAAATGTTTTTTAATTTATTTTAGGTTATGCATTACCCAAAGTATTTTATATGAGAATTGATAAATGATTATGAATGATTTCGGGTATGAACTTCCCAATGTTATGATTTTTTATCAAAGATATTGAATATGTTAATATCTTATTTATTGGATATGTTGGGGATATATATATGAAAATAATTTTATCATAAAGCCCATTGTATGTTGCATTGAAAGTCTTAGGTACAATTGGCATGCCATGAGGTACATTATATGTGGCACCGTTAGTGCAAGTTATATGAGGCATCTTTGAGTACATGATAATGTTTACTGATGAGGCACCTATAGAGCATATTGCGCACACTCATTTGAGTCATGTACCTTGAATTCTCTTTAGATATCCAATGGGTTATGAATCCGAAATATGAAGTGTGAATCTAAAATGTGAAATTACATGTTATGAAAATTATATATGTGATTGAATGAAAATGAATATTTTCTCGATTATTGTAATTTGACATTATGTTATCATGATTCTTACGAATATGTGAGTTATTAGCTTTGATAGGTTTCAAAGTAGTGGAAATGAATTATTTAAGTTGGTTTGTGAATTTCAAAAGTTTTATGTGATGAATTATATTGTTTTGATTTTGTTAAGTTGTTTTTATACTTTATATCACCTTAGTTGTTTATAATGCCTCACAAAGTTATACTTAGCGTGCAATTATTTTCACGTGTAGGTAAAGAAAAGAATAAGGATGTGAAGTGAGGAGCACTCCGAGCATCTCTTTTCGAGAAATCATACCGACCCACAGTATCAGTAAGACATCCTTGAAGTTATTTTGGCTTATTAGTAGTATTATGTTACGATGTTATGGTTGTCCTGATAATCTATCTTAAAATGGTTTGTAATAGTAAATTACAACTTCTTTAATATAGTTGGTAATAGATTTAAGTAGTAGTATAAATTAATTATATTTTATACTATTATGTTTTAAAAATTGATTGCATGATTTTTGAATTAGGTAGTTTTTAGATAGTTTTATTTATGATATGAAACAACATTCAATTGCCTAGTTGATGCCTAAAATTGGATCTAAATTGGATGATACAATTGTTTTTTATGATTTTACACGATTAATTAAATTAGTTTTTAATTGTAATATTGAAATTTTAAAATAGAATAAAAGTTTATAGGGTTTTAGGTAGTGAATGTTATAAAAGGTTAGTGTGACATATTTAACTCGTATTTTAGTACATATACAGGTTAAGGGTGTTACAGGTGACATTTCCATTGAGCTACTGAATGATCTCCTGGACTCATATAGCCACCAGGTAAATCAGGGAATGAGAACACAATGTCACATAGCATTGGTATAATTCCTGCTCAACTAAAGCATTGGCTCAGTCTCACATAGACTTCAAGCCAAGATTTGAGAATATCTATTGTATTGGACTGATGCAACATACATGCATATCTAAGGGCCCAAAGGCTACACAACACTGACATCGCTAACCAACTCATCGTGAGTTCTCGGGCCTCGCGCCCTAGTTAGCCACTGAAGTTCCTCGCTCGCTGACGATTCCCCATTGGGGCAACTAAGGTAACCTCGCTACCCCCTCACATAGTTTTTTTAAATACCCTAACATAGTTGGACATATTAAAGTTAGATCATTCTCTCACTATCTTTATACCGCTTGTTCTCACATCTTGAACATTATGTAAATGTTTATTAGTTTGTTACAGTTTTTAGTTATTAAGTTGCTTTATTATGATCGTTCGTTACTTAAGGGCATTTTAGTCATTCTTTGTCTCTAAAGAAGTCTTTATACGTTTCGTGACTTAAAGGCGATTTCGATTTTTGTTGTTCACTGGCTGTAACACTAGCTAGCCCGATACCTGAATCGAGTTCACTACTGGGTAGCAACACTCTAATTGCTCATATCGTACTTATTCCCAATACCCCTTGATTTAGAGGGATGACTTATGCGTTCTCAGTTTACTAATATTCTCAAAGCACACGTTTTTGCTATTATTGAATCTGATTACTCATCGTACAACTTTTCGGTACATCCTCTAAAACAATCTTGTGTTTAATTATTCAAAAATATGCTCGACTGAAGATACTTCGACGTATTATGTTTAGTCTGGTTACGTCAGATCTAACCTACTCCTATGAATATTTTTAGGCTCTCTTAGTCCCTTGTGTCCCTCACAAACTAAATTCCTTTATTTCAGATCATCCTTAGCTATTATGTGTCTTAAAAAGTTCAAAACTAACCATCTGAACTAAGTAGCATCGATACCCTACATGTAGTATCGGTAATCCCTAGTCAAGTATCAATACTTCCTTGAGTATCAATATCAAAACCAGCTTCTGTTTGCTAAAATCCCTTCAAGTATCGATACTTTTACTTTCAATATCGATACTAGGGTAAGTGTATCCATACTTTGGTAAGAGTATCTCCTTAGAGTATCAATATTCATGTCATAAAATGCACAATGCTCAGAGAACATCCAAGTTCATCTAGCATCGATATTGTTCATCCAGTATCGATACTCTAACCCAGAAAACCTAAAAATATGCTCAATAAACACTAAACAATCACTCTAAAGGTCTTGGTCTGATTCATAATCATGTGCTAAAGCTTTAGGGAGTTACTTAGGATCATAAAGTGTCATAAAAACACATACTTTACATCAAATTCGTCATCTTTGCATGAATCAAGTATGAAACCCTAAAATGCTCAAATATCCAAATCTTAACAAATGCTTATGAAAGTCTTATCAGTCTAAAGGATTATAAATACATTACCTTGGTTTAGGAATCCTGAAATAAAGCTTCTTTAGCTAGAAATCACTATCCACCAAGACTTGGATGATGAAACCCCCACTCTTCTTACAAACAGTCCAATGCTTTAAATCATTAAAATGAAGTTGTTGAAGGGATTAGGAATGAAATTGTAGTATGAAAGAGGTTTAATAACTTACCTTTGAGCTATGGTACTTAGGTGGAAAAATGAAGAAGAAAAAGTGGAGAAAAAAAGAAGAATAAATGTAAAAAATGAAGGGAGGAAGATGAAATGAGAGATATAAAAGCTCTTATCCTTTTAAATGGGGTAATTATACTTATGGATCCTTCTCTTATTTATATCATTCTAAAACCTCATTTTTATGGATAGTTAGGCTCAATTGTAATCCAATTAAGCCCAATGACTTAAGTTATGAACTTCATGTCGTCCACAAGAATCTCAGGTAAACCTGAAACTACTAGCCCATAATTTGGGGAGTTGCATAGTTTACGAGATGGCTTTATTGACACTTTAAATAAAACAATAGATACTTACCATAAAGTAGATTGCTTGATATAGAAGGTATATTTATTAGGGATATACTCAACAAAAAGTTTCTTTGAAAAAATTATGTTTGTTGGGAGTGGATAAGGATCATTTTTGAAAATTAATGTGGATGAATCTTTCCCCTCCTAAGATTCGACGTTTGTTTTCAATATCGTTCTCTAAAGAATTCCTATGTTAAAAAACATAGATAACCGAGAATATCTAGTCTCGAATCTTTTTTATGTGTCTTATGTTGTGTTGAACATGATGTGATCCTGTCTAGAACCAACTTTCTGTATGACATACTCACATCATTAAAGATCCATCAAGCTCAATATAACGGAGTTCTACCTTATTTTATATTATATTTACTCATTTATGCACTATATATTATTATGAGCATACATTTCCATATTAGACTATACTTCAATTATCATAACATGTGCATTCATTCATTATGTCCTATGGTTTGCATCATTGATTGATATCCATGCATATAATCTATAGTTATAATAATAATAATAATAATAATAATAATCATTCATTATCATATGATGTATGAGTTATTATTATAACCTATATTACACATCTTTATCTTATACACATTAATATAGTTCATGTACTTAACTTATTCTTTATGTTATGTGTGTAAGTATATTCGGCCACAACTTGGGATCTATCCTGGACCTAAATGGTGGAAGAAACAACAAGGAAACTTACATGGGTACGTTTAGAAGAGCATAAGGATCATTTGGTGAAAAGTTATACGGAGACATGTGAGCTCATAGCTGAATTGAATTGAAGATTTGACCTACAAGATGACTTTAATTCAGCTGCGGAGCTGCACCATCATCATCACCACTTAGGACACTTCAAATATGTCCTAAGTCAATTTTTTGAAATCGTACCTTTTCGTGAATAGTTGCCAACTCAAGAGGTATCTTTCCACAAGGATCTACCATAATGTTCTTCATGTTACAACTCACCTATGGCCAGCTCACCTCCAACTCATTCACCCTAGAACTAATTCAAACATGAAAGGTTATCTTCCAACAATTGTGATCTTTCATGAATGTTGTTGCCCATGAAGATGCCCTTTCATCAAGGTGAACATTGGTGAAGAGTTTACATCCATTGGAGGCCTAAATCATGAAGAGACATGAGACAAGAACCATGCCTATTCGTCCACCATCCACATGAAGAAGTTGGCGCCAAGATGAACCAACACAACATCATTCGACCAAGGAAGATGACTTTGGCGCCAAGATGAACAAGCATATCACCATTCAGCGAAGGGATATACATCTTCATCCTAGCCGAACCAACATGTCTTATTTAAAGGGATAGCCAAACCATCACCATGCAAAGGGATTTCTCATTTCATTTAAACTATTATGTATTTTCAATTAAACGCGTGTACTTGTTGAATCGCTAGGTGACTATTCGGCCAAGCCCTCTCATTTCCTATAAATTGAGAGGCTTGCTTTCATTTATACTTATCTCATTTCATAATATAAACAAACCTTTGTGAGTTAAATCTCTCTTCAAAGTTCTTTGAGAACTTTATCGATTAAGTAAGTATATTTCTTATACTTGTGGCGTCATTCCTTCACCTTAATTCTTAAATTCCTAGATTTTACATATATTGGGTTGAAGACACTATTACCACCCCTCAAACATGTTTGTGATGACCGAGGTTGTGCTCTCTAGCATAGCTTCTTCTTTGGCGAGTTTGAGATACAACATCATCACCATCTTCCATACAACATCAACACCAACAACCATCTTCCATCAAGGCCTCCACAACTTCATTATAATTCTGAAGCCATCTTTTCCATTCCATTACTTATATTATTTATCCATTTCGTATTCCATTACTAATAAAAATTCTTATAATCTTTGTCACAACCATACTTATAACTCAAGGAAATCAGTACTTGTCATTCCTAGATCGGAACACCAATAAGGCTATCTATTCACTTCCATTGAAGAGTGTACATTCAGCCTACATCAAGTGGTATTCAGAGCATAGTTGGATTGACAACAAAAGTGTCATTGGCATGTAACAACAAAAGCAAAAATAAAAGAACTTCAAAAAAGAAATAAAGACTCATACAACAAACAAATGAGTTCAAAAACAAAAAGAAAGTTCAGAAAAAGAAGAAAAAGAATTTCAAACAAAAATAAAGGCAAAGCCAAGGAAAAGTGTTCTACCATTACAAGTCAATTAAGGAGGCATATGCAAACAAGAAGAGAAATAACTTGTCTAATATTGAGTTAGTTCTTCAAAAGACCTAACAAGAGAGATAGAGTGGAAAAGGGCTTATTGAGTAAGTGAGATCAGAAGGGGAATTATTAAAAGCCAAATCATATTCCCAAGAGTAAACACGAGTGTTGAGTGGAGTGATCTTATTTTCTTTGGAGTGAAGCTTGTGAGGCTTTGAGACTGTGCTGGTAAGGTTTACTTTATTTTATTTTTTACTAACCATGTCTCAAGTTGCAGGACAAGTTTTGGTAGTGAAAAGGGCTTTAAATATTCAATCCATAGAGGATAATCAAAGAGAGAATATTTTTCACACTCGTTGTCATGTAAACAACAAAGTTTGTTTTATGATTATCGATAGAGGAAGTTGTACAAACGTTGCAAGTACTTTAATGGTGGCCAAACCTGGACTCAAGATGACTAAATATCCCACAACATACAAGTTACAATGGCTAAATGATGGGGGAGAAGTCAAGGTTACCAAGCAAGTCGCCATTTCATTTTCAACCAAGAAATACCAAGACCAAGTTCTTTGTGATGTTGTTCCAATGAATGTCTGCCATATACTCCTAGGAATGCCTTTGCAATTTGATAAAAGGGTTGTTCATGATGGTTTCACAAACTGATATTCTTTCTTTCACAATGAAAGGAAATTTATCTTGACTCCATTATCTCGTAGCCAAGTGAATAAAGATCAAAAACATTTGAAAATGAGAATTGAAGCAATGAAAGAACAACTTGAAGAAGACGTTGGAGTTAAAAAGGAGAGAGTTGAAAAGGATGAATTAGAGATAAACAGGAGAATAAAGAACATATTTTCACTAACCTTACTCTTTCATCTATTCTTCTTATTGTTCCGCAGGATAATCCAAGAGATGTATCTTTTTAGAGGAAATGATTCAAGAATCATAACTTTTGGAGGATTAAACGATGTGACCTTTGAAGAACCAATATGCATGACTCTTAATGTTTCAAATTTTATACCATTTGAAGTTCCAAAAGAAACATCACTTAAAGTTCCAAGAGTCGTGTTCGTTGATATTCCAAGTGCATTGCTAATCTTGAAAAGAATTTAAAAACCAACTCTTATTAAACATCCACCTTGGTTTGATGTTTCCATTCATCTTGTTAATAATTTCTTATATTTTAACTTTGATTTACTTTGCAAGACTTTGAGTTATGTACACGGTATTATCCTACCAAACGTTAATGACAAGATCCTCTATCATTATAAGCTTGATTGGTGCGTTGAACTCAAGCATTTCAAGAAGTTTGAAATGTTAAGGCTCTCCACAAACCATCATGATGATTTAAAGAGTAGAGATGAAGAGTTACATACTTTTTTAAAGAACATGATGTGTAAGATCAAGTAGTGATGCAAGAAATAAGATCCGTCATCAAAGGACACATTGCAAATGCCCATTCCAACAAAGATATTTTCTTTGAATTTCAGGATATTCCAAATGATGTAATTGGTCAAATAGAGGAACCAAGAGGCGTGATCCATGGAAGCTTAAGAGAATTATCTTTTCAAGTGCCAAAAGCTATAGTTTTTCATGATTTAATGGACATGACTTTAGAACCAAAAAACATGTCTTTTAGGGTACCAAGAGATATGATCATTAAAGGCAATATGTCTTCAAAAGACATAAATTTTGGCTATCCAAAACATGAGAATAGGGGGTACAACTTTCACTTACTCATAATTAATAATTATCTTACTTATGAAAGTTTCTTGTCTTTTCAAGTCATGGTCATTCAAGGAATTTATTCAATGGATATGACTTTTTGATAAGAATCCTTCATAAAGATAACCTATAGAGGCAAACCAGCAACAATTGAATGGGCGTACAATTTGGAGAAGAAACCTTTTGATTTAAGGACAAATTGCCCAAAAGAAGAGGAGGAGGATGTGATCCTATCTAGCACAACTTTCTTCATGACATACTCACATCACTAAGATCCATCAAGCTCAATATAAGGGAGTTATACCTTATTTTATATTATATTTACTCATTTATGCATTATATATTATTATGAGCATATATTTGCATATTATACTATACTTGAATTATCATAACATGTGCATTCATTCATTATGTCCTATGGTTTGCATCTTTGATTGATATTCATGCATATAATTTATAGTTATAATAATAATATTCATTCATTATCATATGATGCATGAGTTATTATTATAACCTATAGTACACATCTTTATCTTATACACATTAATATAGTTCATGTACTTAACTTATTCTTTATGTTATATGTGTAGGTACATTCGACCATAACTTGGGAGCTATCTAGGAGCTAAATCGTGAAAGCAACAACAAGGAAACTTACATGGGGACGTTTAGAAGAGCATAAGGATCATTTCGTGAAAAGTTATCTGGAGACCCGTGAGATCATAGCTGGATTGAGCTGAAGATTTGAGCTACAAGATGACTTCAATTCAACTGTGGAGCTGTACCATCACCACCACCACTTAGGACACTTCAAATATGTCCTAAGTTAATTTTTTTTTGAAATCGTACCTTTTCACGAATAGTTGCCAACTCAAGAGGTACCATTCCACAAGGAGCTGCCATAATGTTCATCATGTTACAACTCACCTATGGCCAGCTCATCTCCAACTCATTCACCCTAGAACTAATTCAAACATGAAAGGTTACCTTCCAACAATTGTGACATTTCATGAATGTTGCTGCCCATGAAGATGCCCTTTTATCAAGGTGCACGTTGGTGAAGAGTTTACATCCATTGGAGGCCTAAATCATGAAGAGACATAAGACATGCACCATGCCTATTTGACCACCATCCACAAGCTTTGCACATGAAGAAACTGGCGCCAAGATGAACCAACACAACACCATTCGGCTAAGGAAGATGACTTTGGTGCCAAGATGAACAAGCATATCACCATTCGACCAAGGGAGATATATCTTCATCCTAGCCGAACCAACGTGTCTTATTTGAAGGGATAGTCGAACCATCACCATGCCAAGGGATTTCTCCTTTCATTTAAAGCATTATGTATTTTCAATTAAAGTCATGTACTTGCCGATTCGCTAGGTGACTATTCGGTCAAGCCCTCTCATTTCCTATAAATTGAGAGGCTTGCTTTCATTTGTACTTATCTCATTTCATAATATAAACAAACCTTTATGAGTTAAATCTCTCTTCCAAGTTCTGTGAGAACTTTATCAATTAAACAAGTATATTTCTTATACTTGTGGCGTCATTCCTTCACCTTGATTCCTAATTTCATAGATTTTATATCTAGTTGGTTGAAGACACTATTACTACCCCTCAAGCAAGTTTGTGAAGACCGGGGTTGTCTCTCTAGCATAGCTACTTCTTTGGCAAGTTTGAGATACAACATCATCACCATCTTCCATTCAACATCAACACCAACAACCATCTTCCATCAAGTCCACCAACAACTTCATATAATTTCGTAGCCATCTCTTTCCATCTCTTTCATTCCATTACTTATATTATTTATCCATTTCGTATTCCATTACTAATACCAATTCTTATAATCTTTGTTGTAGCCATACTAATAAATCAAGGACATCAGTACTTGTAATTCCTAGATCGGGACAACAATAAGGCTATTTATTCACTTCCATTGAAGAGTGTAGATTCAGCCTACATCAGAATAATAATTATCAGAGATTAGTGTGAAGACTTTGGTTAAGATGATGCTTTCTTTAGAATCTCAATCTTGTTTTTCGGGTAATGTGAAAACCTTCTTCTAGTCTGGAATAATCAACGGATCAGAAAATCATCTAAACCTAATTGGAGCATGATCATCTCTTGTATAATTTGATCCATTTGAGTATATTGAAACAATATTTTTTAGTAAAAAAAACTATTACGAAAACCTATTATTTGAACTGGCCATTCTTAGCATAAGACTTTGGGGAAAAAGTAACTGGCCTTCTTCTTTTTCATTTACTATTGATTTTGTTCCATGCCCTAGGTTATTGCATAGTCACTTGTAGTTATGCTAATTGCAAATGTGTATATTATTCGGCTCTAGATTGTGTTAGTGTTGTTTGGTTGGTTGCTTGTAGTGGGTGCTTAGAATGTTTGATTAATTGCAATGTTTTTGTCACTTGATCGATTGTGGGTAAGGATGTTTGTCTAGTGGAAGTTTATGGTTCTGTTTTGGATAATGTAAAGGCCTGAATTATAGTGATATTCGCATGAAGGTTACAATGTTGTCTATTATGGTTTTGGATAAATTTTTTACTTTTGCAGGTGAATTTTTTCTAGTTTTCAATTGTTCCTTCAGGGGTGAGTGGATGTTGTTGTGCTCGCAATTGCTTTGTCGTGATGGTAGTGGTTGGGCATTTTATTTGGTTCGTTGTTTGATTGGATTTAATTTTTTGTTTCATATGTTATAGCGACATTGGTAGTGTGCACAACTTTTTCTCCATTTAGATTTAAGGAGATTTTTTAATGAGATCTCTACTTTTGTTTACTTTTGTATGTGTTTAAGCATCAATACCATACACAATTTCTTATTTAAAAAAAAGAAACTATCAATATAAATTAGTCTATGATAAAATTCGAATTAGTTTTTTGCTTAGTTTATTCAAGTCTCAACCAAACAAAACGGTTTCGGACCTTGCAAATTTAAAGCAAAAGTGAATTCTAATAAATGAAAGGAAATTTAAGGGATGCATATTGATTAATTCCACATATTTGGCTTTAAAAACTAACAAAATTAATTACAGTTAGACGTTCAATTTAAACTTTGATTTCTCTTAATTTGTTCGTCAAGTGACATTTTTAATTCCTCAAATTTAAATTTTAATCAAATGAAACTTTGATCCCTTAAAATTTAAGATTGAATAGTTAATGGACTCTATTTTCTAAAGTTTAACAATTTGGTCCTATTTCTAATTCTTAAGCAAGACATCAATAACACATAAACAGACCAACTCAAGTCCCATCACGTTGAATGTCTCCAGACACTCGTTAGGCCTGCCAACTCATCTTCATTTAATTTTTTTTAGGTCTGAAAACGACAGCTAATATTATTTTGATAAATATATGAATTTGACCATATTTAAAATATAATTAAATAATTTAAAATTTAAATTAAGAAATATATTTTTGACATTAACATTTTATTTATAAAATAATATTTTTATTCAGAAACATTAAATTTTTTATCACTCAATTAAAGACTAATCCGATTATTAATAGTGATTTATTCATACATAATTGCTACCCAACTACCTAAGCTGTCCACATTTATATATCTTCCCTCTACTTTTTTCCCTAAGCATTGTAGCCGTTTATTCTCACAATGGGGACCACAAAAATTCACATCAAACGGCTCAAAACTAATCTCTTGAGTTATCACTCTCCTTATTCACAACTGCAATCTGAACATCATTAAATATTTGCCAGTTTCACATACGTGTTATTATATAAAATATAACGCCCATGCATTCCGAGTTTCAATCCAAAAATCTCAACTCCAAGAAGAAGAAGAAGAAAAAGATTATGGCATTGTCAGTGATCGGAGTTTTGTTTCTTTGTGTGGCGGTGATGGCGGCGGACGAGAGTGAGTTGACGACGGAGTGCAGCAAGGATTTCCAGAGCGTGATGACTTGTCTGGGCTTTGCTCAGGGGAAGGTGGCGACGCCGACGAAGGAATGTTGCAGCTCGGTTTCGGGTATCAAAGAGAATAAGCCGAAGTGTTTGTGTTATATTCTGCAGCAAACTCAGAGTGGTGCTCAGAGTCTCAAGAGCTTAGGGGTGCAAGAAGCTAAGCTTTTTGAGCTTCCTTCTGCTTGCCAGTTGAAGAATGCTAGCGTCACCTACTGCCCAAGTAAAACTTTCTCTCTTTAAGTTATTTTTGATTCATATTCGAAACTTGCATACATATGTCTCATACTTGAGCAGTGGTGGATCTAAAATTACTTTTTAGAGTGAAAACAAATATATATTTACAATATAATATTTTTTGTATAAATGGGTATAAATAAAATTTCAACCATACATAATCAACAAAATAGATATTTATATGAAAAAATTTGAAATTCAGAGTAGACACTTATCCATTCTCATTCCTTAATAGATTATCACTGTACTCAAGTTAGAATAACATATAGAAATCGATTTTTAGTGATAGATTGGGACATAATTATGCATATATAAGTCAAGTCAGTTTTGAGTTTTGGGTTACAAATTTGATCTAACCAGACGTAATATTATAATTATATATTATGTATTTAGAGATAATTGTAATAATAATTTTCATTATATTAGTTATTTCAAACAGGTCCTTATTTTACCTAATGAACATAATTCTTTTCATATATATTTATGTCGAGTCAAATAAGATTGAATCACATTGTGAATAATTTTTTGCTTTAAAAATCAGATCAAATTTTAGATAAATTTAAGCCCTTCTAAACTCGAATTAGATCAAATATAGATAAAAATATTTAATTTTAAAACTAGATTTGAGTGGACCAAAACTATGACCCATAAGTTATGGGCCATAACTATCTATCTATATAACAAAGTAGCTTCTGTTAAATTAGAGAATAATTATATTCTCAAGTGAAATGTTGTCGTAACCTAATCTTTATGTGAAAATTCTATCAATCAAGTAACTAAAATTGAAAAAGATTCCAAATGAGTCATTATTTAAATATTTTACAATAAAATTTTAGAAATATATTTATCATAATTTTTTAATAAAAATTACGCTAATAAAATATTTCATTTAAGAATTTATTTGATTGTTTATACTTTAATAATAATGTTTTTAAATATATATAATTATAAAGGATTATACTAATCATATGTTTTCCATTTGAATGGTAAAAAACAGAGCTTCTTGGTTTATCTCCAAACTCACCAGAAGCCGCCATATTCACCGATTCCTCCTCGAAAGCGACGACGAAACCTAGTACTCCAGCCACATCAACCGGAAATCCTTCATCTGCGGTTGCGAAAAGCGATAGTAAATCCAGCGGAACCAAGATCGGAAGCCACTTCGTCAGTTCGACAGCGGCGCTGCTGGTCGCTACGGCGGCCGTGTTTTTCTTTGCATCCCCGGCGTAATTTGCTTAAGCTTCTGCATGGGACTATGGGACTCGGAAGTTTGTTTATTTATTATTAAGAAGTCTTTAGTGTTCCGATCTTAGCAATGCCAGACCGAGTGACAATTGTGATCATTTTCTTTATGTTTATTGTTTCAATTTAGTAATTAAATTTGATTTTTAAAATATAAAAGGATTAAATACATAATATAAATAAATTTATAAGAAAAATATATTTTATATTATTAACTAACTAAATATTTTATTTTATTTCTTAATGAACTGTAAAACAATAAATATGTTGAGATAAAATAAATTTAGACAAAATTTAAAATATTGGAATCTTATATCAACTAATATGAATGTATGCATTGATATAGGCTGACATGGGATGAAATAGATGATAGTCTAGAACAAAGATTTAAATAGTGATCCGTCATTAGAATAATAGTTGTTATTAATATCGTAATCCAATTCTATTCGAAGATCGAAGGTTTAATGTGTCACACAAGACCACTGAAGTGGCTAGCCTAAAAGTATTTTCTAAAAACATTTGAAAATCATCATTTAAAACAATCCAATGATGTTAGAAAATAAAATCAAAATATCCGTGTTCACAAATATGGGAGGCTCCCAAAATACATCTCAATAATATCATAAGATCTAAAAAAAAATAGTTACTATTGAATAAAAATGGGTCTACAAATAATACATGCCCCCTAAGTATGACTCAATTCGTACTTTGAAGCCTAGTTGGTTTGGGATCAATTGGTGATGATAATTGATAAAAGGTACTTGTACCTTAATTGATTGTTAATCTAGGAAGAAAGCAAAACAACCTGCAATAAGTGAATGCCTCAAATAGAGGACTTCATAGTTGATGCAAAGGTTAAATGGAGGGCTATTTATAGTGAATCAGAGTTGTGGAAGATGTTTAAAGTGTTTGGCTATGGTTAGGCTTATGAAGCAAAAAGGATAGTGAATATAGTATCTTGGAAAGACAAATGAAGAACCAATGCTATATGGAGAAAAGACCCAACCTTATAAATCTCTCTAAGTGGTGGTATTAAAGGACTTGGATCCACTATCTATAAGGAGATAAGAACCACAAGTATCAAGGAAAAGGGGTTGATGCCACAAGTAAAGATATACTTGATAAGTCGATAAAAGTCACCAAGGATTTGCGAAAAGAGAATAATATCACTTTAATTAATATATGAAAGGTGTGTGTTACAATGGACATAGCCTAGCCTATTTACAGGAAATGAAAAGGAAATAGCCAAGAGATAGGTGCTATTCGGCTAGGTATATCCCTTTTAATTAAAAAAACATAATTTAATTAAACAAATATAGATGAATGAACTTAATTGTTCAGCCAAAATGAATGAATATGCCCCTTGGCCGAATGGTTTTCTTGATGGTTCATATTGGCGCCATTTTGAAGAGTTAAGGTGCTTTGGCCGATGGTTATGCAACCATTCACATTGGCTCCTAATTGATCCACATGCATGGAACATGGGTGGGCTGGTCATGAGGCGCTCACATGAGGTCATAGAAGGCTTGTGGCGTGGTCTTGTCCATGGAATGAAGATAGGCAACAACTAGGCAAGCTTACAATGAGTTAGCTAGATAAGTAAGGGATGACGTGTTACAAGCTTGTTAGCCGTGACTTCATAAGCTTCCTAGCATATCCTTTAGCTATGTCCAGCTGCACTTGGCATCACTTATAACAACTTGACTTCAAATGGTTCATCTAGCTAGGTTTAGCAACATGTTATCTCCTCCATCAGAATTGAGCTTTGCATAAGTATCCATGAGCTGACATAACCTTTATGAGTTATTTATGAGCTGTATATGAATTCCAAATACTCCCTCAAGCTGCCCCAATGTGTGCCTTGCTTCCATGTACATATATGTGCAAAGAAAACAAGGTAAATTCAAGGAAATGAGCTGGAATGAATCAAATGTATTGTTGTTGTGCATGTTTATGGCCTTATGAGCTATGAATGCATGTCATGAGCTAAGAACAATATGATATAACATATGTGAGCTAACGTATATAACTAAGGAGCTTATTTGAATGCAAATGTTCTAAGAAATGAATTATTAAACATGTTGCCATTTCATGAATGAATTGAAACATAATTAAATGAATGCAAAACTAATATGAAATAAGAACATGCTTGAAATAACATTATGGAACAACTAATATAAAGATGTGGATATGTTAAGTTACTTTTAGCTATTAAAACATTATACAACTTAACAGTGGATGTTGTTAATTTGTCAAATGAATTGAAAGCTTCAAGACATCTAGTTAAGAGTATTACCTTGAATTGTTTGGCTCTTGATCGAGTAATGGGACCTCGAGGCATCACTTCTGGATATAATGTAGCCATGACCACATCACCCCCTTCTTTTAGATGATTTATCCCCAAATTGTTTCCTTCTTCAAATGGTGACAAATCAGATATATTGAATGAAGCAATTACACCACCAAACTCACCAGGTAACTCTAGTTTGTATGCATTGTCATTTATCTTTTCCGTAACTTGAAACGGTCCGTCTCCTCGAGGTAGGGGTTTGGACTTCCTTTGATTTGGGAACCTTTCTTTTCTAAAGTGGATCCAAACCCAATCACCCACTTCAGAGGTTACATTCTTCTTTCCTTTGTTTGCTTGCTGCTCATATTGTCGAGTCATTCTTTCAATATTGTCCTTGACTTGTTGATGGAGCCTTTTCACGAATTTTGTATTTTCCTTTCCATCTTTGTTTATATTTGACCACAAGGCAAAGGAAGTAAGTCTAAAGGAATTAAAGTGTTAAAATGTACACTTGCTTAAATGGGGAATACTTGGTTGTTGAATGAATGGTTCAGTTGTAGGCAAATTCTACATGTGGTAGACATTCTTCCCAAGTTTTGATGTTCTTCTTGATGATGGATCTGAGTAATATTGACAAAACTCTATTAACCACTTCAGTTTGTCCGTCTGTTTGTGGATGGCATGTAGTAGAAAAGAGTAGTTTTGTGCCAACTTTACTCCATAAATTCCTCCAGAAGTGGCTTAAGAATTTGACATCTCTGTATAACACAAGGGTTCGAGGAAGTCCATGTAACCTTACCACTTATATGATGAACAAATTTGCAACATGGATGAAATCATCGGTCTTGTGACAGGGTATAAAGTAAGCCATTTAGAGAACCTATCTACCACCACGTATATTGAATCTTTTCCACTCTTGGTATTTGAAGGTCCCAAAACAAAATCCATAGAGATATCTACCCATGACATAGTTGGAATTGGAAGAGGCATGTATAATCCATGGGGCATAACTCTTGATTTTGCCCTTTTACATACTAAACACATTTCACATACCCTTTCAATATATTTTTTCATCTTTAGCCAAATGATATGTTTCTTTAAAAATGCTAAGTGTCTTTTCAATGCCAAAGTGTCCCATGAGTCTTTCTTCGTGTGCTTTTTTGATAAGTACTTCTCGTATAGAGCCTTATGGAATGCAAAGTCTCCCTTCTTTGAAAAGATAACCCTCACGCTGGTAGTATTTGTCATGAGCACTGGTTTAACATAATTGATATTTTTCTCCAAATCCCAGGTCAGTAGCATATTGCTCTTTCATGAATGAAAAACCAAGGAGTTTAGAATCCAAAGTACAAAGTAAGACATGCCTGTGTGAAAGAGCATCAATCACGATGTTATATTTTCCTTTCTTATAGTGTATAACATAGGGAAAGACTCAAGGAATTCAACCCATTTGGCGTGCCTCTTGTTAAGTTTGGGTTATCCCTTGATGTCATTTAATGCCTTATGATCAGTATGGATGGCAAATTCCCTTGGTAACAGATAATGTTGCCAAGTCTCCAACGCTTGAATGAGTGCATTCATATCTTTGTCATAAGTTGGATAATTTAGAGTTTCACCATTCAGTTTCTCACTAAAATAAGCAATTGACTTTCATTCTTGACTCAACACAACATCGATTCCAATTCCGGAGGCTTCATATTCAAATTCAAAGGTTTTATTAAAATTTGACAAGGCTAGTAACGGGGCTTTTATCAAACAGTCCTTGAATTCATTGAATTCTATTTTTCGTTATTTTCCCCATGAGATGTTTGAATTCTTCTTAATAATTCCTCTTAAGGGGCGACAATAAAACTAAAGTTTGGTACAAACCTTCGGTATAAACTAGCCGAACCATGGAAACTCCAGACTTGACTGATGTTAGAAGTTTTGGCGACTCTTGAATTGTTTTGATCTTCTCTGGATCAACCACCAAACCTTGTGAACTTACAATGAAGCCTAAGAAAGTAACTTTGTCCTTACAAAAAACACACTTCTTGAGATTAGCATATAAGTTCTCTTCTCTCAAAGTGCCAAGAATAGATCTTAAATGACCAAAATGCTCATTTAGGAAATTATTGTATATCAGAATGTCATCAAAGTAAACAACACAAAACTTGCCAATATAAGGCCTAAAGACATGATTCATCAAACGCATAAAAGTGTTGGGTGCCTTAGTTAGGCCAAAAGGCATGACTAACCATTCATATAAACCTTATTTGCTCTTGAGAACGATTTTCCACTCGTCGCCTTCCTTCATTCTAATATGATGATAGCAACTTTTCAAATCAATTTTGGGGAAGATGCTGGCACCACTGAGTTCATCAAGCATATCATCCAATAGAGGTCTAGGGTGTCTATACTTGATGGTGATTTGATTCAGGGCCCTACAATCCACACATTCTCCATGTCCTATCTTTCTTTGGCACCAAAAAAACTGGTACAGCGCAATAACTTAAACTCTCCCGAATGTATCCTTTATCTAGTAGTTCTTTGACTTGCTTTTGTAATTCCTTAGTTTTTTTTCAGGATTGCTTCTGTACGCTGGTCTATTAGGAATGATGGCTTCGGGAATGAAATCAATTTGATATTCAATTTGCCTAATTGGTGGTAAACCTTCTGGGATTTCTTAAGGGAAAATGTCTTCAAAATCCTGCAAAATAGTGGATATGGAAGAAGGCAAGCCTTTAGAAGGGTTAGTAAGTAGACAATTTTCCTTATACATTAGTATAAGTATAGCTTTCTTTGTGGATAAATGCTTTTGAACATCTCCTATGTTGGCATGTATGTTCATCTTTAGAGTATTGCTTTACTTGGCCTTCTTTGCTTTCTCTCATTCTTCTATACGTGCCTTAATGGTCACTTGGCATTCGTGGCCTTGACTTGGAAGCATAGGTGCCAACATGATTTTCCTTCCTTGATGTTGTAAAGAATACTCATTGGAAAATTCATCTTGAGTAGCCTTCTTGTCAAATTGCCAAGGTCCTTCTAAGATAATGTGGCTTGCACTCATTGGCACCACATTACAAAGAACTTCATCCTTGTATCTTCCAAGTGAGAAAGGAACAACTACTTGCCTAGTAACCTTGGCTTCTCCCACATCATTGAGCCACTGCAGTTTGTAATGGTGAGGATGCTTGGAAGTCTTTAAGCCCAACTTCTCCACCATGTGAGTGCTTGCTACATTTGTACAACTTCCTCCGTATATGATCATTATGCAAAAATTTTCTCCCACATGACATTTAATATGGAAGATGTTCTCTCATTGTTCATCTTCTTAACTTTTAATGTTCAAAGTCTTTTTAACTAAAAAAATGCTGGATAAAAGAGACTTGTTAGCAATTTAAGAAAAAGAAGTGTGTAAGAGACCTTACTGAATATTGCTCTCATAAAGCCTCACGAGTTCACTCCAAGGATAACTTGAATGACACTTAATCCACTCGTCTTTGCACTCTATGACTTCAAGACTTTTACTAGTCATCTTCTAGTCTCCCACACTCAAGCATTTTTCCTCTTAGTCTTTTTATCTCGAGTTGTAAGTAAACTTTACTTAAAACTATACCAAGTAATGCGTACTTGTTGTGTGTCGGCTATAAATGGTTAATAGGCATGGAAAAGCACATATAACGTAATAGGGTGGCTTAGAAATATGAAATAAAAGAAGTTGTGTGGTGATAAGATTTGTTGTTTGTGCTTTCAACTTTCTTTGCGATTTTCTTTTCTTTTCCTTTTGTTTTCTTCTTGAGTGCTTGCAATTTTCTTTGCTGATTTTTTAAACATTCTTTACTTGCACTTCTTTTTTTATTTTGATTTGTTGTAGTTGTTACATGTTGTTTCCTCCACCAAAGGTCTGAATACCACTTGATGTAAGCTACTTGTACCTTAATTGATTGTGGATCTAGGAAGGAAGCAAAACAACCTGTGTGAATTGCTCAAATAGAGGGCTTGGTAGTTTATGCAAAGGTGAAATGGAGGGCTATTTAAAGTGAATAAGAGTTATCGAAGATGTTTAAAGTGCTTGGCTATGGTTAGGCTTATGAAACAAAAAGGATAGTAAAGATAATATCTTAGAAAGACCAATGAAGAACCAGTGCTATATGGATGAAAGACCCAACCTTATAAATCTCTCTAAGGGGTGGTATTAAAGAACTTGGACCCATTATCTATAATGAGATAGAAACCACAAGTATAAAGGAAAAAAGGGGTTGACGCCACAAGTAAAGATATACTTGATAAGTCGATAAAAGTCACCAAGGACTTGAGAAAAGAGAATATTCTCACTTTAATTAATATCTTAAAGGTGTGTTACAATGGACATAGCCTAGCCTATTTATAGGAAATGAAAAGGAAATAGCCAAGATATTTATAGATATTCGACTAGGTACATCCCTTTTAATTAAAAGACATAATTTAATTAAACAAATGTAGATGAATGGACTTAATTATTTGGACAAAATGAATGAATATACCCCTTGGCCGAATGGACTTCTTGATTGTTCAACTTGGCGCCATTTTGAAGAGTTAAGGTGCTTTGGCCGAATGGTTATACAACCATTCACATTGGCGCCTAATTGATCCACACGCATGGAACATGGGTGGGATGGTCATGAGGTGCTCACATGGGGGAGGCTTGTGGTGTGGTATCGTTCATTTAATGAAGATAGACAACAACTAGGCAAGCTTACAATGAGTTAGCTAGGCAAGTAAGGGATGACGTGTTACAAGCTTGTTAGCCGTGACTTCATAAGCTTCCTAGCATATCCTTTAGCTATGTCCAGCTGCACTTGGCATCACTTATAACAACTTGACTTCAAATGGTTCATCTAGCTAGGTTTAGCAATATGTTAGCTCCTCTATCAGAATTGAGCTTTGCATAAGTATCCATGAGCTGACATAACCTTTATGAGTTATTTGTGAGCTGTATATGAATTCCAAATACTCCCTCAAGATGCCCCAATGTGTGCCTTGCATCCATGTACCTATATGTGCAAAGAAAACAAGGTAAATTAAAGGAAATGAGTTGGAATGAATTAAATATCTTGTTGACATGCTGTTTATGGTATTATGAGCTATGAATGCATATCATAAGCTAAGAACAATATGATATAACATATGTGAGCTAATGTATATGACTAAGGATCTTATTTGAATGAAAATATGCTACGAAATGAATGATTAAGCATGCTGCTATTTCATGAATGAATTGAAACATAATTAAATTAATGTAAAACTAATATGAAATAAGAACATGCTTGAAATAACATTATACAACAACTAATATAAAGATGTGGGTATGTTAAGTTACTTTTTAGGTATGAAAACATTTTACAACTTAACATTGGATGTTATTAACTTGTCAAATAAATTGAAAGCTTCAACACACTTAGTAAAATGTACTTCCCTGAATTATTTGGCTCTTGATCAAGTAATGGGACCTTGAGGCATCACTTTTGGATCCAATGTATGCGTGACCACATCAATAATGTTCCTCAATCTTCTCCTACGAACTTGCACATGGAAACACATTTTGAACATTGACATTACGAGCTCAGTGGCACACTAATAATTGTACTTATTACATGCATTTGTTACATGTGCATGATAGTGCATAGGTATGAATAATAAGGATTCTAACATACAAGTTAAGGTAGGCATCATGGTGTGAGTAATGGTTCTATATCTTTGAGTGCATACCCTTCTGCCTATACAAGATACTCTTGGGTATCTAAGGTGAGATCTAAAACTGCATCGAAAATGTACACCCAATTAACTTACTTCGTCGAGTCTTAGAGCATCTACACCTAGTTGGTGACTAAAATACCTCAGCACAAGCCGAGATAAATCCAAATATTCTAATATGTAAGACGATCATCAACTACCAAAGTAACTTAGGTGTCTTGGCTATTTCCCAGCATCATACAAAGGCTAGTTTTATGTTATCCAAGATGATATTATTTCCAGTTGGGACTATCGATACGCCCCATGGCATAGAAAAAAATAATTCTGATAGTCTCACCAATGATCCAAGTACGAAAATCAGAATCGGGAGGAAGAGATACAAATATTTCATCTTGGGTTCCTCGAATAAACAACAAATTGAAAAAAGTCACGAACGATTAGAATCTTAACCTCTACAAATCATCTCGGCCTCTACTCAGTTAACCAGGTTGAGAGCAATTATCTTTTCTAAAAAAATGTTTTGAGGAAATTGTCACAAGACTAGAAAGACTATTAGACCAATATAATCCTTAGGGTTTATTCCATATTAAATGATTATTCTAAATTTTATATTTATTAAAAGAAATATAATCATAATTATATTTTGTTTAACATTCATATTTATATTTGGTATTATTTAATTTACATATATATAAAATATATATTAACTTTAATTATAGACATTTACATTCATGTATAATTAAATTGTACAATTACAATTCGTTTAACATTTTCTCATTTCAACACTGGGGCGTGACCCTGTAGGTTCCTATAACATTAGTATTAATTATTAGAAGCATTCTAATATTACAAACAATGAGTGGCAACTAGCAATATTTTCATTGTCACCTAAGTTACAAGGAGTCATAATTCAACATAACATATTTGTGACTAACTCTTTTATGTATTATATCCTTTTTCCTTTATATATAGAATAGGCTGAAGTATTGGATTAGTCACACCTGCATAGCCCATCTAATGTTTCTTGATATCTAGAGTAAACTAAAATTAAACCAACAACCTGTGATATCTTATATCAACTTGTTCCAACATGGCAATGCATTTCTAGTCTCACTCAATCAAGTGGCTTGTGATATATTTCTTATTATGTAGGAAGGACTAATCCTATCTTGATCATTCATATTTCACTACATATATCGTGATAAGTTTAATATCAATCTTTATAATTAGAGGTGGCAAACGGGTCATTATGATCGAGTTTGGGTCGGGTCATTTTGGATCTAAATTATATTCAAGTAAGATTAGATTTGGTTCAGATTTAGTTCAGGTGTATGATAAATTAGGTCCGGTCAATTTTAGGGTGGATCAATTTTCGGGTCGGGTGATTATCAGATCGGTTATTTTTCCGGTTCGGATCAATATCAGATTGGTTAACTTTTAGGTCTTAATATCAAATCGGATAGATTTCGGGTTGGGTTAATATCGGATCAATTAATTTTTGAATCGAGTAAATATTAGATCAATTAATTCTCAGTTTCGGTCAACCTCTGGATCAAGTCAAGTTAGGTTGAATTAATTATTAGTCTAATAAATATATATATAAAATTATTTATATATTATTGTAAAAAATATCTTATTGTATGTTGATCTTATAATTTAGGATTAACTTGGTTATAAGTTTAATCAAGTATATTTAGATTTTCGCTTCATATTGCTTTTGGTTAGGATTAATTTCAATTTGGCTTACTTACAGAGTGTTAAATTCGGTTCGAGTTATTTTTATATACGAATTGCTTTTGGTTTGAGATATGTTTTGGTTCAAATTGCTTTTGGTTTGGGTTAATTTCGATTCAGATTACTTTTATTTGGATTAATTTTGGTTCAGGTTGTTTTAGGTTCAAGTCAAACTGGATATGGGTCCATATTTAGTCAGTTAAATTTTGGATTGGGTATGGTTCAGGTTTCAGATCAAATTTGATAATCATGTTCGGTAAATCGGTTCGAGTAGTCGGGTTTGGGTCAAATTTTCTAGGTCTAATTATAATGCAACCAGTTACAAAGCACTTTTAACTGTATCAAAACATACAATAATATATGTTGTATGTTTGGATGATCTCAAGTCTCAGGATTATACATATAGTAATCACCATAAGTAATGTTGTGACTGTCACATAACAATTCAAGAAACATGCTCATAGCGGATCAATCCAATATATTATTCTCTAACGACATACTTATGTATCAATTTTGACATCTCTATGTCAATGACAACTCATTGTCATTAGTCAATGACAATTCATTATCATCAATCAATTCCATGTTAGTCTTGAATGTTTAAGTATTGTCCATACGCATAATGATATTTGACTAAGGATCTCTAGTAGTAATCATATTATTATATGGACTTTATTATCTTTCAGTTTCAGTTAGACACAAAAATAGAACAGAAAATAATAGTGACAATGCCTTTATTCAATAAAACTGGAAAAGAAAATTATCATTGCAATCATCTCATGGTTGGTCTGTTAAAGTATTCCCAAAGACCAATCATATGATGATTGTAATGATTCAATTTATTTACCGATTTTATTGAATAAAAGCAGTACTGCTATTATTTTCAGTTATATATGAGTTTAACATAAACTAGAAGATAATAAAGTCCATATAATAACATAATTGTTATTATTAAAAGATCCTTAGTCAAGTATTATTATGGGCATGGACAATAATAATAAGCTTAAGACTAACATGTTATAGATTGATGAAAACGAGTTGTCATTGACATAGAGATGTCAAAATTGATACATTATTATATTGTTAGAGAACAATGTATTGGATTGACACCATGAGCATATGTCTTGGATTATTATGTGACAATCATTACATTGTTCATGGTGATGACTATATGTATGATCCTTAGACTTGAGGTCAATGTTATCCCAACATATATTGTTCTATATTTTGATACAGTTAAACATGTTGCGTAACTGGTTGCTCTATAAAGACTGTTATTGAATATATCTTGATATATGTAGTGGGTATGTATGATAAAGATAAGATTTGTCCTTCATACATAATAGGAATTATATCACATGACACTTGATTGAGTGAGACTAGAAATGCATGGCCATGCTCGAATAAGTTGATATAAGATATCACAAATTTTTCGTTAGTTAAAGTCTACTCTAGATATCAAGAAATAATATATGGGCTATACAAGTGTGACTATTCCAAGACTTGTGCCTATTTTGGATATAAAGGACAAAAAGATGTAATGCATAAAAAAGTTAATCATGAAGATGATATATCGAATCATATTTTCTTGTAACTTAGGTGACAATGATATATTGATAGATGCCACTCATTGTATGTAATATTAGAATTGTTATGATAATTACTGCTAACGTTACAAGAACCTACAGTTTGTACAATTTGTTGTACGTTACTACAAAAATATTGATCTAATATTTTTATATTTGATATACATATGTTTTAATTATCCTGAATATTTAATTTGAATTAATTAAATAAATATTTAATTAATTTTAAATAATAAAATCCCTAACATGTTAGGGTAACTTGGATATAAAAAGAGGTGTAAGGTCTAGCAACCATTTTTACATCATCTTCAACCGCTTTTCTTAAAACAGTCTTGGGAAAAGCAAATATTGCTATCAATAGGTGAACTAAGTAGAGGATGAGACATGGTTTCATGGAGGCTTACGATTCGAACTGATCATCACCACCATTAGTCGTTGCTATCCTTGTTATTTTTTCAAGGAACCCGTTGTAAGTATTCGCATCATTTCCTCCTGATTTTAGTTTATTGTACTTGGATTGCTAATGAGACCGTCAAATTTTTGTTTTCGCAATGCCATGGCGTGAGCAGATGGTCCCAATAGTTGCATCAGAGCCACTTGTACGATTCGAATTCATGTTAAATTCATTATTAATATGATATGTATGAGACGCATGCTCTAGTTTTATCATTTTCGACAAATATGTATGATATTATTATTTGATTCGATAACCACAACGAATAATATGTTAATATTTTTTTACAATATGTGTGTTACTGCAAGGATTTTACGAAATTCATATGTCAATTGTTGACATGATGATCGGTGGGTGTACGATAGCAAATCACGTTTGGCAGTGGAAGAATGGTTGTTCCGACGTAGAAAAACCTTTGAGATTGAAAATCCTAAAAACACGATTTTGTTGATAAGTGTTATCAAATCGTGAGGTTTTTCTATAGAAACGGAATTGTTGTTTTTCAAAAAATCCCACCGCAAGGGGCTTCGCCCCTTGACCCTTTATAAGAAGTATAGATTATAGGCCCATATTAATATTTTTAACAAAGGAGTAACAACGTGTATATATATGATATGTTTGTTTTTAATGGCATTTGACATGCATGTTTACAGCCCTTATTCAATTTACAATGGTTGAATTTGAAATACAGCATGTGAGCCATGCATTTCTATATCTCAGTTGTATTTCTCTTCTCATCTTACTCCCTCGTATGTAAAACGAGTTTCTTTTTAAATTGTAATCCTATGAAGATTCATAAGGAGCAGAAGAATGGATTGAACAAAAGGTGAGAAGATACCTATAGAGCAGTATTAGGTTTTAAGATTTTTGGTTCTCCCATCGGCTTGGGATGGGTTCCATTAGTTATTGTTTTTAGGATATAACCATTGCATCTTATTTATTGTTATATCTGTTATGTATGCAATTCATCAAATGATAAAATAAGAATGAATATTGATGAGATCAGTTAGGGCCTAATATTAAAACGAACAATGATGAGATAATTACACAAATCCTTCTTTATAATCTAAGTTAACTTAACAATCCAATATTTACCCTCGTTAAGACTTCCATCGATATTGTGTGGGCTTTGCCAAAACATTGACACATAAATCTATTTTGGTTAAACGCAAAGAATAAGCAAGTGATATTCAATGGACATATTGGTAATAACTAAGCTAGGTTATTCTAATAGGATTAGAAACCAAGAGGTTAAATATTTGGATAAGTCATGAGGTGACTTGAACAGGAGTTATTCACCAAAAGGAAGAGTTACATGAGATGTAGCTAGTAAAGTGATACTTACTTAAATTATCACTATCCTAAAAGAAAAGCTAAAGTCGATTTATGAAATTGATGAATTATGGATCCTCACCCACTAGAAAATTTTCTTTCAATTTTTTCGAAATTAAAACGAGAGGTTTTTTTAATTTTGAATAAAATAGTGGGAGTAATTTGTAAATAAGGCATATTTATAAAATTTTCGGTAATTTTACTTACTTTAATATTTTCATTGTTGTAGATTTAATGACAAATAACACTTTATCACTGCGACCACTCCTTGAGAAAGAGAAGCTGAGTGATATAAACTTCCTTGATTGGTTTCATAATTTGAGAATTGTTCTCAAATAGGAAAGGAATATGTCATTGAAGAACTTATTCTCGATTAACCGGCAGCTAATGCTTCTAGAGCTGACAAAGACAAATATAAGAAATATGAATGATATGTTAGACATTGAATGTCTAATGCTTGCCACCATGGCTCCTAAGCTTTAGAAGCAATAAGAGGACATGGTTGCATATAAGATGTTTCAAAATCTCAAGGAAATATATGAAGGGAAAACACGTCAAGAGAGGTATAAGACCTCTAATGCTATATTTCAATGCAAAATGGCAGATGGATCTCAACTAGGAGCTCATGTCATCAAGATGATGGGCTACATCCACATGTTATAAAAGTAGGGATCTCCTCTCAAAGATGAATTGACTACCGATGGTATCCTGCAATCGTTGCCAAATAGATTTAGCCAATTCATTCTTAATTTCAACATGAATGAAAAAGTTGGACCTAAGCCTATTCTGATGGTCCACAAGGACAAAGAAAAGGAAAAACAAAATGTAGCGACAAAGTCTAAGGGAAATGGTAAGGCCAAGATGAAAGAAAAAGAATCATTGAAACCCAAAAGAGGAGTTAACAAGGAAGGAAAATGTTTCCATTGCAATGAGACTGGACACTGGAAAAGAAACTGCCTTTTTTACCATGAAGAGGTCAAGAAGGCAAAAACAAACAGAACGTTGTTTTACATATCTATGTTATTAATGTTAATTTGTCAACATCTACTTCTTATGTATTAGATATCGGTTGTGGTCCTTATATTTGTACTTCTGTATAGGGACTTCAAAAGAGAAGGAATCTGGCTAAAAGAGACGTAAACCTACAAGTGGGAAATATAGCAAGAGTTGCTACATTAGCTATAGGGAAATATGTTTTATCTTTGCCTAAACTTGATTTAAATTTAGAGGATTGTTATTTTATGACTAGTTTGACTAAGACCATTATTTCTATCTCTTGTTTGGACAAGACTGATTTTGAGATTATTATTAAGAATAATTATTGTTCTTTTTATCTTGGTAATGTTTTTTACGGTTCGGTATAATTGGTTAATGGTCTCCATATTTTGGATCAAGAAAACACCATTTATAACATAAATATTAAAAGATAAAAAAGAAATGAATCGAATCAATCTTATCTTTGGCATTGTCATTTAGGCCATATAAGTCAGAAACACATATCAAAACTCCATATTGATGGATTCTTAGATTTATTTGATTTTGAACAATATGATGCATGCAAATCTTGCTTGTTGGGAAAAATGACTAAAGCTCATTTTAATAGTAAAGGTGAGGGAGCAAGTGATTTATTGGGGTTAATACATAGTGATGTATGTGGATCGATGAATACACAAGCCAGAGGTGGATTCCATTACTTCATTACTTTCACCGATGACTTTAGTCCGTATGTGTATATTTATCTTATGTACCGTAAATTTGAAGCCATTGAAAAGTTTAAGGAATTTAAAAATAAAGTATAGAATCAACTAGGAAAGAGTATTAAGGCACTTCGATCACATCGAGGTGGAGCATACTTAGTATATAGTTTGATGAACTCCTGAAAGAACGTGGGCATATCTCACAACTGACACCACCTGGTACACCACAGTGCAATGAATTTCTAAAAGAAGGAATCAAGGACTGTTAAACATTGTTTGATCGATGATAAGTCATAGTGATCTTTTAACTTCTTTTTGGGGACATACTATAATACCCCAAATATCGGGTCGGTGACCATAGTGAAAGCATTTAAAATTTTGGTGGGTTAAAGTGAGTAGATTGAAAAATATATGGAATGATTTAGGAAATTGTGTTTAAGACTAATTAGTAAGAATGGAAGAATAGAAGGACAATATGGTCATTTGGAGGGACATGAATTTAGTATTTATTATTATTAAGATTACTTAATAAGGGAGATAAGGGGGAAAAGTCAAAGTGGTTCTCTTCTTATTCCCGAAGTCCTGTGCCCTCCATAGCCAAGGTAATGATTCTTCAAAGTTGGCCTTTCTTTCATTTTTGGGTTGGTTTTGAAACCTTGAGTGTTATAGAGGCTTAAGGAAAGTTCAAGGAGGATTAAAACTAAAAGATGAAAAAATTTATTTGAGATTTAAGAAAATGGGTTTTTGAGTGATATGTTGATATATGAGTTTTTATTGAGGTTTACAAGTAAATTTGACTTGTCAAAGAAGCAAATGAGAGATTAGAAGCCTTGGATGTGATTAAAAACATCTATGAAAAAGAAGCGTGATTCTTGGTTGGGAGTGTTCTTTTGAGATTTTAGATGTTATATGGAGATTAATGGAGGAAAGTTAGTTGGGTTAAGTGATGATGTGTTTAATGGTATGGTTGGTGATAAAAGTAAGAGATTTAAATGAAATTTGGGTAAAACTTGAAATGAAAAATGAAAACTCTGGTAAGGGTATCGGTACTGGAAGAACAGTACCGATACTATAGGTTTAAATTTGAGGAAATATTATGAACAATATCGATACTGATGCAATTATTATCGATATTATGTGGGTATCGATACTAAGAGGAAGGTATCAATACTATGGATTCCAAAATACAAAAATGGTATTGATACAGAAGGGAGTATCGATAGCATAGTAGTGGTACTGATACTATTAAACCTGAAATTTTTAGATAGAATGAATTTTAATAGAAATTGAAAATAATAGTACTATTGGGTATTATTAAAAGTATAAAGGTTAGTGAGTATACTAACATCATATTTGTATGTGTGACTATGGATGCTTGTTTAGATTGAACTCAAGCTCCCGAGTTAAGCAAACTGAAAGACAAGGATAAAGTCGTATAGTAGTCGTACTAGATCAGTGCGTAATAGTGAGGCAAATCAGGTGAGTGCAATTATTATGTACATTGATAGTTAAAATTTCATGTTGGTTAATGTATATGTTGTATTTTACGTATCTACACCAGGTGTGCAACCTACAAAATTCATAATAAGTTTATGAATGACCGTATCGACACTAACTGTGCAACCCACGAAATTCATAATAAGTTTATGAATGACCTTATCATCACTAAGTGTGAAACCCACGAAATTCATAATAAGTTTATGAACGACCATATCGACACTAAGTCTGCAACCCACATAATTCATAATAAGTTTATGAATGACCGTATCGATACTAAGTGTGCAACCCATAGAATTCATAATAAGTTTATGAATGACCGTATCGACACTAAGTGTGCAAACCACATAATTCATAATAATTTTACGAATGATCATATCGGCACTACGTGTGCACTCCATGAAACTTATAATGAGTTGAAATAATTAAGTTGTATTTCGATAACTATGACATACTTATGTATTGATTTCACCTCATTATTAGTTTTGTCTCACTAAGTAAATACTTAGTGTGTGTTGATTTCACGCGTATTAGCGAGTGGAGTAAGGAGTGCAACTGACATCACAAATCAAGGGTCGCCTCATCAATAAATATACGACAACTATGTCTACTTTTGATATTATTAGCTGGTATGTAATAGGATTATAATAATGCTCTGAAAAGTATTTGACTTATGAAGATTTAAAAATATAAAATGTTTAAATTTTAAGATTTGTTTACATACTAAAGGTATATTATTAAATTAACATGTTTTATGATCAGAAACAAAAATTTACTGGTTTTCTTTTAAAAGCGAAAAGTTTTAAAAGTTATGTGGCATCCGTGACTCGTGTATAAAAAAGTATACGAGAAATGGGTGTTACATATACACTTGAAACAACCACTTTCACACTAAATCATGTTCCATCTAAATCGATTCAAAAGACAACATACGAGATATGGAATGAGAAGCGTCCTAGTATGTCTTTTATGAAGATTTGGGGTTATAAAGCTTATGTAAAACATCAGACGTCAACAAAGCTCGAACCTAAATTTGATAATTGTATATTTGTTGGATATCCTAAAGAAACTAAGGGATAATATTTCTTCAACCCTAATGAGAACAAAGTATTTAATGCTCAAACGAGAGTTTTTCTAGAAAGAGAATTTATCTCAAATAAAGGAAAGGGTAGAAATATTGAACTTGGAGAAGTTTAAGAACAACAGATAAATGAACCTAATGTTGAGCATGTTTCACAAGTTGTTGAGGAATAATCAACATATTTAGAAACATAACCACTGTGAATATCAACAAGAGAACGTCATGCACTTGAGAAATTTGGATTTCTCGTTACCACAGATGGAGATGTTCTTCTTATGGATCAAGATGAGCCTAGAACTTATCAAGAGGCAGTGTCTATCCCAGACTGAGAAATGGCTTGAAGCCATGATATCTGAGATGGATTCCATGTCACTAAACCAAGTGTGGACTTTGGTTGAACCATCTGAAAAATTCAAACCAATAGAGTGTAAGTAGGTTTTCAAGAAGAAACTCGACGTGGATGGTAATGTACAAACATACAAGGGGCAATTAGTCGCTAAAGGTTTTCAACGAGTTTATTGTGTAGACTATGATGAAACATTATCTATTGTAGCTATGATTAATTCCATCCGGATCTTGCTCGTAATAGCTGTATTCCATGATTATGAAATCTGGAAAATGGATGTCAAAACCAATTTCCTTAATAGAAAACTCGAAGAGGATGTGTATATGACACAAACAAAAGGTTTTGTCACTCCAAGAAATACTGGAAAGCTTTGTAAGCTACAAAGGTCTATTTATGGACTAAAGAAAGCTTCTCGAAGTTGGAATCTTCATTTCAATGTTAGAATCAAAGAATTTGATTTTATCAGAAATGAAGATGAGCCTTGTGTTTATAAGAAGACTAGTGGGACAATTGTTTTTTTCCTAATCTTGTATGTAGATGACATACTCTTCATAGGAAATGATATACCTACTTTACATTCTATTAAGACTTGGTTAGGTAGTTGTTTTTATATGAAAGATTTGGGTGAGGTAGCGTATATATTAGGAGTTAAGATCTATAGAGATAGATCAAGACGACTTCTAGGTCTAAGTCAAATCACATATATAGATAGAGTACTGAAAAGGTTCAGTATGGAAGAATCCAAGAAAGGATTTTTGTCTATGAGACATGACATTTCCCTTTCGAATGAAATGTGATTTTCAACTCCTCAAGAAAGAGAATAGATGAATAAGATTCCATATGCTTTGGCTAGTGGTTTTACCACGTATGCCATGATTTGTACTCGACTAGATGTATCGTATGCTTTAAGCATAGTGAGTCAGTATTAGGTAAACCCTGGTGAAAATCATTGGGTTGTGGTTAAAAATATCCTTAAGTACTTTAGCAGAACTAACGATACATTTCTTATCAATAGAGGTGAGGAAGAGCTTAGTGTAAAAGGTTATACTGATGTCAATTTCCAAACTGACAAGGACGACTCACAATCGCAATCGTATTTTGTGTTTTGTCTTAACGGATGTACTGTGAGTTGGAAAAGTTTGAAGCAAGACACATTAGTTGATTCTACAGCAGAGGCTGAATACATTACATCAGTGAAGCATCAAAAGAGGTTGTTTGGATCAAGAAGTTCATATCAAAACTAGGGGTTGTTTTTAGCATATCAGATGCTATAGAACTTTGTTGTGACAATAATGGAGCCATTGCACAAGCAAAGGAACATAGATTATTGTATGTGGCAGTCATAACATTGCATATGTAGCAACCATAACATTGCTCATGGTGATGACTATATGTATGATTCTCGTACTTGAGATCAATGTATCCCAACATATATTGTTGTATGTTTTGATGCAATTAAACATGCTCCGTAATTGGTTTCTCTATAAAGACTATTATTGAATATATCTCGATATATGTAGTGGGTTTGTTTGATTAAGATAGGTTTTTTCCTTCCTACATAATAGGAAATATATCATAGCCACTTGATTGAGTGAGACTAGAAATGCATGGCCATGCTCGAATAAGTTGATATGAGATATCACAAATTATTCCTTAATTAAAGTCTACTCTATATATCAAGAAACAATAGATGGGCTATACAAGTGTGACTATTCCAAGACTTGTGCCTATTATATATAAAGGACAAAAGGATGAAATACATAAAGGAGTTAATCACAAAGATGATATGACGAATCATATTTTCTTGTAACTTAGGTGAAAATGATATATTGCTAGATGTCACTCATTATATGTAATATTATAATTGTTCTAATTATTGCTAACGTTAAAATAACCTACAGGTCACACCCTAGGATTGAAATGAGCAAAGATGTAAAATTTGTTGTACATTACTAAAATATATCTAGAGTTAATATATGTATATTTGATATACATATGTTTCAATTATCTCGAATATTTAATTTGAATTAATTAAATAAATATTTAGTTATTTCGGAATAATAAAATCCCTAATATGTTAGGGTAACTTGGATATAAAAGGAGGTGTAAGGTCTAGTAACTGTTTTACATCATCTTCAATCCTTTTTCTCAAAACAGTTTTGGGAAAAGCAAATATTTCTCTCAATCGGGTGAACCGAGTAGAGGACGAGACATGGTTTCATTGAGGCTTACGATTCGAACCGATCGTCACCACCATTAGCCGCTACTATCCTTGTTGTTTTTTTAAGGAACCTGTTGTAAGTATTCACATCCTTTCCTCCTGATTTTAATTTATCATACTTGGATCATTGGTGAGACCCTCAAAATTTTGTTTCTGCTACGCCATGGAGTAAGTCGATGGTCCCAACATGGTCTTTAGGCAAACTCTAACAATCTCCCAATAGAACTAAGACCAATCACTCACATATCAAATGTCGAGTGACTTAGTGTGATGATCATGCTTCTATTATGCCATAGGCTTCATAAGAGAATCATCAATGTTATTATCCATGTGTACTCTGTATATTTAATATATCCTCGAATCAATAATATTTTGGATGAAAGCGCCTCAAAATATGTTTCGATCATTGATGAGATATGGGTTCATTTTCTTATGCAATGGCTCTATTATTGTCATAACAGAGTTATATAGCATCTGATATATGAGGAACAACCCCTACTTCGGTTATGAACTTCTTGATCCAAAAAACATCTTTAGTCACTTCACTGTATATTGTAGAATCAACTATTGTGATGTAAGGTAAATCTACCTCTTCAATTGATTATGGATCTAGGAAGGAAGAAAAACAACCTGCATAAGTGAATGGCTCAAAGAGATGGTTTGGTGGTAGATGTAAAGGTGAAATGATAGGCTATTTAATAAATGAGAGACGGTAGCGGAAGGATGTTATGGCTATGGTCTGGTTCATGAAACAATGGAATAGTTGTGAGGATAGTATCTTAAAGAAGACTTAAAGAAGAACCATTGCTATAGAGAGCAAAGACCCATACTTTATATCGCTTCTTTAAGGGGTGGTATTAAGGATTTGGACCCACTATCTACATGGAGATAGGAACCACAAGTATCAAGGGAAGGATTTAACGCCAAAACTATTAAAATACTTGATAAGTCAATAAAAGTCACCAGGACCTTAAAAAATAGAATAATCTCACTTTAATTAATCAAAAGGTCTGCCTACAAATGAATTATGATAGCCTGTTTATATGAAATGGAGAGGCATAGCCGAATAGATACATGGTGGTTCGGCCAACCATAATGTCTCCCAATAAGGTCATAATTTAAATACAAAAAGAGATGATGGTTTCGGTTTAAATGAAGGGTAATAACCCTTGGCTGAATAGCTCTTGTTTCCCTTCAAGTTGGCAACAAATGGGAGAGGAAATGATGCTTGACCGAATGGTGAGATAACTCTTCATCTTGGCACCTAAATGACACCACATGCAAGGCACATGGTGGCTGGTCATATGGCACGCACATGAGTGTTCTAGGGAGCCTTATGGTGCAGCCTTGTGGATGGGATGAAGGCTGGTCATTTGCACCATCTTGGGTGTGCATGTGTCTTTCTCCATGCTTGCTTAAGTGGGTAGCTAGCTAGCAAGCAAGGGGCTGGTTGTGAATGAGCTTCCTAGCTGAGACCTTGCAAGCTTCATATCAGTACATTCAGCTACCATTGATATCACTTTTGGCAACTCAGCTTTGAATAGTCCAACTAGTTGAGTTTAGCTAGCCTTGAGCTCCTCTAGCTGAGTTGACTTCCCTTAGTGTTCCACAAGCTGCCATGTACTTTGTGAGCTATTTTGAGCTGCTTATAATGTCCAAATAATCCACCAAGCTACCCCAACGTGTCATGCTCCAATGTATCTACATGTGCAAGGAAACAAGGTAATTACATGGTATTGAGCTGATATGAGCTAAATACCTTGATGTCATGCATGATTATGGTATTGTGAGCTATGTTTTCATGTCATGAGCTAAATATATCATCTCATAATATGTGTGAGCTAATGTCTAGAGTCTATGAGCTAATATGAATGCATATGAGCTAATAAAATGAATGATAGGTATGCTGCCATGATGTATATGTGATAATCATGCTTAATATGATTGTAAGACTATTATAACATGCTTAACTTATTAAAATAACTATGTGCATCTATTGTGAAGATGTATTTATGCTAAGTTATTTATTAACTACATAACTTGTATTCTTAACATGAGATGTATTATAATAGCATATATTATTAAACTAGTATAAAGTAAATTCAATATAAAAATGTTCAAGAGTACTCCCTTTATAGATGAAAACGTGCTCGCATCATCCCCCCTTTTTATGGTGATTTTTCCTCAAATTAAAATCATTATGTCCTTGCATAACTTCATATTTCTTTGCTAAAAGAAAGTATCCTTTGAATGTTTGTGTTCTTCCTATAGGTACCCTTTCATAAGATCTTCTTTTAGGTCTTTCATTGGAATATAATTTACCAACAGGTACCTTTTGGGAATGATCTTCTTTTAGGGATATCCTTTTTGAGAGTGACCTTTCATTGGTTGGTCCTGAAAAGTGAGGAGAGAAGAGGTTTCAAATAAAGGGGTACTTACCTTGTTAAGATTAAGACCCTTGGTGAAGAGTTGTGTCTTTAAATTCCAAGCATCACCATTTTTCGTAGGAGACCCTTATTTTCCAGCAATGAACCATCATGTTGCTTCATGAAAAAGTTTGATTTCATGTTTTGTCATTCTTCTTTCTTCATTGGTGGTTTATCTTTACGTCATGCTTGTACACACTTTTATATATGCAATTGATCTTGTTGTACTTCTTTAGGCATCAAAGGCACCAAGGTTACCTTGCATCCTTCATGCTTAAAGGTGTATTGATTGTGATAACAATCATGAATGGCCCTTTTGTCATACTGCCATGGTCTACCAAGTAGAACGTGGCTAGCATGCATAGGGACAATGTCAAAAAGCATGTTTGGCAACTTTTAACTCACCTCCTTCATTGCGTTATTGGAGTTTATATGGAGTGGGATGCTTTGATGTTGTCAAACCAAGTTTTTCAACCATAAGAGTGCTTGCTACGTTTGTGCAACTCCCTCCATAGATAATCATGGTGCAAACCTTGTCCTTGACATGGGACCTTGTATGGAAAATATTGTTTCTTTGAAGATCCTCTTGAGATGTTTCTGATTGTAGGCACCTTTTAAAACAAGCATTTATCCATGGTATGCATTCTCTTCAGATTCTTCGTCTTGGTTTGCTTCAGGTTCTTCATCATAAATAGGTTCTTCAGAATCTGAGATAACATCTCCATTGTCAATTAGCATCATGGCATTTTGGTTAGGACATTGACTGGCAACATGTCCTTTCCCAAAACACTTGAAACATTTGATATCTCGGGACCTCCTGAAAGTATTGGTTTGCTTCTCTTTACCCTTGCTATATTCGCCCACTTGTTTAGTCTTGGTTACTTCTATAGGATCCTTTGCTTGGACTGGAGTTGGCTTCCGGAAGGTATCAGGCTCTTGCTTCCATTTGGTGGCTGAATTTGGACTACTCTGATTGTAAGCTTTCTCTTAAGTTGTCATTCAATCTTCATGGCCATATGTACCATCTCTTCAACCTCTACATAAGGATGTAGTTCAACAAGGTTAGCAATATCAGGATTTAGGCCAGATAAAAACCTTACCATGGTTTCTTCTCTGTCTTCATCAATATTGGCTCGAATCATGGCTATCTCTATCTCCTTGAAATAATCTTCAACGCTCTTGCTTCCTTATTTAAGATTTTGTAGCTTATGATAAAGATCTTGGTGATAGTGAGTAGGCACAAACCTTTTCCTCATAATGGCCTTCATTTCTTCCCACGTAGTGATGGGGCGTTCACCATTCCGTCTTCTTAAACTCACCAATTGATCCCACCAAACTAAGGCATAGTCCACGAATTCCATAGCAGCAAGCCTGACCTTTTTTTGCTCTGTATAGTTTTGATATTAAAAATATGTGTTCGATCTTGATTACCCAGTCAAGATAGCCTTCAGGATCAATTCGTCCTTGAAGTGGAGGAATGGTTACCTTGATGTTGTTGAAGTTATCATTCTGATTTCGATGAACATCTCTTCTTGCTACTGATGTTACTTCAGTCTCTTCTTCCTCAAATTCTTCTTCCATTCTAGTGCAATTTAATATATGGTTGCCCAAAGATGCTTCAAATTGATCCATACGATCATGCAAAGGATACAATTCTAATTTCAACAATCTTGACATTTCATGCATAATGGTTTGGGTTTGCAAGTTAGGGGCTTCTCTTTCTGGGGTTCGTCCTGGACTCCGAGACTTGATTAGTGAAATAAGAAAAGAAAAGATGTGTAAAAGACCTTACCAGATAATACTCTAACAAATCCTAACGTTCACTCCAAGAAAACGTGATTGTCACTCAATCCACTTGTGTTTGCACTCTAGGACTTTAAAGGCTTTTACTTATCCTCTTCTGATCTCACACACGCTCAAGCATTTTTCCTCTCAATTCTCTTTATCCCAAGTTCTAGAGGACTTTACTCAAAACCATATCAAGTAGATTTTACTTATTGGGTGTCGGCTACAAAAGGGTTAGTAGGAATGGAAAAATAAAATATAATGAAATGATGGCTTAGAAATAGAAAGAAAAGAACAAAAGGAGTTACTTACACAAAGTCACGTCGCAACCTTCTATCACCACAATCAATTTAAAGGCTTACTTGAATGGCTTAGTGATGAGAATTTTTGTTGTGTGCTTTCAACTTTTCTTCTTTTTGAGTGCTGAAATTTTCTTCTTTTGAGTACTTTGATTTCTTTGCAAGATTTTTTTTGATTTCATCACTTGCACTTTTTTTTATTTTTTTATTGTTGCAAGTTGGTTCTTCCACCAATGCTCTGATACCACTTGATATAAGGTAAATCTACCTCTTTAATTGATTGTGGATCTAGAAGGAAGAAAAAAAACCTGTATAAGTGAATGGCTCAAAGAGATGGTTTGGTGGTAGATGTAAAGGTGAAATGGTAGGCTATTTAATAAATGAGAGATGGTAGCGGAAGGATATTGTGGCTATGGTTTGGTTAATGAAATAATAAATGGTTGTGAGGATAGTATCTTAAAGAAAACTTAAAGAAGAACCAATGGTATAGAGAGTAAAGACCTAGACTTTATATCGCTTCTTTAAGGGGTGTTATTAAGGACTTGGACCCACTATCTATATGGAGATAGAAACCATAAGTATCAAGGGAAAGGGTTCACGCCACAAGTATTAAAATACTTGATAAGTTGATAAAAGTCACCAGGACTTTAGAAAAGAGATTAATCTCACTTTAATTAATCAAAAGGTCTGCCTACAAATGAATTATGATAGCCTATTTATAGGAAATGGAGAGGCATGGCCGAATAGATACATAGTGGTTCGGCCAACCCTTGTGTCTCCCTATAAGGTCATCACTTAAATACAAAAAGAGATGATGGTTCAGTTTAAATGAATGGTAATAACCCTTCGATGAATAGCTCTTGTGTCCCTTCAAGTTGGCACCAAATGGGAGAGGAAATGATGCTTGATCGAATGGTGAGATGGTTTTCATCTTGGCACCTAAATGATGGCACATGCAAGGCACATGGTGGATGGTCATATGCCATGCACATGGGTGTTCTAGGGAGCCTTGTGGTGCAGCCTTGTGAATGGGATAAAGGCTGGTCATGTTCACCATCTTGGGTGTGCATTTGTCTTCCTCCAAGCTTGCTTTAGTTGATAGCTAGCTAGCAAGCAAGGGGTTGGTTGTGAATGAGCTTCCTAGGCGAGATCTTGCAAGCTTCATAACAAGACATTCAACTACATTAAGCTACTATTAATATCACTTTTGGCAATTCAACTTCAAATAGTCCAACTAGCTGAGTTCAGCTAGCCTTGAGCTCCTCCAGCTGAGTTGAGCTTTCCTAAGTGTTCCATGAGCTGCCATGTACTTTGTGAGCTATTTGTGAACTGTTTATGGTGTCCAAATAATCCACCAAGCTACCACAACGTGTGTCATGCTCCAATATATGCAAGGAAATAAGGTAATTCCATGGTATTGAGCTGATATGAGCTAAATACCTTGCTGCCATGCATGATTATGGTATTATGAGCTATGTTTGCATGTCATGAGCTAAATATATCATCTCATAATATGTGTGAGCTAATGTATAAAGTCTAGGAGCTAATATGAATGCATATGAGCTAATAAAATGAATGATAGGTATGCTGCCATGATTTATATGTGATAATCATGCTTAATATGATTGTAAGACTATTCTAACATGCTTAACATATTAAAATAACAATGTGCATCTATTGTGAAGATGTATTTATGCTAAGTTATTTATTAACTATATAACTTGTATTCTTAACATGAGATGTATTATAATAACATATTTTATTAAACTAGTATAAAGTAAATTCAATATAAAAATGTTCAAGAGTACTCCATTTGTAGATGAAAACGTGCTAGCATCATATTGTGTCTTTCTTTGAACTATTCCAGCTCACAACACCTCTATTAAGGCAAAAAAAAAAAAACAGATTGCGATCAATTGCGATCATGAATCATCCATGTTTATTTGGAAGCTAGCATCCATGTAACCTTTTACACTAAGCTCTTTTTCACCTCCAAATACAAGAAATGCATCATTAGTTCTTCTCAAGTACTTAAGAATATTTTTAACTGCTACTCAGTGGCCTTCACCAGGATTTACTTGATACTGACTCGTCATGCTCAAAGCACACAATACATCAGGATAAGTACTTATCGTGACAAACATGTCATAACCAATAGCTAAAGCATACAAAATATTTTTGATTTGTTCTCTATCTTGTGGATTCGAATGACACATTTCCTTCGAAAGTGATATGCCATGCCTTATAGGTTGTGTAACACCCATAACCCGTATAATTATACCTATACAGATTATAGATGTCACCCGAATTTTAAAACCATTTTTATTTTCAAAAGTGATTTAAAATTTATGTTTTAAAATGGTAAATGATATTATAAAAATATCATATCATATAATTTATATTTTGTTATAGCAAATTTAATTCAAAAGATTTTTTTATGAATAGTACCTGTGAACAGTGAACAGTGCATTGATGCGCTGCAATAACGTGAACAGTGCATGCATCGATGCATCAAAACAACGAATTAATATTATGTATCGATACGCTACAGTAACTGCTACAGTGCATCGATACGCTACAATACTGCTACAGTAATTTCAACATTTTACAAAGCTCATTAAAATTACCATTTTAATTGCAAATTTGTTCAACAAATAAATTGAATATTTTAAATTACATGCCACTATCTAACATCAAATTCCATCGTAGGATGGCTTACTGATATTGAAATATACCATTCGATGCTTGAAGTCACATTGAACTCTTTACTCCACTATTTTTTTTTACCTACGCGTGAAAATCATCACACGCTAAGTATAAACTTAGTGAGGCAATTAAAACAATATACAGTGCAATACAATTCATGCATGATTTTCAATGTCAAAAATCAAATTTCCATAAATCATTTTACTAACATATCCAATATTTTACCATGATCAAAATAATATTAAATCTCTTACCATTTATCCCATAAGCTCGTAAGCTTATTTTACCAAAATACTTACCATTTAAATTCCATAAGCTCGTAAGCTTAATTTTCCAATATACTTGCCATTATTCTGTAAGCTCATAAGCTTATTTGCATGGTTACCATTTATTAACCAATAAAATATAATCCATAGCCAATAGCCTAATATTAAACCTTGAGGACCCTGGTATTCGATTAAAATACATGCACCGTAGTGCTAAACCAGCACTAGGCTTACGCCATAGTGCTAATCCGGAAAATACACATAAGGTCGTGCCCACCACCTACACTAAGCTTACGCTATAGTGCTAATCCAGACATAAACCTGCACTTAGTGCCCTTACACACTATAGTGCTAATATAAACCTGCAGCTGCTATACTCTATGGCATGCCAACTATACCCTGTCCCTCAATGACTTACTTTGGGCATATAGTCTATTTTATTTGATCCATCCATGGCAAAGTATATCATCAATATTTAACATTGGGCAGTTCATACCCGAAAACATTCATGGTAAAATATAACATTTTTCATGATCAATGCATTTTGATTTCATACCATGACATTTCAATGTCATGTCAAAGTTATAAAAAAGACATTTATCATGCTGATATAAACAAGGTCGACTTATCACGAGTCTTCCTGATGATGTATAAAACATTCATGTATAATTTCATGCATGTATTGCACTCACCTTGACACTTTATATCTTTCAAAATATTTGTGCCTCACTATTGTCCACAATATACCCTTTTTATACTTGACTTGCTTCAATTGCAAATCAACCATGATCTGTATAAATCACAAATTTATAACAATACATATGTTAGTATTGTACTAACATAATCGTATCCCAAAATAATTCCATAGCATACTTCAACCTCATTTCCACCAAATAATTCAGTACTTATTAATTCCTTTAACATTGGAACCACTTTTCCAATTTACTCAAAATGGTCCTTCACCATTTTATCACTTAGATTATTAATACCAAAAATTCCAGCATAGTACATCAATTATACAACACTTATACAATAACCCATCCATTTTCCAGAATTCAGACAACTCGCACTACCTTTAAAGAATCAATATTCTATACTTATATACACACTGGAATTTAATTATGTTTCTTCTATTGAAAACTATACTCGAATAAAAATCTATCCATATAAATAACTCCTTCTAATTCATTTTGTACAATTTATAGCGAATTTTCAAAGTTGATCAACAAAATCTGTTTTGCAGAATCTTCTGTCCGAATTTTCTGACCATTCCTCGGTTAAAAATTCATATCTTTTTGTATTCACCTTGAAATTGATCCCCGTTTATTTTAAACAAAACTAGATCGATATATGAACACAAATATATAAAAATAATCTACAAATTATTTTTATATAATTTCTGGTTAATTTTCGAACCTACTGCCAAATCCAGAATCTAACTGTTTCTTTTAACATCATCCCTAGGTTCTTCATCAATTTTCCAAAATTTACGAATTTATCTCAAACTTTTCAAAACTTAGGAAATGATCCCCAATTTTTCTAAGGCTTGTAGAATACTTCCTTCATCATTTCCAACCCATATATAATTTTCCCATGAGTTTTCTCACTCAAACCATTCATGGCCGAAATTTAAAGAACAAGTTCTAGAAAGATTAAACATGTTCTAATAATCTTTCATGCTAGAATATGAATCAACTACCTCACAAACATCAAAATTCATCATTAATTTCATGATCCCTTATATAAACACAAACCCTTAGATTTGAGATCTTTGAACACCAACAAGATTATCATACAATATTGGTACCAAAAGATAGCGTTTTTCGCATATAACAATTTTGTTTTTACAACTTACTCAAAATCCCAAGTAAATTGCTTGAAAAAATGAGTTGAGATTTTTCTCTTACCTTAAGAGAAACCCACGGCTTGGAGAAGAAGATGAGCTGAAAAATGCTTCCCCATCATAATACTCTAACATTAAATAAGTCTAGCACATGTCTTATAATAGAATTATTTTATTCAATTCAATAGGAAATTCCGTTTTTGCCATTAATGACTCTCCATAATTACCATAAAACCAAGCCATCTGATTATTATCATATTAAAAAGTCAAACATAAATTATTTTGACTTTGACTTCCGAAAATCACCTTTAATTTTCAAATCTTGCGTATTAGTCACTAAATTCCACTGTTTCGATTAAATATGAAAATTTTCACATTTCCATACCAAATTTCTTATTCCAAAATATTAAAATAATATTTCCAACCATTTTATAACATCCTTCAAATTTTTGTAAAATTCCAATTCCAATTCCAAATATATGATTTCTATAAAACTCCACTCTCAAGAGTAAACCATCTATTTATGGAATAAAATTCTTTTTAGGAAAGTATCACTTAATTCCCTAAACTTTTTCCTTAATTTTTTACTTTGACCATCAAACTTTCCAAATTTTCATTTTGGTCATGGTTTGAATTTTTGGGGTATTACAGGTTGAAATCCTTTCTTGGATTCTTCAATGCTAAAACTTTTAGCACTTTGTCTATGTATGTACTATGAATCAAACCTATGAGTCGTCTTGGTTGATCTCTATAGATATTGACTTCTAGGATGTATGTTTTCTCCCCCAAATCTTTTATAGAAAAAAACTACCTAACTAAGTCTTAACAAATTTTAAAGTAGGTATATAACTTCCTATGATAAGTATGTCATCTACATAGAATATTAGGAATGAAACAATTCTCCTATTTTGATTCTTATAAACACAAGGCTCATCTTTGTTTTTGATAAAACCAAACTCCATGATTGCATTGTTAAAATGACAATTCCAGCTTCGAGAAGCTTACTTTAGTCCATAATTAGACCTCTGTAGCTAACAAACCTTTCCAAAATTTCTTGGAGTGAAAAAACTTTCTTGTTGTGTCATATACACATTCTCTACAAGTTTTCCATTAAGGAAAGTAGTTTTGACATCCATCAACCAGATTTCATAATCATGGAATGTAGCTATTTCAAGCAAGATCTGGGTGGATTTAAACATAGTAACAAGGGAGAAAGTTCCCTCATAGTCTATACCATGAACTTATCAAAAGCCTTTAGCGAACTATCACCCCTTGTATGTTTGTACATTACCAACCATTTTGATTTTCTTATTGAAAACCCATCTACACTATATAGGTTTGACCCCTTTAGGTAGTTCAACCAAAGTCCATACTGGTTTACTAATATATAATATATTTTAGATCTTATCGATTTAAGAAATTTCTCAGAGCCTGGACTTGACACTTCTTCTTGATAAGTTATAGGCTCATCTTGATCTATAAGAAGAACGTCTCCATGCATTATAACGAGAAATCCATAACTCTCAGGTACATGGCGTTCTCTTGTGGATCTTTGTAGTGGTTGTATTTCTAAATCTGTTTATTGTTCTTCAATAACTTGTGGAACTTGTTCATCGTCTGGTTCATTGATCTATTGCTCTTTAACTTGTCCAAGTTCAATATTTCTACCATTCATTTTTTTTCGAGAGAAATTCTCTTTCAATAAAAACTCTCATTCTAGCAATAAACACTTTGTTTTTGTTAGGGTTGAAGAAATAATACCCTTTAGTTTCTTTAGGATATCCAACAAAGATACACTTATAAGATTTAGGTTCAAGCTTGAGCTTTGTAGGCATATGATGTTTGATATAAGCTTCGCAACCCCAAATCTTCATAACATATACTAGGATGTTACCCAGTCTATATCTCATATGGTGTCTTTTGAAACAATTTAGTGTGAAAGTAATTGTTTCAAGTGCATGCATGTCCCTAGAAAGAAGTCGGAAGATCTCTATCACTCATCATTGATCGAACCATGTGTAACAATGTTTGATTCCTCCTCTAAAAAACTCCATTCCACTGTGGCATACCATGTGTGTAAGTTGTAAGACAATCCCACACTTTTTTAGGAGTTCATCAAATTATGTGCTCAAGTATTCACCACCTTGATCTGATCCATGTGGCTTAATACTCTCACCCAACTGATTTTGTACTTTCTTTTTAAGTTCTTTGAACTTTTCAAGGGCTTCAGATTCATAGCGCAAAAGTTAAATGTACCCATACCGATTGAAGTTATCAATGAATGTACTAAGTATTAAAACCCACCTCTGGCTTGTGTATTCATTGGCCCTCATACATCATTATGCATTAATCCCAACAAGTCACTTGCTCACTCACCTTTATTATTAAAAGTAGTCTTAATCATTTTTTCCAACTAGAAATATTTGCATACATCAAATTGTTTGAAAACAAATGATTCCAAGAATCCATCTTTATTGAGTTTTGATATGTGTTTGTCACATATATGTCCTAAATGACAATGCCAAAGACATGTTTCATTTGAGTTATTTGTTTCTTATATTTTAGTTTTTATGTTATAAATGTTATTTTCATGATCCAAAATATAGAGACCATTAACCAATTGTGATGAACTATAAAACACACTATCGAGATAAAAAGAACAACATTTATTCTTAATAATTATATGAAAGCCAATCTTGTCCAAACAAGAAATATAAATAATGTTTTTTAGTCAAACTAGGCGCAAAATAAGAATTCTCTAAATATAAATCAAGTCCACTAGGCAATGATAAAACATATGTCCCTATAGCTAATGCAGCGACTCTTACTCCATTTTCTACTCGTAGGTCCACATCTCCTTTAATCCAGATTCATTCTCTTTTGATGACCATGTATAGAAGTACAAATGTGAGAACCACAACTTGTATCTAGTACTCAAGAAGTATTTGTTGACAAATCAACATCAATGAAATAAATACCTAAAACAAACGTTCTATTTTCTTTTGACTTTTTGACCTCTTCAAGGTAGACAGGTTAGTTTCTCTTCCAGTGTCTTGTCTTGTTGCAGTTAAAACATTTTCCTTCCTTGCTTTATCCTCCTTTCAGTTTGAATACACCATTTCCTTTGAGATTGGTCTGGTCATTACTGTTAGGGTTTATCATTGCCTTATTCTTTCACTTTTATTTATTCTTGCGGACCATCAGAATGGGTTTAGGTCCAACCTTTTTCATGTTACTCTCAATAGTTCGTAACATGCCAACCTAACTATGACAAAGTCTTGTTAATTTCATTCATATTGAAATTAAGGAAAAATTGACTGAAGCTATCAGGCAACGATTGCATGATGGCATCAGTAGCCAAGTCATCTTTGAGAGGAAATCCCAACTTCTCCAACATTTGGATGTAGGTCATAATCTTAATGACATGAGCTCCTATAGGAGATCTCTCAATCATTTTTCATTATAATATAACTTTAGATGTCTTGTACTTCTCTTGACTTGTTTACCCCTTGTATAATTCTTTTAGATTCTAAACTACTTCGTATGCAACCATGTCCTCTTGTTGCTTATAAAGCTTAGGATCCATGGTGGCAAGCATAAGATATGCTATGTCCAACATGTCATCCATGTACATTTTATACTTGTCTTTATTAGCTTTGGATGAAGTAGTTGTCGGTTCACTTGGAACAGATTCTTCAATGGCATACTCCTTCCATTCTTGTTTGAGAATAATTTTTAAATCATGGAACCAATTAAGGAAGTTCAAGCCATTTAGCTTATCCTTCTTAAGGATTGATTGCAATAAAAGTCTGTTAGTGTTTACCATTTTATCTATAACGATGAAAAATATGACATGAGTAAATTTACCGAGTTTAAAATTTATAAATATGTCTTTATTAATAAACTACTCCCAATATTTTATTCAAAATTAAAATCCATCATGTTTTAATTTCGGAATAACTTTTCAAAAATTCTTTTAGTAAGGAATCCATATTTAATCCTTTCCCAAGCCATCTTTGGCTTTTCTTTTAGTACAATGGTTATTTAAGTAATTAACACTTTGTTAATTACATCTTATGTAATTCATTCATTTGATAAACAACTCTTGCTCAAATCATCTTATGATTTATCAAATGCCTAACCTCTAAGTTTCTAATCATATTAGAATAACCTAGCTAAGTTATTTTCAATATTTCAACCAATGAATACTAGTTGCTTATTATTTGCATTTAACCAAGATAGATTTTTAGTGTTATTGCTTTGGCAAAACCCACATGAATCGATCGAGTCCATAATGAAGGTAAATATTGGATGATTATAATAACTTATATTATGTAGAGGATTTTTCATAATTATCTCATCAATGTTCATTTTAATAGTAAGCCATAATTGATCTCATCAATTTATTATCATGCTAATGTATCATTCATTGCATCACATACATGATAGATATAAAATAATAAATAAAATGCAATTTTTATAGCCCAAAAACAATCTGAGCTGACCCATCCCAAGCCAAAAGGAAAACCAATAACAAAAATAAATACTCATTCTCAAGTGTCTTCTCGCTTTAGTCGATCTAATATTATGCTTTTTCGAATCTTCATAAGATTATAACTCTAAAACTAGTTTAACATACGAGGGACTGAGATGAGAAGAGAAATACAATTGAAATATCGAAAGGCATGACAAGTAAGTCGTATTAATAAAATTATAACCATTGAAAATAAAGGGCAATAACCATGCATGCCAAACACCGTGCATATCAAACATATCATGCATATGTCATTAAAAATTTATTAATAATTACCGATATGGGTCTACAACCTTTGTTTACGAGGGAGTGAGATGAGAAGAGAAATACAATTGAAATATCGAAAGGCATGACAAGTAAGTCGTATTTATAAAATTACAACCATTGTAAAATAAAGGGCAATAACCATGCATGTCAAACACCGTGCATATCAAACATATCATGCATATGTCATTACAAATTTATTAATAATTACCGATATGGGTCTACAACCTTTGTTGCCAATGGTTTGATAACATTTATCAACAAAATTGTATTTTTGGAATTTTTTAAACCCAATGATTTTTCACATTGGAACGACTATTGTTTCTTTCCCTGAATCGATCTGCTATCATATACCCACCGTTAATCATGTTAACAAATTAACATATGAACATCAAAATCGTACAGCGAAAAACACATGATTAATGTTTAGTCAACGATTGTAATAACTTACTTGACCAGATTAACATAATAATCCCCACAACCATTGAATCTAACACACATACATATTACATACATACCAAAAATAGTAAAATCAAACATGCATCTCATACATATCTCATTAACCAAGTATTTAACCCAATTTTGGATTGTACTGGCTCTAATACCACTATTGGACCTTCAGTACACCCCATGGCACTACGAAAAATAATTTTGACAGTCTCACCACTGATACAAGTATGAAAATCAGAACCGGGAATAAGATATACGAAATTTCACCTAGGGTTTATGTAATAAACAACAATTCAGTAATAGTCACGAATGGTTTGTATCCTAGCCTCCATAAATTATCTCAGCCTCTACTCAGTTTACCCGATTGAGAGCATTTTTATTTTCTCAAAAACTAGTTTCAAAAAATTGTCAAAAGACTAGAATGGCTGGTAGACAATTATAATCTTTTTATACGGAAAAAACTCTTATCCTTAGGTTTTATCCCATATTAAATGATTATTTTGAATCTTATATTTATTAAAAGAAATATATTCATAAGTATATTTTCTTTAATATCTAAACTTATATTTGAGATTATTAAAGTTACATATATATAAAATATATATTAACTTTAATTACAAACATTTAAATTCATGTATAATCAAATTGTACAATTACAATTCGTTTAACATCTACTTATTTCAACCTTGGGGTGTGACCGTGTAGGTTTTTGTAACATTAGTAGTAATTATTAGAACCATTCTAATATTACAAACAATGAGTGACATCTAGCAATATATCATTGTCACCTAAGTTACAAGAATTTATGATTTGACATGACATATTCGTGACTAACTCTTTTGCGTATTATATCTTTTTGTCCTTTATATCTAAAATAGGCATAAGTTTTGGAATAATCACACCTGTATAGCCCATCTAATGTTTCTTCATATATATAGAGTAGACTAAAATTAAACGAACAACTTGTGATATCTCATACACTACAAGAAAAATACCCTTTAATGACGCTCATTGCGCGTCATCTATGGGTGCGGATGACACACAAATGCCTGTCGTTGAAGCCACCGACATGAATTTTTTATGACACGCAATTGAGTGTCTTAAATCTATGACGCGCATTTATGACGCTCATGTATGACTTACATTGCGTGTCATTAAAGCCTCCGTCATAAATTAATATGACACGCATGTATGACTTACATTGCGCGTCATTAAATCCCCCGTCATAAATTAAGATGACACACACATTTGTGCGTCATAAATTTATGACACGCATGTATGACTTACATTGCGCGTCATTGAAGCCCCCGTCATAAATCTGTTTGACATACATTTGTGTGTCATAAATTTATGACACGCATATATGACTTACATTGCGGGTCATTGAAGCACACGTCATTTAAAAAGACGACAAACGTTCGTGTGTCATGATTGTATTTCAGAAATTTTATATATATATATATATATATATATATATATTTTAGATTGACAAATAATCAAACTAAATCACATTGAATGCCTCGTAATACTAAACCTATGTACCATATTATATATAAGCAATCCATTTGCATACAATATATTTACATTAAGTTATCAAAAATATTGTATTAATCATATGTCGATATAAAATATCAAGGCATAATAAAGTTTGCCACATAAGATACCCATTCTTTGCGAATATCATCAATGTCATCATCCGTGTATTCTTCTTTCCCATCGCCAACCTAAGTAAAAAATATGAAATAAGTATATATAATTTATACTTATTTAAAGTGAAGTATATAATGAACTATTAAAGAGTACTAAAATGACAAATTTTACATATGCATTCTTTGAAGCATAATAACATTATGCAAAGTCATAAAATCAATAGCATTATAAAAAATTCCAACTCTGTTCACAATAATATGATCACAAATAATAACCAAAAGAGAGTCCCTGTTACGTCTATAGTACTTGACAAAATCAAATTTTGGATTTTAAGTGCTACTACATGTCAAATGCTTTCACAACTTCACCGAACATTTCAAATTGTTCCTTTAGACATTGATTCATATATCGACAAATAGTATCGATTGCCACATGCTTAAAACGTGTAATTAGATTCAAGAATTCACTCATTAATTACAACAGCATCTATCAATATATAGAAGCAAATAACAAGACGTTTACCATCAATGTAATATTTCACTAAGTTAAATTCACAATATTTTTAAGTTTGTTTCAAATTATAAACGATAACCTCCATTCCATACAGAAACATGAATCATCAAAATAAAAGAACATTTCAAACTACAAGGTGATAACTAGAAGTCTATAATAGCATCTAACTATGAGATTTTCAACAGAAATAAAAAGGGCATGACAATTCTTATTAATATGAATAGACAAGATGTTATCGTAGATGAATTTCCAATAATATCATCCTACTTCAAGTCCATATGATAGTTGTGACTAATGTGTATGTATGATATGACAGATGTGTATCAGAAAAGTTTGCTTACATTCTTATTGACCAGCATTTGAAGTCCGTTCTCGACTATCTCTTTCATGAACTTACAAACATAATATCCACACTCGGTACCTCCCGACTGACGGGGACACTACAAACAGTTTACAATAAACGATTAGTCAAAATGAAAGTTGTAATTTAAACAAGGAATGATCATTCGAAGTCCTCACTAAAACATTGATCCAATTTAGGCTAACCCTTTTGTTAGATCCACTTTGAGCATTGTACAATTTCATTGCCCTATAAAAATTGATGAAATATATCAAAGAATATACTATAATGTTTCGATAATTTATGTTACTTACGCATCAATAACTTGCTTCAACTGTTGATGGACATTGGTGGGCCCTAAGGAATCAAGATAATAACAACTTGTTGCTTTCATATCTATCACCGCGAACACCCAATGTCTTCTATAAAAACGAAAAACCAAATTAAGTTACTAAAATATATTGAAATCAAATGAAAAATCAAATGAAAATACAAACCCGGGATTATATGGCACTAGGACGATGTCATTGCCCTTTCTTAGAGACAATCGATCTGCAATGTTTCGAATTGCCTCATTGTTATTTTTGAATTTTGCCTTACGTCCTGATGGCGAGATTGCAGACGGGGTCATAAAACAAATTCCATGATCTCTTTTTGGCCCATTCTTAATTTCCTCAAACAAGTACCTATATATTAACATTAGACAAGTACGATGATTAAATATATTGTGTTTTAATAAAATTAAAATTATGCACTTACATCATATAACAAGTAATCGCAGAATCGGTCATCTCATCCACAGTAAGAACCACTTCAAAATCTTCCCAAGTTATATACGTGAAACTCTCGTACCCAAACATATCGTCCTCACATCGCACTTTCACGGACTCCACATTTTTAAGTTGTATATCAACCATACGTGCAAAAACTTTCAAAACACGGTTGCTTTCAACTCTTAGCCTTGTCATCATTTGTGCTCTCGTCCCTCCTTTGTGGTGTTCCTCATCCTTTTCTTTCTTTCTTTCCCTCTTCGGTGTCCCTTCTTCTTTCTCCTCTTCCTTTTTCCTTTGCGGTGTCCCTTCTCCTTTACCCTCTTCCTTTTCTTTCTCTTTTTCCATCTTCGGCGTCCCTTCTCCATTCTCCTCTTCTTTTTCAACAAGTTCTCTTTGTCGTTTTTTTCCTTTATTACTTTCTACTTCATCTCCGTTCACACATTTTTTTCCCATAAACACCAACACTTTTTCCTACAAAAAAATATAAAGATATCATTTAAATTATACATATATAATTTCTTTAAATAAATGAAAATATTACCAAATCAGAGCAGCGAATGACTAGATGTCTAGGCCACTTCACTATGAACCCCACTGCTTCTTTAACCTTGTAAATGAACTCCTCATCTAGTGGAAACGATAGTAACGAGTCTCCTTGCACACTCATTTCCATCATTACTTCAATGTTTTCACCTGTTATATAAAGTTATTACTAAGATACAATATTCTAAAAAGTCAAAAAGAAAACTGATATTTTTTGTAATACCTGATAGATCATTGTGCTTCACTATTGTTCATTTGGCAACTATATTGGAGGCAATATCAATCGCAAGATAACAGGAAGTATCCTACAAATTATATATATATTAGTTGTAGTCAAGACTTACATTTAAATCATACTATAATTTAATAAGACTTACAAGTAATTCCTCGGGTGGGTTGTCTTCAAAATCTGCTTTGCCCCACCCTTGGAAACTTGCGCCTTCAGAAGCATGATTCATCCCTTTTTGTAGTTTCTCTATTGTACCTTCAATTTGGTTGAACCTTTTTTCAAACTTTTTCTTCTCACCATCTAAGTATTTCTTCACGGTATTGGGTAAGACAAAGTATTGGTGTCACCTTACAAATTTGCCCATCCCTCGTACATGCCCACGTTGTTCCTGGGTACCAGGGCTTGGGTAAGCATGTCATTTGTTCCACAACTGACCTCTCCTAAAGTTTCTGACTTCTGCATCTCTTCCTGTAGTGAAAGCAAATATTCATATTCAAAATATTCAAAGGATTAAAGCTCATATGGTGCTATAACAATAAGATGAAAATAAATAAAGTAGGAATGTTCACAGGAACTTACCATTTTATCAACAACAATCTGGACATTCGGGTCATAACCTCCTTTTTTCATTTGTCTTGCCTTTTTCCACAACAATGCTCTATCAATCTCGTCTTCCTCCTTTCCCGTTTCTTACATCTAAATTAAAAATAATAACAATAATGAATTAACATAAACAAATGCATATCTAAACTATTCAATTAATTTACCACATACAATCTCAAGAGTTAGTCCAGCATATCCTTTTCTACTCAACCAATGATTGTATCTATGCTGTCCACGCATTTTTTAGCTTTCTCACGTATTTCATGCATTAGAAACATTAAAACAGTAAAGACTGGTTTCTAAAACTAATATATATAACAAATACCGATAAATACAGACTGGTTTCTAACCTCCCACTTATTTGAAAGTCTTTGCGATACAAAAACCTTCCACTCATATTTCTTCAAATAAGGATACATCTCTGGAGGGATGAGCAGATTTGCATTAGGGTCATTTTTAAACTTCTCAATGAATTTCTTATACAGATAATGCTTAAAGTTCTTCCACTTTGTCCCAATGGATTGAAGGGTGTTCTTCCTACTCCTTGGATCAAGTTCAAAATTCATCTTAAACATAAAGCATTAATTAAAAAAATATTAGTATTAACAAAAAAAAGATTAATTGGAAGTTAAGATCAGATGTTAGACTTACCAAAATGTATTGCCATAAGTCTTCTTTTTTTTCCTGTTCAACATCTTGCCAAGTGGCATAAGTGATAGGAACCATTGATCTTGCTACCATGCCCTCAAAGGAAGCAAGTTTCGTTGCTTCAACGCCAATCGAGACACCCTTTTTATTGTAAGTAACGATAACTTTTCCTTTAGTAGTTTTTCCCTTTATTGTCGGACCTCTTTGTTTAGAGTCTTCATCATGACTCGAAGACTGATATGATTCCATGGTACCAAGTACAACCTGTTTCAACATGATTGAAATAAAAAAAGTTAGTACATTGCTATTTCTTACAGTTGGGACAGAATTAATAACATACAGATGTTGAAATAAAAACATACCAAAAAGTAAAGATTTTATTTTGCAAAAAATATTTTAAGCTAATATGCCCTCGCCATCCGGGCGTGTGCACAAAAAATCATCATCAAGTTCTACTAAAGGGGAGTCTTGTGAAAAATCAAAAGTAACATGGTATTCCAACATATCACCAGTTTCACCATTTTCTCCATACTTGTACATCTTATGTGGTGTGAAGCCGACAACAGAAAAATTCGCATCTTGTTGATCTTGAACATAAAAAACTTGTTTGGCCTGACTAGCTAATATGAAGCGTTCAGATTGGTGATCAAGCCTAGCAAAGTTAACCAGTGTAAATCCAAAGTCATCTTTTTTTATTCCACGACTATCAACCCAATCACACATGAAAACATGAACAGTGAATATGCGATAATTAAGATCCCATATCTCCTGTATACGACCATAGTAAGTAACATCTCCATACACGGGATTGGAGTCTTTTGCACTAGCAATCTGCATAGCATGTGCAACTAGAGATACTCCACTACATTGAGTTGTTCTTGAGTTATCTCGAGATGTTGTATAGAACCGATACTCATTTAAGGCAAAACCGCTATATTTTTCTTCACATCAAAACTTGGCCCTTTGGCCAACCAACGAACACTCTCACAAATGTCTTCCCCGTTAAAGAAATGTGTATCAACCTTGGTCTTAAGCCAACTAATAAATGTTCGACTGTGCTGAGTCTACAACCATTTACTATTTCGAGAGGCACGGGGGTTATGATCCTTAAATTCTAACATATGTTGCCTAAATAATATTTGAAGATAGAATCATATTAGAAGTTAGAAAAAGTTTATTGCATTACATAGAGTACAAAGAAGACACAGTGGTTCTTACTCTATATAGGGCTCCACATCAGCAGTATTTCGTAATACATAAAGATGAGCTTCATCAAGTAGCTTAGCATCTATAACCTCGACTGTACCTCGTGATAAAGTTTGCCGGTGTGAATTCTTTCATCAACACGTTCATGAGATTGCCATTGATTCATATTTTTAAGTAGTCTGAGCAAAATTCCAAGGCTTCCTCTGCCACATAACATTCTGCAATACAACCTTCGGGTCGATGATGATTCCATACATAGCCTTTGAGTGTTTTCATGTATCTCTCAAATGGATACATCCACCTAAAATGAACCGGGCCACATAACCTCACCTCTCTAACTAAATGCACCATCAAGTGGATCATGACATCGAAAAACGAAGGAGGAAAATACTTCTGTAACAAACACAAAGTTAATACGATGTCACTTTGCAACTTGCCTAGCTTATTAACATCAACAACTTTACTACACAACACGTTGAAAAAATGACACAAACCTATGATTGTTTTCCTCACATTCATATGTAACACCCCTTTTATTGCAAAAGGGAGAAGTTGTTACATCAGTACTTGACAATCATTAGACTTTAAACCATTCATATTTGATACATCATCAACCGAGATTCTTGAAATTTAAACAGTACCCATCAGGCACTTTTATGGTAGACAGGTCTCGTAAAACCGGTGTTTTTCTGGTATTCAATGTGTAGCACAGGGGAAGCCAAGTACTTCCCTCTTGGTTGAGTTTGTAATTCAGGCTTAATGCCTATCGCCTCAAGATCTTGTCGTGCTCTTAACCCATCCTTCGTCTTGCAGGCAAATTCAACAATGTCATAAACACTCTCACACACATTTTCTCTATGTGCATACATCTAACTGATGACGAACGAGCAACTTCTTCAATATTCAAGTTCAAAAAAATTGATTTATTGTGCCAAAATTTAGCTCTCTCATTGATGCTTTCTTTTCCTTCTTTGACGTTTTCTTCTTAGACGTTGTCTTCTTACCCCATGAAGTATCAAACCTCGTCAGATAGTCGTAAATCTCTTCACCTGATAATGGTTGTTTTATAACACCATCCTCTTGTTGATTGTTGAAATCTTTTTTTCTTTTACGAAGAGGATGTTGAAGTAGCAGGAATCTTCTATGACCAAGAAAGCATACTTTTTCGAATTTGGCACCACTGTGAACAAGTATTCTCTGAACTATTGGACACATAATAACCTTTGATAACACACCCGAAGATTACCATATGCAGGAAAGTCATTTATAGTCCAAAGTAATATTTGCTCTTAGATTGAAGTATTCTTTCTCATAAGCATCATATGTCTTCACGCCAGTTTCCCATAAGAGTTTTAGATCTGCTATCAATGGTGCCAAGTAGACATCAATATTGTTACCAGGTTGTTTTGGACCTGAATCAATAGAGTCAAACATCATGAATTTCTTGTCATGCACAAATAAGAGGGTAGATTATAAGTTATTAAGATAACCGGCCAACAGCTATGCTTGGAACTGAATGACTTGTGAGGATTGATACTATCAGCGGACAAGGCTAATCTAAGATTCTGTTTTTATTCTCCGAATTCTTTCCACGTTCTATCGACAAGCTTCCAAGAGGGGGAATCGCGAGGATGACTTAGCATATCGTTTTTAGCCCGACCTTGTGCATGCCAAGTTAAGTTTTGTGCCATTTCTGGTGACGAAAACATTCTCCTAAATCTGGGGATGGGAGGAAAATACCATAAAACTTTTGAAGGTACATTTTTGGTATTCTTCTTCCAACGAGATGTGCCACAAGTTGGATATTGAGAAGCATCCTTATGTTCTTTCCAGAATAGAACATAATTTTTTTCACATGCATGATTTTTTCATATTGTAGACCTACTCCTTTTAGCAATTTCTAAGCATCATATAGGGAGTTAGGTATTCTATTATTTAATGGTAAGACATCTTTTAGGGCACCAAACAATACTTCAAAACTAGCCTCAGACCACCCAAATTGACCCTTGATATGTTAGAATTTCAATAATCCACTAAGTGCATTATACTTTGACCCTACGTAAAGTGGCTTCTCACATTCTTCAAGAAGTAACTTCAATGAATCAGGTTCTTTTTCTACATCTGTGAAGGCATCATGTAGCATATATCTTGTATAATCAAAGTCGGGAGGAATAGATTTGTTAGGGCATCTATAATTAAGCTTGGGCTGTCTTTCTCCATGGAAAGACCAAACCTTATAATCGAAGCCATAGGCAAACAGATGATAGCGCACGGTCTGAATTGAGTGGTGCCATAAATTAATACAATGTATACAAGGACATCGAATAAGATCTGAATTTGGATCATTACTTTGTGCAAAGTCTAGAAAGATGTTTACACCCACTTCATATGCATCAGATAACCTATCAAACGAAATCCATGCTTTATCAATCGACCATTACTTACCAACCTAAATAATTATAAAGTATTAGCAAAACTATAACTTTATAACTGATGATTGATGAAATATTTATAAGATATGAATACAAAACGTTTACCCAAATTACGAGTACAAAGTAACCCTAACAAATTCATTTTGTACTATGCTATAGAACAATGTTCAAGGGTCACGACCCATTCATAAAATCTAAAAAACCCATTTGAAACTGGAACAGACCCTAACAATGTTAGATAAATTATTGGTGTTAGCCTATTCGATACCTTCTAACGTTCTTGGTGTTAGCGTCAAAATCTATGTCTTGTGCTTGTTGTAATTTAAGTTGAAGCACATGGTTGTAACATGAGAAAGCCTCATTGCCTATATTCATAATCATCATTCAAAGAATGTTGCCTAAATCTAAGTTAATAATCGTATTTTACGATACTTGAATTCGGGTGTGAGCATCAGATTGGAGTACATGTCTGAAACATTTATATTGGACAGAAGATTCTTAAAAGTCATATGCTAGTACCCATATGATAGACAAAAATGTTAGAAATAAACACTTCAAGAAAAGAATGAAAAGTCAGAGCAACATATACTTACAAAATTTGACTAAAATAAATAATAAGATAAGATGGCACTGACCAGTATACCCAGAGAACTGTGGATATTATGTATGGGGCATTTCTTGAGAGAGACTCAGCAAAGGAATGTCATGTTCCATCCAATGATAGCATTTGTGCCAAACTTATGCCAACCTACATTTATCAAAAACAAAAAGTAAATTTCAAGAGCGAGTGTTTAGTTAAACTAGCAAAACAATAAAAAGGAAACTATGCTAATCGAACGTAAGTATGAGTGTCGAATACATGTATTATTAGATTTTTTAAAGTTATTTCTATGCATTTAGAAGATCTTTGGAGGTCATATCAACATATCTATATATCCGACACAAAATGTCAGATACCAATACTTCAATTGAAAAGAAGAATCCAAACAACATAGAAAGCAGAAAAAGGCAGGAAAAGTTGTGTTAGTGAAACATTAAGTACCAATGCAAAGAACAGAACCAGATATTTAAAGCCTCTTCACTAATGAAAAGTCAACAACCAGCAGCCATAAGCAACCAAAAGTAAATCCATCTGAAAGATGATAATTAGGTAAAAACTTGGAACCATTCTAGTTAGCGAATGAAATATATATGTGGGAACTATGAAGCAGAGGCACCTCCCTCACTCATTTTTTTAAACAAAAGAATCCCAAACATAATATAACCTTCCAAAAATCCTTGAAATATATACTATTGTAGGGTCATTCAGACCTATATCGCTTGGACTCGGAAGTGAGTAACGGATACATGATTCTTTTTTAGGTTTGTCCATGTACTTTAAGAGTCATATCACCATACCCTCCTTATGTCAGACAATGATACTTCAAGTCAAGTGAAACAAGATATGTTTGTAAACATTTCAACAAGTATAACAAAATATATATCACAAGACAATCAAAGTTCAACATTTTTAAACCAAAATACATAATCCATCAAAACCCAAAAATCAAAAAGAGTTCAAGAACTAGCATAAGAGTCCACTGAAGTAAAAAAACCAAAATAACCCACTTAAAACGAAGAATGAAATGAACAAATCAGTAGTGATTAAACAAATAATAGAAAATAAACAAGCATGCATGCAACTCGATTAAAAAAATATGAAGTAAAAGCATCAAACCCATTAAATCAGAGAAAATATAAATCAACAAACCCACAAATGTTGGAATAGAGAACGAGGATTACCTGTGGAAACCCTTGATTTTTGAATCCCTCGACTGCATTGTGGTGAATGGCCAAACCGGTGGGAGGATGCAAAGACAAAAAGGGAAAATAGATAAAAATGGGGGAAGCACGGCGTGAACTGATGAAAAATGGGGGAAAATCAAGTGCGCGGGAAATGATGAAAAATAAGGGGGAATTAGAATACGACTCCTAAAGATGACACACAAAATTCATCTATACTCTGTGTTTTTAAATTTTCTGGATTATGACTATTAAATATGACACACATCATTGTAAATCATAAATCGTTCAGATTTTAAAAAACATGACATTTTTTTATGACACACATGTTTTGCAAGTCATAAATTAGTGTGTGTCATCATTCGTGTCTCATTAAAGGTATATTTTCTTGTAGTGATATCAATTTGTTTGTGCACGGCCAAGTATTTGTAGTCTCACTCAATCAAGTGGTCTGTGATATATTTCCTATTATGTAGTAAGGATAAATCTTATTTGACCATTCACATCTTAGTATATATATATCGTGATATGTTTAATATCAATCATTATAATGCAACCAATTACGTATCCTTTTTGACATTATCAAAACATACAACAATATATATTGATATAGTAATGATATTAAGTTTGAGGATTATACATATAGTCATTACCATAAGCAATGCAGTGTCTTTCACATAATATTCCAAGACACATGCTCATAACATGTAAATCCAATAGGTTGTTCTCTAACAACATACTCATGTATCGATTTTGACATCTCTATGCCAATGTCAACTCATTGTCATCAATCAATTCCAAGTTAGTATTAAACATATTATTATTTTCTATGTCTATAATAATACTTAACTAAGGATCTTTAATAATAAGCATATTATTATATGGAATTTATTATCTTTCAGTTTTTGTTAGACATAAAAATACAACTGAAAATAATAGTGGTAATGCCTTTATTCAATAAAACCAGTAAAAAAATGTATCATTACAATCATCTCATGATTGGTCTTTGGGCATACTCTAACATTAGTTGTGTTTATTACTGCTATGAGTTGTATTTTATTTAGTGATGTTCTGGTGTTATTGGGCCCCTCGAGTCTAACCCCTTTATCGTTGGGTTTCTTATCCAAAGTTGTACATTGGTACCGATACTATGCTCTTCAATATCAGTACTTATCCTTTAATATCGATACCCGCTCTTGGTACTGGTACTAAAACGGATATTTGAGTATGAGAGGAAAAAGGTAGTATTGATACCTTTAGTTAGAGAATCGATACTTCTAAAATAAGGTATTGATACTATCCTGAGTATCGATACCAAATTGTACCTAGATGTTTAGAAAAAATAATCAGTATCAATACACGTATTGAGAGTATCATAGTCTACCCTTAGTATCGATACTCCCATGAGCACTAATACCATAATTAGCTAGTGAAATTTGCTAAGTGAACTTGGTATCGATATTCCTCTTGCGAGCATCAATACCCATCCAACAGTATCAATATTCGATGAACAAAATTCGATACTCTTAGCCCATAATCTTCTTATGTTTGGTCATTTGACGAATAATATTTGTATTGTTCTTCCAATACCTATATTCAAACCCACAAATGTCATATTTGGGCACAAAAATATCTTCTCATTTCTCACACAAGCCCTACCAAGGTCTCCAATTGTTATTTAAGTCTTATGTATGCTTAGAGGGGTCAGAATATAAACATGCTAAAAACACCAAATGCTAAAATCTACCATGAATATTATAACGCACCAAAAAATCCCATATTTTAACCCTAAAATTTGGGAAATTTTGCATAATTTTCTAATTTGTGATTAGTGACCAAATTGAGAACTAAAATTCTTCATTGTAACTTTGCAGGAGAAATCAAATCAAGAACCAAGTTATCACATTTGCCACGTTATCTACTAATTTTGAACCCACTAGAGTTGCTCGTGTTGACAGTTCGATAGTTAAATTTAGGATAATTTATTAATTATAAATATTTTTTGTAGGAACTGATTTAGATCCATCCACTGTTCGAGACGACCTTGGAAAGTATTATCACCATCGTAGGCACGTGAAAATATGTTTAAATTTGAAATTGACTGCATTTAATATGATTCAGAAAATACTATGTGATGCATGATGATATGTTATATTTGAATTACGTGATATGCTAACAAATTATGTGTTGCATGGAATTATCAAAAATCGAATTATATGCTCAGATAACAAATTATATAATACTTTTATTCAGATGGATCAAAATTTGATTTGAATGCCATTTTGCATGTCATTTTTGTATGAACTTGATCAGGGGAGTTTAGTGCGTTCACTCAATAGGGTGAATGTCACTTTTGGATTCAATGGCCTCTGCCTTTGTGGCGCTCTTATGGTGTGTTTTGATTGTAGATAGTGTGGTTATGGGGAAACCACTCTTCAGAAGGTGTGACAGAAGTACGGGTGGGTGAATGAGGATTTGCATAACATTAAAGTATTTTATTATCATTTATGCTCAGTCTATGATTAATATTGGTTGATTCGGACTCTGCTATGACTTGGGTTTGTTTTCACTTTAAAGATACACCAAGCTTTATAGCGTACTTTCCTTGAGTTTTTTTTCTTCAGATTTTCAAGCTAGGTGAAATGGTACTTGGAGTTATGACATTATTCTAATTCCATTATTCCATAGTATGACATTGTATTCAGATTTTCTATTTCTTGTTTTATTACTAGTTTATTTGGATAACATTTAATATGTTTATATATTTTTGGGACATTGGACATAAATTCTATTTTAAATTTTGGGACTTGAACTTAGATTTTGATAAATATTTGGTTTACATTTTAATTATTGTTGTTGGTTTATTTTAGTGTTTAAATTCAATAAATGCGAGGGTAAATTTTAATTTATTTAAAATAACGTTTGGGTAGGCTTTTATGGATTTAGTCAATGGGCCTTCTAGTCTGATTTGTTTCATCTAAGTCAGGTAAAGGGGATTACAAATGTTCTTTTATGCTTCATATCTCATGTAAGCTACTATACAAACCTAGTGGTCTATAAGTAGTAGAGATGAGTTATAATTGTGTTACCTTGAAATCCTAAGTTTTAAGAACATTTCTCTTGTTAACTAATGGTTAGTTTTTCCTTTTCTTTACTTTTAGAGCTCTCCCCAACATCTCTCACTAGAAAAAAATCATATGCATGAATTACTAACTGATTTAGGAAGTTAAGGGAAAGTTAAAAAGACTTCTTAAGGATGAAATCTATAAAAAAAAGTGTACTAGATAGTTAAGGTATTCTTAAACTCCCACTAAAACCCTTCTTATGGCTATCATGACAAAATGATGAGGTTGAGGGCTCGATTTATAGCTTTTAAGATGAGGGTTATGATTGTTACCATTGTTAGACCAGATTACAAGAGTAGGCCCTTAAAGGTTTTACATTTACTCTAGAAACAAGAAGAGTTGAAAGAGATAGAGAAAATGACAGCTCGCTTTATAGCTTTTAAAGATGGGTTATGATTGTTACCATTGTTAGACCAGATTACAAGAGTAGGCCCCTAAAGGTTTTACATTTACTCTAGAAACAAGAAGAGTTGAAAGAGATAGAGAAAATGACAAATTTCTTTTAAGAGAAGAAAAGATAAGTCAGCCGATTACATTATAAACCATTAAAGGTTTTCAGCCTTTCATTTAAATTTTGGTATAATTTTCCCTTGGTCCCTCAAGCTTTGGTCATAGATCAATAATCCTTTTTTTAACAACAATTGGGCCCAATTCAAGCCCAACTCCACTCAAACTTAAGCCAAGATTTCCTACAAGCTAAGGGATATATCCAAAGCTCTCTCGGGCTATCCCAAAAGTCCTAATATGGGATTTGAGGCATTACAACTCTCACCTCTTAGAAAAAAGTTTCATCATTAAAATTTACATGGATAGAATAAGTGAGTGTATTGAAGCTGGAGATCCTCTTCGGGTACCCAAGTTGTCTCCTTAATACCATAGTTCCTCCACAACACTTTCACCAATGAGATATTCTTGTTCCTTAATTCCTCAACATCTCTGGCTAGGATCCTGGTGGCTCAACTTTATTGGTCAAATATTGGTTCAATTCGATCTATTCTAAGAGTAAGATATAAGAAGGATCGGAATGGTACCCCATGACCATAGATATGTAGAATACATTACAGATATGCTCTAGCTATAGGGTGTAAAGCTAAACAATATGCTACTTACTTGTCTGACTCTCTCTAGTATCTCGTAAGGCCATATGAAGCACGGGGTCAATTTTATTTTACACCTAAAATGAAGTATTTTCTTTCATGGGGAAACCATGAGGAATAACTTGTAACCCAATGAGAACACAATACATTTACACTTCAGATATGGATAAGATCTCACCCTATATGAGGCATCCCTCAGCCGACTCTGAATTAATCACACCTCTCTTCAATTTCTGTGATCAAGTTAAGACTCACTATCTTACCCTTGCAGAGCTCTATCCAACAAATCAAAGTTCTAGACTTCCATCCGTATAAGGCCTCACAAGGAGCCATTTAGATGCTCAACTAAAAATTGTTATTATAAGGAAACTCTTCTAGAGACAAGTGGTCCTCCCAACTACCGTCAAGACCTATAACGGTGCACCTAAGCAAGCCCTCTAAGATGTGAATGACATATTTTGATTGGTTGTTTGCCTAAGGATGAAAAGAGGTTATAAAGTGTAGTTTGATGCCTAAAGATTCATGAAAGGCTTTCCAAAATTAGAAAGTTAATTGTGGGTCTCTGTCGAATATAATGAAAATCGTTACCTAGTATAATCTATCTCATGGATGTGCAACTAAGCTAACCTGGTGTAAGGTAATTCTACCTTCTCGTTTGATTGTGGATCTAGGAAGGAAGCAAAACAACCTGCAAAGTGAATGGCTCAAAAATAGAAGGGTTAAGGTGGTAAACGTAAAGGTGAAGAGGTGGGTTGTTTAATAATTAAGAGATAGAAGCGGAAGATGATTGAAATGGTTATGGTATAGCAATGAAACAAAGGGATGGTTGTGAGGATAGTATCTTGAAGAACGGTCAAAGAATAACCAATGCTATAGAGAGCAAAGACCCAATCTTTATATTGTTTCTTCAAGGGATGGTGTTAAGTACTTTGACCCACTAGTTATATGAACTAGGAACCAGAAGTATCAAGATGAAAGAAGAGGGTTGATGCCACAAGTATAAATTATACTTGATAAGTCGATAAAAAGTCACCAGGACTTAAGGAAGAGAATAATCTCACTTTAATTAAACAAAAGCTCTTGTTACAAATGATGATTGCTTTCCTATTTATAGGAAATGGGGGAGACATGGTCGAATGCTTACAAAAGGATTCGGCCAGCCCTTGTGTCTCTATAAAATGACATAATTTTAATGCTAAATGACATAATGTTTCAGCCCTAGATGGAAGGAAATAACCCTTGGGCGAATAGTTCTTGTGCCCCCTCCAGTTGACGCCAAATTGGAGAGAAAGGAGTGCTTGGCCGAATGGTGAGAGGACTCTTCATTTTGGTGCCTAAATGAAGTCACATGCCTAGCACATGGTGGGCTAGTCACAAGGCATGCACATGGCTTCTCTAGGATGCTTGTGGTGCATCCTTGTGCATGGAATGATGGCTGGTCATGTGCTCTCTCTTGGGTGTGCATGTGTCTCCTCCAAGTCATGGGTTGTATGTGAACAAGCTTCCTAACTAAGTCCTTATAAGCTCCATAACAGCATATTCAGCTAAATTCAGCTACCTTTGACATCACTTTTGGCAACTCAGCTCCAAATAGTCCAACTAGCTAAGTTTAGCTAGCCTTAAGCACCTCCAGTTGAATCGAGCTTCACTTAGTGTTCCATGAGCTGCCATGTACTTTGTAAGCTGTTTGTGAGCTACATATGACGTCCAAATCATTCACCAAGCTACCTCAACGTTCATTATGATCCAATGTACCTACATGTGCAAGGAAACAAGGTAAGTCCATGATATGGAGCTGTTATGAGCTAAAAACCTTGCTTCTATGTATGATTATGGTGATGTGAGCTATGTTTGAAGGTTATGAGCTAATTATATCATCTCAAAATATGTGTAAGATAATGCATGAAGCTTAAGAGCTAATATGAATGCATATGAACTAATGAAATGATTTATAATGATGCTACCTTGATGTATATATGATAATCATGCTTAATATGATTATAAGACTATCCTAACATGCTTATAACATTTGTGTATCAATCATAAAGATATGTGTATATGTTGTATGCATGAATATCATATAACATGGTATTCACAAATGATAAATGGAAACATATAATAATAATATCATAAGAAATGATATGTAATCATAGCATATATTTGAATAATATGAAAAACATGATCAAATAAGCAAAGGATGGAAATAATAATGTGATAATTTATACTAACATGTGAATGCATGCTTATGATAGAATATAATGTATAAACGATATAGTATAAGATAGGGTAATGAAGAACTCCCTTAGAAACTGATTTGAAGAACATCCATGGTGTGTTCAAGTCATGGAGAAAGTTGGAGCTAGTTTGGATCGTATCATCCTCCCTTTCTTTTAGGCGATTTTTCCTCAAATCAAAGTAATTTCTCATTAAAGACCTTCTTGATATAGAAAGAATTGAATCCTTATGTTTTCCTCCAATAGATGATTCACACGATATGTTCAACCTCTTGGCTTCAAATATGGTAACTTCACATCCTTTGATGGGAGGACAGAATGTTTGGGAATCATCACATGTCCTTTGAACGGGAGAGACATAGCCCTTCACGAACCAACTTGATCCCTTTTCTTTATTCTTTGAATCATCATAATGCTTGGAAAGGACCTCTATATCTTTATTTCCTCATTTTAATTCACCATAATTGTTGGTGAAAAGGTTTGTCTCTTGGTTGGAGTCATCACGTCGCTTGGTGAAGATAAGTGTTCTTTGAATGACCTTTTGGGGCCGATTTAAATCATCGTGTCCTTTCACCATTGTACCTCTCCAAATGATTACCTTGAGGGTTGGTATGATTTCTTCACCATAAGGATGAAAGAAGTTGCTACAAAATAAATCAAAGTTAGTAAATGAAAAATTATTTACAAGATGAATGGAAATAGAAAACCAGGTGGATGTTTAATGGGCATTGGTTGCTGAATTCCCTTGAATATGTGCAATGTACTTGGAGTCTGAATGATCTCAACTTTTGGTACTTCAATTGGCTCATTCTTTTGAATTTCAAGAGGTACATCCTTTGAAATGTCAAAGGACATATCTTGTGGATCACCAAAAGTCACATCTATTATTCTTCAAAAGACATGTTTCGTGAATCTTCAACTTGAAGTGACATGTCTATTGGATTGTCCTGCACGTCAAAAGAAATAATAGGAGTATGATTAGATAAAATATGTTCTTCACCCTCATTTTCCTTTTCCTATTTGCTTCCATATTCAATCCTTTCATTTTGTTCATTTTCAACTCTCTCCACTCTTTTCTCTTGCAAAAATTCTCTTTCAACTTCCTTCATGGCTTTAGCTTTCTTCCATTCCTCTATACGTGGTTTGATGATAACTTGGCATTTATGGACTTGATTTGGGCACATTGGAACCAACGCGATCTTTCTACCATGGTGTTTGAATGAATATTTGTTGGAGAACCCATCATACAATACTCGTTTATCAAACTATCAAGGACGTCCAAGGAGTAGATGGCTTGAATTCATAGAAACAACATCACACAAAACTTCATCTTCATATCCCCCAATTGAAAATAATACACGTACTTGCTCTATGACTTCTAACACTTCATCTTCATTTAATCCTTGCAAAACATATGGACTGGGATGTTTGAATGTTATAAGCCCCAACTTCTCAACCATGTATGTGCTTGCAAGATTTGCACAACTACCACCATCAATGGCTACAAGGCATACTTTATCATTCACATGAAAATGAGTATGAAATGGATTCCTCCTTTGCTGTCCGTAATCCATTCGAAAGATGGGAGAATTGTTAGTGAAAAATTAATAGTTGAATAATGAAAGGACCTTACCAATAATCACTCACAAATCTCACAATCACTCCAAAAAAATGATGATGCTCCACTCAACGCTCGTGTTTGCACTCGGGAATATAAATTGGCCTTTTCAATTCCCCTTCTGATCTCACACACTCGATTAGACTTTTTCCACTCGTTCCTCTCTTGTAAAGTACTTAAAAGAACTAACTAGAGAGCTTTCAAGTGCTATGGACGTCGGCTGAAAACTTCGTTAGTGTAGAGGGAAAAAAATAGAAAGGTAGAAAGATTAAATAATGAAGGGTGATCTTATAAAAGGAATAAAAATAAAGAAAGGTTCACTTACTATACAAAGATACTCACTACCTTCCTAGAAGAACAATCAAAGGTGTTGAAGACTTCCTTAGGATCAGTTGAAATAATGATGTCGCTTGTCACCTTTGGCACTTCTTTGCATTTTGATTTCTTTGTTTCTTTTCTTTAGTTTTTCTTCACTTGGAATCTGTTAACTTTGGGAATAACTTGCTGATTTTTTTTCTTTTGGCACTTCTCTTTTTGATTTTCTTTTTATAGAATGGTAGGATGTTGGTTTTGCTTGTTCTTGTTGCAATCCACCTTAGCTCTGATACCACTTGATGTAAGGTAATTCTACCTTCTCGTTTGATTGTGGATCTAGGAGGAAGCAAAACAACCTACAAAGTGAATGGCTAAGAAATAGAAGGGTTAAGGTGGTAAACGTAAGGGTGAAGTGGTGGGTTGTTTAATAATTAAGGATAGAAGCGGAAGATGATTGAAATGGTTATGGTTATGGCGATGAAACAAAAGGATGGTTGTGAAGATAGTATCTTGAAGAGCTCAAAGAAGAACCAATTCTATAGAGAGCAAAGACCCAATCTTTATATTGTTTCTTCAAGGGGTGGTGTTAAGTACTTTGACCTACTAGTTATATGAACTAGGAACCATAAGTATCAAGATGAAAGAAGAGGGTTGACACCACAAGTATAAATTATACTTGATAAGTCGATAAAAAGTCACCAGGACTTAAGGAAGAGAATAATCTCACTTTAATTAAACAAAAACTCTTGTTACAAATGATGATTGCTTTCCTATTTATAGGAAATGGGGAGACATGGCCAAATGGTTACAAAAGGATTCGGCCAGCCCTTGTGTCTCTATAAAATGACATAATTTTAATACTAAATGGCATAATGTTTCGGCCCTAGATGGAGAGAAATAACCCTTGGTCGAATAGCTCTTGTCCCCTTAAGTTGGCACCAAATTGGAGAGAAAGGAGTGCTTGGCCGAATGGTGAGAGGACTCTTCATCTTGGTGCCTAAATGAAGTCACACGCCTAGCACATGGTGGGCTAGTCACAAGGCGTGCACTTGGCTTCTCTAGGATGGTTGTGGTCATCCTTGTGCATGGAATGATGGCTGGTCATGTGCTCTCTCTTGGGCGTGCATGTGTCTCCTCTAAGCTTGAGTTGTGGAGCTAGCTAGCAATCATGGGCTGTTTGTGAACTTCCTAGCTAAGTCCTTATAAGCTCCATAACATATTCAGCTACATTCAGCTACCTTTGACATCACTTTTGGCAACTCAGCTCCAAATAGTCCAACTAGCTAAGTTTAGCTAGCCTTAAGCTCCTCCAGCTGAATGGAGCTTCCCTTAGTGTTCCATGAGCTGCCTTGTACTTTGTAAGCTGTTTGTGAGCAGCATATGACGCCCAAATCATTCACCAATGATGTGATCACAACTATACAAATGGATTCTGAAGTTATGCCCAAAGGACCTATCACTCGTGCAAAGGCAAAATAATTAGGGAAGTACTTTCTCATAAGTGCCTTAATGTTTTTAAATCTTTAATGAGAAAGAACCATTAGATAATAGGTTGCTTAATATGTTATATATTGAATATTAAATAACCTATAGTCACATTTTTATAATATACACATTATATAAGTTTATATACTTAGTTTATTTCTTTATGTTATGCATGTAGGCACATTCGGCCAACACTTGCGAGCTACATTAGAGCGAAATGGAGCATGTAACAGCAAGGAAACTTACAAGGGATCGATTAGGAGAGCACAAGGAACAATTGGTGAAAAGTTATCCGGAGGCCGTGAGCTCATAGCTAGATTGAGCTGAAGATTTGAGCTACAAGATGACCTTATTTCAGCTGGGGAGTTGTACCATCATCATCACCACTTAGGACACTTCAAATATGTGCTAAGTCAAAATTTGTGAAATCGTACCTTTTCACGAATAGTTGCCACCTCAAGAGGTACCTTTTCACAAGGAGTTGCCCAAACGTTCACCATGTCACAAGTCATCTATGGCCAGCTCACCTTTAGCTCATTCACACCATAAACATCTCAAACATGAAAGGACACCTTTCTCAAACATTGTGACCTTTCATGAATGATGCTGCCCATGAAGATGTCTTTTCATCTAGGAGCACGTTGGTGAAGGAATTGCTAGGATTGGAAGCTTAAATCACCAAGAGACATGAGATAGAGCTCCAAGCCTATTCGGTCACACCACATGCCTTACATGGAAGTTTGGGGCCAAACATGATAAGGCACATGACTATTCCGCCAAGGAGAGGAAATTGGCACCAAGATGAACAAGCATGAACCATTCGGCCAAGGGAGATGTCTCTCCACCCTTTGACCGAATCATTAAGGCCTTTCATTAAGAGTTAGCCGAACCATCACAAGCCCAAAGGACTTATTCATTCATCTCAAGCATTATGATGAATTTTCCTAAAGACATGTATCTAGCCGAAACATCATGTAACTATTCGGCCAAGCCCTCTCATTTCCTATAAATAGAGTGACTTCCCTTCATTTGTACTCATCTCATCTCTTATATAAAATATACTATTGTGAGTTAATTCTCTTCAAAGTTCTTTGTGAACTTTATCGATTAAACAAGTATAGTTTCTATACTTGTGGCGTCATTCCTTCCATTTTTTTGATTCCTAAATTCCTAGATTGATATCTAGTGGGTTGAAGACACAATCACCACCCCTCAAGCAAGTTTGTGAAGACCGGGATTGTGCTTCATAGCATAGTTTCCTATTTGGCGAGTTTGAGATACAACATCATCACAATCTTCATTTCATCATCAACATCATCAACATCCTTCATCAAGATCATCCATCTCTTCCATCAATTCCGCAGCCATCTCTATCCATTATTTATCTCATTTCATTCTTATTATTTATTTTCATTACTTATATTATTAAGGCTATCTACTCTTCCATCAAAGCGTGTAGATTCGACTTACATCAAGCGGTAATCAGAGCATAGTTGGATTGACAACAAAAGTGTCATTGGCGTGCAAAGCAAAAAGAAATTCAAAAGAGAAAAAGACTCCTTCAACAAATTGGAGTGCAAAAAGAAGAGAAAAATTAGAAAAGAAGAAAAGAAGAAAAGAAAAGAAAAAGAGAAGTTCAAAAAGAGAAAGCAAGCCAAGGAAAGTGCTCTACCATTGCAAAGTACATCAAAGAGGCCTATCTACACTAAGAGAAGATAACCTTATTGTTTATTGAGAAAGGTTGCAGTAAGTGTTGTTTCTTGAATTGTAAGTCACCTCTTCATTTTCTATCCTTTCATTTTCCTTGTCTTCAACCATTTCCTTCTTTTAATACCTTTGAATCCTTTCTTCTACCTTTCCATTTTTTTTTCTTTCTACCCTAACCTATTTGCAGCCGACGCACACAACGAAGGAATTAACTTGTTTAAATCTTGAGTAAGTTCTTCAAAGGACTTAGCAAGAGAAATTGAGTGGAAAAAGGCTATTGAGAGAGTGAAATCAGAAGGGGAATTGTTAAAAGCCAAATATATATATATTCCCGAGAGTAAACATGAGTGTTGAGTGGAGTGATCCTATCATTTCTTTGGAGTGAATTTGTGAGACTTTGTGAGTGTGTGCTGGTAAGGTTTATATTGATTTATTATCTACTAACAATGTCTCAAGTTTCAGGATACGTTTTTGTAGTGAAAAGAGCCTTGAATATTCAGTCTATGGAGAATAATCAAAGAGAGAACATTTTTCACACTTGATGTCATGTAAACAACAAAGTTTGTTTCATGATTATCGATGGAGGAAGTTGTACCAATGTTGCAAGAACTTTAATGGTGGCTAAACTCAGACTCAAGACACTTAAACATCCTACACCATACAAGCTACAATGGCTAAATGATGGGGGAGAAGTTAAAGTCACCAAACAAGTCAACATTTCCTTTTCTTTTGGGAAATACCAAGATCAAGTCATTTGTGATGTCATTCCAATGAATGCGTGCCATATACTTCTAGGGAGGCCTTGGCAATTTGATAAGAAGGCTATTCATGATGGTTTCACAAACCGGTACTCTTTCTATCACAATGAAAAGAAATTCATATTTATTCCTCTTTCACCAAATCAAGTCTCTGATGATCAAGACACTTTGAAGAAAAGCATTGAAGTTTTCAAATCTATAAAGGAGGAGGAACCAATGAAGATAAACATATATGCTGGAGGAAAAGACATTAGGAAACATTTGTTATCCTACAAAGCTCTAATTGTACTTAGGTACAAGGAAAGCTTAATTTTGACTAACATTCCAGAAGGTTTGCAGGAATTTGAAGAGTTATTCCCATAAGATATTCCTAGTGCATTGCCACCTATTAGAGGGATTGAACATCAAATTGACTTTATACCGGGTGCATCCATTCCAAACCGTCCAACTTATAGAAGTAATCCTGAAGAAACTAAGGAGCTTCAAAAACAAGTTGAAATACGAGAAACTTTGAGTCCATGTACTGTTCCGGTGTTACTTGTGCCCAAAAAGGATGGTTCATGGAGAATGTGTGTAGACTGTCGTGCTATCAATCAAATTACCATCAAATACCGACATCCTATACCAAGACTTGATGATATGTTGGATGAATTGAGTGGAGCCACTATGTCTCTAAATTGATTTAAAGAGTGGATATCATCAAATCAGAATGCGAAAAGGAGACGAGTGGAAAACCGCATTCAAAACAAAGCAAGGATTATATGAATGGATGGTGATGCCTTTCGGATTAACAACCGCATTCAACTCAGACCATTCATTGGTAAGTTTTGTGTGGTTTATTTTGATGATATTCTAATTTATAGTCATGATTTGGAATCATATGTGCAACATTTGAGGTATGTTCTTGAAACCATTCAAAAGGAAAACCTTTATGAAAATATGAAGAAATGTGTCTTTTGCACTAACAGTTTAACCTTCTTAGGCTTTATTGTAAGTTCACAGGGACTTGAAGTTGATCCTGAAAATATCAAAGCCATTCAAGAGTGGCCTACGCCTACTTCAATCAGTCAAGTCCGAAGTTTTCATGGTCTTGCAAGTTTTTACAGAAGGTTTGTGCCTAATTTTAGTTCTATTGCCCCATTAACAGGGATCATTAAAAAAAATTCTATCTTTTCATGGGGCAAAGAACAAGAAGATGCCTTTAACAAAATGAAGGAATGTTTAACCAAGGCACCTTTACTTGCATTACCTAACTTTGATAAGACTTTTGAAGTGGAATGTGATGCTTCTGGAATCAGAATTGGTGCTGTTTTGACTCAAGAAGGCGACCATTGCTTATTTAGTGAAAAGTTGAATAGTGCTTGTTAAACTATCCAACTTATTACAAAGAGATGTATTCTCTCATAAGGACACTTGAAGTTTGGCAGCATTATCTTATACCAAAGGAATTCACCATACACACCGACCATGAAGCTTTAAAACATATCAAAGGCCAACATAAGTTAAACAAGCGACATGCCAAATGGGTGGAGTTTTTGGAGTCATTCCCTTACGTCATTCATTACAAGAAGGTAAAGAAAACATTGTAGCTGATGCTATATCTCGAAGGTATGTTCTCCTTAATGCTCTTGATTCAAAGTTAATTGGGTTTTCGTATATTAAAGATTATTATGCTACTGACCATGACTTTGAAGAAAAGTATAAGGCTTGTGAGAAAGATGCATATGAAAAGTTTTATAGGCACGAAGGATATCTATTCAAAGAAGGACGTCTATGCATTCCTCAAGGATCCCTTCGAGAAGTGCTTGTTCGAGAAGCACATGAAGGAGGTCTCATGGGTCATTTTGGAGTAAGCAAAACATTGGAGATTTTGAAACAACACCTCTATTGGCCTAAGATGAAGAGAGATATTGAAAGGGTATGTGAACGATGTGTCACTTACAAAAGGGCAAAATCAAAGGTTATGCCTCATGGACTTTACATGCCTTTACCTATTCCTCAAGCACCATGGGTTGACATATCAATGGACTTTGTGATGGGACTACCAAGGACCAAGAATGGACGAGATTCAATATTTGTTGTTGTAGATATTTTTTTCAAGATGGACACATTTCATACCATGCCACAAGACAGACGATGCAACACATGTGGCCAACTTGTTCTTTAAAGAAATTGTGAGATTACATGGCGTTCCAAGAACCATAGTTTCAGATAGAGATGTCAAATTTCTTAGCCATTTATGGAGGACGTTATGGAGTAAAATTGGGACAAAGTTGCTATTCTCCACCACATGTCACCCTCAAACAGATGGGCAAACTGAAGTGGTGAATCAAGTACTATCAACATTGTTGAGATCTATCATCAAAAAGAACATCAAAGCTTGGGAGGAATGCTTACCACATGTTGAATTTGCATATAATCAGGCAGTCCATTCAACAACCAAGATGTCACCATTTGAGGTAGTATATGGATTTAATCCTTTAACACCTTTAGATCTTCTTCTTTGCCTCAGGAACATATGATCAACAAAGATGGCAAGAGAAAGGTTGAGTTCATTAAGAAACTTCATCAGCAAGTTCGAGACAATATAGAAAAACGGACAAGACGATATGAACAACAAGCAAATAAGGGACGCAAGCCACTAAAATTGGAGGAAGGTGATTGGGTGTGGGTGCATTTCAGAAAAGAACGTTTTCTTTCCCAAAGGAAATCTAAATTGTTACCTAAGGAGATGGACCATTCCAGATCATCAAGAAGATCAATGATAATGCATACAAATTGGATCTACCTGGTGAATACAATGTAAGTGCAACTTTTAATATTTCATATCTTTCTCCATTTGAAGACAATGACAATTTGAGGGAAAATTGCTCAAAAGAATGGGAGGATGATGTGATCACAACTACACAAATGGTTTCTGAAGTTATGCCCAAAGGACCTACCACTCGTGCAAAGGCAAAACAATTCAGGGAAGTACTTTCTCATAGCATGTACATCATGAAACTTACAAGGGATCGATTAGGAGAGCACAAGGAACAATTGGTGAAAAGTTGTCCGGAGGCCGTGAGCTCATAGCTAGATTGAGCTGAAGATTTGAGCTACAAGATGACCTTATTTCAGCTGGGGAGTTGTACCATCATCATCACCACTTAGGACACTTCAAATATGTCCTAAGTCAAAATTTGTGAAATTGTACCTTTTCGCGAATAGTTGCCACCTCAAAAGGTACCTTTTCATAAGGAGCTACCCAAACTTTCACCATGTCACAAGTCATCTATGGCCAGCTCACCTTTAGCTAATTCACACCATAAACAACTCAAACATGAAGGGACACCTTTCTCAAACGTTGTGACCTTCATGAATGATGGCCCAGAAGATGCCTTTTCATCTAGGAGCACGTTGGTGAATGAATTGCTAGCATTGGAAGCATAAATCACCAAGAGACATGAGATAGAGCTCCAAGCCTATTCAGTCACAACACATGCCTTGCACATGGAAGATTTGGCACCAAACATGATAAGGCACATGACTATTCGGCCAAGGAGAGGAAATTGCCGCCAAGATGAACAAGCATGAACCATTCGGCCATGGGAATATCTATCCACCCTTTGACCGAATCATTAAGGCCTTTCATAAAGAGTTAGCTGAACCATCACAAGCCCAAAGGACTTATTCATTCATCTCAAGCATTATGTATTTTCCTAAAGACATGTATCTAGCCGAAACATCATGTAACTATTCGGCCAAGCCCTCTCATTTCCTATAAATAGAGTGGCTTGTTATTTGTACTCATCTCATCTCTTATATAAAATATACTCTTGTGAGTTAATTCTCTTCAAAGTTCTTTGTGAACTTTATCGATTAAACAAGTATAGTTTCTATACTTGTGGCATCATTCCTTCCATTTTTTGTTTCCTAAATTCCTAGATTGATATCTAGTGGGTTGAAGATACAATCACCTCCCCTCAAGCAAGTTTGTGAAGACCGGGATTGTGCTTCATAGCATAATTTCCTATTTGGCGAGTTTGAGATACAACATCATCACAATCTTCATTTCATCATCAACATCCTTCATCAAGATCATCCATCTCTTCCATCAATTCCGCAGCCATCTCTATCCTTTATTTATCTCATTTCATTCTTATTATTTATTTTCATTACTTATATTATTAAGGCTATCTACTCTTCCATCAAAGCGTGTAGATTCGCCTTACATCAAGCGGTAATCAGAGTATAGTTGGTTTGACAACAAAAGTTTCATTGGCGTGCAAAGCAAAAAGAAATTCAAAAGAGAAAAAGACTCCTTCAACAAATTGGAGTGCAAAAAGAAGAGAAAAATCATAAAAGAAGAAAAGAAGAAAAGAAAAGAAAAAGAGAAGTTCAAAAAGAGAAAGCAAGCCAAGGAAAGTGCTCTACCATTGCAAAGTACATCAAAGAGGCCTATCTACACTAAGAGAAGATAACCATATTGTTTCTTGAGAAAGGTTGCAGTAAGTGTTGTTTCTTGAATTGTATGTCACCTCTTCATTTTCTATCCTTTCATTTTCCTTGTCTTCAACCATTTCCTTCTTTTAATACCTTTGAATCCTTTCTTCTACCTTTCCATTTTTTTTCTTTCTACCCTAACCTATTTGCAGCCGACGCACACAAGGAAGGAATTAACTTGTTTAAATCTTGAGTAAGTTCTTCAAAGGACTTAGCAAGAGAAATTGAGTGGAAAAAGGATATTGAGAGAGTGAGATCAGAAGGGGAATTATTAAAAGCCAAATATATATATATTCCCGAGAGTAAACACGAGTGTTGAGTGGAGTGATCCTATCATTTCTTTGGAGTGAATTTGTGAGACTTTGTGAGTGTGCTGGTAAGGTTTATATTGATTTATTATCTACTAACAATGTCTCAAGTTTCAGGACACGTTTTTGTAGTGAAAAGAGCCTTGAATATTCAGTCCATGGAGAATAATCAAAGAGAGAACATTTTTCACACTAGATGTCATGTAAACAACAAAGTTTATTTCATGATTATCGATGGAGGAAGTTGTACTAATGTTGCAAGAACTTTAATGGTGGCTAAACTCATACTCAATACACTTAAACATCCTACACCATACAAGCTACAATGGCTAAATGATGGGGGAGAAGTTAAAGTCACCAAACAAGTCAACATTTCCTTTTCAATTGGGAAATACCAAGATCAAGTCCTTTGTGATGTCATTCCAATGAATGGGTGCCATATACTTCTAGGGAGGCCTTGGCAATTTGATAAGAAGGTTATTCATGATGGTTTCACAAACTGGTACTCTTTCTATCACAATGAAAAGAAATTCATATTTATTCCTCTTTCACCAAATCAAGTCTCTGATGATCAAGATTCTTTGAAGAAAAGCATTGAAGTTTTCAAATCTATAAAGGAGGAGGAACCAACGAAGATGAACATATATGCTGGAGGAAAAGACATTAGGAAACATTTGTTATCCTACAAAGCTCTAATTGTACTTAGGTACAAGGAAAGCTTAATTTTGACTAATATTCCAGAAGGTTTGCCTTCTTCTATTTCATCTTTATTGTGGAATTTGAAGAGAGATTCCCATAAGATATTCCTAGTGCATTGCCACTATTAGAGGGATTGAACATCAATTGACTTTATAGGTGCATCCATTCCAAACCGTCCAGCTAGAAGTAACCCTGAAGAAACTAAAGAGCTTCAAAAACAAGTTGAAGAATTAATGGACAAAGGATACATACGAGAAACTTTGAGTCCATGTACTGTTCCGGTGTTACTTGTTCCCAAAAAGAATGGTTCATGGAGAATGTGTGTAGACTGTTGTGCTATCAATCAAATTACCATCAAATACTGACATCCTATACCAAGATTTGATGATATGTTGGATGAATTGAGTGGAGCCACTATGTTCTCTAAAATTGATTTAAAGAGTGGATATCATTAAATCAGAATGCGAGAAGGAGACGAGTGGAAAACCGCATTCAAAACAAAGCAAGGATTATATGAATGGATGGTGTGCCTTTCGGATTAACAAACGCTCCAAGCACCTTCATGAGGTTAATGAATTATGTACTCAGACCATTCATTGGTAAGTTTTGTGTGGTTTATTTTGACGATATTCTAATTTATAGTCATGATTTGGAATAACATGTGCAACATTTGAGGTATGTTCTTGAAACCCTTCAAAAGGAAAAGCTTTATGCAAATATAAAGAAATGTGTCTTTTACACTAACAGTTTAACCTTCTTAGGCTTTATTGTAAGTTCACAGGGACTTGAAGTTGATCCTGAAAATATCAAAGCCATTCAAGAGTGGCCTACGCCTACTTCAATCAGTCAAGTCTAAAGTTTTCATGGTCTTGCAAGTTTTTACAAAAGGTTTATGCCTAATTTTAGTTCTATTGCCCCCTTAACAGGGATCATTAAAAAGAATTCTATCTTTTCATGGGGAAAAGAACAAGAAGATGCCTTTAACGAAATGAAGGAATGTTTAACCAAGGCACCTTTACTTGCATTACCTAACTTTGATAAGACTTTTGAAGTGGAATGTGATGCTTCTGGAATCAGAATTGGGGTTGTTTTAACTCAAGGAGGACGACCCATTGCATATTTTAGTGAAAAGTTGAATGGTGCTTTGTTAAACTATCCAACTTATGACAAAGAGATGTATTCTCTCATAAGGACACTTGAAGTTTGGCAGTATTATCTTCTACCAAAGGAATTCGTCATACACACCGACCATGAAGCTTTAAAACATATCAAAGGCCAACATAAGTTAACAAGCGACATGCCAAATGGGTGGAGTTTTTGGAGTCATTCCCTTACGTCATTCATTACAAGAAGGTAAAGAAAACATTGTAGCTGATGCTCTATCTCGAAGGTATGTTCTCCTTAATGCTCTTGATTCAAAGTTAATTGGGTTTTCGTATATTAAAGATTATTATGCTACTGACCATGACTTTGAAGAAAAGTATAAGGCTTGTGACAAAGGTGCATATGAAAAGTTTTATAGGCACGAAGGATATCTATTCAAAGAAGGACGTCTATGCATTCCTCAAGGATCCCTTCGAGAAGTGCTTGTTCGAGAAGCACATGAAGGAGGTCTCATGGGTTATTTTGGAGTAAGGAAAACATTGGAGATTTTGAAACAACACCTCTATTAGCCTAAGATGAAGAGAGATGTTGAAAGGGTATGTGAACGATGTGTCACTTACAAAAGGGCAAAATCAAAGGTTATGCCTCATGGACTTTACATGCCTTTACCTATTCCTCAAGCACCATGGGTTGACATATCAATGGACTTTGTGATGGGACTACCAAGGACCAAGAATGGACGAGATTCAATATTTGTTGTTGTAGATATTTTTTTCAATATGGCACATTTCATACCATGCCACAAGACAGACGATGCAACACATGTGGCCAACTTGTTCTTTAAATAAATTGTGAGATTACATGGCGTTCCAAGAACCATAGTTTCAGATAGAGATGTCAAATTTCTTAGCCATTTATGGAGGACGTTATGGAGTAAAATTAGGACAAAGTTGCTATTCTCCACCACATGTCACCCTTAAACAGATGGGCAAACTGAAGTGGTGAATCAAGTACTATCAACATTGTTGAGATCTATCATAAAAAAGAACATCAAAGCTTGGGAGGAATGCTTACCACATGTTGAATTTGCATATAATCGGGCAGTCCATTCAACAACCAAGATGTCACCATTTGAGGTAGTATATGGATTTAATCCTTTAACACCTTTAGATCTTCTTCCTTTGCCTCAGGAACATATGATCAACAAAGATGGCAAGAGAAAGGCTGAGTTCGTTAAGAAACTTCATCAGCAAGTTTGAGACAATATAGAAAAACGGACAAGACAATATGAACAACAAGCAAATAAGGGACGCAAGCCACTAAAATTGGAGGAAGGTGATTGGGTGTGGTGCATTTCAGAAAAGAACGTTTCCTTTCCCAAAGGAAATCCAAATTGTTACCTAGAGGAGATGGACCATTCCAGATCATCAAGAAGATCAATGATAATGCATACAAATTGGATCTACCTGGGTGAATACAATGTAAGTGCAACTTTTAATATTTCATATCTTTCTCCATTTGAAGACAATGACAATTTGAGGGCAAATCGCTCAAAAGAATGGGAGGATGATGTGATCACAACTACACAAATGGATTCTGAAGTTATGCCCAAAGGACCTATCACTCGTACAAAGGCAAAACAATTCAGGGAAGTACTTTCTCATAAGTGCCTTAATGTTTTTAAATATTTTAATGAGAAAGAACCATTAGATAATAGGTTGTTTAATATGTTATATATTGAATATTAAATAACTTATAGTCACATTTTTATAATATACAAATTATATAAGTTTATATACTTAGTTTATTTCTTTAAGTTATGCATGTAGGCACATTCGGCCAACACTTGGGAGCTGCATTAGAGCTAAATGGAGCATGTAACATCAAGGAAACTTACAAGGGATCGATTAGGAGAGCACAAGGAACAATTGGTGAAAAGTTGTTTGGAGGCCGTGAGCTCGTAGCTAGATTGAGCTGAAGATTTGAGCTACAAGATGACCTTATTTCAGCTGGGGAGTTGCACCATCATCATCACCACTTAGGACACTTCAAATATGTCCTAAGTCAAAATTTGTGAAATTCTACCTTTTCGCGAATAGTTGCCACCTCAAGAGGTACCTTTTCACAAGGAGCTGCCCAAACGTTCACCATGTCACAAATCATCTATGGCCAGCTCACCTTTAGCTCATTCACTCCATAAACGACTCAAACATGAAGGGACACCTTTCTCAAACATTGTGACCTTTCATGAATGATGCTGCCCATGAATATGCCTTTTCATCTAGGAGCACGTTGGTGAAGGAATTGCTAGCATTGGGAGCTTAAATCATCAAGAGACATGAGATAGAGCTCCAAGCCTATTCAGTCACACCACATGCCTTGCACATGGAAGCTTTGGCGCCAAACATGATAAGGCACATGACTATTCGGCCAAGGAGAGGAAATTGGCACCAAGATGAACAAGCATGAACCATTCGGCCAAGGGAGATGTCTCTCCACCCTTTGACGGAATCATTAAGGCCTTTCATGAAGAGTTAGTCGAACCATCACAAGCCCAAACGACTTATTCATTCATCTCAAGCATTATGTATTTTCCTAAAGACATGTATCTAGCCGAAACAACATGTAACTATTCGGCCGAGCCCTCTCATTTCCTATAAATATAGTGGCTTTCCTTCATTTGTACTCATCTCATGTCTTATATAAAATATACTCTTGTGAGTTAATTCCCTTCAAAGTTCTTTGTGAACTTTATCGATTAAACAAGTATAGTTTCTATACTTGTGGCGTCATTCCTTCCATTTTTTTTATTCCTAAATTCCTAGATTGATATCTAGTGGGTTGAAGACACAATCACCACCCCTCAAGCAAGTTTGTGAAGACCGGGATTGTGCTTCATAGCATAGTTTCCTCTTTGGCGAGTTTGAGATACAAACATCACCACCATCTTCATTTCATCATCAATATCATCAACATCCTTGATCAAGATCATCCATCTCTTCCATCAATTCCGCATCCATATCTATCCTTTATTTATCTCATTTCATTCTTATTATTTATTTTCATTACTTATATTATTATCCCCTTTATTAAATTCCATTATTAATCATTTTTTTCTTTCTTATTATTTTGCAGTCCAAGCTTATTAATTCAAGGACATTAGTACTTGTCAATCATTGATCGAGACAAAATAAGGCTATCTACTCTTGCATCAAAGCGTGTAGATTCGCCTTACATCAACCAAGCTAACTCAACATTCATTATGCTCCAATGTACCTACATGTGCAAGGAAACAAGGTAAGTCCATGATATGGAGCTGTTATGAGCTAAAAACCTTGCTGCCATGTATGATTATAGTGATGTGAGCTATGTTTGAAGGTTATGAGCTAATTATATCATCTCAAAATATGTGTAAGATAATGCATGAAGCTTAAGAGCTAATATGAATGCATATGAACTAATGAAATGATTTATAATGATGCTGCCTTGATGTATATATGATAATCATGCTTAATATGATTATAAGACTATCCTAACATGCTTATAACATTGTGTATCAATCATAAAGATATGGGTATATGTTGTATGCATGAATATCATATAACATGGTATTCATAAATGATAAATGGAAACATATAATAATAATATCCTAAGAAATGATATGTAATCATAGCATATATTTGAATAATATGAAAAACATGATCAAATAAGCATAAGATGGAAATAATAATATGATAATTTATACTAACATGTTAATGCATGCTTATGATAGAATATAATGTATAAATGATATAGTATAAGATAGGGTAATGAAGAACTCCATTAGAAACATATTTGAAGAACATCCATGGTGTGTTCAAGTCATGGAGAAAGTTGGAGCTAGTTTGGATCGTATCATAACCTCTCTTAGGTATAATCCATCACAACTGTGTGGAAATGAGCTGATTTGGAGTAATGGTCCATTATTACTCAAACTGTGGCATATCTTTGTCTAGTCAGGGTAACTTCATCATAAAGTCAATGGTCACTCTATCTCACATCCACATCCATTGAGAAATCTAAATAGGTTGAAGCAACCCTAAAGGAACATGGTATTCTAATTTACCTATTGACGTACTAAGCTTCTAGAGATGAATTGAGACACTTCTCTTTTCATGTTGAACCACCAAAACAACTATCAAAGTTTTGATACATCTTGTTGTATGGGTGAACTGAGAGCGAGCTACAATGTTCCTTGTGAAAAATCTTATTACGCAACTGCGCATCTGTGGGCACACACAATTGACCTCTAAAATACAATGCCCCCATTGTATAGTTGGAAACTCAATGTCTTTCCCTGATAAACGTGCTCGACCCTAGCCTTTAACCGACCATATGAACTTTGAAATCTCTTGGTCTTTCTTACTAGCTTCAGTTTGACTCGTAACTCAACTAACAACCCACCTTCACTAGTCAGACTCGAATGTGCCAGGAGGGCTCTTAAATTGGTCATAGGCTTCCAATTCAAGGCATAAACAACAACATTAGCTTTACTCGTGTGGTAGTTTTTAAAAAATTCATAGTCCTTCAATAACTCAACCCACCTTCATTGTCTTAGGTTCAAGTTCTTCTATGTGATCGGTGAAGATATGCAACTTCTCTTTGAAGAGGTGTTGCCGCCAAATCTTGAAGACAAAAATTACTGCAGCTAGTTCTATTTTAAGTTGTCGAAATGTGTATGCTACAACTATACCTTCCTCCATCAAGACTCTTCCAAGACCATTGAATAAAGCATCACCGAAAACCATAAAGTTCTTACATGATTTTGATAGAGTCAACACTAGGGTTTGGGTTAAGATGACCTTCAACCGATCGAAGATTTTATATTGCTTCTCATCCCACACAATGGGGACTCCATTATGATTTAATTTGGTTAGTAGGACGACTATCATCGAAAAGCCCTAAATGAATCAACAATAATAATCGGATAGACCTAAGAAACTGTGTACCATTGATTCATTTTCAGATGGCTCATACTCAAGTATAGCATGAATCTTTTTAGGATCAACTTGAATTTCTATTGCTAATGCAACATGACCCAAAAAAGAAAATTTTTGACGACTAAAACTTGTACTTCCCAAACTGTTCATACAACTATCATCCTTGAAGCGTCTGTAAAATAATGTGGAGATATTGGTCATGCTTGTCTTCAGATCGAAAGTATACAAGGATATCATCTATGAATATTACTACGAACTAATCTATATATGGGTAGAAAACCTAGTTCATTCAAAAACCATGAATATTGTCGGGGTATTGGTGAGTCCAAATGGTATCACTAGGAACTCATAATGACTGTACCTCGTCTTGAAGGATGTTTTTTCTACATCAGTGTCCTTAACCTTCAACTAGTAATATCCTAGCCTTTGTCTGATCTTGGAGAATGCACATGCTCCTATGAGTTGGTCAAACATATCATCCATCATAGGGAGAGGATAACAATTCTTTATGGTTAATTTATTCAAATGTCTATAGTTAATGCACAATATTGTTAACCCATCATTCTTCTTGACAAAGAGAACTAAAATTTCCCACGGTTAGATTATAAACCTGGTAATTCCTTTAGAATCACGTCAATGAAATACCAAACTATCCAGATGTCTATGAGTGTGGGGACTAAAATTCTGGTATCAACCACATAAGCAAAAAAGACCTCACAACCCTAGCCGATCGAGCCTTCATAGCTGAAATGACCCTTAACTGACCATATTTCTCACTGGTCATCATTAATTTTGTACCATCACTAGTCCTAAGATTAAGATCTCTAGATTTTTACTTTAAATTAGCGTAGTGTTCGGTTAACCAGCCCATGCCCAATATCATGTCAAATTCTTGAAAGGGTAACAAGTCCGCTAGAAATGTCTGACCCTAAATCTCTACTGAGTATCGCTGGTGAATTTTATCTACTAAAACTTCTAAATCTAGAGAGATCGATACTCAAACTCCTATTTCTATGTCTTCTGCAGGGATCTCTAACTCTTGTACCAGGTCACAACATTTGTAGGAGTGAGTGGAACCATGATTTATCAATGTGATGACTAGAATAAAAAACACTGTAAAGATACTCGATATCATATTTGTTGTATCATACTGCTCACTGGCCCTCATCGTGTATTGTTTGGAGGCTACCTTTGGCTCTACACTGACCACTAATATAGTTATCCTCTATTATGCTGTCAGACGCAGTACTACCACCTCTCACAGGCCCCTTGCTTCTCTTCACATACTATGCTGATCTCTGGGTTAACACTATAGCTACTCCCTAAATCCCCATATTTTCTATGATAAAATAATCCAAGGAGTCACAATTGAAGCAACCCCTTAATCCTTGCTGGAACGACCATGTCTGCCTCCTCTCACACTAAGTGTAACTTATATGAATGAAGACTCTCGCTAAATCATTGTCACTTGCTCTAGAAGTCGATGCCAAGGTTCTCCTCTGAGACTAAATCCTACCCCTATGATTTGAACTCTGACCGACTCCCCTCGACTGTACTATTAGGGGTCTCCATGAAACTTTACTATCCTTAGCCCTATTAACAGAACTCTGAAACTCAGAAGTTCTCGACTACCTCTGCTTAGAGGGACAACTCAACAAAGACCCTAGTGTTGGGACTATTTGCGCACCTTATGGCACATCGAAAATAAACACGACTATCTCACCAGAGATCCAAGTATGAAAAACTCATATTCATGAGGAAGAGGTATGATTTCTCACCTTAGGTTCCTTGAATAACAATAATACATCAAAAACTCGCGATCTCATGAACGATTCGAATCCTAGCCTCCACGAATATCGTCTCGGCCTCTACTAAATTCACCTAGTTGAAAAACCGTTGAGAGAAATTTCAAAATTTCTAAAAAGGGGATAAAAACATATGCTAGACCAACATCTCCCTTTTATATGTGTCGCCCTAGCTATTAGGTTTTTAATCTGAATTTAATATGGAATATAATTACTTAATTATATTCTTTTAATTTAATTTTGTATTTTAATGTGTAATTAAAATTACACGCACACACACACACACACACATACATATATATATATATATATATATATATATATATATATATTAATATTAACGACACATGTATTAATATTAACGACACATTTTATTCATGTGCAATAAAATTGTGCATAAGTAACACATTTATAAATTATTCTTTTCAACCATTGTGTGTAACCCTTTAGGTTCCTGTAACGTTAGTAGTAATAATTAGTATCATTCTAATATTATAAACAATGAGTGACATCTAGCAATATATCATTGTTACTTAGGTTACAATAAGTCATGATTCGACGTAAAATGTTCGTGACTAACTCTTTTAATGTATTAAATCCTTTTTTCCTTTATATCTAGAATAGGCACAAGTCTTGGAATAGTCACACTTGTATAGCCCATCTATTATTTCCTGATATCTAGAGTAGACTATAATTAATGAATAATTTGTGATATCTCATATCAACTTATTCGAGCATGGTCATGCATTTCTAGTCCCACTCAATCAAGTGGCCTATGATATATTTCCTATTATGTAGAAACGAAAAATCTTATCTTGATTATTCACACCTCACTATATATGTCGTGATATGTTCAATGTAACTCTTTATAGTACAACCGGTTACGAATTATGTTAACACCTACGACCATATACTTATTCCAATACAAGTTATATATGTTATATGAATTACTTAAAACATTTTCCAACTCAAAAGTGATAAATATTATTTCTCCAAATTGTAATTGTTTTTATAAATTATTAAATCACATAAAACTAGAACATGATAATGAAAACATATATTAATATAAAATACATCCCTTTATAATAATAATATTGATTAATATTATCCATAGTGAAATAGAGTAAAACAATTTAGTTTAGCCATTACAAACGAGTTCCAAAATACTTCAACAGAGCAACTAGGATATTTATAAGTACATGCCACTAACTAAGTCAAAATCACATCAAAGGATGTCTTATTGATATTGTAATATACTCCTCGATGCTTGGTGCTGCTCAGTACTCCTTACTCCTACTCTTGGTCTTTACCTACGCGTGAAAATCATTGTGCGCTATGTATATAATTAGTGAGACAATTTAAATTATTAAATAATACAATACATTACATACATAAAATAAATGTCATCAATAACGTTATATGAACACTTTTACATGTATTTCCCTCATACTGTTCTAAGAATATAATAGTATTTATAGAATATTTCCAATAAACCATAGCCTAAAATATTAATCTATGAGGAACCCGATAAAGGAGTCAAATATTGCACAATAGTGCTGAGGTCGAGCCATGCTCACTTAATAATGTACCGTAGTGCTGAGGTCATGCCTTGCCCACCTATCTTGTATTATGTGTCTTCGTTAGACACTCTAGTACTGCCTAAATTTGCAGTTGCTAGACTCTATGACATGCCATTAATACCACTGAACCACAATAAAATACTTGAGCATCTAGTCCTGAATTGAGTCATCCATGACCACGTATATCAATATGGTTTTAGCGATGGACAGTTCATACCCAAATTATCATCCATGGCATATCATCACAAAATGAGTAATCAATGCATTATAAATTTTCAATATTGACATTTTTAGTGTATGTCAATAATATGATGAATGACACAAATTTCATGCTAATATAAATAAGATAGACTCTTTACAAGTCTTTCCAGTAATGTATAAAACATCCATGTATAATATAATGCATGCATTGCACTCACCTTGACACTTTATAAATATATATAAAAAATATTGATCCCACTAAGCTTCCAACTTGTTCCTTTTTATAATCGATTAGCTTCGAACACAAAGTTAGTCACGATCTGTACAAATTCACAAATTTATATCGATACATATGCTAGTATTGTACTAACATAAATACATTTCCAAAACAAAATCCATAATTATACTTGAAACTTATTCACTATCAAAATACTTCAACACTTATTAACTATTTTAATATTGGCACCAACTTTTCCAAATTATATAAAATGGTCCTTCACCATTTTACCACTTAAATTTTAAATACAAAAATTCCAACATTCAAAACATTATGACCCAAGTACATTTACCAAAGCATAATTGCATTTAAACATCCCAAACTATTCGAATATTTCATATAAATCACTAAACTTGACAAACTTCCATAATGATCCAATTTCACATCCTAACACTCATTTCAATTCCCAAACAGTAATTTCCAGCATAGTACATAAGATATTGAGCAATTACCCCACAACCCACTATTTTTTCAAAATTACAATTAGGTCCCCAACTTTTCAAGAATTACCAAATGGTCCCTAATTTTTTTTAGCACTTGTAAAATACTTCATACGTAATTTCTAGTCCTTACATAATTTTTCCATAATTTGTATCATCCATTTAAGCCATGGTCGAATACTTCAAAGTTCCAAAACTAGGGTTTTCATGATTTTGCTCGATTTTTATTCGATACAAACATGAAATCAACCTCCGCCAAACCTTATATAATCTATAAAATCAAAAACCTAATAATATTTCATCAAAACACAATGTTACCCAACTTTATAGTTTGGTCAAATCTTAAGGAAATATTTCTAGGAAGCTTAAACATGTTTTAATCATCAAACGATCTTGGAAATGAATCTACAAACTCAAAAACATCAAGATTCTTCATCAATTCCATAAAACCTAATATGAACATAAACTCTAGAATTTGAGATCTTTGAATCCAAGTAAGATTAGAAACATAAATGGTACCAAAAGATAGCATTTTTCGTGTAAAACAATTTTCTATTTCACGACATAACCCAAAATCCAAAGGAAATTGCTCAAAAATTGAAAAGAAAATTTTTCTCTCTTTTGGAAGGGTTCACGGCTTGGAGAAGAGAGATGAACAAGATAACATGAAATTTTAGATTATTTCCATGCTAATTTGATACATGCATCACAAGGCTCACATCAAAGGAAGAAGTAATAACTCTTCCAAATGATCCACTCGTCCAAGCTTTGGAATAGAAGATCAGAACAGTAGTAGAATTGAGACGACTTTTTGAATGGATCCTGATCTTATTTGGTCAAAATATCTTCTGGAGATACAACTTTCTGTCTCTTATATTTCCAACGGTTTTTTAATCGTATCAATCCGATATCGGGAACTCAAGATATGGCCATTTTACTGAAGACGGTGCATGCAGAAAATCCTATACGGGATTAATACGGGATTTTGTAAATATTACGAATTTTCAATATTTTTATTGATTATTTGTAATATAACTTAATATATGATGATGCATTATCTTTTAGGATTAGATTTATTATTTTATTAGGAATTAAGGTTGGGTTAAAATATTATCTTTAGTTATTATTATTTTATTAGAAATTAGAGTTAAGACATGTTTAGTTTATTATTATTTTATTCATTAGTTATTTAGGACCTTTAGAACTCAGCCCCTATATAAAGGAGGCTTCATTCTACTTTGTAAATCAGATTTCTTTGATTAATAATACAACGAGAGTTTGTTTTTGCAAGTGCTGATTGCCTTGTGCCTTCGAAGCTTCTTCTCCTGGAGTTCTTTCAAGTTCTTATGAGGGAGATTAATCTTCTCACTCCAATTTGCCTTTTCATCACGACTAGAAGGGTTGGTTAGAGCCATTTATCATGTTTGCCTTTTCATTGCGACTAGGAGGGATCGATAGGACACTTATCCATCTATTATCCACAAATCCATTCGCACCATCAATCATCTTTACCGTTCACCTTCATAAGGGAGATCTTCTGATTTCTTTATTATCTTATTTCATCTTCCGTTTATTTATCTTTTGTTTATTTTATTCTAATCTTATTGCCTTGATTCCAGCACATAAAAGAAACCCTAAAGAATCTTAGCTGCTGCCGCCACCTTCCCCTATTCATCCCCTTTGTTCTTCATCGAGTATAGAGCTTTCTAGGTTTGATTCTTCAACAAGAGCAACGTTCATCAATCCGCCACCGCTTCCCCTATCAATTGGTATCAGAGTTGGGCCGATTCTTGGAAAGAAGCAAGCAATTTTGCTTGTTCTTGCACACAAAACCGTCAAGGTACCCCAACGGAGCTAGTTCAGAGAAGATTCATCGTTTCAGGTTCTTTTTATTTAATTTTAATTTAGATTCAATCCATCTTGTTAGTTTGCTCTTTTTTTCAAAAAAAAAACAAAAAAAAGATAAAAAAAGGCAAAATTTCAAAAAAAAAATTGTAAACGAAGGTATTTAGGGCTGATTTCCTTTAGATATCATATCCATATTAATTTTAATTTCCAGTCCAAAATTCACTTCAATCAGAGTTCATTAGAGCCTTCAAATACATCATTCAAGTTTTATCAGCAGATTCGGTCTAGAATATTGTCGAATTTCTTGCAAATTATACAGGAATAATTTTGAGGTGAAAATTTCCAGATTGAAACATATATTGGAGATCATTCACACAAAATATCAGAATTTTTAGAGATCAAGAACAACTTCGAAAAAAGTGATCAAGAAAAATAGATTGTTTGAGGACTCACCGTTCAACAGAGTCTACTGGATACTACTGAAGGTATTTGGTTTGAAATTTTGCAGGTGGTTGTTTGACGCATCGAAAGTCATTCAAGAATTTTCCAGAATTTTTGGACACCGGTAACCTCCTCAAAAACGTTGCTCAAGTTGATCCAGCGTTTTCTAGGTTTTCTGGTTTAGTCCATTTTTCTTTTACTCTTAGTGCTTTAGGTTCTTTTGTTTTCCCTTGTTATTATTCTTTTGCAATATCTAACACATTATCTTCCCTGTGTTAGTAGGACTAAAGAGTTTGCATACTTCTTCCTTCTTTGCATTCTCGTTCTCTTAGAGTCTAACCTTTGTTTGGCCTCTTAGAGCTTTTAGGTTTTTCTTATCGCCTTTGTTAGTAATCAAACTCCGATACGAACTGTGAAAGACTACTTGGTAAAGTGAGTCTTAAAGAGTACAAGATTGGCTTACTTGCCTCTCGTTGTGTTACTTTCTTGGAGTGACTTGTGAGGTTTCTTGCTTTGTTGAATTTTCTTTATTTTATTTTTATTTTACTTTTAAAATTTTTTTTCGAGTGTTATGATTTCAGGATGGACGACAATAACAACAATACACTTACGGCTATCTTAGCTGCACTTGCACGACTCACGACTCAAGTTTAAAGATTTGATGAACTTACCAATACCGTGAGAGAACACAAGAACCATAACTGGGTCTACCAAACCAGAATCCAAGACCAAACAATATTGAACTTTTGGTACCCAGGCGAGAACAACCACGTTTCCAAGCACTCGAACTCTTTGCAAAACCAAATTTCATGATCCCTTCTTTCAAAGGATACAATGATCCGGAAAGGTACATCGATTGGGAAGAAAAAGTTGATCTCATCTTTGCATACCATGAATACCCCCAAGCTAAACAAGTTCCCCTCATCACCATGCAATTCGAAGGATATGCTCGAACTTGGTGGATGCAAACAAGGAAAAATATCCAAAACTTCTAAATTCCAATAATCACTTCTTGGACCGACCTCAAACAAACCATGAGGAAGCGATTTCTATCGACACATTATACACGAGAAGTTAAACTACGACTACACCGACTTCGACAAGGTAGAAGTTCAGTTGAAGACTACTACAAGGAGATGCAGTCCTTACTCAATAGGGCTAACATAACCGAAAAAGAAGAGGTCGCCGTGTCAAGATTCGTCGTCGGCTTGAACTCAAACATCACTGATCTTCTTGACCTCCATGGGTACGAAAACCTTGAAGATACACTAAAGAAAGCAATGACAATCGAAGCACAAATCCAGAGGAGATTTCGAGAACATTACCAAGGTACTTCATCCTCTTACCAAGGTAATCATTCAAATCCTTCCTCATCTTCTGCTCCATCTTCTCTGAAAAAGCCAAGAGATGACAAACCTAACAATGAGAAAGAACGACCAGCAAAGAATGACACACTTCCAGCCCCTAAAGATCAAATTTGTGAGGAGGTAGGGAAATCAAAAAAAGAAAAAGTTTAGAAAGAGCCAAAAGAAAAAGAGGTCACTAGTTACAAAAGCCAAAAGCATAATGACCCATGGGATGAGTGAACCTAATTCTGAGAAGAAAAGAGTGACTCAAAATCTACGTGTGAGCACAAAAGAATTGAGAGAGAACCTTCTTTACAAACAGCCTTTCATCCTTGTTCTCTTTAGAGAATCAATTGTTTCGATTTCTAACATTAACAAGGATTTACCTAGTGTGTTTTCATCTTTGTTACAGGATTTTCGAGAAGTGTTAGGTGATCCACCTGACGGATTACCACTGGAAAAAGGAAAACAACACCAAACCAATCTAATTCAAGGTTCCATCATACCTCGTCAAACATACAATCTCGAAGAAACCAAAGAGTTAGATTTGTTACAAAAAGGATACATCCATGAAAGCCTTAGTCCTAACGTCATCTTAATGACGAAACATGACTTGAACAACTCCACATGCTTTATAGTTCCTGCACAGGGAATCCATGTAAATAATGAGAAAGTAAAAGCCCTAACCCTCCTGACGGGTTACCAACTGAAAGCCCTAATCACTATGTCATATTAATGAAGAGTCACGATTTACGAGAGTCCAAAGGTAAGTATTTTATTACTCATTTTAATGACATTGTAACGTACTTCTTCTCCTTCTTACAAGGTAAGGCTCGTGAAGTTGTCATCCATACTAAACACAACTCCTTTAAGTGCGTAACATACCGAGGTAAGCAAAACACAGTAGACGATACACTACCATGAAGGTATACTCTTACCTATCAAACTCGTATTACTATTACGAGAATTGAACATATCAAAGATGTATATCACGATAACTCGGATATTTCTGATATTTCTACCCATACTTTTAAAAGTGCTTTTAATGAGCTTTATCTTGTATATGAGTTTCCTTGCCAACTAAACAGGTTCTACAGTCCACAAATATCCTCCTGGGAATCATTAATTCATGAACCACACTTAGAAGACTTAAGGGGCTACTTTAACAAACCAGTTGACATGGTTTTTAAACACTCATTCTCATCACACACGAATAAAACCATGGAGAAATTATCTAAAATAATCATACAGAAAGAAAACAGTGGCCGGCGCCATGTTGAATTTCAACCAAAACATTATATTGCAAGACTTGTATGGAAAAGAGGATTTCAAGACTACAAGAAATCAGTTCCTACAAAGAAGAAACCTCGACTAAAACGCATAAAGACACATCACATTGATCCTGGTAAATGTTTCACAAGTTTTTCTTTCAACACATCTAAATCTCTTTCTTTTGGATTTTCAGATTCGAGGACGAATCCTTTTGAGGAGTGGGGGAATGATACATGCACCAGAGTCCATAATACAAGCTTCTTTGGACTAATGTTTCTACTCGAACCTATTAGAAGAACAAAGTCTCTAAGATTCAAAGCATATCTATTCGGTAAGCATAATGTTAATGAATTATTAAACTATTCTAATTTTGCTCCCTTTAATGTTTCAGATTCGACGTTGAATCTTTTTGAAGAAAGGGGGGATGATACATGCATCACAAGGCTCACATCAAAGGAAGAAGTAATAACTCTTCCAAATGATCCACTCGTCCAAGCTTTGGAAAAGAAGATCAGAACAGTAACAGACTTGAGATGACTTTTTGAATTGGATCCTGATCTTATTTGGTCAACATATCTTCTGGAGATACAACCGTCTGTCTCTTATATTTCCAACGGTTCTTGAATCGTATCAACCCAATATCGAGAAATCAAGATATGGCCATTTTACTGAAGAGGTGCAAGCAGAATATCCTATACGGCATTAATACGGGATTTTGTAAATATTACGAATTTTCAATATTTTTATTGATTATTTGTAATATAACTTAATATATGATGATGCATTATCTTTTAGGATTAGATTTATTATTTTATTAGGAATTAAGGTTGGGTTAAAATATTATCTTTAGTTAGTTATTATTATTTTATTAGGAATTAGAGTTAAGACATGTTTAGTTTATTATTATTTTATTCATTACTTATTTAGGACCTTTAGAACTCAGCCCCTATATAAAGGAGGCTTCATTCTACTTTGTAAATCAGATTTCTTTGATTAATAATACAACGAGAGTTCATTTTTGCAAGTGCTGATTGCCTTGTGCCTTCGAAGCTTCTTCTCCTGGAGTTCTTTCAAGTTCTTGTGAGGGAGATTAATCTTCACACTCCAATTTGCCTTTTCATCACAACTAGGAGGGTTGGTTAGAGCCATTTATCGTGTTTGCCTTTTCAATGCGACTAGGAGGGCTCGATAGGACACTTATCCATCTATTATCCATAAATCCATTCGCACCATCAATCATCTTTACCGTTCACCTTCATAAGGGAGATCTTCTGATTTCTTTATTATCTTATTTCATCTTCCGTTTATTTATCTTTTGTTTATTTTATTCTAATCTTATTGCCTTGATTCCAGCACATAAAAGAAACCCTAAAGAATCCTAGCTGCTGCCGCCACCTTCCCCTATTCATGCCCTTTGTTCTTCATCGAGTCTAGAGCTTTCTAGGTTTGATTCTTCAACAAGAGCAACGTTCGTCAATCTGCCACCGCTTCCCCTACATAATTTATCTTTAATTTAAGCTTAAATGAATATTGAATTCATTCATTTGGGAAAAAACCAATTTACCCTTAATGAAACTTCTTATTTACCATCAAACAAAGACACCTAAACGTTATCATCTTCGAAAAGTCAAAGATAAACAAACTTTTTCACACTTTACCATTTTTTTAAGCAACATTTCAAAAATTGCAATCTTGCCACTTTAATTAAACGGTCCAGATTTAACACAGAATTAAATCGTAAAATCCAATGGTTTATATTATTTTTCATCATTTTAAAATGTGGAAATAATAATTTTTAATTATGATTTATCATCCTTCAATTTTTCATAAATTTTTACTCGATTTAATTTACCGATTTTTTCTCAAACTTTATCGCTTAATAGCTTTTAATACAAAATCCCTACGAAAAATCTAATTCCCATGGAAATTTCATTCTTGAGGTAAACTGTTCATTTATGGGGTCAGATTTTATAACTATTTGAAATTATAGTTTTAGTCCTTACACTTTTCCAATATTTATACTTTGGCCATTTAACTTTCAAATTTTATATTTTGGTCACTAACCAAAATTTAGAGTATTACAATACGTTTAAATGTATCAAAACATAAAAAATATATGTTAAGATAGTAATAATCTCAAGTCTAATGGTCATACATATGGTTGTCACCTTGAGTAGTATCATGACCGACGCGTAATAATCCAAGACATATGCTCATAGCGGGTCAATCAAATACATTGTTCTCTAACAACATATTCATGCATCAATTATGACATCTCTATGTAAATGAAAACTCATTGTCATCAATCAATATCATGTTAGTCTAAAACGTATTATTATTGTCCATGCCCATAATAATACTTGACTAAGGATGTTTTAACAATAATCATATGATTGGTCTTTGGGCATACTCTAACACTTAGGAGGGTTGGGTGCGAGGTGTGAAAGGATATCAAGGTGTATGCCCTATCTAAGGAACGAAATTTGAAGTATACCTACTAAGCCTAAGGAACTTTCTCTCATAGTCCACTATTCGATACCCTTGAACCAAATACAGAAACTGATCTCTCAAGTCATTCATATGGGCCCTTCTAATATACTTCTAGAGAAACATAGATATGAAATACTCCCAAGATGATCACTTTAGCTCTAACGCCATCTCTATCATCTCTCACCAGTTAATAAAGTCACCATTCAACATGATGGTGACGTACTTAAGCTTACCCTTTGGGGTAAGATGCAGTTGTTGGAGAGTTTAAAGGGACTTTGTAAGCCATTGGTATACTATCATATGATCATCATCCTCTGAACCCTATAAGTCTATAGTCTTGTATCAGTAGAGACACTCTATAGAGACTTTTGCGGTGCTACTAAAGGTGGGGCTAGAGGTGCTAAAGGGGGAGATGGCATAGTTGATGCCTTAGGAATAGTTCTAACAATCTATCTAAAAGTCGAGGTCAAGTCCTTAAAAAGGTCACCTCATCAACCTTTATATCTATTGGTATATCAAATTTCATAGAATATGGGACGAACTCATCATATCGATATCTACTGCTAAATACATATGACTATTGTCTCTACCGTTTTGACTATGAGTTGTGTTGTCTATCATGAGTTTTTATGAAATTTAAAAACAAAAATGAGGTTATTATTATCATCTCAAATATTTACGTACTCTTAATACTCTAGATGTATGCACATACATAGGCACTACTAACTCTAACACGCGGGTCCTAGGAACGACTGAACCTGACGCTCTAATACCACTAAATGTAACACCTAATCCAATCAAACCCAAAGATCGAAGAAATAATGTGTCACACTGGACCACCAAAGTGGCTAACCTAACAATTTTCTTTAAAAAATCTAAAAATAATCATATAAAACAATAAAGTTACTAAATAAAAGCATAATATCAAAGTTCACAAATATGGGGAGCTCCCAAAATACATCACAATAATATCATAATGTTTAAAATAAAATAGAGTTATGATTGAATACAAAAAGGTATAGGAATAGTACATGCCCACTAAGTTTGACTCAAAATGTACTTTGAATCCTCGACTAGTCTAAGATCTGCTAAAACGATAATGCTCCTTGATTGGTCTCCTACGAACTTGCGTATGAAAACGCATTTCAAACACTTAGCTTGTGAGCTCAATGATACACTAATAGTTTTATTATAGTCATATCGGAGCGCACACCGCTTTGCCTTCCAAGATACTCTTGAGTATCTGAGGTGAGATCTGAAACTACATCGAAAATGTACACCTGACTCACTTACTTCGTCGAGTCTTGAGGCATCTCCACCTAGTTGGTGACTAAAGTGCCTTGGTACTAACTATGATAAATCTAGATATTATAATATTTAAGACGATCATAAACTTCTAAAGCAACTAAAGTGTCCAGACTATTTCTCGAGCGTCTATTATGTTATCATAGCTGAGATTGTTTCTAGCTGTAATTGTGTTTATTATTGTTCTCACTTGTTGTTTTATTTCGGTGATGTTCTGGTGTTATTGGGCCCCTCGAGTCTATCCCCTTAATCATTATGTTTCTTACCCAACATTATACACTAGTGTCGATTCTAGGCTCTTCATTATTCATACTAGTCCTTTAATATCTATACCCACTATTGGCAATGATACTAATACGAATATTGGAGTATGAGAGGAAAGGGTAGTATTGATACCCTTAGTTATAGTATCGATACTATCCTGAGTATCGATACCAAACTTTACTTTGATATTTAAAAAAAAAGACTCAATATCAATACCCATATTGAGAGTATCGATAGTCTACCCTTCGTAAACATACTCCCATGAACTCCAATACCAAAATTAGCTTGTGAAATTTGCAAAGTGAACTTGGTATCAATATGCCTCCTGCGAGTATCGATACCCATCTAGTAGTATCGATATCCTAGCCCATAATCTTTTTATTTTTTATCAGTTGAAGAACAATATCGTTATTGTTCTTCTAATACTGATATTCAAATCTAAAAATACCCTCTTTCGACATGAAAATGGCTTCTCATTTATCACATAAGCCCCACTTAGGTCCCCAATTATTATTTAAGTCCCATGTACGTTAAGAGGGGTCATAATAGGTCCAAAAATATGCTAAATAACACCAAATGTTAAAATCTACCATGAATGCGCTTTTATGTTTCATATATTATGCAAGATACTACGCACACCTAGTGATTTACAAGTAGTAGAGATGACTTATAGGTGTGTTACCTTGAAATCATAAGCTGCTAGAACACTTTTCTACTCAAACAAGGGCTAACTTTTCATTTCATTTACTTTTAGAGCTCTCCCCAACTTCTCTCACTAGAGAAAAACATATGCATGGGTTACTAAATTGTTTAGAAAGTTAAGAAGACTTCTTAAGACTAAAATTTATAAAAATGAACTGCTAATTAAGACTTTCATAAAACCTCGCTAAAACCCTTCTCATGGATACAATGATAAAATGAGGAGTTTGATGGTTCTTACGTTTGTTAGACCGGATTAGAAGAGTAAACTTATAACTATAGCACAAAAATGAGAGAAGAGTTGAAAGACATGGAAAAAATGACAGTGTTTTTCAAAAGAAAAAGATTAGTGAGTCGATTATAACACCAACCACTAACGATTTTTAGCATTTGGTTTAAAATTTTATATAACAATTCCCTGGTCCCTCAAGCTTTGGTCACAAATCTAATATCCCTTTTTAACAACAACTAGGCCCAATCCAAGCCCAATTCCACTCAAACTTAGGTCAAGGTTTCCTACAAGCTAACAGATTTATCCAAGGCCATCTCGGGTTAGCTCAAAACTCTTAAGCCAAGTTTTAAGACGTTACACGCTATATAACGATAAATGTGTCATTTGAATTTATTATTATACAATCCTAAAACTTATAATGATTATAATAACACTAACTATTATCGTAATCATGATAAATACAATACAATTAAGTAACAAAGTAAACTTACCTCACAACCTTCAACATTTCCAATGCAACTCTTGCTCCCACCCAACACATGTATCGACAGGTGGCAAGTAGCCATGAATCTTCTCCAAACTTGATTTGAGACTATACAATTAGTGATGTAAGCCTATCTACACCCTCAATGAAGAAAATGATAGATAGCCTTATTGTTGTCCCCATCTAGGAAATGATAGTAAATATTACTCTAGATTTAACAAGTATGGCTATAAAATAATATGGATAAGAAAATGGATTATTAATGATGATAATATGGAAATAAATAGAAAATGAAATGAATTAAAGATGAAGAAATTATTATAGTTGGTGCAGAAGAAGTATGGAAATGATGGCCTTCAAAAGTTATTGTTGAAGATGGCCTTGATGTAATGGTATGCGCAACAATGAAGGATAATGAGGATGGCTAGTTGTTTAAGTGAAAGATAATGAAGATGGTGGATGGAAATTGAAATAGTATCTTAGACAAGTTAAAGAAGAAACTATACTATAAAGAGTATATCCCCGGGCTTTGCAAACTCAAATAAGGGATGGTGTTTAGGACTTAAACCCACTAGTTATGGAAACTAGGAATTATAAGTATCAAGTGAAAGAAGTCACGCCACAAGTATAAAGAATTATACTTGCTTAATCGATATTGTTCTTAAAAGAACTTTAAGAGAGATTTCTCACAAAATAAGTTTTATATATCAAAAGGTTGTTTACAAATGAATTAAGTCTCTCTATTTATAAGAGTTGAGAGGGTTGGCATAATAGATATGTATCCATTCGGAAAGGTACATTTCTTAATGAAAATGTATAACTATTAGGATGAATGAATATGTCCTTTAGTCTTTATTTTGGTTCGGCTATATCTTCACAAAGGGACTAAATTATTCGGCTAACACATGCATAGAACATTCCTTAGTCGAATAGTGAGATGTTGGTTCATAATGGTGTAAAAACTCCTTATGCATGACGTATGGGGGTTGGCCGAATGGTCATGATGCTTGTCTCATACCTCTTTCAGATGTAGGCCTCCTTTTGATGACAACACTTCATTAACATACACCTAGATGTCATGGCACTTCAATGGACAATAACTTTCATGAAAGGTTATAATGGTTGAAAGGTAGCCCTTCATGATTCTAAGGTGAATGATCTAGAGGTGAACTGGTCATAGGTGAGATGTATGATCATGAATGTTTTGGCAGCTCTTTATGAAAAGTCATCTTCGGGAAAGACACCTCTTCTCAAAAAAGTATGATTTATTAAAATTTGACTTGACTAATATTTAAAGTATTTTGAATGGTGATGTTGATGGTGCATCTCCCCAACTAATATGAAGTCATCTTCTAGCTCAAATCTTAAGCTCAATCCAACTATGAGCTCATTTGTCACTGGACAACTTTTCACCAATTGTTCCTTATGCTTTTCTGAGTGTCCCTATATGAGTCTCCTAGCATTAGTCTTCATCATTTAGCTCAAATAAACTCCCTTATGTGTGGCCGAATGTACTTTCATTCAAGGATAAAGAAATTAAGTATATGAAATATTATAAAATAACAATGTGTATAATATAAGAACGTAGACTATAATTATAATAATAACTTCATGCTTCACATACGAATGAGAAAAATATTATTATCATAACTATATATGTAATATATATATAAAGATATCAATGTCATGACAATGAAAATATAAGATATATATATCATGATCATAATGTAAAAATAAGAATGAGTTATAGAAAATCCCCATTTTAATCTTATAAAAGGATGGGGATGAAATGATGAATATGGTGTTGAATTGGGTCACATAATCCCCCTTTTTTTAAGCTATTTGTCATCAAATCAAAAAATGACTTATCCCTGGTGTCTTTTCTTTCAAACGCTGTTGATTTGTCTTCAAAATTTATCCATTCAATAGCAACTTGTTCAAGACATTCTCTTTTGAAACGATCTTTCTTCGAAGGCCTTTTTTGGGATACTATTACACCAACAGGTACCTTTATGAAGTGATCCTTGCAAAAAGTCATGAACCTTGAATAAGTACCTTGAACTTCCTTATCCTGAAAAGAAAGAAGACCTTCATAAGTAAGGGAATTTTTAATCATTAGTAAGTTAAAGGTATACTCCCTGTTCATATATTTTGGATGGCCAAGAGTTATGTCTTTTGAATCACAAGATATGTTGCTATGAACGGTCATAACTTTTGGCATTCCAAAAGATACATTCTTTGGTTCTCCAAGGGTCATGTCTTTTGATTGAAGAGTCATAGCCTTTGGAAAATGAAGATATAAGTCTTTAAAATTCTATGGATCACGTCTTTGGTTCCTTCATTTGACAAATTGTGCCTTTTAGATTATCCTGCAAATAAATTGTGTGTGCATTTTCATGATTAGAATAATTGTCTTTAATCTTACGTTTTGTCAATAAGCACTCTCGGATCAAACACTTAGATGAATAGGCACTTGTTTTATAATTTATTTCTTCCATGCTTGAGGATGCCTTCCCTTTACTCATGGCTTCAATGATTTGTTTCATCTTGAGTTGATCACTCTAAACTTGTCTCGGTGTCAAGGGAGTAAAGATAATCTTCTTTCTTTCATGGTAAAATGAGTATTGGATGGTGAAACAATCATGAATAGTTCTTGATGTAAGGTTATCCAAGCTTCTTCAATGATGGAGAAGTTGGCAGCCTTGTTGTTTCCCGATCTATGAGAGATACCAAATGCTACACTTGAATTAATAAGTAATATGCACAATATAAAGAAAGAAATGATTAAATGGAAATAAGAAATGAAAGAAAGGAATAAAATGATAAGAAATAAAAGGGATAAAATTGTTATCAAAGGTAGGTTGCGGAAGTGTTGTAGAATTGTCCTTCAAATGTAATAGGATCAGCCTCCAATGGTGATGATGGATGTGAACCTTGATGATAGATGAAGGATGATTCAATAATGAAGAAATGGTAATGGAATGGTAATGATATAGGCGTGAAGGTGATGAAAGATGGTGATGGTCAGATAGTATTTAAATAAGACAAACAGGAAGTAAAACTATAGAAAGTTTAACCTATTCTTTATAAACTTAAATAAAGGGTGGTATATTGGGACTTGAACCCTCTAGTTATAATAACTAGGAACTCAAAGTATCAATGGAAGGGGTTGACGCCACAAACTTAGAAAGCTTGCTTAATCGATATACTTCTTAAAGAACTTGAGAGAGAATAATCTCACAAAGCGTTTATATTAATCAAGGGTTGAGTTACAAATGAAATACCAAAGCTTATTTATAGGCTTCCAAGGGGTTATGGCTGAATAATTAGGTGGTGTTTTGGCAAGGCTAAGTGCCTTTACAAGGGGTTACAATGCTTTGAATAAATAGGTACGTTTAGGTTCATTTTACCTCCCATGCTTGTTCATATTGTCGCCTATTTTGATGTCTTCTCATGTTTGGCTGAATAGGTATATATCCCCTCACTTTGGCACCTAAATGATCCATACACATGGCACATAGGTGCGCTGGTGATAGGGAAGAGGTGGCGGATTGATGAACGTTGCTCTTGTTGAAGAATCAAACCTAGAAAGCTCTAGACTCGATGAAGAACAAAGGGGATGAATAGGGGAAGGTGGCGGTAGTAGCTAGGATTCTTTAGGGTTTCTTTTATGTGCTGGACTCAAGGAAATAATATTAGAATAAAATAAACAAAAGATAAATAAACGGAAGATGAATAAGATAATAACGAAATCAGAAGATCTCCCTTATGAAGGTGAACGGTAAAGATGATTGATGGTGCGAATGGATTTGTGGATAATAGATGGATAAGTGTCCTATCGAGCCCTCCTAGTCGCAATGAAAAGGAAAAAACGATAAATGGCTCTAACCAACCCTCCTAGTCGTGATGAAAAGGCAAATTAGAGTGTGAAGATTAACCTCCCTCACAAGAACTTGAAAGAACTCCAGGAGAAGAAGCTTCGAAGGCACAAGGCAATCAGCACTTGCAAAAACAAACTCTCGTTGTATTATTGATCAAAGAAATCTTGATTACAAAGTTGAATGAAGCCTCCTTTATATAGGGGCTGAATTCTAAAGGTCCTAAATAACTAAAGAATAAAATAATAATAAACTAAACATGTTTTAACTCTAATTCCTAATAAAATTAATAATAACTAAAAATATTGTTTTAACTCAACCTTAATTCCTAATAAAATAATAAATCTGATCCTAAAAGATAACTAATCATCCTATATTAAATTATATTACAAATAATCAATATAAATATTAAAAATTCGTAATATTTACAAAATAACGTATTAATCCCGTATAGGATTTCCTGCATGCACCATCTTCAGTAAAATGGTCATATCTTCAGTTCCTGATATCGGATTGATGCGATTCAAGAACCGTTGAAAAGATAAGAGACAGAAGGTTGTATTTCCAGAAGACATGTTGACCAAATAATATCAGGATCCCATTAACAAAGTCGTCTCAAATATGCTATTGTTCTGGTCTTCTTTTCCAATGCTTGGACGAGTGATCATTTGAAAGAGTTATTACTTCTTCCTTTGATGTGAGCCTTGTGATGCATGTATCATCGTCCCTTTCTTCAAAAAGATTCGACCTCGAATCTAAAACATTAAAGGGAGCAACATTAGAATCGTTTAATGATTCATTCACATTATTCTTACCGAATAGATATGCTTTGAATCTTCGAGACTTTGTTCTTCTAATAGGTTCGAGTAGAAACATTGGCCCAAAGAAGCATGTATTCTGGACTCTGGTGCATGTATCATTCCCCACTCCCAAAAGGATTCGTCCTCGAATCTGAAAATCCAAAAGAAAGAGAATTAGATGTGTTGAACGGAAAACTTGTGAAACTTTACCAGGAAAACTTGTAGTCTTGAAATCCTCTTTTGCATACAAGTCTTGTAATATGATGTTTTGGTTGAAATTCAACATGGCGTCGACCTCTGTTGGCTTTCAGTATGATTGCTTCAGATAATTTCTCCATGGTTTTATTCTTTGTGGCGAGAATGAGTGTTTAAAAACCATGTCAACTGGTTTGTTAAAGTAATCCCTTAAGTCTCCTAAGTGCGGTTCATGAATTATGAATTCTCGGGAGGAGATTTGTGGACTGTAAAACCTGTTTAGTTGGCAAGGAAACTCATATACAAGATAAAGCTCATTAGAAGCACTTTTAAAAGTATGGGTAGAATTATCAGAAATATCCGAGTTATTGTGATATACATCTTTGATATGTTCAATTCTCGGAATAGTAGCGTTTGATAGGTAAGAGTATACCTTCGTGGTAGTGCATCGTCTATTGTGTTTTGCTTACCTCAGTCTTTGAACTCCCGTAAATCGTGACTCTTAATTGATATGGCATAGTGATTAGGGCTTTCAGGTGGTAACCCGTCAGGAGGGTCACCTAGCACTATTCGGCAACTTTTGGCGATGGAAGATGGTGTGGTCCAGTCTCGGGTTGCTTTTACTTTCTCATCATTTACATAGATTCGCTGTGCATGAACTATAAAGCATGTGGAGTTGTTCAAGTCATGTTTCGTCATTAAGATGGCGTCACGACTAAGGCTTTCCTGGATGTAGCCTTTTTGTAACAAATCTAACTCTTTGGTTTCTTCGAGATTGTATGTTTAACGAGGTATGATGCAACCTTAATTAGATTGGTTTGGTGTTGTTTTCCTCTTTTCGGTGGTAATTCATTTGGTGGATCACTTAACACTTCTTGAAAATCCTGTAACAAAGATGAAAACACACTAGGCAAATCCTTGTTAATGTTAGAAATCGAAACAATTGATTCCCTAAAGTGAACAAGGATGGAAGGTTGTTTGTAAAGAAGGTTCTCTCTCAATTCTTTTGTGCTCACACATAGATTTTGAGTCACTCTTTTCTTCTTACAATTAGGTTCACTCACCTTCCATGGGTCATTATTCTTTTGATTTTTGAAACTAGTGACCTCTTTTTCTTTTGCCTCTTTCTCAGCTTTTTCTTTTTTTACTTTCTCTACCTCCTCACAAATTATCATTTGATCTTTAGGGGTTGGAAGTGTGTCATTCTTGCTGGTCGTTCTTTCTCCTTGTCAGGTTTGTCATCTCTTGGCTTTTTTCAGAGAAGATGGAGTAGAAGATGAGGAAGGATTTGAAGGATTACCTCAGTAAGAGGATGAAATACCTTGGTAATATTCTCTGAATCGGAATCTCCTTTGTATTTGTGTTTCGATTGTCATTGCTTTCTTTAGTGTATCTTCGTGGTTTTCGTACTCATGGAGATCAAAAAGATCAGTGATGTTTGATTTTAAGCCGACGACGAATCTTGACACGGTTACCTCTTATTTTTCGGTTATGTTAGCCCTATTGAGTAAGGATTGCATCTCCTTGTAGTAGTCTTCAACTGAACTTCTACCTTGTCGAAGTTGGTGTAGTCGTAGTTTAACTTCTCGTGTATAATGTGTCGGTAGGAATCGCTTCCTCATGGTTTGTTTGAGGTCGGTCCAAGAAGTGATTGTTGGAATTTGGAAGTTCTGGATCTTTTTCCTTGTTTGCATCCACCAAGTTCGAGCATATCCTTCGAATTGCATGGTGATGAGGTGAACTTGTTTAGCTTGGGGGCAATCATGGTATGCGAATATGAGATCAACTTTTCCTTCCCAATCGATGTACCTGTCTGGATCGTTGTCTCCTTTGAAAGACGAGATCGTGAACTTTGGTTTTGCAAAGAGTTCGGGTGCTTGTAAACGTGGTTTTTCTCGCCTGGGTACCAAAAGTTCAACATTGTTTGGTCTTGGATTTTGGTTTGGTAGATCCAGTTGTGGTTCTTGTCATTTTCTCACGGTTTCATCAAATCTTTCAACTTGAGTCGTGAGTCGGGAAAGTGTGGCTAACATAGCCGTAAGTGTCTTGTTGTTATTGTCGCCCATCCTGAAATCATAACACTCAAAAGAAAATTTTAAAGTAAAATAAAAATAAAAGAAAAATTCAACAAAGCAAGAAACCTCACAAGTCACTCCAAAAAAAGTAACACAGTGAGAGGCAAGTAAGCTGATCTTGTACTCTTTAAAACTCACTTTACCAAGTAGTCTTCCACAGTTCGTATCGGAGTTTGATTACTAGCAAAGGCGATAAGAAAAACCTAAAAGTTCTAAGAGGCCAAACAAGGGTTAGACTCCAAAAGAACGAGAATGCAAAGAAGGAAGAAGTATGCAAACTCTTTAGTCCTACTAACACAAAGAAGATAATGTGTTAGATAATGCAAAAGAACAATAACAAGGAAAAACAAAAGAACCTAAAGCACTAAGAGTCAAAGAAAAAGGGACCAAACTAGAAAACCTAGAAAACGCTGGATCAACTTGAGAAACATTTTTGAGGGGGTTACCGGTGTCTAAAAATTCTGAAAAATTTATTGAATGCCTTTCAATGCGTCAAGAAACCACCTGTAAAATTTCAGAACCACAAACCTTCAGTAGTATCCAGTAGACTCTGTTGAACGGTGAGTCCTCAAACAATCTGTTTTTCTTGATCTCTTTTTTCGAAGTTGTTCTTGATCTCTAAAAATTCTGATAGTTTGTGTGAATGATATCCAATATATGAATTTTCAATCTGAAAATTTTCACTACAAAATTCCTCCTGTATAATTTTCAAGAAATTCGACAATATTCTAGACCGAATCTGCTGATAAAAATTGAATGATGTATTTGAAAGCTCTAATGAACTCTGATTGAAGTGAATTTTGGACTGGAAATTAAAATTAAGATGGATATGATATATGCAGAAAATAAGCCCTAAATACCTTCGTTTTCTTTTTTTTGAAATTTTGGCTTTTTTTTTTTAAATAGTAAACTAACAAGAATGATTTGAATCTAAATTAAAATTAAATAAAAAGAACCTGAAACGATGAATCTTCTCTGAACTAGCTCCGTTGGGGTACCTTGACGGTTTTGTGTGCAAGAACAAGCAAAATTGCTTGCTTCTTTCCAAGAATCGGCCCAAATCTGATACCAATTGATAGGGAAGCGGTGGCGGATTGATGAACGTTGCTCTTGTTGAATAATCAAACCTAGAAAGCTCTATACTCGATGAAGAACAAAGGGGATGAATAGGGGAAGGTGGCAGCATCAGCTAGGATTCTTTAGGGTTTCTTTTATGTGCTGGAATCAATAAGATTAGAATAAAATAAACAAAAGATAAATAAATGGAAGATGAAATAAGATAATAAAGAAATCAGAAGATCTCCCTTATGAAGGTGAACGGTAAAGATGATTGATGGTGCGAATGGATTTGTGTATAATAGATCGATAAGTGTCCTATCGAGCCCTCCTAGTCGCAATGAAAAGGAAAACACGATAAATGGCTCTAACCAACCCTTCTAGTCGTGATAAAAAGGCAAATTGGAGTGTGAAGATTAATCTCTCTCACAAGAACTTGAAAGAACTCTAGGAGAAGAAGCTTCGAAGGCACAAGGCAATCAGCACTTACAAAAACAAACTCTCGTTGTATTATTGATCAAATAAATCTTGATTACAAAGTTGAATGAAGCCTCCTTTATATAGGGGCTGAATTCTAAAGGTCCTAAATAACTAAAGAATAAAATAATAATAAACTAAACATGTTTTAACTCTAATTCCTAATAAAATAATAATAAATAAAAATATTGTTTTAACCCAACCTTAATTCCTAATAAAATAATAAATCTGATCCTAAAAGATAATTAATCATCCTATATTAAATTATATTACAAATAATCAATATAAATATTGAAAATTCGTAATATTTACAAAATAACGTATTAATCCCGTATAGGATTTCCTGCATGCACCATCTTCAGTAAAATGGTCAGATATTGAGTTCCCGATATTGGATTGATGCGATTCAAGAACCGTTGAAAAGATAATAGACAGACGGTTGTATGTCCAGAAGACATGTTGACCAAATAAAATAAGGATCCCATTCAAAAAGTCGTCTCAAGTCTGCTATCGTTCTGGTCTTCTTTTCCAATGCTTGGACGAGTGGATCATTTGAAAGAGTTATTACTTCTTCCTTTGATGTGAGCCTTGTGATGCATGTATCATCCTCCCTTTCTTCAAAAAGATTCGACCTCGAATCTGAAACATTAAAGGGAACAACATTAGAATCGTTTAATGATTCATTCACATTATTCTTATCGAATATATATGCTTTGAATCTTCGAGACTTTGTTCTTCTAATAGGTTCGAGTAGAAACATTAGTCCAAAGAAGCATGTATTCTAGACTCTGGTGCATGTACCAGCTGGTTATGAGACACTCATATGGGGTTATATGATACTTGTTGTATAGACTTGTCCTTGGAATGAAGAAAGGCAACAATGTAGGCATGACTTGGCATCCATCATGCGTCTAGGTGACATGGCATCAATTGGGTAGCAACTTATTATGAAAGGTAAAATTGTGTGTAAGGTAACCTTTCATCAATTGAGCTACTTCCCATGTGTATGACCTAAAGTGAGCTGGCCATAGATAAAGAACATGTAGGTGAGTCTTAGGATAGCTCATTGTGAAAATCCACCTCTTGGAATGGCAACTCTTCGTGAAAAGGTAGGAATCCAAAAAAATTAACCTATACCATATTTGAAGTACTCTGTGTGGTGGTGGTGATGGTGAAACTCTCCAGCTAAAATGAGATCTCTAGCTAGCTCAAAAGTCCAGTTTAAGTCAACTATGAGCTCGGAGTGTAGCTGGGAACTTTGTCCCTAAATGTTCTTGAGTTGTCCCAGAGTTGTCATAGTCATGTTTCCTTAGCTCATGGACTCCACTGCTAGCTCTAAGTTAGCTCCCATTATGTGGATGCCTATGCACCTACAAAATAAAGCATAATATGTTAACATGAAACATAGTATATAATATATTATTTGGGGATGCATTTTTAAATGATTCAAAGGTTTTAACGCATTTGGATGTAAGAGATTCCCTGAACTATTTAGCCCTTGATCGAGTGATTGGTCCTTGTGCATCACTTCTATGTCCTTTGAAGTTGGCGTTGGTGTGCTCACATCATCCCCCTTATTTTATACGATTTTTCCCCAAATCGTCATCATCCTTGATTGGATATAGGTCCGCTATATTGAAGGTGGCACTTACATTGTATTCTCAGAGAAGATCCAATTTGTTTACATTGTCATTGATCTTCTCGATGATCTGAAATGGACGATCACCTCTCGGTAAAAGCTTAGACTTCCTTTTAGTTGGAAACATTTCCTTACGTAAATGCACCCATACCCAATCTCCAACTTCCAAATGGAGTTGTTTACGTCCCTTATTGGCTTGTTGTTCATACTACTTTGTTTTTCTCTCAATGTTATGTAGAATTTGTTCATTTAACTTCTTGATGAACTCCGCGTTGTTCTTACCATCCTTGTTGACCATTTGTTCTTGAGGTAGAGGAAGAAGGTCCAAAGGAATTAAGGGGTTGAATCCATACACAACCTCGAATGGTAAAGTCTTTGTGGTTGAATGAACTGGCCGATTGTAAGCAAATTCAACATATAGGAGACATTCTTCCCATGTCTTTATGTTTCTTTTGATGATGGCTCTTAACAACGTTGATAATACTCTATTGACAACCTTCGTTTGTCTATCAGTTTGAGGGTGACAAGTTATTGAAAGTAGTAATTTAGTCCCAAGTTTGCTCCACAATGTCCTTCAGAAATGACTGAGGAACTTGACATCTCAATCAGAAACAATAGTCCTTGGTATGCCATGCAACCTCACAACTTCCTTGAAGAATAGATTAACCACGTGAGTTGCATAATCAGTTTTGTGACATGGTATGAAATGGGCCATTTTGGAGAATCGATCAGCCACAAAAATATGGAATCTCTCCCATTTCTTGTTTTTTGAAGACCCATCACGAAATCCATGGAAATATCAACCCATGGTGTTGTAGGAATGGGAAGACGCTTATAAAGTCTGTGAGGCATGACATTGACTTAGCTTTTTTGCAAACGATGCACCTTTCACAAACCCGTTCAATGTCTCTTTTTATCTCAGGCCAATAGAGATGTTCTTTCAAGATTTCCAATGTCTTGTTGATGCCAAAGTGTACCATAAGTCCTCTTTCATGTGTTTCTCGTATTAATACTTCTCGGAAGGATCATTGAGGGATACATAACCTTTCTTCTTTGAATAGATACCCGTTATGTCTATAGAACTTCTCAACTACACCTTTTTCACAAGACTTGTATTTCTCTCTAAAATCATTATCATTACATAGTAATCTTTAAGGAAAGAGAAACCAAGTAATTTAGAGTCCAAGGTGTTAAGAAGTACATACCTTCGTGAAAGGGCATCTGCAACTATATTCTCTTTACCTTTATTGTAGTGAATGACGTATCAAAAGGATTCAAGAAACTATACCACTTAGCATGTCGCTTGTTGAGTTTGTGTTGGTGATATGATCCCGGTTATGTGTTCCGAGTCATATACGATGTTGCCCGATCGTGATTCTAGTAAGAACTTCACAGTGCTTTGATTGAAGACTGAAAATGTATAAACAACATTATAAGAAGGAAAATATATATATATAAATATGTGTATGAAAGTAATGGAAATGATAGAATGAAATTTAAGTGGATTGTAAATAAAAGAAGTGTGGTGGTGATAGTGGTTGAATGGATGTAACGAAAATGGTGAAGGATGTTTATGGTTGGTGTGGAGAATGATAGTAATTCAAAAGATGGATTGTGACCCTATAACTATATATGAGTTAGGAACCAATAATATAATAAATATGGAATCAAAGTGATAGAGGGTGGAACGTGACCCACTAGCTATAGTAGAGCTAGGAACCAACGCTATAATAAGATGAAATGGATGAAGGCTTCAAGACCGACAAAAAATTGATAGAGTTCTAATCCAAGAACTAAAATGAAAGCAATCTTTCAAAGTATTTTCATAAATTAAATTGTGTGTCTACAAATGATCCCAAAGATGCCTATTTATAGTATTTCTAAGAAGCATATGAAAAGACTCAAAAGATGATAACAATCTCATCAATTTAGTAATAAAATGCACTTGAATCTTTGTCGTTTTATGTTCAAAGTTGGATGAATATTCTAGATCATTTTGTGGATGAATCTAGATAATTTGAAGTTGAATATGGACTTAATTTCGTCCAAGAAGGAGGGGTGACTCTTGGGCTGCCTTGCTTGTAAATGGAAGAAAAAAGGTTAAATGAAGTCATAGGATGAATGTGGACATCCTACATGTCCAAATCAGCTTGTCTCTTCAAATTCCTTGCTGATTTTATCACTGAATTTGATGATTAAATGAAATAAAATCAGCCTTCATTGTTTGTTCCTTGGTAGCATGTGAATAGCCTTCAAACAATGATAAGTAAGACTTGAATAGGTGAATTATGTAGGATTGAATGCATTGTCTCTCCAAGAATATGAACAACCCTTTGTTTGAATGATTAAATCAACCCTTGGTTTGGATGATTAAATCAGCCTTGAATGCTTTGAATTAGGTGAATAAATATGACCTTAAATGGCTTGTCTCTTGGCAGAAGAGGAAAGGACTCTTTCTTGGATCAAACTCATCCAAATAATTCATGCATGAAATTCCCGTAATGAAAATTCCAGCCTGCACTATCTTCAGTAAATCGATCATATCTCAAGCTCCCGATATCGAATTGAGGTGATTCAAAAGGCGTTGGAAAGATAAGAGATAGATGAATAATTTCCAATTGATTTATGGGCCCAAAACATCTGTATCACTTCCAAAATTAGAATACATTCTGAATCATGTTCTTTCATCTGTTGAAACCGTTCAACTTCTCTCATGCACCTAGATACAAAGGTGAACTTTATTCAATCTTTAGTTGAAAATATGCTTGAAACAATTAAGATTTAGTTTATTAAATGAACTAGTTTGATGAATGAACTAGTTTAATTAATGAACTAACTTTATTCAATGAACTAGATGCATGAAGTAGCTTACTAAATGAACTAAATATGCATAAATGAACTACTTCCTTAAATGAACTAGATGCTTTGAATGCAATGCATGCTTAATGTACACACACTTATTAAATGCAATGAATGTCATGCAACTAATAAAACTCATGAAAATTCATGAAATGAATGATATCATATGACAAGCATATCCTAAGAGGTAAATACAAACATATGATAAAATATAGTGCATAAATGAGCAGGTATAGGATGAAGTAAGGTAGAACTCCCTTTGAATCAGCCTTGGTGAACTTCAATGATTTAATCAGATCAATAACAAATTTGGGACTGATTGGGATCACATCAACTGGCCTTTAATATGCTTCAATGCCTCGTGATCAGTATGAATAACAAACTCCTTGGGCAATAGTTAGTGTTGCCATGTTTTTAATGCCCGTATAAGAGAATACATTTCTTTGTCATAAGTGGGGTAGTTTAGTGAAGCACCACTTAACGTTTCACTAAAGTATGCGATTGGTCGTCCTTCTTGAGTCAAAATAGCACCTATACCAATTCTAGAAGCATCACATCCGACTTCAAAAGTTTTATCGAAATTAGGTAATACCTGTAGTGGCGCTTTAGTCAAGCATTCTTTGATTGCTGTAAATGCTTCCTCTTATTCTTTACCCCATATAAAGGTTGAATTATTTTTAATTACCCCAGTTAAGGGAGAGGCAATAGAACCAAAGTTAGGCACAAACCTCCTGTAAAAACTTACAAGTGCATGGAAACTTCTGACTTGGCTAATTGATATAGGTCTTAGCCAATCCTGAACTGCTTTAGTCTTTTCCGAATCTACTTCAAGTCCATATGAACTTACAATAGATCCTAAGAATGAAAGCTTGATAGTGCAAAAAAAGCATTTTTGAAGGGTATAACCAACCATTCGTACAATCCTTGCTTTGTTTTGAAAGTGGTTTTCCATTCATCTCCTTCTCGCATCCTAATATGATGATATCCACTTTTAAGATCATTTTTTGAGAAGATAGTGGAACCACTTAGTTCATCCAATATATCATCAAACCTTGGAATGGGATGTTAATATTTGATGGTGATATGATTAATTGTTCGGCAATCTACACACATTCTCCATGAACCATCCTTCTTTGGTACAAGCAAAACTGGAACATCACATGGACTTAAGTTTTCTTTAATATACCCATTTTGCATTAATTCACCAACCTATTTTTGAAGTTCCTTTGTTTCCTTTGGATTGCTTCTATAGTGATGTAAGGCGAATCTACACGCTTCGGTGAGAAGAGTAGATAGCCTTATTGTGTCCCGATCTAGGATTGACAAGTACTGATGTCCTTGAATTTATAAGCTTGGGCTGCAAAATAAGATAAGAAAAGAAAATAAGATTAATGATGGAATTAAGAAATGGATGATAATATAAGTAATGGAAATGAAATAAAGATATAATAGAGATGGCTGCGGAATTGATGGATTGATGGATGTTGTTGATGATGGAAATGAAGAAATGGAGATGGTGATGATTTGTATCCCAAACACGCCAAAGAGGAAACTATGCTATGAAGCACAATCCCGGTCTTCACAAACTTGCTTGAGGGGTGGTGATAGTGTCTTCAACCCACTAGATAACAATCTAGGAATTTAGGAATCAAACTGGAAGGAATGACGCCACAAGTATAGGAACTATACTTGTTTAATCGATAAAGTTCACAAAGAACTTTGAAGAGAAATAACTCACAAGAGTATTTTTTTTATATAAAAGTTGAGATAGGTACAAATGAAGGCAAGCCACTCTATTTATAGGAAATGAGAGGGCTTGGCCGAATGGTTACAAGTTGTTTCGGCTAGATACATGTTTCTAGGAAAATACATAATGCTTGAGTTGAATGAATAAGTCTTTTGGGCTTATGATGGTTCGGCTAACTCTTCATGAAAGGCCTTAATGATTCAGTCAAAGGGTGGAGAGACATCTCCCTTGGCCGAATGGTTCATGCTTGTTCATCTTGGCGCCAATTTCCTCTCCTTGGCCGAATAGTCATGTGCCTTATCATGTTTGGCGCCAAAGGCTCTCATGTGCATGCCATGTGATGTGGCCGAATATGCATGGCATTCTTCCTCATAATGATTTAAGCTTTCAATGGTTACAATTTCTTCACCAACGTGCTTCTAGATAAAAAGGCATTTTCATGGGCAGCATCATTCATGAAAGGTCACAATGTTTGAGAAAGGTGTCCCTTCATGTTTGAGCTATTTAAGGAGTGAATAAGCTGGTGGTGAGCTGGCCTTAGATGACTTGTAACATGATGAACGTTTGGGCAGCTCCTTGTGGAAAGATACCTCTCGAGGTGGCAATTATTCGCGAAAAGGTACGATTTCACAAATTTTGACATAGGACATATTTGAAGTGTCCTAAGTGGTGATGATGATGGTGCAACTCCCCAGCTGAAATGCGTTCATCTTGTAGCTCAAATCTTCAGCTCAATCCAGCTATGAGCTCACGGCCTTCGGACAACTTTTCACCAATTGTTCCTTGTGCTTCTTAATCGATCCCATGTAAGTTTCCTTGCTGTTACATGCTCCATTTAGCTCCAATGTAGCTCCCAAGTGTTGGCCGAATGTACCCACATGCTTAACATAAAGAAATAAACTAAGTAAATGAACTTATGCAATGTAGTATATAATAATGTGGACTATAAGTTATTTAATATTCAATATGTAACATATTAAACAACCTATTATCTAATGGTTCTTTCTCATTAAAAGATTTTAAAACATTAAGGCACTTATGAGAAAGTACTTCCCTGAATTATTTTGCCTTTGCACGAGTGATAGGTCCAATGGGCATGACTTCAGGATCTATTTGTGTAGTTGTGATCACATCATCCTCCCCTTCTTTTGAGCGATTTGTCCTCAAATCGGCGTTGTCTTCAAATGGAGAAAGATCTGAAATATTAAAAGTTGCACTTACATTGTATTCACCAGGTAGATCCAATTTGTATGCATTATCATTGATCTTCTTAATGATTTGGAATGGTCCATCTCCTCTTGGCAACAATTTGGATTTCCTTTGGGAAGGGAAACGTTCTTTTCTGAAATGCACCCACACTCAATCACCTTCTTCCAATTTTAGTGGCTTGCGTCCCTTATTTGCTTGTTGTTCATATTGTCTTGTCCGTTTTTCTATATTGTCTCGAACTTGCTGATGAAGTTTCTTAACGAACTCAGCCTTGCTCTTGCCATCTCTGTTGATCATGTGTTCCTGAGGCAAAGGAAGAAGATCTAAGGTGTTAAGGGGTTAAATCCATATACTACCTCAAATGGTGACATCTTGGTTGTTGAATGGACTGCCCGATTATATGTAACTTCAACGTGTGGTAAACATTCCTCCCAAGCTTTGATGTTCTTTTTGATGATAGATCTCAACAATGTTGATAGTACCCGATTTACCACTTTGGTTTGCCCATCTGTTTGAGGGTGACACGTTGTGGAGAAAAGCAACTTTGTCCCAATCTTACTCCATAACGTCCTCCAGAAATGGCTAAGAAATTTGACATCTCTATCAGAAACTATAGTTCTTGGAACGCCATGAAATCTCACAATTTCTTTGAAGAACAAGTTAGCCACATGTGTTGCATCGTCTGTCTTGTGGCATGGTATGAAATGTGCCATTTTGGAAAAACGATCTACAACAACAAATATTGAATCTCATCCATTCTTGGTCCTTGGTAGTCCCATCACAAAGTCCATTGATATGTCAACCCATGGTGCTTGAGGAATAGGTAGAGGCATGTAAAGTCCATGAGGCATAACCTTTGATTTTGCCCTTTTGCAAGTGACACATCGTTCACATACCCTTTCAACGTCTCTCTTCATCTTAGGCCAATAAAGGTGTTGTTTCAAAATTTCCAATGTTTTGCTTACTCCAAAATGACCCATGAGACCTCCTTCATGTGCTTCTCGAACAAGCACTTCTTGAAGGGATCCTTGAGGAATGCATAGACGCCATTCTTTGAATAGATATCCTTCATGCCTATAAAACTTTTCATATGCACCTTTCACAGAAGCCTTATACTTTTCTTCAAAGTCATGGTCAGTAGCATAGCAATCTTTAATATATGAAAACCCAATTAACTTTTAATCAAGAGCATTAAGGAGAACATACCTTCGAGATAGAGCATCGGCTATAATATTTTCTTTGCCTTTCTTGTAATGAATGACATAAGGGAACGACTCCAAAAACTCCACCCATTTGGCATGCCGCTTGTTTAACTTATGTTGGCCCTTGATATGCTTTAAGGCTTCATGGTCGGTATATATGACGAATTCCTTTGGTAGAAGATAATGCTGCCAAACTTCAAGTGCCCTTATAAGAGAATACATCTCTTTATCATAAGTTGGATAGTTTAGCAAGGCACCATTCAACTTTTCACTAAAATATGCAATGGGTCGTCCTTCTTGAGTCAAAACAGCCCCAATTCGATTCCAGAAGCATCACATTCTACTTCAAAAGTCTTATCAAAGTTATGTAATGCAAGTAAAGGTGCCTTGGTTAGACATTCCTTCATTTCGTTAAAGGCATCTTCTTGTTCTTTGCCCCACAAAAAGATTGAATTCTTTTTAATGATCCCTGTTAAGGGGGTGGCAATAGAACTAAAATTAGGCACAAACCTTCTGTAAAAACTTGCAAGACCATGAAAACTTCGGACTTGACTAATTGAAGTAGGTGTAGGCCATTCTTGAATGGCTTTGATCTTTTCAGGATCAACTTCAAGTCCCTGTGAACTTACAATAAAGCCTAAGAAGGTTAAACTGTTAGTGCAAAAGACACATTTCTTCATGTTTGCATAAACCTTTTCCTTTTGAAGGGTTTCAAGAACATACCTCAAGTGTTGCACATGTAATTCCAAGTCATGACTATAAATAAGAATATCATCAAAATAAACCACACAAAACTTATCGATGAATGGCCTGAGTACATGAATCATTAACCTCATGAAGGTGCTTGGTGCGTTTGTTAATCCGAAAGGCATCACCATCCATTCGTACAATCCTTGCTTTGTTTTGAATGCGGTCTTCAACTCGTCTCCTTCTCGCATTCTGATTTGATGATATCCACTCTTTAAATCAATTTTAGAGAACATAGTGGCTCCACTCAATTCATCCAACATATCATCAAGTCTTGGTATAGGATGTCGGTATTTAATGGTAATTTGATTGATAGCACGACAATCTACACACATTCTCCATGAACCATCCTTTTTGGGCACAAGTAATACCGGAACAACACATGGACTCAAACTCTCTCGTATGTATCCTTTGTCCATCAATTCTTCAACTTGTTTCTGAAGTTCCTTGGTTTCTTCAGGGTTACTTCTATATGCTGGTCAGTTTGGAATAGATTCACCCGGTATAAATTTAATTTGATGTTCGATCCCTCTAATAGGTGGCAATCCACTAGGAATATCTTCTGGGAATAATTCTTCAAATTCCTGCAACAAAGATGAAATAGAAGAAGGCAAACCTTCTGGAATATTAGTCAAAATTAAGCTTTCCTTGTACCTAAGTACAATTAGAGCTTTGTAGGATAACAAATGTTTCCTAATGTATTTTCCTCCAGCATATATGTTCATCTTCGTTGGTTCCTCTTCCTTGATAGATTTGAAAGCTTCAATGTTTTTCTTCAAAGCATCTTGATCTTCAGACACTTGATTTGGTAAAAGAGGAGTCAAAATGAATTTCTTTTCATTGTGATAGAAAGAGTACTGGTTTGTGTAACCATAATGGATAGCCTTCTTATCAAATTGCCAAGGCCTCCCTAGAAGTATATGGCACGCATTCATTGGAATGACATCGCAAAGGACTTGATCTTGGTATTTCCCTATTGAAAAGGAAATGTTGACTTGTTTGGTGACTTTATCTTCTCCTCCATCATTTAGCCATTGTAGCTTGTATGGTGTAGGATGTTTAAGTGTCTTGAGTCCAAGTTTAGCCACCATTAAAGTGCTTGCAACATTGGTACAACTTCCTCCATCGATAATCATGAAACAAACCTTGTTGTTTACATGACATCTAGTGTGAAAAATCTTCTCTCATTGATTATTCTCCATGGACTGAATATTCAAGGCTCTTTTTAATACAAAAACTTGTCCTGAAACTTGAGACATTGTTAGTAGATAAATAAAACAAAATAAACCTTACTAGCACACTCACAAAGTCTCACAAGTTCACTCCAAAGAAAAAAGTAAGATCACTTCACTCAACACTCGTGTTTACTCTCGGGAATATAATTTGGCTTTTAACAATTCCCCTTCTGATCTCACTCTCTCAATTAGCCTTTTTCCACTCAATTTCTCTTGCTAAGTCCTTTGAAGAACTTACTCAAGATTAGAACAAGTTAATTCCTTATGTGCATCGGCTGCAAAATAGGTTAGGGTAGAAAAGAATATAAATGGAAAGGTAGAAGAAAGGATTCAAAGGTATTTAAAAGAAAGAAATGGTTGAAGACAAGGAAAATGAAAGGATAGAAAAAGAAGAGGTGACTTACAATTCAAGAAACAACACTTACTGCAACCTTTCACAAGAAACAATAAGGTTAACTTCTCTTAGTGTAGATGGCCTCTTTGATGTACTTTGCTATGGTAGAGCACTTTTCCTTGGCTTGCTTTTCTCTTTTTGAGATTTTTTTCTTTTTATTCTTTTCTGAATTTTCTTCTTTTTGTCTTTTCTTTTTGCACTCCAATTTTGTTGAATGATCTTTTTCTCTTTTGAACTTCTTTTTGCTTTGCACGCCAATGACACTTTTGTTGTCAATCCAACTATGCTATGATTACCACTTGATGTAAGGTGAATCTACACGCTTTGGTGAGAAGAGTAGATAGCCTTATTGTGTCCCGATCTAGGATTGACAAGTACTGATGTCCTTGAATTTATAAGCTTGGGCTGCAAAATAAGATAAGAAAAGGAAATAAGATTAATGATGGAATTAAGAAATGGATGATAATATAAGTAATGGAAATGAAATAAAGATATAATAGAGATGGCTGCGGAATTGATGGATGTTGTTGATGATGGAAATGACGAAATGGAGATGGTGGTGATTTGTATCCCAAACACGCCAAAGAGGAAACTATGCTATAAAGCACAATCCCGGTCTTCACAAACTTGCTTGAGGGGTGGTGATAGTATCTTCAACCCACTAGATAACAATCTAGGAATTTAGGAATCAAAATGGAAGGAATGACGCCACAAGTATAGGAACTATACTTGTTTAATCGATAAAGTTCACAAAGAACTTTGAAGGGAAATAACTCACAAGAGTATTTTTTTATATAAAAGTGAGATAGGTACAAATGAAGGCAAGCCACTCTATTTATAGGAAATGAGAGGGCTTGGCTGAATGGTTACAAGTTGTTTCGGCTAGATACATGTTTCTAGGAAAATACATAATGCTTGAGTTGAATGAATAAGTCTTTTGGGCTTATGATGGTTTGGCTAACTCTTCATGAAAGGCCTTAATGATTCGGTCAAAGAGGGAGAGACATCTCCCTTGGCCGAATGGTTCATGCTTGTTCATCTTGGTGCCAATTTCCTCTCCTTGGCCGAATAGTCATGTGCCTTATCATGTTTGGCGCCAAAGGATCTCATGTGCATGCCATGTGATGTGGCCGAATATGCATGGCATTCTTCCTCATGATGATTTAAGCTTCCAATGGGTGCAATTTCTTCACCAACGTGCTTCTAGATGAAAAGGCATCTTCATGGGCAGCATCATTAATGAAAGGTCACAATGTTTGAGAAAGGTGCCCCTTCATGTTTGAGCTATTTAAGGTGTCAATGAGCTGGTGGTGAGCTGGCCTTAGATGACTTGTAACATGATGAACGTTTCGGCAGCTCCTTGTGGAAAGATACCTCTCGAGGTGGCAACTATTCTTGAAAAGGTACGATTTCACAAATTTTAACTTAGGACATATTTGAAGTGTCCTAAGTGGTGATGATGATGGTGCAACTCCCCAGCTGAAATGAGTTCATCTTGTAGCTCAAATCTTCAGCTCAATCCAGCTATGAGCTCACGGCCTCCGGATAGCTTTTCCCCAATTGTTCCTTGTGCTCTTTTAATCGATCCCATGTAAGTTTCCTTGCTGTTACATGCTCCATTTAGCTCCAATGTAGCTCCCAAGTGTTGGCCGAATGTACCCACATGCTTAACATAAATAAATAAACTAAGTAAATGAACTTATGCAATGTAGTATATAATAATGTGAACTATAGGTTATTTAATATTCAATATGTAACGTATTAAACAACCTATTATCTAATGGTTCTTTCTCATTAAAAGATTTTAAAACATTAAGGCACTTATGAGAAAGTACTTCCCTGAATTATTTTGCCTTTGCACGAGTGATAGGTCCAATGGGCATGACTTCAGGATCTATTTGTGTAGTTGTGATCACATCATATAGGCTGGTTTATTTGGAATGGTAGCATCGAGAATCAAATCGATTTGATGTTCAATTCCTCGAAGGGGTGGAAGTCCTTTTGGTATATCTTCTGGGAACATTGCTTCAAATTTCTGTAAAAGAGAAACAGTAAAAGAAGGCAAGCCTTCTTGGAGATTAGTTAAAAGTATACTCTCATTGTACATTAGTACAAGTAAAGCATTGTGTGAAAGCAAGCTCTCCTTTCTTCAGCATAGATGTTCAATGCCTTAGTCGTCTCTTTTTCATCATTTTTGTATGACTCCATGCTTTTCTTCAAATGAATTTAGTCTTCATTCACTTGACTAGGAGAAAGTAGCGTCAAAGTGAATTTCTTACCATTATGGGTGATAGTATATTTGTTTGTAAATCCATCAAGGATTGCTTGTCTGTCAAATTGCCACGGTCTTCCCAAAAGTATATGTTCAACATCCATTGGTACAACATCACAAAGAACTTCATCTTGGTATTTGCCAATTGAAAACTTGATGACAACTTGCTTTGTGATCCCTACATCTCCTCCATCATTTAACCATTGAAGTTTATATGGATTCGGATTCTTAGAGGTATTCAAGCCAAGCTTTTCTACCATAAGGGTACTTGCAACGTTCGTACAACTTCCTCCATTGATGATCACGAAACAAGGTTGATAGGAAAGTGGTGGCGGGTTAATGAACGTTGCTCTTGTTGAAGAATCAAACCTAGAAAGCTCTAGACTCGATGAAGAACAAAGGGGAAAGAATAGGGGAAGGTGGCGGCATTCAAGTAGGGTTCTTAGTGTTTCTTTTAGATACTGGAAACAAGGTGAAAACAAGATTAGAACAAGATAAACAAAATATAAAGAACTTAAAAATAAAAGTATGATAATCAAGAAATCAAAAGATCTCCCTTGTGAAGGTGGATTGAAAAGGTGATGATGGTGATGATGGATTTACGGAAAATAGATGGATAATGTCCTATCGAGCCCTCCTAGTCACAATGAAAAGGAAAACACGATAATATGGCTCTAACCAACACTCCTAGTCGCAATGAAAAGCCAAATTAGAGTGTGAAGATTAATCTCCCTCATAATAACTTGAAAGAACTCTAGGAGAAGAAGCTTCGAAGGCACAAGGCAATCAACACTTGCAAAAACGAACTCTCGTTGTATTATTAATCAAAGAAATCCCATTTAAAAGTTGAATGAAGCCTTCTTTATATAGGGGCTGAGTTTTAAAGGTCCTAAATAACTAAAGAATAAAATAATAATAAACTAAACATGTCTTAACTCTAATTCCTAATAAAATAAAAATAACTAAAATATTGTTTTAACCCAACCTTAATTCGTACTAAAATAATAAATCTGATCCTAAAAGATAATTCATCATCCTATATTAAATTATATTACAAATAATCAATATAAATATTGAAAATTCGTAATATTTACAAAATCACGTACTAATCCCGTATAGGATTTCCTGCATGGACCATCTTCAGTAAAATGAGCATATCTTGAGTTCACGATATCGAATTGATGTAATTAAAGAACCTTTGGAAAGATAAGATACATAGGATTGTATCTATAGAAGACATATTGACCAAATAAGATCATGATCTCATTCAAAAAGTCATTGCAAGTCTACTGCTGTTCTGGTCTTCTTTTCCAAGGCTTGGACGAGTGGATCATTTGGAAGAGTTATTAATTCTTCCTTTGATGTGTGCCTTGTGATGCATGTATCATCATTAAATTTCCAAATCAGATTTCTTTGATTAATAATGCAACAAGAGTTCCTTTCTGCTAGTGTTAATTGCCTTGTGCCTTCAAAGCTTCTTCTACTTGAGTTCTTTCAAGTTCTTGTGAGGGAGATTAATCTTCACACTCCAATTTGCCTTTTCATTATGACTAGAAGGGTTGGTTAGAGCCATATTGTCGTGTTTTCCTTTTCATTGCAACTAGGAGGGCTCGATAGGACATTATCCATCTATTTTCCACATATCCATCCACGCCATCAATCATCTTTACGTTCACTTTCATAAGGGAGATCTTTTAATTTGTTGGTTATTTTACTTTATTTTCAATTCCTTTATCTTTTGTTTATCTTGTTTTAATCATGTTTCTTACCTTGTTTTCAGCACCTAAAAGAAACCCTAAAGAACCCTAGCTATTGATGCCACTTTCCTTATTCATTCCTTATTGTTCTTTATCGGGTCTAGAGCTTTCTAGGTTTGATTCTTCAACAAGAGAAACAATTATTAACCTGCCACCGCTTCCATATTATTTGGTATCAGAGTTGGGCTTACTCTTTGAAAGAAGCAAGCAATCTTGCTTGTTCACAAAGGATTCATCGTCAAGATACCCTAACAAAGCTAGTTCACAAAAGATTCATCGTTTGGGGTTCTTTTTTTTAATTTTAATTTAGATTCAAATAATTATTGTTAGTTTTCTATTTTTTCAAAAACAAAAACAAAAAAGGAAAAAAAAGGTAAAAAAAAAAAAAAACCAAAAAGGAAAAAAAAAGGCAAAATTTCAAAAAGAAAATGCAAACAAAGGTATTTAGGATTGATTTTCTCTAGATATCATATTCATTCTAGGAGTAATCTACAGTCAAAAATATACCCCAATTATAGTTCATTAGAGCCTTCAAATACATCATTCAAGGTTTATTGGTAGATTTGATCTAGAATCTTGTCAAATTTCTTGAAAACTCTACAGGAGGAATTTCATGGTAAAAATTTCCAGTTTGAAACTTCATATATTTAAGATCATTCACACAACAACACATATTTGGAGATCAAGAACACCTTCGAAAAAAAATGATCAAGAAAAACATATTAAAAAGTTCTCGTGATCAGTATGTATAACAAACTCCTTGGGCCATAGATAGTGTTGCCATGTTTCTAATGCCCTTATAAGAGAATACATCTATTATTCATAAATGGGGTAGTTTAGTGAAGCACCACTTAACTGTTCACTAAAGTATACGATTGGTCGTCATTCTTGAGTCAAAACGACACCTATACCAATTCTAGAAGCATCACATTCAACTTCAAAAGTTTTATCGAAATTAGGTAGTACCAATAGTGGCGCTTTAGTCAAGCATTCTTTGATTCCTATAAATGTATCCTCTTGTTATTTTCCCCATATAAAGGTTGAATTCTTTTTAATTACCCCAGTTAAGGGAGAGGCAATATAACTAAAGTTGGGCACAAACCTCCGGCAAAAACTTGCAAGTCCATGGAAACTTCTGACTTGGCTAATTGATATAGGACTTGGCCAATCCTGAATTACTTTAATCTTTTCTAGATCTACTTCAAGTCTTTGTGAACTTACAATAAATCCTAAGAAAGAAAGTATGTTAGTGCCAAAAGAGCATTTTTTAAGGGCATAACCAACCATTTGTACAATCCTTTCTTTGTTTTGAAAGTGGTTTTCCATTCATCTCCTTCTCGCATCCTAATATTATGATATCCACTTTTAAGATAATTTTGGGGAAGATAGTGGCACCACTTAGTTCATCCAACATATCGTCAAGCCTTGGAATGGGATGTCGATATTTGATGGTGATCTGGTTAATTGCTCGACAATCTACACACATTCTCCACGAACCATCCTTCTTTGGTACAAGCAAAATTGGAACAACACATGGACTTAAGTTTTTTTTAATATACCCCTTTTCCATTAATTCACCAACCTATTTTTGAAGTTCATTTGTTTCCTCCAGATTGCTTCTATAGGCTGGTTTATTTGGAATGGTAGCACCGAGAATGAAATCGATTTGATGTCCAATTCCTCGAAGGGGTGTAAGTCCTTTTGGTATATCTTCTGGGAACATTGCTTCAAATTCCTGTAAAAGAGAAACAACAGAAGAAGGCAAGCCTTCTTGGAGATTAGTTAAAAGTAGACTCTCATTGTACATTAGTACAATTAAAGCCTTTGTGACATCAAGCGTTTTCGAATCTTCTTTCTTCCAGCATAGATGTTCGATGCCTTAGTCGTCTTTTTTTCATCGTTTATGTATGACTCTATGCTTTTCTTCAAATGAATTTAGTCTTCATTCACTTGACTAGGAGAAAGTGGCGTCAAAATAAATTTCTTACCATTATGGTTGATAGTAAATCTGTTTGTAAATACGTCATGGATTGCTCGTCTGTTGAATTGCCATGGTCTTCCCAAAAGTATGAGTCCAGCATCCATTGGTACAACGTCACAAAGAACTTCATCTTGGTATTTGCCAATTGAAAACGGGATGAAAACTTGCTTGTGATCCTTACTTCTCCTCCGTCATTTAACCATTGAAGTTTATATGGTTTCGGATGCTTAGAAGTCTTCAAGCCAAGCTTTTCTACCATAAGGGTACTTGAAACGTTCGTACAACTTCCTCCATCGATGATCATGAAAAAAGATTGATATGGAAGCGGTGACGGGTTAATGAACATTGCTCTTATTGAAGAATCAAACGTAAAAAGTTCTAGACTAGATGAAGAACAAAGGGGAAATAATAGGGAAGGTGGCGGCATGCAAGTAGGGTTCTTAGTATTTCTTTTAAATGCTGGAAACAAGGAGAAAAACAAGATTAGAACAAGATAAACAAAAGATAAAGAACTTTAAAATAAAAGTATGATAATCAAAAGATCTCCCTTGTGAAGGTGGATGGAAAAGGTAATGATGGTGATGATGGATTTGCGAAAAATAGATAGATAATGTCTTATCGAGCTCTCCTAGTTGCAATGAAAAGAAAAACATGATAATATGGCTCTAACCAACCCTCCTAGTCACAATGAAAAGGAAAATTGGAGTGAGAAGATTAATCTCCCTCACAAGAACTTGAATTATCTCCAGGAGAAGAAGCTTAGAAGGCACAAGGCAATCAACACTTGCAAAAACTAACTCTCATTGTATTATTAATCAAAGATATCCCATTTACAAAATTAAACGAAGCCTCCTTTATATAGGGGTTGAGTTCTAAAGGTCCTAAATAACTAAAGAATAAAATAATAATAAACTAAACATGTCTTAACTCTAATTCCTAATAAAATAATAATAACTAAAAATATTGTTTTAACCCAACCTTAATTCATAATAAATTAATAAATCTGATCCTAAAAGATAATTCACCATCCTATATTAATTTATATTAACAGATAATCAATATAAATATTGAAAATTCGTAATATTTACAAAATCACGTATTAATCCCGTATAGGATTGCCTGCATGCACCGTCTTCAGTAAAATTGACATATCTTCAGTTATCGATATCGAATTTATGTAATTCAAGAATTGTTGGAAATATAAGACACATAGGGTTGTATGTCTAGAAGACATGTTGACCAAATAAGATCAGGATCCCATTCAAAAAGTCATCGCAAGTCTGATGTTGTTTTGGTGTTCTTTTCCAAGGCTTGGATGAGTGGATCATTTAAAAGAGTTATTACTTCTTCCTTTGATGTGATCCTTGTGATGCATGTATCATCATTCAACTTTGTAACTAAGATTTCTTTGATTAATAATACAAAGAGAGTTCGTTTTTGCAAGTGATAATTGCCTTGTGCATTCGAAGCTTCTTCTCCTTGAGTTCTTTCAAGTTCTTGTGAGGCAGATTAATCTTCACACTCCAATTTGCCTTTTCATTATGACTAGGAGAGTTGGTTAGAGCCATATTATCATGTTTGCCTTTTCATTGCGACTAGGAGGGCTCGATAGGACATTATCCATCGATTTTCCACACATATCCATCCACGTCATCAATCATCTTTACCGTTCACTTTCATAAGGGAGATCTTTTGATTTGTTTGTTATTTTACTTTATTTTCAATTCCTTTATCTTTTGTTTATCTTATTTTAATATTGTTTCTTACCTTATTTTTAGCACCTAAAATAAACCCTAAAGACCTTCTCTATTCATTCCTTATTGTTCTTCATTGAGTCTAGAGATTTCTAGTTTTGATTCTTCAATAAGAGCAACGTTCATTAACTTGTCACTTCTTCCATATCAATTGGTATCAGAGCTGGGCCGACTCTTGGAAAGAAGCATGCAATTTTGCTTGTTCTTGCACACAAATCGTCAAGGTACCCCAACGAAGCTAGTTCACAAAAGATTCATCGTTCAGTTCTTTTTATTTACTTTTAATTTAGATTAAAATCCTTCTTGTTAGTTTGCTATTTTTTCAAAAAAACAAAAAAGGTAAAAAAAGGCAAAAAAACAAAAAGACAAAATTTCAAAACAAATTGTAAACGAATGTATTTAGGGTTGATTTTCTCCAGATATCATATTCATCCTAAGAGTCATGTCCAGTCCAAAATTCACCCCAATCAAAGTTCATTAGAGCCTTCAAATACATTATTCGAATTTTATCGGTAGATTCGGTCTAGAATGAGATCAATAACACCTTCGACCAAAGCGATCAAGAAAAACATATTGTTTGAGGACTCACCGTTCAACAGAGTCTACTGGATACTACTGAAGGTATTTGGTTATGACATTTTACAGGTCGTTTATTAACGCATCGAAAGACATTTAAGAATTTTTCCAAAATTTTCAGATACTGGTAACCCTTTCAAAAACGTTACTCAAGTTGATCTAGTATTTTCCAGGTTTCTGGGTTGGTTCTTTTTTTTCTTTGACTCTTAGTGATTTAGGGTCTTTTGTTTTTCCTTTTTATTATTCTTTTGCATTATCTAATACATTATCTTTCTTGTGTTAGTAGGACTAAAGAGTTTTCATACTACTTCCTTATTTGCATTCTCGTTCTCTTGGAGTCTAACCCTTGTTTGGCCTCTTAGAGCTTTTAGGTTTTCTCATTGCCTTTGCTAGCAATCAAAATCCGATACGAACTGTGGAAGACTACTTGGTAATGTGAGTTTTAAATAGTACAATATCGGGTTACTTGCCTCTCGTCGTGTTACTTTATTGGAGTGACTTGTGAGGTTTCTTGCTTTGTTAAATTTACTTCCTTTTATTTTTATTTTACTTTAAAGTCTTCTTTTGAGTGTTATAATTGCAAGATGGGGGAAAATAACCATAAGACACTTATGATTATCTTAGCCGCACCTGAACGACTCACAACTCAATTTGATCAACTTAACAATGCCTTGAGAGAATGAAAAGAACTACAACTGGATCTAGCAAACCAGAATCCAAGGCCAAACAATGGTGAACTTTTGGCCCCCAAGCTAGCACAACCACATTTTCAAGCACCCAAACTCTTTGCAAAACCAAAGTTCACAATCCCGTCTTTTAAAGGAGACTACGATCCGGACAAGTACATTAATTGGGAAGGAAAAGTTGATCTCATGTTTACATACCATGACTGCCTCTAAACTGAACAAGTTCCCCTCATCACCTTGGAATTCGAAGGATATGCTCACACTTGGTGGATGCAAACATGGAAAAAGATCGACAACTTCCAAATTCAACAAATCACTTCTTGGACCGAACACAAACATGCCATGAGGAACCAATTCCTATCGACACATTATACAAGAGAAGTTAAACAATGACTACACCGACTTCGACAAGGTAGATGATTAGTTGAAGATTACTACAAGGAGATGCAATCTATAGCTTTAGGGCATGCGATGCATGTATCAGAGTGCCTAAAGCCTTTTTAACGAAAAGAACTTGTCTGGAAGTTGTATGACAATCAAGAAACTCTTGTGACATGGTTAGTGAAATAAAAATAAATTAAAACCTTACCAACACGCTCACAAAAGCCACACTTGGTCACTCCAAAGAAAATTCAGATTTCACTCCACTCACGCTCTTTTTACACTTGGGGATAAGTTATTGGGTTTTTTTATCCCCTTCTGATCTTACCCTCTCGTTTGCCTTTTACCGCTCATTTCTCTCTTCTGGGTCCTTTAAAAAACTAACTCAAGATTGAACAAATTTATGTGTTTGCGTGTCGACTATATGAAATTGTTAGGGTATAGAAATGGATATGGTAAAAGGTAGGATAGAATGGGTAAAAGAGATAAGGTAATGAATAGAAAAACATGAAAGCAAAGGAAATGAAGTAAATAGGAAATGAAGTAAAGAGAAAATGAAGATAACTTACAACCCAAGATGTAACACTTGCTATCTTCCTTAACAAGAAAAAACAAGGATACCTCCTTCAAGTTTGATGTCTTTTCATGCTAGGCCAAATAGGTATATCCCCTCACTTTGGCGTCTAAATGATCCACACATATGGTACATGGGTGGCTGGTTATGAGACACTCACATGTGGTTATATGATACTTATTGTGTAGGCTTGTCCTTGGAATGAAGAAAGGTAACAATGTAGGCGTAACTTGGCATCCATCATACGTCTAAGTGACATGGCATCAATTGGGTAACAACTTATTATGAAAGGTAACATTGTGAGCAAGGTAACCTTTCATCAATTAAGCTACTTCCCATGTGTATGAGCTAAAGATGAGCTGGCCATAGATGAAGAACATGTAGGTGAGTCTTAGGACAACTCCTTGTGAAAATGTACCTCTTGGAATGGCAACTCTTCGCGAAAAGGTACGAATCCACAAAAATTGACATAGACCATATTTGAAGTACTCTATGTGGTGATGGTGATGGTGCAACTCTCCAGTTGAAATGAGATCTCTAGCTAGCTCAAAAGTCTAGTTCAAGTCAACTATGAGCTCGGAGCGTAGCTGGCAACTTTGTCCCAAAATGTTCTTGAGTTATTCTAGAGTTTTCTTAGTCATGTTTCCTTTACTCATGGACTCCAATGCTATCTCTAAGTTAGCTCCCATTATGTGGCTGCCTATGCACCTACAAAAGAAATCGTAATATAAGTTAAGTAATATAAGAAATAATCATATAAAGATATGGTTCATAAATTATATTATATGTTAACATGAAACATAGTATATAAATTTATTGTTTGGGGATGTATTTTTAAATGATTCAAAGGTTTTAATGCATTTGGATGTAAGAGCTTCTCTAAACAGTTTAACCCTTGATCGAGTGATTAGTCCCTGTGGCATCACTTCCATATCCTTTGAAATCGGCGTTGGCGTGATCACATCAGTTCTTTTGTCATATTGCACTGGTCTCAAAAGAAGTAGATGGCTAGCATGCATAGGAACTACATCATACATAACCTTGTCCTTGTACTTTCCAATTGATAAAAGAATTATCATCTATTTGTTAACGTTGAGTTCTCCTCGTTCGTTGAGCCATTATAGCTTATATGGACTCAGATGCTTCATGGTTTTTAATCCTAGCTTTTCCACCATGATTGTCCTTGCTATGTTGGTACAACTTCTGCCATCTATGATCATGAAACAAACCTTGTCATTCATATGGCATCGGGTGTAAAAGATATTTTCTCTTTGTGCATTATCCTCCGTCACTTGTGTACTCAAACATCTCTTAATCACCAGGATTTCTCCTTCAACGGGATTCTCAATTTCTATTTCTTCATTGGCATCTTCTTGTGTTTCTTCTTCTTCAGACTTAGACTCAATGTCACCATTCCCAAGTAGAAGCATTGTATTCTGGTTGGGGCATTGTGTAGAGACATGCCCCGTCACAAGACATTTAAAGCACCGAATGTCCCTTGAATGTTTAGTTGTTTGTTTTCCTCGGTTGTTGTCTTTGTTCATTTATTGAGCCTTGGAAGATTCAGCCTACTCTTTGCTAGGAGTAGGAGTGGATTTCTTCAAATTGTTTTGACTCCATTTTGAAGGTGTAGAAGTAACATTGGGAGACGTATGCCTTCTTTGTAGTTTCCTTTTTATCTTTATTTCCATTTGCACCATTTCATCTATTTCAATGCAATGGTATAACTCCAAAGTGTTGGCAATTTTTGGATTAAGTCTGGCAAGAAATCTAGCCATGGTTGCTTAATGATCCTCCTCAATGTTGACTCAGATCATTGCCACTTCCATTTCTTTATAGTAGTCTTACATACTCCTATGGTCTCTTTTTTTAGATTCTTCAATTTCTAAAACAAATCTCGGTGATAATGATCAGGAATGAAACATTTTCGTATTATACCTTTCATTTCATTCCAAGTTCAGATTGGTTTCTCCATTCTTTTTTTTTCTTCTAGTAATTTGATCCCACCATATCAAAGCATAATCTATGAATTCCATGGCTGCCAATCTTACTTTCTTTAATTCTGAATAGTTGTGACAACTAAAAACATGTTCAACTTTGCTTTCCCAATCAAGATAGGCTTCAGGATCAATTTTCTTTTAAAATTGAGGAATTTTAATATTGATGTTACTCATGTTGTCATCAACATTAGCACGCCTGGGTTCTTGTAACGTTGCTTGTTCTTCCTCATCATAATTGTCTAGATTGTCATCTTCTTGGAGAGGTTGTTGTCTCCTAGGAACACTATTATTTCGAACTTGTGGTGGACCTTGTCGTTGATCCATCTTTTCATGAACTGCATCAAATTCTTCACTAAATAATCATATCATTTCACCAATCAATGATTGTATTTGTAAGTTTGGTTGACCTGCATTTTCTATGGAAGGACTTTGAGACATTGCTAGTAATAATAATAAAGAAAAGCCTTACTACCACACTCACAAAGCCTCAATATCTTCACTCTAAAAAAAGAGATCACTCCACTCAACGCTCGTTTATACTCTCGGGAATTTATCTTGTCTTTTATAAATTACCCTTCTGATCTCACTAACTCAAATTACCTTTTACCACTCAATCTCCCTTGTTAAGGTCTTTAAATAACTAACTCAAGATTATGGCAAACAAACCTTCAACTTGTTTGTCACTGCAATAACTTGATTAGGAGAAAAATGAAATAGAAGGCTATGAAGACAAAGGTAAATAAAAGAAAAAAAAAGATTAGAAATGAAGAAAATGTTTTGAATAAGAAAGAAAATAAAAGAAAAGAGAAGAGGTGACTTACATACCAAGAACAATACTTACAACCTTTCCCTTATGAGACACAATAAGGTTATCTCTTTATTAAGGTTGATAATAGCCTCCACCATTCTTGTTTTGACTTTGTAATTCACCTTTACTTTCGTCTTTGCTTGCTAGAAATTTCTTTCTTTTTGGCTTTTTTCTGCTTTTCTCTTTTGTTTTGAACTCATTGATTGATGTAAGAACCTTGTTTTCTTATTTTTTTTTTGTTTTGTTTTGCACTCCAATGTACTTGCTTATCACATCTAACTATGCTCTGATACCACTTGATGTAAGCCTATTTACACCCTTAATGAAAAAGATGATAGATAACCTTATTGTTGTCCCGATCTAGGAAATGATTGTAAATATTGCTTTAGATTTAATAAATATGGCTGCAAAATAATAATGATAAGAAAATGGATTAGTAATGATGATAATGACGAAAATAAATAGAAAATGTAATGAATTAAGGATGAAGAAATTATTTAGTTGCGGAAAAAGTATGGCAATAGTGGCCTTCAAAAGATATTGTTGAAGTTAGCCTTGATGTAATGGTATGCACGACAATGAAGGATAATGAGGATGTCTAGATGTTTAAGTGAAAGATAATGAAGATGATGGATATAAATGGAAATAGTATCTTAGACAAGTTAAAGAAGAAACATACTACAAAGAGTATAGCCCCGGACTTCGCAAACTCGAATAAGGGATTGTGTTTTAGGACATAAACCCACTAGTTATGGAAACTAGGAATTATAAGTATCAAGTGAAAGAAGTGACGCCACAAGTATAAAGAATTATCCTTGCTTAATTAATACGGTTCTTCAAATAACTTGAAGAAAGCTTTCTCACAAAATAAGTTTTATATATCAAAAGGTTGTTTACAAATAAATTAAGCCTCCTTATTTATAGGAGTTGAGAGGGCTACCCGAATAGATATGTGTCCATTAAACAAGGTACATGTCTTAATAAAACTTCATAACTATTAGGATGAATAAAAAATTCCCTTAGTCTTTATGTTGGTAAAGTTATCTCTTCACAAAGGAACTTAATTATTCAACTAACACGTGCATTGACCCTTCCTTAGTCAAATGGTGAGATGTTGGTTCATATTGGTGCCAAAACTCCTTATGCATGGCGTGTGGGGGGCTGGCCGAATGGTAATGATGCTAGTCTCATACCTCTTCGATATTTAGGCCTCCATTTGATGAAAACTCTTCACCAACATGCACCTAGATGTCATGGCACTTCAATGGACAACAACTTTCATGAAAGGTCACAATGGTTGAAAGGTAACCCTTCATGATTGAGCTAGTTCTAAGGTGAATGAGCTAGAGGTGAGCTTTCCATAGGTGAGTTGCATGATGATGAGTGTTTTGGTAGCTCCTTGTAATTAGCCATCTCCAGGAAAGGCACATTTTCGTGAAAGGTACGATTTATGAAAATTTGACATAACCTATATTTGAAGCATTCTGAATAGTGATGTCAATGGTGCAACTCCCCAACTGAAATGAGGTCATCTTTTAACTCAAATATTCTACTCAATCCAACTATGAGACCACTTATCACCTGATAAGTTTTCACCAATTGTTCCTTATACTCTCCTGAGTGTTCCTATATGAGTCATAGCTTTAGCCTTCATCATTTAGCTCAAATTTGCTCCCTTATATGTGGTTGAATGTACCTTAATTCAAGGATAAAGAAATTAAGTTAAGTGTATGAAATATTATAAAATAACAATGAGTATAATATATGAATGTGGACTATAGTTATAATAATAACTTCATGCTTCACATAAGAATGAGAGAAATATTATTATCATAGCTATATATATATATATGTGTGTGTGTGTGTATGTGTAAAGATATCATTGTCATGACAAAGAAAATATAAGATATATATATCATGATCATAATGTAAAAATAAGAATGAGTTATAGGAAATCCCCCTTTTAATCTTGTGAGAGGTTAGAGATGCAAGGATGAATATGATGCTGAATTGGGTCACATCAAGTAGGCATGTAAAAAGCTGACCTGACCGGCAAAATTGACTGTAACTGACTTGAGTCAAAACTAGTGTTGACTTGAACCCGAGTTGGACCTGAAAAACGTAGATATAAAACCAACCTGCACCCGATATGGGAAAGACATAAACTTCAAATGAAACGATAATATGATAACCGAACCCAACCTACATCCTATTGATATGAACCTAAACCCAAAATTAACATGGTAAATAACTAGTATTATAGACCTGTTATGAAGCTGACTTGTCATTGACTCAACCTATAAATGATCCAACTTCTTATTGAACTGATCTAATATTTACCTGATTTATAAGTTACAATTGATTCAGTTGTGAGATTTTGAATTTATAATAAACTATGATACTTAATATGATTCTTTTTTTAAAAGTTAAAACAAATTACTAGTTACAATAATTAAATTAATAAATTAACTTTCTATACTTTCTATAATCCTCATATTATAAATTTATATTATTATCATTGATTTTTTTTTTTTATTAATATTTAGTTGTTAATTATTATGTGTTATCCCTTTGATATTGCTAATTTGGGTTGTATATGTTAAATTTTATGCATGACTATGCTTTCCATAAAACAACATTTAAAGGGCGAATTCTGCAGATATTTTTATTTTCTAGAATCAAGAATGGACACATGAGCATGACATTCAGCATGATGATGTCGATGTGGCAAAATATGTAGTCCAGTCAGTGTCAAATTCTAAAGTGAAATCAAGGAGGAAGTCGGACGAATGAAAACTCTTTGAGAATTAAGAATAAAGAACTTTAATTGGATTTAAATGTTGAGGAATTGTTATTTTAATTAGGAATTGTCTTTATATTTTTTAGGATTTTAGATTGTTATTAATTAGGATTTAAGTATTTGAATGTTCTTAGGATTATATTTAGGTATTTTATTTTTAGGTGATCTCAAGCTATAAATACCCTCATGGTGAAGCTTGAAAATGATGTACAATTTTATAGGCTTTAATTAGCTTTGTGATTTTTATAAAGATTATTCTTCTTCACCTTCTTTATTTTTTTCTTTCATATGATATGTATGATTTCTATCATGCTTAGATAAACTAACATTTAGCTGATAGGTTAGCAACGAATCAATCTGTTTAGTTAGAATTGAAAAAGTGCTTCACATCTTCAGATTTCTTTCTTGATTTTCAGTAATCCAAGATTCGCAATCAGCCTTTCCTTTAAGCATCTCAAGACCTTCAATCCTAGAGTGATCATTGGGTTGATCGACATTATGATCTACCATTGGGGAGGAAAATCGACTTGTAGCAAATTTAAATCCTTAAGAACAAACTAAGCGACGGTCCACTATGGAAAATAAATATCAGGCTAGATTATCATTGAGACACCATAATTTGACAACAACCTTTTCCAATACTTAAATACAACACTGCATTAACATCGATAGATGATATCAATCCAAACAAGGCTAAATTCCAAGGATTTACTTCAGAAAATTATTTCACCAGAGAGAAGAGTAAGTTACGAGGGTTGGGCCTGTAGACTGTAACCAACATGTATCTGAAGTAAAATCTATAGCAGTGATCGAGATGAATTAAGGCAAAGGGAAGTTAGAGGCAATCTATCATCATAATTATTTTCAACCTTTTATTATTCTTACACCTTTTATTTATTTATTTATTATCAATTTATTTAATTCACTTTGTTAAATCCTTTTATTTTTTTCTTACAGATTTCTTAGTTAAAGATCAATTCAAATTAACATTGGAAATTTCTAAATTCCTGCGGATCAACCCTTTATTCTCTATATTATGTTCTTAGCTAATTTATTTGAGAAAAATGTGTATTTATTTGACAATTTTGACACTTGTCAATCATTAAATAATTTTATATTGAACATGATTTATTACATTATATAAAATTATTTGACAATTTTGACACTTGTCAATCATTAAATAAATTTATATTGAACATGATTTATTACATTATATAAAATTAATTTAAATATTTATGTATTTAATTTTTTATGTAATAATTAATTAATACTGTTAAATATAATTTACCTTAAAATTCTAATATATATATATTTGTGTGTGTGTGTGTGTGTATAGGCTAGGATCTAATTACATAGTGTAAAACTAAGAAGTTTTATACCTTATTAGGATCGTTGGATGAAAAGAAATTAAAGGTTGAGATAAACAATAGAAAACGAGAAGATATTCTCTAGGAAAAACCAAGTAATTAATCCCAGTCTTCTATTTTCCCTCATCCAACGATCCTAAAAGGATGTAAAACTTTTAGTTTTACATTGAGTGTAAGTCGATCCTAACCCTATATATGTGTGTATATTTATTTATATACTTATATAAATTTAAGTTTATATACTTATATATATATATATTTCAATAAAATCCAAAACAAGTAGTCCATTTACAATACCCATTACATAATATAAACTAATCCCATATTTATAAGCCTATTACATTTGAATTTTTTTTTATAGAAAACTAGCTCTTGGAATTGTGTGTTGGCGCCTCTTTCTCTTGTGGTGGGGGAGATTTTTTTTCTAAATGCCTTCGCTTAAAAAATAAGCAAAACAATGAACATGAGTGATAAATCCGTAAAAAGTCAATATTTTCTTTTCGCTTAAGTTATTGATTATCTAAAGACTCATATAGATTCATTTAGATGCATTTAGGAGCATATAATTTCATTTGGTGGATTTGGTTAGCCTTAGCATTTTCTTTTGTCAATTGTGCTATTTTATGGGGAATGTATTCTTTTGAACGTTGGTGTGCAGGATTCTAGGAGCAAAGGGTGTGTGAGGAAAAATGAAGTGGCAAACTAAGTTGCTTAAGTAGAATGAAATGCCTTGGACTTTCTAGGCACAGAAGAAGACAAAAGAGTGAAGATATTTTCAAGTGGCCAGTTGTATTTTCAGTGCGTGTTCTTTGCTGCCAACCACCTATGTAGGGACCATTACCACCTATTGTACTCACACTCACAGGAAAGGAACGATCCTAGGGTACTATGGGTATTTTGGCCCAAAAACATTGGATATTTTCTTAGTATACATAAAAACGTTTGGCAAAAAAGCGAGGGTGATAATATTTTTTTGGGTTATTGTGAGCTAAAGAAGATAAGAGGAAGCAAATTGTTCCACCTTTCCTTCCCTTTTCAACTTTTCAAAGGATTTCATCTATAACCAAGCTAGATGGAGTGGCCTGCTACGTGTCCGAGAGGAGCTAGCCGCTAAGGTGATGTTCGTGGTGGTCCTAGGAGCTACTGGCAGCCACGTTGGGAGTTTTCCTCCACCCTTAAACTTTTATTTTCATTCAAATATTTAGGTTGTATAGAATGAATTATTTTTATGGATGATAACCTTACCATGAACTAAACTTTATTTGGAGGAGTTCATTTATAGTTTACTAAGTGTTTATTTTAAAGGATTTTATATTTATTACTTGTTTTGTTCATTGTTTCGAATTACTTAAGATTATAGGAGGCATGAGAGTGACGATTTCTTAAGTACATTACTTTGTGTTCGAGAGAAATTAAGGGAAGATCAACGTGAAAAATAGGTTCTCGATAGTAACTAGAACCTGATCCAATATTAGTGTTCGAGAGATACTAAAGTATGATTTTAACAACTAATAAGAGTTGTGCTTAATCGATAGATTAGGCGTTGTTGTTTAGACCGAGAGGATTGTCGTGGCATTCTAATTTTTTAGGTTTCATGACTAGAGACAGTATAGGGACACTCTAGATGAACTCTAATGAGCAAGTGAGCCATAAAAACATAAACTATTATAAAAGAAAAGGCTTAGGATCCCTTAATTACTCCACCATTAATTCCCATTGTAGTTTGTTTTTGTGAGGATTACCAGTTATCTTACTTATTTCCCGAGTTATCAATCAAGTTAGCCTTAGCACTTTTAATTGACTATACTTTAAACATATCATTTTTTCATGACATCCCTATTTACTATCCATTCACACTACCATTCCAAATCCACCTACATACGTTTCATTTCACCTCAGCATAGTCATTTGTACATACCACTAGTTATACATAGATAGGTTGGCTTGTTTCTTTGACTTAACTTGTAATTTCCTCTAATCCTTGTGGAGACGATATTACTCATCACTGTATTGCTTGTACAATTGTGTATACTTGTACATAATTTACGTTCAATATATAGTACTCAAACAATGTGAACAAGTTATTGGCACCGTTGCTAGGGATTGGCAATTGGAAGTTCAACAATTTTAACACCTTTGCCGAGGATCAGTCATATCAAAATGCCACAACAATTTCAATTAATGGGAATGTCGCTCGACCTTATGCTCCTATCTTTGATGATATATATCATGGTATTGTTCCATCCAAGATTCAGACAGGCCACTTCGAGCTCAAATCGGTGATGTTCGACATGGTTGACATGATTGGACAATTTGGTGGTGCACCTCATGAAGATGCGAGGTGGCATGTTCGAGCATTTTTAGAGATTTGTGATTTCTTTCGATAGCAAGGTGTGTATAAGGATTTGTTGAAATTGAAGTTTTTTTTCATACTCATTAAGGATCTAACAAGGGTGTGGCTTAATGGAGTACCTTATGGCTCGATAAAATCATAGGAAGACTTGTGCAAAAAAATTTGCTACGACATAATCCACCTAATATGAATAGCCACCTTAGGATGCCATATCATCTTTTCATTAAGCTGATGACGAATTTATGTTCGAGTGTTGGGACCTGAATGTCCTAGAGAAGTGGAGGAAGTCAAGGAGGCTAGTTCTGCTTGTGTTTTTTTTTCGTGGCAATCATCATATTAATGAATGCCATGACAACCATGAGTCTTCCAATTAAATGGGAAATTTCAATAGGAGTAATAACAACCTAAATTTCAACACCTACAATCCAGGATGGCATCAACATCCTAGTTTCTCATGGGGAAATCAAAGAGTCGCTAACACTAATCATTATGCTCGACAATATAATATCAATGAACTCCAAGGTTTTCAAACTAATATATCGTGTCATAATTTAAACAATGAGGTAACATCTTTATCAAATACTAATTCATTGGATTCTATTATGAAAGATTTTATATCAGCTACATGGACTATATTGCAAGACCACTCCACAACTATCAAGAACCAAGGTGTTTTAATACAAAGTTAAGGAGCATTGCTATAAAGTCATAGCTCGTCTTTAAGAGCTCTTGAGGGCCAGGTTGGTCAAATTGTCGCAACAATACAAGAACACCAACCAGACAGTTTTCCTAGTGACAATGAAGTCAATAAGGCTCAAGTCAAAGAGCAATTTAGTGTCTTAACCTTTTAGTGGCACCTAGATCTACAAAGAATGTAAGTTTAGGTGAGACACAGGGTAAACCCAACCATGAGATTGTTCTTGAAGAATCTCAGTTGCAAGAGAACTCACATGTGATGGAGAACAAGGATGAGAGTAAATGATGAAAGAAAAATATTGACATGGCAAAAGATAACCCCCACCAGAAAGAGTGGATAACCAAAGGATAACTTAAAATGTTTTAAATACTCTCAAATATGTTGACGATTCTAGGGAGTGTCAATCACTTCAAGATGTGAAATCTATGATGGAAGAGAAAGTTGCAGAATTTTGTCATATCAAATTTTTAGGCACTAATGATTACTTGAAGCTGATGAAGAAGATGAAGAGGAGCATGAGAAATATCCAAAGGAAATGAGTAAGCCTAGCTTACTCATAGCTAGACCATGTATGAAATTTGAACCTTTCAATTCATTGAATTTGCTCATCCCAGTCCCTCACTTGAGTATACACCCATTTAGAGTTAAAGCCCTTGCTTGAATTTGAAGTGAAGGATAAAATTCCTAATGAGAAATTTACCACAATAATTTTGTGGTATGCTGACATTGTTAATTTTCTTGTTAGTGGTATTTTGCTTCCTTACTTGAATGTCCAAGGAAAGAACAAGTTCATGCACGATGGTGGCTATTATCATTGGGATGACCCATACCTTTTCAAAGAATTTACTGTCCAAACGATTAAAAGAAGCCAGAACAAGGAGGAGAAAAATATATCCAATTCCACTACCATTTATATTCATGTGGAGAACACTCTAGAGGGGCAAGGACTACTACAAAGGTCCGTCAATTTGAGTTCTATTGGCCTACACTCTTCAAGGATACCTAAGATTTCTATAAATCTAGTAATAGATGCTAGGGATGATGAACATATATGGAAAACATTAATGCTCAAGAAAAATATTTTGAAGGTGGAACAATTATATGTGTGAGGCATTTTGGTCTATACAGATGCTCTAATCTAACAAGACAAAAATGCCTTATCAATGCAAGATGTTTTAGAGTTTGCATCCCTGTAACCCTCTTTAATTTATGCTATAGCAAAATTGTTTGGTCTTGTGCGTTTACTTGTTTGTTTTTCTTTGTTTTATTTCTTTATTTTAATTGTAATATTAGTTTTTTAGTAGAACAACGGCCCAAACATGTTGCCTAGGAAAAACCCCTCATGGATTGATAGGGAAGCGGTGGTGGGTTAATAGACATTGCTCTTGTTTAAAATCAAACCTAGAAAGCTTTAGACTCGATGAAGAACAATGGGGAATAAATAGAGGAAGGTGGAGGTAGCAGTTAGGGTTCTTTAGAGTTTCTTTTAGGTGTTGGAAACAAGGTAAAAAACAAAATTAGAACAAGATAAACAAAAGATAAGGAAATTAAAAATAAAGTAAGATAACCAAGAAATAAAAAGATCTCCCTTATGAAGGTGAACGACAAAGATGATTTATGGTGTGGATGAATATGTGGAAAATCGATAGATAATGTCCTATCGAGCCCTCCTAGTCGCAATAAAAAGCCAAACATGATAATATGGCTCTAACCAACCCTCCTAGTCGCGATGAAAAGGAAAATTGGAGTGTGAAGATTAATCTCCCTCACAATAACTTGAAAGAACTCCATGAGAAGAAGCTTCGAAGGATCAAGACATTCAGCACTTGCAAAATGAACTGTCGTTGTATTATTAATCAACGAAATATGTCTTACAAAGTTGAATGAAGCCTCCCTTATATAGGGGCTGAGTTCTAAAGGTCATAAATAACTAATGCATAAAATAATAACAAACTAAACATGTCTTAACTCTAATTCCTAATAAAATAATAATAACTAAAAATAATGTTTTATCTTACCTTAATCCCTGATAAAATAATAAATCTAATACTTAAAGATAATGCATCACCCTAATAATCAATATAAATATTAAAAATTCGTAATATTTACAAAATCACGTATTAATCTCGTTTAGGAATTTCTGCATGTGTTGTCTTTACTAAAACAAACGTATCTTGAGTTCCCAATAACATATTGATGTGATTCAAGAACCGTTGGAAAGATAAGAGACATACTATTGTATTTTCATAGACATACTAACCAAAAACGATCACGATCCCATTCAAAAAGTCATCGCAATTCTACTGTTGTTCTGCTCTTCTTCTCTAAGGCTTGGACGAGTAGATCATTTGGATGAGTTATTACTTCTTACTTTGATATAAGCCTTGTAAGCATGTATCAACCTCCCTTTCTTCAAAAAGATTCAACCACGAATATGAAACATTAAAGGGAGAAACGTTAGAATCATTTAATGATTCATTCACATTATACTTACCGAATAGATATGATTTGAATCTTTGAGACTTTGTTCTTCTAATAAGTTCGAGTAGAAACATTATTCCAAAGAAGAATGTATTATCATTATGCACTTTGGTGCATGAATCATTCTCTTACTCCTCAAAAGGATTCTTCCTCGAATCTGAAAATCCAAGAGAAAGAGAAATAGATGTGTTGAAAGGAAAACTTGTGAAACATTTACTAGAATCAATGTGACGTGTCTTTATGTGTTTTAGTCGATGTTTCTTCTTTGTAGAAATTGTTTCCTTGTAGTCTTGAAATCCTCTTTTGCATACAAGTCTTGTAATATGATGTTTAGGTTGAAATTCAACATGGCGCCAACTACTGTTGGCTTTCTTTATGATTGCTTCAGATATTCTCTCCATGGATTAACTCATGTGGGACGAGAATGAGTGTTGAAAAACCATGCCAAATGGTTTGTAAAAATAATCCCTTAAGTCTCCTAAAAGTGGTTTATGAATTAATAATTCTCTGGAAGAGATTTGTGGACTACTGAACTTTCGTGGTACTGCATTGTCTACTATGTTTTGCTTACCTCGGTCTTTTATGCACTTAAAAGAGTTGTATTAAGTATGGATGACAACTTTAAGAGTCTTACCTTGTAAAAATGAGAAGAAGTATGTTAGAATATCATTAAAATAAGGAATAAAATACTTACTTTTAGAATCTCATAAATCGTGACACTTCATTAATATAGCATATTGATTAGGGATTTCAGGTGGTAACCCGTCAGGAGGGTCACCTAATACCATTCGAGAACTCTTGGTGATGAAAGATGGTGTGGACCATTCTCATGTTGCTTTTATTTTTTCTTCATTTACATGGATGCCATGTGCACGAACTATAAAGCTTGTGAAGTTGTTCAAATCAAGTTTCATCATTAAGATGGCTTCATGACTAAGACTTTCTTGGATGTAACCTTTTTGTAACAAATCTAAATCTTTGCTTTCTTCAAGATTGTATGTTTGACAAGGTTTGATAAAACCTTGAATTAGACTGGTTTGGTGTTGTTTTCCCTTTCCAGTGGAAATCCGTCAGGTGGATCACTTAACACTTATCGAGAATCCTGTAACAAATATGAAAACACCCTAGGAAACTCCTTCTTAATATTAGAAATAGAAAAAATTGATTCCCTAAAGTGAACAAGGATGCATAACTATTTGTAAAAAAGGTTCTCTCTCAATTCTTTTGTGCTCACACATAGATTTTGAGTCACTCTTTCCTTCTCACACTTATGTTCACTCACCTCCCATGGGTCATTATTCTTTTGGCTTTTGTAACTAGTGACCTCTTTTGCTTTTTCCTCTTTCTCAGCTTTTTCTTTTTTTTTCTTTCCCTACCACCTCACAAATTCTCATTTCATCTTTAGGGGTTGGTGGTGTGTCATTCTTTGTTGGTCGTTGTTTCTCCTTGTCAGGTTTTCCATCTCTCAGCTTTTTTTGAGAAGGTGGAGTAGAAGATGATAAAGGATTACCTTGGTAAGAGGATTGAGTACCTTGGTAATGTTCTCTGAGTTGGAATCTCCTTTGGATTTGTGCTATGATTGTTATTGCTTTATTTAGTGTATCTTCAAGGTTTTCGTACCCATGGAGGTCAAGAAGATCAGTGATGATCGAGTTCAAGCCGATGATGAATCTTGACACGGTATCCTTTTCTTCTTCGGTTATGTTAGCCCTATTGAGTAAGGACTACATCTTCTTGTAGTAGTCTTCAACTGAACTTCTACCATGTCGAAGTCGGTGTAGTCATAGTTTAACTTCTCGTGCATAATGTGTCGGTAAGAATAGCTTCCTCATGGTTTGTTTGAGGTCAGTCCAAGAAGTGATTGCTTGAATTTGGAATTTCTTGATCTTTTTCCTTGTTTGCATCCACCAAGTTCGAGCATATCCTTCGAATTGCATGGTGATGAGGGGAACTTGTATAGCTTGGGGGCACTCATGGTATGCGAACATGAGATCAATGTTTCCTTCCCAATCGATGTACCTGTCTGGATTCGTTGTCTCCTTTGAAAGTTGATGTCGTGAACTTTGGTTTTGTAAAGATTTCGGGTGCTTGGAAATGTGGTTGTTCTCGCCTGGGTACCAAAAGTTCAACATTGTTTGGTCATGGATTCTTGTTTGGCATATCCAGTTATGGTTCTTGTCGTCCTCTAACGTTATTGTTAAGTTCATCAAATCTTTCAATTTGAGTCGTGAGTCAGGAAAGTGCGGCTAAGATAGCCGTAAGTGTCTTGTTGTTATTTTCTCCCATCCTGAAATCATAACACTCAAAACAAAATTTTAAAGTAAAATAAAAATAAAAGAAAGAAAATTCAACGAAGCAAGAAACCTCACAAATCACTCCAAGAAAGTAACACAACAAGAGGAAAGTAAGCCGATCTTGTACACTTTAAAACTCACTTTACCAAGTAGTCTTCCATAGTTCGTGTCGGAGTTTGATTACTAGCAAAGGCGATAAGAAAACCTAAAACCTCTATGTGACCAAACTAGGGTTAGACTCCAAGAGAACGAGAATGTAAAGAAGATATAAGTATCAAACTCTATAGTCCTACTAAAAAAAGAAAGATAATGTGTTAGATAATGCAAAAGAACAATAAAAAGGAAAAACAAAATAACCTAAAGCACTAAGATCAAAGAAAAAAAAGAACCAAACCAGAAACCTAGAAACGTTGGGTCAACTTGAGTAATGTTTTTTAGGGGTTACCGATGTTCAAAAAATTTGGAAATTTTCTTGAATGTCTTTCGATGTGTCTATAAACCACCTGTAAATTTCAGAACCAAAAACCTTCAGTAGTATCCAGTAGACTTTGTTGAACGGTGAGTCCTCAAACAATCTGTTTTTTTGTGATTACTTTGTTCGAATGTGTTCTTGATCTCCAACAATTCTGATTTTTGTGTGTGAATTATCTTCAATATATTAAGTTTTAATTTGAAAATTTTTACCACGAAATTCCACCTGTATAATTTTCAATAAACTTGACAAGATTATAGACCGAATCTACCGATGAAACTTGAATGATGTATTTGAAGGCTCTAATGAACTTTGATTGAGGTGAACTTTGGACTGTAGATTACTCGTAGTATGAATATGCGATTTGGAGAAAATAAGTTCTAAATTCATTCGTTTACAATTTGTTTTAATTGTTGCCTTTTTTTCAGCCTTGACGGTTTTGTGTGCAATAACAAGCAAGAATGCTTGCTTTTTTCGAAGAATCGAACCAAATATGATACTAATTGATAGGGAAGTGGTGGTGGGTTAATAAACATCACTCTTGTTGAAGAATCAAACCTAGAAAGCTCTGGACTCGATGAAGAACAATGGGGAATGAATAGGGGAAGGTGGCGGTAGTAGCTAGGGTTCTTTAGGGTTCTTTTAGGTGCTGGAAACAAGGTAAGAAACAAGATTAGAACAAGATAAACAAAAGATAAAGAAATTGAAAATAAAGTAAGATAACAAAGAAATCAAAAGATCTCCCTTATGAATGTGAACGATAAATATGATTGATGGTGTGGATGGATACGCAGAAAATCGATGGATAATGTCCTATCAAGCCCTCCTAGTCTCAATGAAAAGGCAAACACGATAATATGGCTCTAACCAACCCTCCTAGCTACGATGAAAAGCCAAATTGAAGTGTGAAGATTAATCTCCCTCACAAGAACTTGAAAGAACTCTAGGAGAAGAAGCCCCGAAGACACAAAATAATCAACACTTGCAAAAATGAACTCCCGTTGTATTATTAATCAAAGAAATATGTCTTACAAAGTTGAATAAAACCTCCTTTATATAGGGGTTAAGCTTTAAACATCCTAAATAACTAATGAAAAAAATAATAACAAACTAAACGTGTCTTAACTCTAATTCCTAATAAAATAATAATTAATAAAAATAATGTTTTAACTTAACCTTAATCCCTTTCTTCAAAAAGATTTCACCTCGAATCTATAATATTAAAGGCAGTAACATTAGGATCGTTTATTGATTCATTCACATTATGCTTACCAAATATATATGATTTGAATCTTTGAGACTTTGTTCTTCTAATAGGTTCGAGTAGAAACATTAGTCCAAAGAAGCATGTATTATCATTATGGACTCTGGTGCATGTATATTCCCCCACTCCTCAAATGGATTAGTTCTCGAATCTGAAAATCCAAGAGAAAGAGAATTAGATGTGTTGAAATGATAACTTGTGAAACATTTACCAGGATCAATGTGATGTATCTTTTTGTGTTTTAGTAGATGTTTCTTCTTTGTAGGAATTGATTCATTGTAGTCTTGAAATCCTATTTTGCATACAAGTCTTGTAATCTAATGTTTAGGTTGAAATTCAAAATGGTGTCGACTACTGTTGGCTTTCTTTGTGATTGCTTCATATATTCTCTCTATGGCTTGACTCATGTGTGATGAGAATGAGTGTTGAAAAACCATGTCAACTGGTTTGTAAAAGTAATCCCTTTAGTCTCCTAAGTGTGGTTCATGAATTAATAATTCTTGGGAGGAGATTTGTGGACTGTAGAACCTTCGTGGTAGTGCATCATCTACTATGTTTTTCTTACCTCATTCTTTTATGCACTTAAAGGAGTTATGTTTTGTATGGATGGAAACTTTAAGAGTCTTACCTTGTAAAAAGGAGAAAAAGTATGTTACAATATCATTAAAATAAGGAATAAAATACTTACCTTTAAAATCTAGTAAATATATACTTTTCATTGATATAGCATATTGATTAGGGCTTTCAGGTGGTAACCCGTCAGGAGGGTCACCTAACACCATTCGACAACTCTTGGTGATGGAAGATGGTGTGGACCAGTCTCACGTTGCTTTTACTTTTTCATCATTTACATGGATGCCCTGTGCATGAACTATAAGGCTTGTGAAGTTGTTGAAATCATGTTTCATGATTAAGATGTCTTCATGGCTAAGGCTCTCCTGGATGTAACCTTTTTGTAACAAATCTTACTCTTTGGTTTCTTTGAGATTGTATGTTTGACGAGGTATGGTGGAACCTTGAATTAGACTGGTTTGGTGTTGTTTTTCTCTTTCCAATGGTAATCCATCAGGTGGATCACCTAACACTTCTCAAGAATACTATAACAAATATGAAAACACACTAGACAACTACTTGTTAATGTTAGAAATAGTAACAATTGATTCCCTAAAGCAAATAATAATGCATAGCTTTTTGTAAAGAAGGTTCTCTCTCAATTCTTTTTTTGCTCACATATAGATTTTGAGTCACTCTTTTCTTCTCACATTTAGGTTCACTCACCTCCCGTGGGTCGTTATTCTTTTGGCTTTTGTAACTAGTAACCTCTTTTGCTTTTGCCTCTTTCTCAGCTTTTTCTTTTTTTACTTTCCTTACCTCCTCACAAATTCACATTTGGTCTTTAAGGGCTGTATGTGTGTCATTCTTTGCTGGTCGTTGTTTCTCTTTATCAGGTTTGTCATCTCTCGGCTTTTTTTGATAAGGTGGAGTAGAAGATGATGAAGGATTACCTTAGTAAGAGGATGAAGTACCTTGGTAATGTTCTCTCAATTGGAATCTCCTTTGGATTTGTTCTTCGATTTTTATTGCCTTCTTTAGTGTATCTTCAAGGTTTTCATACCCTTGGAGGTCAAGAAGATCAGTGATGTTTGAGTTCAAGCCGATGAAGAATCTTGACACGGTATCATTTTCTTTTTCAGTTAAGTTAACCATATTGATTAAGGACTGCATCTCCTTGTAGTAGTCTTAACTGAACTTCTACCTTGTCGAAGTAGGTGTAGTCGTAGTTTAACTTCTAGTGCAAAATAACATAAACCAGAAACCTAAAGCACTAAGAGTCAAAGAAAAAAAGGAAAAACAAAAGAACCTAAAGCACTAAGAGTAAAAGAAAAAAAAGAACCAAACCAGAAACCTAGAAAACACTGGATCAACTAGAGCAACGTTTTTGAGGGGGTTACTGATGTCCAAAACTTTTGGAAAATTTCTTGAATGTCTTTCGATATGTCTAGAAACCATCTGTAAAATTTCATAACCAAATATCTTCAGTAGTATCCAGTAGACTTTGTTGAACGGTGATTCTTCAAACAATCTGTTTTTTGTGATTGCTTTGTTCGAAGGTGTTCTTGATCTCCAAAAATTTTTATTTTTGTCTGTGAATGATTTTCAATATATGGAGTTTCAATATGGAAATTTTTACCATGAAATTCCTCCTATAGAATTTTCAAGAAGTTCGACAAGTTTTTAGACCGAATAGGGAAAAATTTGCGTAAGAGATTACTCTTATGTGAATATGAGATCTGGAGAAAATCAACCCTAAATTCTTTAGTTTTCAATTTTTTAAATTTTTGGCTTTTTTTCGGCTTTGACGGTTTTGTGTGAAAGAACAAGCAAGAATGCTTGTTTTTTTTCCAAGAATCGACCCAAATCTGATATCAATTGATAGGGAAGCGGTGGTGGGTTAATAAAAGTTACTTTTGTTGAATAATCAAACATAGAAAGCTCTAGACTCGATGAAGAACATTGGGGAATGAATAGAGGAAGGTGGCAGTAGAAGCTAGGGTTCTTTAGGGTTTTTTAGGTGCTAGAAACATGATTAGAACAAGATAAACAAAAGTTAAAGAAATTGAAAATAAAGTAAGATAACCAAGAAATCAAAATATCTCCCTTTTGAAGGTGAATGATAAAGATGATTGATGGTGTGGATGGATTTGTACAAAATCGATGGATAATGTCCTATCAAGCCCTCCTAATCACAATGCAAAGGAAAATTGGAGTGTGAAGATTAATCTCCCTCACAAGAACTTGAAAAAACTCCATGAGAAAAAGCTTCGAAGGCATAAGGCAATAAACACTTGCAAAAACAAACTCTCATTGTATTATTAATCAAAGAAATATGTCTTACAAAGTTGAATGAAGCCTCCTTTATATAGGGGCTGAGTTCTAAAGGTCCTAAATAACAAATGAATAAAATAATAAAATATGAATAAAATAATAACAAATTAAATATGTCTTAACTCTAATTCCTAATAAAATAATAATAACTAAAAATAATGTTTTAACTAAACCTTAATCCCTAATAAAATAATATATATAATACTTAAAGATAATGAATCATCCTATATTAAATTACATTACAAATAATCAATATAAATATTGAAAAATCGTAATATTAACAAAATCGCGTTTTAATCCCGTATAAGAATTGATGTATGCATTGTCTTCACTAAAACAAATATATCTTGAGTTCCCAATATCCGATTGATGCGATTCAAGAACCGTTGGAAATATAAGAAATAGAAAATTGTATTTCAAGAAGACATATTGACCAAAAAAAGATCAGGATCAAATTCAAAAAGTCGTCGTAAGTCTGCTGCTGTTCTGGTCTTCTTTTCCAAGGCTTGGACGAGTGGATCATTTGGAAAAGTTATTACTTCTTCCTTTCATGTGAGCCTTGTGATGCATGTATCGTCCTCCCTTTCTTCAAAAAGATTCAACCTCAACTATAAAACATTAAAGGGATCAACATTAGAATCGTTTAATGATTCATTCACATTATGCTTACCGAATAGATGTGATTTGAATCTTCAAGACTCTGTTCTTCTAATAGGTTCGAGTAGAAACATTAGTCCAAAGAAACATGTATTATCTGATGTAAGGTAATTCTACCTTCTCATTTGATTGTAGATCTAGGAAGGAAGCAAAACAACCTGCACAAGTGAATGGCTCAAAACAGAATGGATAAGGGTGGTAAACGTATGGTTTAATAGGTAGGCTATTTAATAAATGAGAGATGGAAGCGGAAGATGATTGAATGGTTATGGTTAAGGCGATGAAACAAAAGGATGGTGGTGAGGATAGTATCTTGAAGAATGTTCAAAGAAGAACCAATGATATAGAGAGAAAAAACCCAATCTTTATATTGTTTCGTCAAGGGGTGGTGTTAAGTACTTTGACCCACTAGTTATATGAACTAGGAACCAGAAGTATCAAGATGAAAGAAGAGGGTTGACTCCACAAGTATAAATTATACTTGATAAGTCGATAAAAAGTCACCAGGACTTAAGGAAGAGAATAATCTCACTTTGATTAATAAAAATGGTCTGATTACAAATGAAATAGGAAAGCCTATTTATAGTTTTTGAAGGGACTTGGTCGAATAAGTACATGTTGGTTCGGCCAGCCCTTGTACCTTCCTAAAATGAGATGATTTTTAATGAAAAAACAAGACTTTAATGAAAATATATGCTCTTGGCCGAATGGTTATGTGTTGGTTCGGCCCTAAGGATGATTTGAAGGCTTTTGGAAGTTATTTGGGTGCTAAAATGAAGAGGAAAGAGTCTTTGGCCGAATAGGAAGCATCCCTTGGTGTTTTGGCGCCAATTTGATGTCACATGGAGTGCACATGAATGATGCACATGGAAGCCTACATGAATGCACATGGGTCTTCTTGCAATGCTTTGATGAGGTTGCAACCATAGGATGATGTCTTGAAGTCCATGTAATGAAGATAGGCAACATCTAGGCGGGAATTAGCTTCCAACGTGTATCTAGATGACATGACATCCATTGGGCAGCCTAGGGATGAATTAGCTTCAAGGTAAGCTAGATGAGTGTCTTGGTAGCTAACTAGGTGAGTTATAGCTTGATGAACTCAAGCTAGTTAGGTTTGGTCTTCTCAGCTCCTCAACTACTCTCCCAGCTACTTCCAGCCACCTCTAGTCCACTTTTCAGCAATTTGGTCCAAAGCTCTCCTCCAGCTAATCAGCTACATGTTAGCTCCTCCAGCTAAGTTTAAGCTCCTTATGTGATGAAATAAGCTGCCATAATGTTCATGAGCTAGTGTGAGCTGCTATGCTTGTCCTTTTAGCTAACCAAGCTACCATAATATGCCTTGCTTTGTGTTTCACCTATAGGAATCAACAAACAAACAAATTAAGCAATGTGTGAGATCATTTAAGGTAAAATGCATGCTTCCGTGAGGTGTTTGAGTGATATGAGCTATGAATGCGTGTCATGAGCTAAGTACATAATGATATAACATATGTAAGCTAATGTATAAGACCTAGGAGCTAAAATGAATGCACGTGAGCTAACAAATGAATGATTAAGCATTATGCCATTTCACGAATGAATTGAATCATGCTTAAATGAATGCAAGACTAACATAACATATTTAACATACTTGAAATAACATTGTGCATCAATTATAAAGATGTGAATACATGAATATCATATAATATGGTATTCATAAATGATAAATGGAAACAAGTAATAATATTCTAAGAAATGATATGTAATCATAGCATATATTTGAATAATATGAAAAACATGATCAAATAAACATATGATGGAAATAATAATATGATAATTTATACTAACATGTGAATGCATGCTTATGATAAAATATAATGTATAAATAATATAGTATAAGATAGGGTAATGAAGAACTCCCTTAGAAACAGCTTTGAAGAACATCCATGGTGTGTTCAAGTCATGGAGAAAGTTGGAGCTAGTTTGGATTGTATCATCCTCCCCTTCTTTTAGGCGATTTGTCCCCAAATCGAAGTAGTTTCTCATTGAAGACCTTCTTGATGTAGGAAGGATTGAATCCTTATGTTTTTCTCCAATAGATGCTTCACACAAAATATTGAAACTCTTGGCTTCAATTCTGGTACCTTCACGTTCTTTTATGGGAGGACACAATGTTTGGGAACCATCACATGTCCTTTGAACAGAAAAGACATATCCCTTCACAAACCAACTTGATCCTTTTATTTTATTCTTTGAATAATCACAATGCTTGAAAAGGTCCTCTATCTCTTCAATTCCTCCTTTTAATTCACCATGCTTGTTGGTGAAAAGGTTTGTCTCCTGGTTGGAGTCATCACGTATCCTGGTGAAAATAATTATTCTTTGAATGACTCCTTGGTACTGATTTAAATGATCATGTCCTTTCACCTTTGTGCCTCTCCGAATGATTGCCTTTAAGGTTGGTACTACTTCACCATAAGGATGAAACAAGTTGCTGTAAAACAAATCAAAGTTAGTAAATGAAAAACTATTAACAATATGAATAGAAATAGCAAACCATGGAGGATGTTTAATGGGTGTTGGTTGCTTGATGATGAAAAATTCCATTGGTTGCTAAAATCTCTTCAATAGTTGTAATGTACTTGGAGCCTCAATGATCACAACTTGTGGCACTTCAATTGGCACATTCTTTTGAATTTTAAGAGGTACATCCTTTGAAATGTCAAAGGACATGTCTTGTGGATCACCAAAAGTCACATCTATTGATTCTTCAAAAGACATGTTTCTTGAATCTCTAGCTTGAAAAAATATGTCTATTGGAATATCCTGCAAGGAAAAAGAAATAGTAGAAGAAGATTTGTTAGGTAAAATTTATCCTTCACTCTGCTTTTCTTCTCTACACTCATCCTTTTCAAATATGCCATTTTCAATTTGCTCCACTACTTGCAAATCATCATTTTCAACTTCAACATATTCATTTCCAATTCTTCTTGTCTCCTCAAAATATTCTTCTTCAATGGTAATTTCTTTGATTTGCTCATTTCTCCTCATATCTTGATAGGGAAGCGGTGACGGGTTGATGAACGTTGCTCTTGTTGAAGAATCAAACCTAGAAAGCTCTAGACTCGATGAAGAACAAAGGTGATGAATATGGGAAGGTGGCGGCAGTCGCTAGGATTGTTTAGGGTTTCTTTTATGTGCTGGAATCAAGACAACACGATAAGAATAAAATAAACAAAAGATAAATAAATGAAAGATGAAATAAGATAATAAAGAAATCAAAAGATCTCCCTTATGAAGGTGAACGGTAAAGATGATTGATGGTGCGGATGGATTTATGGAAAAATAGATGGATAAGTGTCCTATCGAGCCCTCCTAGTCGCAATGAAAAGGAAAACATGATAAATGACTCTAACCAACCCTCCTAGTCGTGATGAAAAGGCAAATTGGAGTGTGAAGATTAATCTCCCTCACAAGAACTTGAAAGAACTCCAGGAGAAGAAGTTTCGAAGGCACAAGGCAATCAGCACTTGCAAAAACAAACTCTTGTTGTATTATTGATCAAAGAAATCTGATTTACAAAGTAGAATGAAGCCTCCTTTATATAGGGGCTGAGTTCTAAAGGTCCTAAATAACTAATGAATAAAATAATAATAAACTAAACATGTCTTAACTCTAATTCCTAATAAAATAATAATAACTAAAGATAATATTTTAACCCAACCTTAATTCCTAATAAAATAATAAATATAATCCTAAAAGATAATGCATCATCATAGATTAAGTTATATTACAAATAATCAATAAAAATATTGAAAATTTGTAATATTTACAAAATCCCGTATTAATCCCGTATAGGATTTTCTAAATGCACCGTCTTCAGTAAAATGGCCATATCATCAGTTCCCAATATCGGATTGATACAATTAAAGAACCGTTGGAAAGATAAGAGACAGAAGGTTGTATTTCCAGAAGATATGTTGACCAAATAAGATCAGGATCCCATTCAAAAAGTCGTATCAAGTCTGCTACTGTTCTGATCTTCTTTTCCAAAGCTTGGATGAGTGGATCATTTGGAAGAGTTATTACTTCTTCCTTTGATGTAAGCCTTGTGATGCATGTATCATCCTCCTTTTCTTCAAAAAGATTCAACCTCAAATCTGAAACATTAAAGGGAGCAAAATTAGAATAGTTTAATAATTCATTCACATTATGCTTACCGAATAGATATGCTTTGAATCTTCGAGACTTTGTTCTTCTAATAGGTTCGTGTAGAAACATTAGTCCAAAGAAGCATGTATTATGGACTCTGGTGCATGTATCATTCCCCCACTCCTCAAAAGGATTCGTCCTCGAATATGAAAATCCAAAAGAAAGAGATTTAGATGTGTTGAAAGAAAAACTTGTGAAACATTTACCAGGATCAATGTGATGTGTCTTTATGCATTTTAGTCGAGGTTTCTTCTTTGTAGGAACTGATTTATTGTAGTCTTGAAATCCTGTTTTCCAAACAAGTCTTGCAATATGATGTTTTGGTTGAAATTCAACATGGCGCCGGCCACTGTTGGCTTTCTGTATGATTATTTCAGATAATTTCTCCATGGTTTTATTCGTGTGTGGTGAGAATGAGTGTTTGAAAACCATGTCAACTGGTTTATTAAAGTAATCCCTTAAGTCTTCTAAGTGTGGTTCATGAATTAATGATTCCCAGGAGGATATTTGTGGACTGTAGAACCTGTTTAGTTGGCAAGGAAACTCATATACAAGATAAAGCTCATTAAAGGCACTTTTAAAAGTATGGGTAGAAATATCAGAAATATCCGAGTTATCGTGATATACATCTTTGACATGTTCAATTCTCAGAATAGTAATATGAGTTTGATAGGTAAGAGTATACCTTCGTGGTAGTGTATCGTCTACTGTGTTTTGCTTACCTCGGTATGTTACGCACTTAAAGGAGTTGTGTTTAGTATGGATGACAACTTCACGAGCCTTACCTTGTAAGAAGGAGAAGAAGTACGTTACAATGTCATTAAAATGAGTAATAAAATACTTACCTTTGGACTCTCGTAAATCGTGACTCTTCATTAATATGACAAAGTGATTAGGGCTTTCAGTTGGTAACCCGTCAGGAGGGTCACCTAGCACTATTCGACAACTCTTGGCGATGGAAGATGGTGTGGGCCAGTCTCGTGTTGCTTTTACTTTCTCATCATTTACATGGATTCCCTGTGCACGAACTATAAAGCATGTGGAGTTGTTCAAGTAATGTTTCGTCATTAAGATGACGTTACGACTAAGGCTTTCATGGATGTATCCTTTTTGTAACAAATCTTAATCTTTTGTTTCTTCGAGATTGTATGTTTGACGAGGTATGATGGAACCTTGAATTAGATTGGTTTGGTGTTGTTTTCCTTTTTCCAGTGGTAATCCGTCAGGTGGATCACCTAACACTTCTCGAAAATCCTGTAACAAAGATGAAAACACACTAGGCAAATCCTTGTTAATGTTAGAAATCGAAACAATTGATTCTCTAAAGCGAACAAGGATGAAAGGCTGTTTGTAAAGAAGGTTCTCTCTCAATTCTTTTGTGCTCACACATAGATTTTGAGTCACTCTTTTCTTCTCACAATTAGGTTCACTCACCTCCCATGGGTCATTATGCTTTTGGCTTTTGTAACTAGTGACCTCTTTTTCTTTTGCCTCTTTCTCAACTTTTTCTTTTTTTGATTTCCCTACCTTCTCACAAATTTGATCTTTAGGGGCTGGAAGTGTGTCATTCTTTGCTGGTCGTTCTTTCTCATTGTCAGGTTTGTCATCTCTTGGCTTTTTCAGAGAAGATGGAGTAGAAGATGAGGAAGGATTTGAAGGATTACCTTGGTAAGAGGATGAAGTACCTTAGTAATGTTCACTGATTCGAGATCTCCTTTGGATTTGTGCTTCGATTGTCATTGCTTTCTTTAGTGTATCTTCAAGGTTTTCGTACCCTTGTAGATCAAGACGATCAATGATGTTTGAGTTTAAGCCAACGACGAATCTTGACACGGTGACTTCTTCTTTTTCGGTTATGTTAGCCCTATTGAGTAAGGACTGCATCTCCTTGTAGTAATCTTCAACTGAACTTCTACCTTGTCGAAGTCGGTGTAGTCGTTGTTTAACTTCTCGTGTATAATGTGTCGGTAAGAATCGGTTCCTCATGGTTTGTTTGAGGTCAGTCCAAGAAGTGATTGTTGGAATTTGGAAGTTCTAGATCTTTTTCCTTGTTTGCATCCACCAAGTTCGAGCATATCCTTCAAATTTTATGGTGATGAGGTGAACTTGTTTAGCTTGGGGGCAGTCATGGTATGCGAACATGAGATCAACTTTTCCTTTCCATTCGATGTACCTATCTGGATCGTTGTCTCCTTTGAAAGACGAGATCGTGAACTTTGGTTTTGTAAAGAGTTTGGGTGCTTGGAAACGTGGTTGTTCTTCCTTGGGTACCAAAAGTTCAGCATTGTTTGGTCTTGGATTTTGGTTTGGTAGATCCAGTTGTGGTTCTTGTCGTTCTCTCACGATTTCATCAAATCTTTCAACTTGATTCGTGAGTCGGGCAAGTGTGGCTAAGATAGCCGTAAGTGTCTCATTGTTATTGTCGCCCATCCTGCAATTATAACACTCAAAAGAAGATTTTAAAGTAGAATAAAATAAAATAAATTCAACAAAGCAAGAAACCTCACAAGTCACTCCAAGAAAGTAACACAACGAGAGGCAAGTAAGCCAATCTTGTACTCTTTAAAACTCACTTTACCAAGTAGTCTTTCACAGTTCGTATCGGAGTTTGATTACTAGCAAAGGCGATAAGAAAAACCTAAAAGCTCTAAGAGGCCAAACAAAGGTTAGACTCCAAGAGAACGAGAATGCAAAGAAGGAGAAGTATGCAAACTCTTTAGTCCTACTAACACAAAGAAGATAATGTGTTAGATAATGCAAAAGAACAATAACAAGGAAAAACAAAAGAACCTAAAGCACTAAGAGTCAAAGAAAAAGGGACCAAACCAGAAAACCTAGAAAACGCTGGATCAACTTGAGCAACGTTTTTGAGGGGGTTACCGGTGTCCAAAAATTCTGAAAAATTTCTTTAATGTCTTTCGATGCGTCAAGAAACCACCTGTAAAATTTCAGAACCAAATACCTTTAGTAGTATCCAGTAGACTCTGTTGAACGGCGAGTCCTCAAACAATCTGTTTTTCTTGATCACTTTTTTCGAAGTTGTTCATTATCTCAAAAAATTCTGATATTTTGTTTTAATGATCTACAATATATGAAGTTTCAATCTGGACATTTTCACTACGAAGTTCCTCCTGTACAATTTTCAAGAAATTCGACAAGATTCTAAACCGAATCTGCCGATGAAATTTGGGGTGAAATTTGGACTGGGGATTACTATTAGAATGAATATAATTTATGGATAAAATCAGCCCTAAAAACCTTCGTTTGCAATTTTTTTGAAATTTTGGCTTTTTTGGCTTTTTTTTGGCTTTTTTTTACCTTTTTTTTTTGAAAAAAAATAGCAAACTAACAAGAAGGATTTAAATCTAAATTAAAATTAAATAAAAAGAACCTGAAACGCTGAATCGTTTGTGAACTAGCTCCGTTGGGGTACCTTGATGGTTTTGTGTGCAAGAACAAGCAAGATTGCTTGTTTCTCTCTAAGAATCGGTCAAAATCTAATACCAATTGATAGGAAAGCGGTGACGGTTTGATGAATGTTGCTCTTGTTAAAGAATCAAACTTAGAAAGCTCTAGACTCGATGAAGAACAAAGGTGATGAATATGGGAAGGTGGCGGCAGTCACTAGGATTGTTTAGGGTTTTTTTTTATGTGCTGGAATCAAGACAACACGATAAGAATAAAATAAACAAAAGATAAATAAATGAAAGATGAAATAAGATAATAAAGAAATCAAAAGATCTCCCTTATGAAGGTGAACGGTAAAGATGATTGATGGTGTGGATGGATTTGTGGAAAAATAGATGGATAAGTGTCCTATCGAGCCCTCCTAGTCGCAATGAAAAGGCAAACACGATAAATGGCTCTAACCAACCCTCCTAGTCGCGATGAAAAGACAAATTGGAGTGTGAAGATTAATCTCCCTCACAATAACTTGAAAGAACTCCAGGATAAGAAGCTTCGAAGGCACAAGGCAATCAGCACTTGCAAAAACAAACTCTTGTTGTATTATTGATCAAAGAAATCTGATTTACAAATTAGAATGAAGCTTCCTTTATATAGGGGCTGAGTTCTAAAGGTCCTAAATAACTAATGAATAAAATAATAATAAACTAAACATGTCTTAACTCTAATTCCTAATAAAATAATAATAACTAAAGATAATATTTTAACCCAACCTTAATTCCTAATAAAATAATAAATCTAATCCTAAAAGATAATGCATCATCATATATTAAGTTATATTACAAATAATCAATAAAAATATTAAAAATTCGTAATATTTACAAAATCCCGTATTAATCCCGTATAGGATTTTTTGCATGCACCGTCTTCAGTAAAATGGCCATATCTTGAGTTCCCGATATCGGATTGATATGATTAAAGAACCGTTGGAAAGATAAGAGACAGAAGGTTGTATCTCGAGAAGATATGTTGACCAAATAAGATCAGGATCCCATTCAAAAAGTTGTCTCAAGTCTGCTACTGTTCTGATCTTCTTTTCCAAAGCTTGGATGAGTGGATCATTTGGAAGAGTTATTACTTATTCCTTTGATGTGAGCCTTGTGATGCATGTATCATCCTCCCTTTCTTCAAAAAGATTCGACCTCGAATCTGAAACATTAAAGGGAGCAAAATTAGAATAGTTTAATAATTCATTCACATTATGCTTACCGAATAGATATGCTTTGAATCTTCGAGACTTTGTTCTTCTAATAGGTTCGTGTAGAAACATTAGTCCAAAGAAGCATGCATTATGGACTCTGGTGCATGTATCATATCTTCAATACTTTTCTTCATGGCCTTCGTTTTCTCCCATTCTTCTATGCGTGACTTAAGGGTCACTTGGCATTCATGGACATGGCTTGGAAGCATCGGTGCTAATATGATTTTCCTCCCTTGGTGTTGGAATGAATACTTATTGGAAAATCCATCATGAGTAGCCTTCTTGTCAAATTGCCAAGGACGTCCTAGTATAAGGTGGCTTGCACTCATGGGCACCACATCACAAAGGAATTCATCGTTGTATCTTCCAATTGAGAAAGGTACAACAACTTGTTTAGTTACCTTGGCTTCACCCACATCATTGAGCCATTTAAGTTTGTAAGGATGAGGATGCTTGGAAGACTTGATACCCAACTTTTCCACCATGTGAGTACTTGCTACGTTTGTACAACTTCCTCCATCAATGATCACCACACAAATTTTATCTCCCACATGACATTTGGTATGGAAAATGTTCTCTCTTTGTTCATCCTCTTGACTTTGAATGTTCAAAGTCCTTTTGACTACAAAGATGTTGGATGGAAGAGACATGTTAGCAAATAAGGAAAAATTGAAATGTGTGTAGGACCTTACCAGAATATACTCTCACAAAGTCTTACGAGTCACTCCAAGTAAACTTGATGTCACTCAATCCACTCGTGTTTGCACTCTAGGACTTTAAGGCTTTCACTTGTCCTCTTCTGATCTCACACACTCTAGCCTTTTTCCTCTCGATTCTCTTGTCTCAAGTTCTAGAGAACTTTACTCAAGACTGTATCAAATAAATTTCTACTTGTTTGGCATCGGCTGCAAAAAGGTTAGGTTGAACTGTATCAGTATTCCAATTCTTGGGAAGAGGAAAGATCAATAACATTGTTAGTAAAAATTTGAAATGTGAAAACTAAGACCTTACCAAATTCCACACAACAAAACCTCACGGTCACTCCAAAAAAATATTGTGATGTCACTCCACTCAAGCACTTGTGTTTCACTTGGGAATATGTTCCTTGGCTTTTTTTGATCCCCCTTCTGATCTCACCCTCTCGATTAGCCTTTTTACACTCGTTTCTCTCTTGTAAAGTTCTTAAAAGAACTAACTCGAGACCTTTCAAGTGCTATGGACGTCGGCTGAAAAATTCGTTAGTGTAAAGGAAAAAAAAATAGAAAGGTAGAAATATTAAATAATGAAGGGTGGTCTTATAAAAGGAAGAAAAAGAAATAAATGTTCACTTACTATGCAAAGATACTCACCACCTTCCTAGAAGAATAATCAATGGTCTTGAAGACTTCCTTAGGATTGGTTGAAATAATGATGTTGCTTGTCACCTTTGGCACTTCTTTGCATTTTGATTTCTTTGTTTCCTTTCTTTAGTTTTTCTTCACTTGGAATCCCTTGTTGATGTTGGGATTAACTTTCTGATTTTTTTGGCACTTCTCTTTTTGATTTTCTTTTTATTGAATGGTAGGATGTTGCTTTTGTTTGTTCTTGTTGCAATCCACCTTAGCTCTGATTACCATATGATACAGTTTAACCTAGCCTCACTTGGATGGATGATGAAGTCAAGGTTGTACCTTTGATTGTTTCGATCTAGGAAAGCAACAAGTATCCTGCACAAACAAGAAAGCTAAAAAAATGGTTAAATGGAAGTAATGAAATGGAAAGATAAATATGGCAGCGGAAAATATATATAAGTACGTGATATGTTTCAAGGAAATGATGAAGTTTGGTAATGGAAGTAGAATGAAGGTGATGGAGATGAATATGAAAAGTAGTATCTCAAAGAAGATTCAAAGAAGAACCAATGCTATAGAGAGAAAAGACCCAGACTTTATATTGCTTCTTCAAGGGGTGGTATTAAGTACTTTGACCCGCTAGTTATATGAACTAGGAACCAGAAGTATCAAGGTGAAAAGAAAGGGGTTGACGCCATAAGTATAAGCTTGATAAGTCGATAAAGTTCACTTAAGAACTAAAGAGAGAAACTCTCACAAATATTTGAATAAACAAAGTGAATTACTTTTACAAATGAAATGGAAAGCTATTTATAGGCCTAAGAGATGTCTAGGATGCACATACAAGATTTAATGATTGAACATTCATGGATGAATGTTCATCCTTAAGTAGATACAATGTACGTCCCCTATGCCAGTTCATGGACTAATAAGATGATGTGATCCGATTCAACGTCAAAAATGGACTTGCATCTCCAACCTTTCTCAATATTCAAAGGGGGATTTTCCTTAACTTAATCTTTCTTTATACCATAGTTATGATAATAGCTTACATACATTATAATTAATCAAAAGGTATGTCTACAAATGAATTATGATAGCCTCTTTATAGGAAATGTAGAGGCATGGCCGAATAGATACATGGTGGTTCGAGCAGCCCTTGTGTCTCCCTATAAGGTCATAATTTAAATAGAAAAAGGGATAATGGTTCGTTTAAATGAAGGGTAATAACCCTTGGCCGAATAGCTTTTTTGTCCCTTCAAGTTGGTGCCAGATGGGAGAGGAAATGATGCTTGGTCGAATGTCGAGATGGCTCTTCATCTTGGCACCTAAATGATACCACATGCAAGGCACATGGTGGCTTGTCATATGGAACACACATGGGTGTTCTAGGGAGCATTGTGGTGTAGCCTTGTGCATAAGATGAAGGCTGGTCATATGCACCATCTTGGGCGTGCATGTGTCTTCCTCCAAGCTTGCTTGACTGTGTAGCTTGCTAGACAGGAAGGGGCTGGTTGTGAATGAGCTTCCTAGCCGAGACCTTGCAAGCTTCATAATAGCACATTCAGCTACATTCAGGTACCATTGATATCACTTTTGGCAACTCAGCTTCAAATAGTCCAACTAGTTGAGTTTAGCTAGCCTTGAGCTCCTCCAGCTGCGTTGAGCTTTCCTTAGTGTTCCACGAGCTGCCATGTACTTTGTGAGATGTTTGTGAGCTGCTTATGAAGTCCAAATAATCCACCAAGCTACCCCAACGTGTGTCATGCTCCAATGTGCCTACATGTGCAAGGAAACAAGGTAATTCCATGGTATTGAGCTGATATGAGCTAAATACCTTGATGTCATACATGTTTATGGTATTGTGAGCTATGTTTTCATGTCATGAGCTAAATATAACATCTCATAATATGTGTGAGCTAATTTATAAAGTCTAGGAGCTAATATGAATGCATATAAGCTAATAAAACGAATGATAGGTATGCTGCCATGATGTATATGTGATAATCACACTTAATATGTTTGTAAGACTATTATAACATTCTTAACATATTAAAATAACAATGTGCATCTATTGTGAAGATGTATTTATGCTAAGTTATTTATTAACTACATAACTTGTATTCTTAACATGAGATGTATTATAATAGCATATATTATTAAACTAGTATAAAGTAAATTCAATATAAAAATGTTCAAGAGTTCATATGTAAGGTAAATTCTACCTTCTCGATTGATTGTGGATCTAGGAAGGAAATAAAACAATCTACATAACTGAATGGCTCAAAGTAGATGCTTAAGGGTGGTAAATGTAAAGGTGAATATGTAGGCTATTTAAGATTTACGAGATGGTAGCAGAAGGATGTTAATTTGGATATGGATTTGGTTGATGAAATAATGGGATGGATGTGAGGTTAGTATCTTAAAGAAGAATCAAAGAAGAACCAATGCTATAGAGAGAAAAGACCTAGACTTTATATTGCTTCTTTTAGGGGTAGTATTAAGGACTTGGACTCACTATCTATATGGAGATAGGAACCATAAGTATCAAGAAGAAGGGGTTGACACCACAAGTATTAAAATAGTTGATTAGTCGATAAAAGTCACCAGGACTTAATAAAAGAGAATAATCTCACTTTAATTTATCAAAAGGTCTGGTTACAAATGAATTTTGATGACATATTTATAGGAAATGGAGGGGCATGGCCGAATAGAGACATGGTGGTTCGTCCAGCCGTTGTGTCCCTATAATGTCATAATTTAATTACAAATAGAGATGATGCTCTGGATTAAATGAAGGGTAATAACCCTTGGCCGAATAGCTCTTGTGTTCCTTCAAGTTGGCGCCAAATTGGAGATAAAGGAGTGATTGGCCTAATCGATAGGAAGCTCTTCATCTTGGAACCTAAATGAGACCACATGCAAGGCACATGGGGGCTGGTCATATGGCACGCACATGGGTGTTCTAGGGAGCCTTGTGGTGCAGTCTTGTGCATGGAATGAGGGCTGGTCATGTTTATTATCTTTGGCGTGCATGTGTCTTCCTCCAAGCTTGCTTGAGTGTGTAGTTAGCTAGCATGCAAGGGGTTGTTTGTGAGTAAGCTTCCGAGCTGAGACCTTGTAAGCTTCATAATAGCATATTTAGCTACATTCAGCTACCATTGATATCAGTTTTGGCAACTCAGCTTCAAATAGTCCAACTAGCTGAGATTAGCTAGCATTGATCTCCTCTAGTTGAGTTGAGCTTTCCTTAGTGTTCCATGAGATGCCTTGTACTTTGTGAGATGCATATGATGTACAAATAATCCACTAAGTTACCACAACGTGTGTTATGCTCCAATGTACCTACATGTGCAAGGAAACAAGGTAATTCCATGGCATTGAGTTGATATGAGCTAAATACCTTACTGCCATGCATTATTATGATATTGTGAGCTTGTTTGCATGTTATGAGCTAAACATATCATCTCATAATGTGTGTGAGCTAATGTATAAAGTCTATGAGCTAATATGAATGCATATGAGCTAATAAAAATGAATGATAAGTATGATGTCTTGATGTATATGTGATAATCATGCTTAATTTGATTGTAAGACTATTCTAACATGCTTATCATATTAAAATAACAATGTGTATCTTTTGTGAAGATGTATTTATGCTAAGTTATTTTTTAACTATTAAAACATTATATAACATAACTTAGGAGGGTGTTAAGTTATCAAATGAATCAAAAGCTTCAAGACACTTACTTATGAGTACTTCCCTGAATTTTTTGGCCCTTGACCTAGTAATGGGACCTTGTGGCATGACTTCCGGATCTAGAGTGGGCGTGATCACCTCATTTCCCCCTTATTTTAAGCGATTAGTCCCCAAATCATTTCCATCCTTAAAGGGTGATAAGTCTTAAATGTTTAATGAAGCACTGACGCTACCAAACTCACTGAGCAACTCTAGTTTATATGCGTTGTCGTTGATCTTCTCCTAAATTTGAAATGGACCATCTCATCGGGGTAATAGTTTGGACTTCCTTTGATTGGGGAACCTTTCCTTTCTAAAGTGTACCCAAACCCAATCTCCTACTTCAAAATTTACCTTCTTCCTTCCCTTGTTTGCTTACTGTTCATATTGTCTAGTTATCCTTTCAATATTGTCCTTGACTTGTTGATGGAGTCTTTTAACAAATTATGCCTTGTCCTTTCCATCTTTGTTCACTATTTGATCACAAGGTAAAGGGTGTAAGTCCAAAGGAGTTAAAGGATTAAAACCATACACTATCTGAAATGGAGAATATTTGGTTGCTGAATAAATTGTTCGGTTGTATGCAAACTCCACGTGTGGTAGACATTCTTCCCAAGTCTTGATGTTCTTCTTGGTGATGGATATTTGTAATATTGATAAAACTCTATTGACTACTTCAGTTTGTCTGTTTGTTTGAGGATGACATGTAGTAGAGATAATAGTTTTTTGCCAATTTTAATCCACAAAGTCCTCCAAAGTGGCTTAAAAATTTAACATCTCTATCCGACACAATGGTTCAAGGAAGTCCATGTAACCTTACCACTTCTCGGAAGAATAAGTTAGTAACATAAATAGCATCATCGGTCTTATGACATGGTATAAAATGAGCAATCTTGGAGAATCGATCTACCACCACAAATATTGAATCCTTTCCACTCTTTCTCTTTGGTAATCCCAAAACAAAGTCCATTGAGATATCTACCCATGGCATGGTTGGTATCAGCAAAGGCATGTACAATCCATGAAACATGACTCTTGATTTCGCCTTTTATATACTAAGCACCTTTCACATACCTTTTCATCTTTTCCTAAAGAGGTGTTCTTTAAAAATGTAAAGTGTCTTCTCAATGCCAAAGTGTCCCATAAGTCCTCCTTCATGTGCTTCTTTGGTTAACACTTCTCTCATAGAACCTTGTGGGATACATAATCTCCCTTCCTTGAAAAGATATCCATCATGCCGATAATATTTGTCATGAGCACCTGTTTCACATAACTTATACCTTTCTCCAAAGTCCAAATCAGTAGCATAATGTTCCTTAATGAATGAAAAACCAAGGATTTTGGAATCCAAAGAGTTAAGTAAAACATACCTGCGTGAAAGAGCATCTACCACAATATTATCCTTTCCGTTCTTATAGTGGATGACATAGGGAAAGGACTCAAGGAATTCGACCCATTTGGCATGTCTCTTGTTGAGTTTGTGTTGTCCTTTGATATGCTTTAATGCCTCATGGTCAGTGTGTATCACAAATTCTTTTGACAACAAGTAGTGCTACCAAGTCTCCAATACTCGAATGAGTGTATACATTTCTTTGTCATATGTTGGATAGTTCAAAGTTACACCATTTAGTTTTTCACTAAAGTAGGCGATGTGCTTCCCTTCTTGACTCAAAACAGCACCAATCCCAATTCCGGAGGCATCACATTAAACTTCAAATGTTTTCTCAAAGTTTGGCAAGGCTAATAGTGGAGCCTTTGTCAAACATCCCTCGAGTTCATTGAATGCTTGATCTTGTTCTTTTCCCAAGAGAAGTTCGAATTCATCTTAATAATCCCTGTTAAGGGGCAGTAATAGAACTGAAGTTTTGTACAAACCTCATGTAAAAACTGGCTAATCTATGGAAACTCCGAACTTGACTGACGTTGACAGCTTTGGCCATTCTTGTATTACCTTAATTTTGGATCCACTGATAATCCATGTGAACTTACAATGAAGCCAATGTAAGGTCGAAGGACATGGTTCATCAGACGCATAAAGGTACGAGGGGCATTAGTCAAGCCAAAAGGCATGGCTTACCACTCATACAAACCTTGTTTAGTCTTGAATACGGTTTTCCACTCATCACCTTCCTTCATTCTAATCTGATGGTAGCCACTTTTCAAGTCAATTTTGCAGAAGATGCAGGCTCCACTAAGTTCATCAAGCTGTCATCCAACCGAGGTATAGGATGCCTATATTTGATAGTAATCTGGTTCATAGCCCTACAATCCATGCACATTCTCCAAGTTCCATCTTTCTTTGACACCAACAAAACTAGTACAACACAAGGACTTAAACTTTCCTAAATGTAACCTTTGTCTAGGAGTTCTTTGACTTGTCTTTTTAATTCTTTTGTTTCCTCGAGATTGCTCCTGTATGTTGGTCTATTAGGAATGGTGGCTCCAGGAATAAATCAATTTGATGTTCAATTCCTCTAATTTGTGGTAATCCATCAGGAATTTATTCAGGGAACATATCTTCAAATTCTTGCAAAAGATTAGAAATAGAAGAAGGCAAGCCTTCGGGAGGGTTAGTAGTAGAAAACTTTCCTTATACATAAGTATAAGTATAGCCTTTTTGGTTGATAAATGTTTCTGAACATCTCCTCTACTGACGTATATATCATCTTCTGAGTATGACTATCTTTAGCCTTTTTTCCTTCTCCCATTCTTCCATGCGTGACTTAAGGGTCACTTGGCGTTCATGAACTTGACTGGGTAGCAAGGGCACCAATATGATTTTATTTCCTTGATGTTGGAAAGAATACTTGTTAGAAAATCCATCATGGGTAGCCTTCTTGTCAAACTGCCAAAGACATCCTAGTATAAGGTGGCTTGCACTCAAGGGCACCCGTCACAAAGGACTTCATCACTGTATCTTCCAATGGAAAAAGGTACAACAACTTGTTTCGTTACCTTGGCTTCACCCACATGTTGAGCCATTGAAGTTTGTAAGGATGAGGATGCTTGGAAGTCTTGAGACCCAACTTTCCACCATGTGAGTACTTGCTACATTTGTACAGCTTCCTCCATCACCAGACAAACTTTCTCCCACATGACATTTTGTATGGAAGATATTCTCTCTCTATTATCTTCTAGACTTTGAATATTCAAAGTCGTTTTGAATACAAAGATGTTGGATGGAAGAGACATGATAGCAAATAAGGAAAAAGGAAATGTGTTTAGAACCTTACCAATATTGCTCTCACAAAGCCTCACGAGTCACTCCAAGAAAAACATGAATGTCACTCAATCCACTCATTTTGCACTCTAGGACTTTAAGGCTTTTACTTGTCCTATTCTGATCTCACACGCTCAAGCCTTTTTCCTCTCAATTTTTTTTATCCCAAGTTCTAGAGGACTCTAATCAAAGTCGTATGATGTAAGGCACTTGTACCTTAACAAATTGATTATGGATCTAAGAAGGAAGTAACAACATGTACAAGTGAATGGCTCAAAAAGAGATGGTTAAGGGTGGTAACGTATGGGTGATTAGGTGGCTATTTAAATGAGATAGAAGTGAAAGATGATTGAAATGGTTATGGGTTACGGTTATGAAACAAAAGGATGGAAGTGAGGATAGTATCTTGAAGAAGTCTCAAAGAAAACCAATGCTATAGAGAGCAAAGACCCAGACTTTAAATTGCTTCTTCAAGGGGTGGTATTAAGTACTTTAACCCACTATTTATATGAACTAGGAACCAGAAGTATCAAGGTGAAAAGAAAGGGTTGACGCCACAAGTATAAAATACTTGATAAGCCGATAAAAGTCACCAGGACTTAAGGAAGAGAATAATCTCACTTATATTAATCAAAATAGTCTGTTTACAAATGATGCTTTCCTATTTATAGGAAATAGAGAGACATGGCCAAATGGTTATAAGAGTATTTGGCCAGCCTTGTGCCTTCCTATAGAGACATAATTTAATTACAAATAGAGTGATGGTTCGGTTTAAGTGGAGGGAAATATCCCTTGGACAAATAGTTCTTGTATCTCTTCAAGTTGGCGCCAATTTGTATGGGATAATGTTGGTCGAATAGGAGAGAACTCTTCAAGTTGGCGCCTAATGAACCACATGCAAGGCACATGGGGGCTGATCATAAGCAAAGAACATGGGTGTTCTAGGAAGCCTTGTGGTGTAGCCTTGTGCATGGAACGATGGTTGGTCATGTGCTATCTCTTGGGCGTGCATGTGTCTCCTCCAAGCTAGCTTAAATTATGGAGTTAGCTAGCAAACATGGGTTGTTTGTGAACAAGCTTCCTAGCTAAGTCCTTGTGAGCACCTTATCATTATGTTCAGCTACATTCAGCTACCTTTGACATCACTTTGGCAACTCAGCTCCAAATCCAACTAGCTAAGTTTAGCTAGCCTTAGCTCCTTCAGCTGAATCGAGCTTCCCTTAGTGTTTCATGAGCTGCCTTGTACTTTGTAAGCTGTTTGTGAGCTGCATGACGTCCAAATCATTCACCAAGCTACCTCAACGTGCATCACACTCCATTGTACCTATATGTGCAACTAAACAGATAAGTCCATGATATTGACCTAAAACGAGCTAAATAACTTGCTGCCTGTAAGAATATGGCAATGTAAGCTATGTTTGAAGGTCATGAGCTAATTATATCATCTCAAATTATGTGTAAGATAATGCATGAAGCTTAAGCTAATATGGATGCATATGAACTAATAAAATGATTTATAATGATGCTGCCTTGATGTATATATGATAATCATGCTTAATATGATTATAAGACTATCCTAACATGCTTATAACATTGTGTATCAATAATAAAGATATGGGTTTTGTTGTATGCATGAATATCATAAAATGGTATTCATAAATGATAAATGGAAACATGTAATATAATATCCTAAGAAGTGATATGTAATCATGGCATATATTTGAATAATATGAAAAACATGATCAAAAGCATAGGATGGAATAATAATGATAATTTATACGAACATGAATGCATGCTTATGATAGAATAGAATGTATAAATGATATAGTATAAGATAGGGTAATGAAGAACTCCCTTAGAAACAGCTTTGAAGAAATCCATGGTGTGTTCAAGTCATGGAGAAAGTTGAAGCTAGTTTGGATCGTATCATCCTCCCATTATTTTAGGCGATTTGTCCTCAATTGACTAGTTTCTCATTGAAGACCTTCTTGATGTAGGAAGGATTGAATCCTTATGTTTTCCTCCATAGATGATTCACACGATATGTTCAACCTCTTGGCAATCTGTTAACTTTACGTCCTTTAATGGGAGGACACAATGTTGGGAACCATCACATGTCATTTGAACAGGAGAGATATCATTGGTGAAGATAATAACTCCTTGGTGCTGATTTAATCATCATGTCTATTTGGAAATTCATCACCCTTGGTGAAAAGACATAATCTTTGGAAGTTTTCCTTTGAACATAAGGATGAAACAAGTTGTTCCAAACAAATCAAAGTTAGTAAATCAAAAACTATTAACAATATGAATGGAAGTAGCAAACCATGGGATGTTTAATGGGTTGGTTGCTTGATGATGAAAAATTCATTGGTCGCTGAAATCTCTTCAATAGTTGTAATGTACTTGGAGCCTCAATGATCATACTTGTGGCAATTCAATAGCATATTCTTTGAATTTCAAGAGGTACATCCTTTGAATGTCAAAGGACATGTCTTGTGGATCACCAAAAGTCACATGTATTGATTCTTCAAAAGATTTTTCTTGAATCTCTAGCTTGAAAAAATGTCTTGGAATATCCTCCAAGGAAAAAGAAATAGTAGAAGAAGATTTGTTAGGTAAAATTTTTCCTTCACTCTGCTTCTCTTCGCTACACTCATCCTTTTCAAATATGTCATTTTCAATCCACTACTTGCAAATCATCCTTTTCAACTTCAACAGATCATTTCCAATTCTTCTTGTCTCCTCAAAATATTTTTCTTCACGGTATTTCTTTGATTTGCTCATTTCTCCTCATATCTTCAATACTTTTCCTCATGGCCTTTGTTTTCTCCATCTTCTATGCGTGACTTAAGGGTCACTTGACATTCATGAACTTGACTGGGTAGCAATGATGCCAGTATGATTTTTTCCTTGATGCTGGAAAGAGTATTTGTTAGAAATCCGTCATGGGCCTTCTTGTCAAACTGCCAAGGACATCCTAGTATAAGGTGGCTTGCACTCATGGGCACCACGTCACAAAGGACATCGTCACTGTATCTTCCATGGAGGAAGGTACAACGACTTGTTTGGTTACCTTGGCTTCACCCATCGTTGAGCCATTGAAGTTGTAAGGATGAGGATACTTGGAAGTCTTGAGACCCAACCTTTCCACCATGTGAGTACTTGCTAGGTTTGTACAACTTCCTCCATCAATGATCACCACACAACTTATATCCCACGTGACATCTTGTATGGAAGATATTCTCTCTTTGTTCATCTTCTTGACTTTAAATGTTCAAAGCCCTTTTGACTACAAATATGTTGGATGGAAGAAACATGTTAGCAAATAAGAAAAAATGAAATGGTGTAGGACCTTACCAAATGTACTCTCACAAAGCTCAGTCACCCCAAGGAAAACTTGAATGTCACTCAATCCACTCATGTTTGCATTCTAGGACTTTAATGGATTTTACTTGTCCTCTTCTGATCTCACAGACGCTCAAGCCTTTTTCCTCTCGATTCTCTTGTCTCAAGTTCTTGAGAACTTTACTCAAAACTGTATCAAGTAAATTTTACTTGATTGGCGTCGGCCGTAAATAGTTAGTAGGAAGGGAAAACAACATATAATTGAAAGGGTGGCTTAGAAATAGAAAGAAGAGAATAAAAGGGTTACTTACAAGTCACTTTACAACCTTCTATAACCACAATCAATTTAAACGGCTTACTTGAATTGCTTTGTGTTGGTTGATGATTCTTCAACTTCTTTCTTTCTTTCTTTGCTTTTTCTTCTTCTTTTTTAAAGTGCTGGAATTTCTTTCTTTCTTTTGGAGTGCTTCAATTTCTTTTTTTCTGATTTTCTTTTTCTTTGACTTTGCACTGCACTTTGCACTTCTTTTTGTATTTTTCTTCTTTATTGTTGTTGCACGTTGCTTTCTTCCACAAACGCTCTGATTACCGCTTGATGTAAGGCTCTTCTGATGCCTTAACAATTGATTGTGGATCTAGGAAGGAAGCAAACAACTTGCACAAGTGAATGGCTCAAAAGAGAGGGTTAAGGGTGGTAAATGTATGGGTGATTAGGTGGGCTATTTAAATGAGAGATGGAAGCGGACGATGATTGAAATGGCTATGGGTTATGGCTATGGAGGTGGCTTACACTCATGGGAACCACGTCACAAAGGACATCATCACTGTATCTTCTAACGGAGAAAGGTACAGCGACTTGTTTGGTTACCTTGGCTTCACCCAAATCATTGAGCCATTGAAGTTTGTAAGGATGAGGATGCTTGGAAGTCTTGAGACATGGTTAGTGAAATAAATTAAAACCTTACCAGCACGCTCACAAAATCCTCACTTTATCACTCCAAAGAAAATTTAGATTGCACTCCACTCACACTCGTGTTTGCACTCGAGGATATGTTCCTTGGATTTTTCTGATTCCCCTTCTGATCTCACCCTCTTAGTTTCCTTTTTTCACTCAATTCTTTCTTGTGGGTCCTTTAAAGAACTAACTCAAGATTAAGCAAGTTTCTTTGTTTGTGTGTCGGCTTCAAAGAAATGGTAAGGTAGGATAGAATAGGTAATAAGAAGGTAATAAATAAGAACAAATGAAAGAAAACAAAATGAAATAAAGAGAAAATGAGATAACTACAACTCAAGTTGCAACACTTACTATATTCCTTCACAAGAAACAACAAGGATACCTCCTTCATGTTTGATGTTGGGGTAAATGGAATGTGCTTCTTTGAGTGTATTTTGCAACTTTGCTTCACTTTTCTTTTGCTTGATTTTTCTTCTTCTTTTCTTTCTTTTGCACTCAAATTTGATGTAGGAGTCTTTTCATTTTCCTTTTGTTTTTCTTCTTTCTTTTTGTTTTTGTTGCATACTTGTATGTCAATCCAACTAAGCTCTGAATATCGATTGATGTAAGGTTATCCAAGCTTCTTCAATGATGGAGAAGTTGGCAGCCTTGTGTGTTTCCCAATCTAGGAGAGACACCAAATGCCATACTTGAATTAATAAGTAATCTTCACAAACACTTAAAGAAAGGATTAATATGGAATAAGAAATTAAGAGAATGAAATGGTAAGAAAAGGAAGAGATAGAAATTTTATCAAAGATAGGTTGAGGAAGTGATGTAGAATTATCTTCAATGGAAGATGCATTCGTCCTCAATGGTGATGATGAATGTTGACCTTGATGATAGATGAAGGATGATTCAATGGTGAAGAAATGTAATGGAATGGTGTTGATGTTAGCGTGAAAGTGATGGAATATAGAAGGATGAAGGCAGTATCTTAAAGAAGCCAAAGAAGAAGAAAAACTATAGAAAACTTATCCCCGTTGATGCAAGCACGTTTTCAACTATAAAGGGAGTATTCTTGAACATCTTTTTAATGCATTTATTTATAATATCTTATAATATATACTATTATATTACATATCATGATAAGGATATTATTTATGAAGTAAAGAATAACTTAGTATGAATACATCTTACACATTGTTATTTTAATATGTTAAGCATGTTAAGATAGCTATATAATTATATTATGCATACTTATATGCATTTCATTAGCTCATGACCATAATCAAACATGGCAGCAAGGTAATTAGCTCATATTAGCTCATACCATGGAATTACCTTGTTTCCTTGCACATGTAGGTACATTGGGGCATAATGACGTTGAGGTAGCTTGGTGAATGAATTGGACGTCATATGCAGCTCACAAACAGCTTACAAAGTACACAGCTCATGGAACACTAAGGGAAGCTCGATTCAGCTGGAGGAGCTTAAGGCTAGCTAAACTTAGCTAGTTGGACTATTTGGAGCTGAATTGCCAAAAGTGTGTCAAAGGTAGCTGAAGTAGCTGAATATGCTGTTATGGAGCTTATAAGGACTTAGCTAGGAAGCTTGTTCACAAACAGCCCATGATTGCTAGCTAGCTCCACAACTCAAGCAAGCTTGGAGGAGACACATGCATGCCAAGAGAGATCACATGACCAGCTATCATTCCATGCTCAAGATGCACCATAAGCATCCTAGAGAAGCTATGTGCACGCCTTGTGACCAGCCACCAGTGCTAGGCGTGTGACTTTATTTAGGCGCCAAGATGAAGAGTCCTCTAACCATTCGGCCAAGCACTCCTTTCTCTCCAATTTGGCGCCAACTTGAAGGGACACGAGCTATTCGGCCAAGGTTATTTCCCTCCATCTAGGGCCGAAACATTATGTCATTTAGCATTAAAATTATGTCATTTTTATAGAGACAACAAGGGCTGGCCGAATCCTTTTGTAACCATTCGGCCATGTCTCCCCATTTCCTATAAATAGGAAAGCAATCATCGTTTGTAACCAGACATTTTGTTTAATTAAAGTGAGATTATTCTTTTCCTTAAGTCCTGGTGACTTTTTATCGACTTATCAAGTATAATTTATACTTGTGGCATCAACCCTTCTCATCTTGATACTTCTGGTTCCTAGTTCATATAACTAATGGGTCAAAGTACTTAACCACCCCTTGAAGAAACAATACAAAGATGGGTCTTTGCTCTAATACAAAGATTGGGTCTTTGCTCTATAGCATTGGTCTTCTTTGAGGTTCTTCAAGATACTATCCTCACAACCATCCTTTTGTTTCATCACCATAACCATAACCATTTCATCATCTTCCGCTTCCATCTTAATTATTAAATAGCCCACCTCTTCACCCTTACGCATCTTAACCCTTCAATTTTTGAGCCATTCACTTTGCAGGTTGTTTTTCTTTCTTCCTAGATCCACAATCAAACGAGAAGGTAAAATTACCTTACATCACACGTTTCTATAAACTTAAGTAAGGGGTGGTTTGTTAGGACTTGAACCCACTAGATATAAGAACTAGGAACTCAAAGTATCAATGGAAGGGGTTGATACCACAAACTTAGAAATTTTTCTTAATCGATATAGTTCTTAAAGAACCTGAGAGAGAAAATCTCATAAGAGTTTAATATTAATCAAGGGTTGAGTTACAAATGAAATACCAAAGCCTATTTATAGGCTTGCAAGGTTTGGTCGAATAAATACATTTTTAGGCAAATACATACTTAAAATGAAAATAAAGTTGTTTGGTTGAATGAAGATGTCCCTTTGGCCGAATGGTCTCCTTATGGTTCTTCTTGGCACCAATTTGAAACAACACCTTGCTTTGGTCGAATAGAGAGAAGCCCCTTTACTTTGGGCCTAATAGTTCCACACGCATGACACATGGTGCGCTGGTCATGAGGCAAGACAGCAATGTAGGCGTGACTTGGCATCCATCATGTGTTTAAGTGACATGGCAAGATTGGGCAGTAACTTGTCATGAAAGGTAACTTTGTGTGTAAGGTAACCTTTAATCAATTGAGCTATTTCCCATGTGTATGAGCTAAAGAGAGCTGGCCATAGATGAATTATATGAAGATGAGTCTTTGATCAGCTCCTTGTCACAAGACACCTCTTGGAATGGAACTATCGCGAAAAAGATACGAATCCAAAAAAATTAAACTATACCATATTTGAAGTACTTTGTGGTGGTGATGATGGTGCAACTCTCCAGCTGAAATGAGGTCTCTAGCTAGCTCAAATGTAGCTCAAGTCAGCTATAAAAGAAAGTATAATATAAGCTAAATAAATAAGAAATAAACTTATAAGTATGTGGTTCATAATGTAACTTCATACATTACATAACATCATAATCATAGCTATAAATGTAATGTATGTAAACGTATCATAACTATGGTATAAAGAAAGAATAAGTTATAGAAAATCCCCCTTTAATTATTGTGAAAGGTTAGAGATGCAAGGATATTCATGATGCTGATTGGATCACATCATAACGTTCATGAGCTAGTGTGAGATGCTATACTTGTCCTTTTAGCTAACCAAGCTATCATAATATGCCTTGCTTTGTGTTTTACCTATAAGAATAACAAACAAACAAATTAAGCAATGTGTGAGCTCATTTAAGGTAAATGCATGTTGTCGTGTGGTGTTTGAGTGATATGAGCTATGAATGATGTCATGAGCTAAGTACATAATGATATAACTATGTAAGCTAATGTATAAGACCTAGGAGCTAAAATGAATGTACATGAGCTAATAAATAAATGATTAAGCATGTTACAATTCATGAATGTAATTAATCATGCTTAAATGAATGCAAGGCTATTCTAACATACTTAACATAACATTGTGTATCAATCATAATATATGAATATGTTGTATGCATGAATATCATATAACTTGTTATTCATAATAAATGATAAATGGAAACATGTAATAATAATATCCTAAGAAATGACATGTAATCATAACATATATTTGAATGATATGAAAAACATGATCAACTAAGCATAGGATGGAAATAATAATATGATAACTAATATGTGAATGCATGCTTATGATAGAATAGAGTGTATAAATGGATATATAAGATAGGGTAAGGAAGAACACCCTTAGAAAACAGCAATGAAAAAAGTCCATGGAATAATCAACTTATGGAGAATGTTGGCATGATCATGCATGTATTAAAATGTGCTGGAATGTTTAATCATTGAAAGCCCCAATTTGTTCACCATGTATGTTCTTGTAATGTTTGTACAACTTCCTCCATCAATAGCTACTGATGTGATCGTACCGACCACCATGTTCAAACAAAACATGCTCACAACTTTGAAGTTCTTCCAAGATGATTCTAAGGGAGTTCTTCCATATTTTATTACTTATTTACTCATTTATGCTTTATGTATGTTATAAGCATACTTTTACATTCTAAACTATGCTTGAATATTCATATATTGTCCTATGTTTGCATTCTAATGAAATTCATGCATGTCACATCTTAATTAGTTTATTTCATGCATATGTTACATTCTTACTTATGTTATCATATACATTGCATTATTATATTAGCCATGGAATCATGTATTACATTAGATTGCTACTTATTATTTATTCATGAACTTGAGCATTGTACTATATACATTTGAATTTAGTGCAAGGTACATTCAAGGTAATCCATTGGACATTTCACGTCACATATTGATCACCACTTTTGAACATGTTCCAAGCATCTTTGGGTGATGAAGTCTCTTAACATTTAATCCCATATCTCTTAGCTTTCCAATGTAGTTTTAATCGTATCAATCTGATATTGGGAGCTCGAGATATGCCCAGATTACTGAAGATAGTGCAGGGTGGAAATAAGTACGGGATTTGCAACCATCATCTCCTTCAAAGGATTTATGGATGAGAGGCTGATGTAAGGCGAATCTACATGCTTTGGGAGAAGAGAGTAGATAGCCTTATTGTGTCCCGATCTAGAATGACAAGTACTGATGTCCTTGAATTTTAAGTTTGGGCTGCAAAATAAGATAAGAAAGGAATGATTAATAATGGAATTAATAAAGGGGATAATAATATAAGTAATGAAAATAAATAATAAAATGAAAATGAGATAAATAAAGGATAGAGATGGCTGCGGAATTGATGGAAGAGATGGATGATGCTGATGATGAAATGGCAATGGTGGTGATGTTGTATCTCAAACACGCCAAAGAGGAAACTATGCTATGAAGCACAATCCCGGTCTTCACACACTTGCTTGAGGGGTGGTGATAGTGTCTTCAGCCCACTAGATATCAATATATGAATTTTGGAATCAAAATGGAAGGAATGACGCCACAAGTATATGAATTACACTTGCTTAATCGATAAAGTTCACAAAGAACTTTGAAGATAAATAACTCACAAGAGTATGTTTTATATAAGAGATGAGATGATTAGAAATGAAATGCACTAGCCTATTTATAGTTTTTCAAAGGGTTTAGGCCGAATAGGCACATGATGGTTCGGCCAAGGTTGAAACCCCTTTGAAAATACATGATTTTTGATGAAAATACATGATTTTAATGAAGATACATGATCTTGGCCGAATGGTTATGTGTTGGTTCGGCCCTAAGGATGATTTGAATGCATTTGGAAGTTATTTGGGCGCCAAAATGAAGAGGAAATAGTCTTTGGCCGAATAGGAAGCATCCCTTGGTGTTTTGGCGCCAATTTGATGTCACATGGAGTGGACATGCTTGAATGATGCACATGGCAGCCTACTTGAATGTACATGGGTCTTCTTGCAAGGATTTGGTGAGGTTGCAACCATAAGATGATGTCTTGAAGTCCATGGGCAGCCTAGAGATGAACTAGCTTCAAGGTAAGCTAGGTGAGTGTCTTGGTAGCTAACTAGGTGAGTTATAGCTTGATGAACTCAAGCTAGTTAGCTTTGGTCTTTTCAGTTCATCAGCTACTCTCCCAGCTACTTCCATCTACTTTTAGTCCACTTTTCAACAATTTGGTCCAAGCTCTCCTCCACTAGTTCAGCTATATGCTAGCTCCTCCAGCTAAGTTAAAGCTCCTTAAGTGATGAAAGAGCTGCCATAACGTTCAAGAGCTAGTGTGAGCTGCTATGTTTATCCTTTTAGCTAACCAAGCTACCATAATATGCCTTGCTTTGTGTTTCACCTATAGGAATTAACAAACAAACCAAGTAAGCAATGTGAGAGCTCATTTAAGGTAAAATGCATGCTGTCGTGAGGTGTTTGAGTGATATAAGCTATGAATGATCATCTAGAAGCTAAGATAACATGTATATAAGCTAGATAAAGGCATAGGACATGAAAATGAGCTAAAGAATCATGGATTTAAAGCTAGTGAGCTAATATACACAACATGAGCTAGAATAACATTACATGAGTTAATGAATGAATGAATACATGCTGCCATGATATCTAAATGATATGCAAAAAAAAATGAATCTAAAACATATGTAACATAATATAAAGCTAAGTAAAGATGTGAAACATATGTTATGCATGAAAATCATAGTTGCAAGTGAATGATAACATATGATTATTCAAGCATAGTTTAAGATGTAAATGTATGCTCATAATAATATATAGTGCATAAATGAGTAAATAAATATAAAGTAAGGTATAACTCCCATATATTGAGCATGATGAATCTTCAATGATGTGAGTTTGTCATGGAGAAAGTTGGTGCTAGATATGATTACATCAGAGGCATTAATGGAGACATGTATGGACGAGAAAAAAGTATTAAATAAAATCATAACATTTTTTTGAAGGTGAAAGGTTTCATTCAAAGGCTTTTTAAGTTCATCCTTCATGCATATTCATGCAGGAAGCCAAATAGTCATGTTCACACAAGGGGAGAAGAATTTCAGCCAGATACATCATGAACATTTATCCATAAAAGACAAATCAAACATGTTCACACATTGGAGGAAGGATTCAACCATGAAGATATATCTATGAAGATTTATTCATTAATTCATCATACATTCACCATTGACCGTACATTGTATTTCCTAAGGGATGAACATTCATCCATGAATGTTCAATCATTAAATTGTATGTGCATCCTAGAATCTCTTAGGCCTAAATAGCTTTCCATTTCATTTGTAAGAACCAATTGACTTTGTTTAATTAAATAATTGTGAGAGTTTCTCTCTTTAGTTCTTAAGTGAACTTTATCGACTTATCAAGCTTATGTTTATGGCGTCACCCCTATCTATTTTACCCTGATACTTCTGGTTCCTATCTCTTTATAGATAGTGGGTCAAAGTCCTTGTTTACCACCCCTTAAAGAAGCAATATAAAGCATGGGTCTTTGTTCTTTAACATTGGTTCTTCTTTGAGTCTTCTTTGAGATGTTACCTTTCATATTCATATCCATCACTTCATTCTACTTCCATTACCATACTTCATCATTTCCTTTAAACATATCACCAACTTATATATATATTCCGCTACCATATTTATCTTTCTATTTCATTACTTCCATTTAACTATTTTTTTAAGCTTTCTTGTTTGTGCAGGATCCTTGTTGATTTCCTAGAACAAAATAATCAAAGGTACAACATTGACTTCACCATCCATCCAAGTGAGCCTAGGTTGAACTACATCATATGGTAATAAGAGCTAAGGTGGATTACAACAAGAACAAGCAAAAGCAACATCCTACCATTTAATAAAAAGAAAATAAAAAAGAGAAGTGCCAAAAAAAATCAGCAAGTTAATCCCAACATCAACAAGGGAGTCCAAGTGAAGAAAATCTAAAGAAAGGAAACAAAGAAAGCAAAATGCAAAGAAGTGCCCAAGGTGACAAGCAACATCATTATTCCAACCGATCCTAAAGAAGTTTAAAGACCTTTGATTGTTTCTTCTAGGAAGGTGGTGAGTATCTCTGCATAGTAAGTGAACATTTCTTTCTTTTTCTTCCTTTTATAAGACCACCCTTCATTATTTAATCTTTCTACCTTTCTATTTTTTTCCTCTACACTAACAATTTTTCAGCCGACGTCCATATCACTTGAAGGTCTCGAGTTAGTTCTTTTAAGAACTTTACAAGAGAGGAACGAGTGGAAAAAGGCTAATTGAGTGTGTGAGATCAGAAGGGGAATTGCAAAAGCCAATTTATATTCTCGAGTGCAAACACGAGCGTTGAGCGGAGCATCATCATTTTTTTTGGAGTGATCGTGAGGATTTGTGCGTGATTATTGGTAAGGTCCTTTCATCTTATTCAACTATTAATTTTTCACTAACAATTCTCCCATCTTTCGAATGGAATACGGAAAGCAAAGGAGGAATCCATTTCATACTCGTTTTTATGTGAATGATAAAGTATGCCTTATAGCCATTGATGGTAGAAGTTGTGCAAATCTTGCAAGCTCATACATAGTCCAAAAGTTGGAGCTTGTAACGTTCAAACATCCCAGTCCGTATGTTTTGCAAGGACTAAATGAAGATGAAAAGTTAGAAGTCATATAGCAAGTACTTGTCAGTTTTATATATGAGCATTGTATGATGGGTTCTCCAACAAATATTCATTCAAACACCAAGGGAGAAAGATTGCGTTGGTTCCAATGTGCCCAAATCAAGTCCATGAATGCCAACTTATCATTAAATCACGTATATAAGAATGAAATAGAACTAAAGCCATGAAGAAAATTGAAAGAGAAGTTTCACATGAGAAACAAATAACAGTGGATGGAGATAAGAATGAAAATGAGAAAATTGATGTGAGAAATGTTGGAGTCGAAAATGAGAAAGTTGAAAAGATTGAATTTGGAAGCAAAGGGGGAAGTGCGTGTAGAAGAGAAAATGAAAAGATTCCAAGTGAGGTTGTGCTTAAAAGATATGGTGGAGTTGAACATGAACAAATCAAAGAAGAACATTGCGAGAAAACCATGACAGATGGAGTTGAAAATCAGAGTGTGATTTTGCATGAGAAAGCCATTGGAGTAATTGAAAATGACAGTAAGAGCATTGAGAGTGAAGATGAGTGTGTTGAAAAATATGAGCATGAAAGAAAAGAATGCGAGGAGAATGAAGTTTTGTTTTATACTAATCAATTTTTTTCTTTTATTCATTCTTTGAATTTGCAGGTTATTCCAAGGGACATTCAAGATGATTCAAGCATCATTTCTTTTGAAATTCCAAAAGATCTGTCACTTGAAATTATAAAGAACACGTTCATTAACATTCAAAGTACATTCACCTCATACTCAAGATTGAATGAACCTTATGAAAGGGAAGATTCAATGAACATAACCATGGAGAACATTAAGAGTCCAAACTCATTCATTCATGAATTTAATCATTTCCTTTTCTTTGAATCTAAGTTATCTACTTCTAACTTTGTGTGAGGTTTGCAACCATAAGATGATGTCTTGAAGTCCTGGGCAGCCTAGAGATGAACTAGCTTCAAGGTAAGCTAGGTGAGTTGTAGCTAACTAGGTGAGTTATAGCTTGATGAACTCAAGCTAGTTAGCTTTGGTCTTTTCAGTTCATCAGCTACTCTCCCCAGCTACTTCCATCTCTTTTTAGTCCACTTTTCAAACAATTTGGTCCAAAGCTCTCCTCCAACTAGTTCAGCTATATGCTAGCTCCTCCAGCTAAGTTAAAGCTCCTTAAGTGATAATGAGCTGCCATAACGTTCAGAGCTAGTGTGAGCTGCTATGTTTATCCTTTTAGCTAACCAAGCTACCATAATATCTTGCTTTGTGTTTCACCTATAGGAATTAACAAACAAACCAAGTAGCAATGTGACAGCTCATTTAAGGTAAATGCATGCTGTCGTGAGGTGTTTGAGTGATATAAGCTATGAATGATCATCTAGAAGCTAAGATAACAGTATATAAGCTAGATAAAAGGCATAGGACATGAAAATGAGCTAAAGAATCATGGATTTAAGCTAGTGAGCTAATGTAAACATAACATGAGCTAGAATACATTACATGAGTTAATGAATGAATGAATACATGCTGCCATGATATCTAAATGATATGCAAAACAAAATAAATGAATCTAAAACATATGTAAACATAATATAAAGCTAAGTAAAGATGTGAAAACATATATTGGGAGCTGGAGATATGCCCAGATTACTGAAGATAGTTCAAGCTAGAAATAAGTACGAGTTTGCAACCAATCATCACCTTCAAAGGATTTATGCATGAAGGCATTAATGGAGATATGCATGGACTATAAAAGTATTAAAAATCATAACATTTTTTTGAAGGTGCAAGGTTTCATTCAAAGGCTTTTAAGTTCTTCCATTCATGCATATTCATGCAAGAAGCCAAATAGTCATGTTCACACAAGGGGAGAAGAATTTCAGCCAAGATACATCATGAATATTCATCCATAAAGACAAATCAAACATGTTCACACATGGGAGGAATGATTCATCCATGAAGATACATTCATGAAGATTTATTCATTAATTCATCATACATTCACTGTTGACCGTACATTGTATTTCCTAAGGGATAAACATTCATCCATGAATGTTCAATCATTAAATCTTGTATGTGCATCCTAGACATATCTTAGGCCTATAAATAGCTTTTCATTTCATTTGTAAGAACCAATTGACTTTGTTTAATCAAATATTTGTGAGAGTTTCTCTCTTTAGTTCTTAAGTGAACTTTATCGACTTATCAAGCTTATGCTTGTGGTGTCACCCCTATCTATTTCACCCTGATACTTCTGGTTCATATCTCTTTATAGATAGTGGGTCAAAGTCCTTGTTTACTACCCCTTAAAGAAGCAATATAAAGTATGGGTCTTTCTTCTTTAACATTGGTTTTTCTTTGAGTCTTTTTTGAGACTACCTTTCATATTCATATCCATCACTTCATTCTACTTCCATTACCATACTTTATCATTTCCTTTAAACATATCACCAACGTATATATATATTCCGCTACCATATTTATCTTTCTATTTCATTACTTCCATTTAACTATTTTTTAAGCTTTATTGTTTATGCAGGATCCTTGTTGCTTTCCTAGATCAAAACAATCAAAGGTACAACATTGACTTCACCATCCATCCAAGTGAGCCTAGGTTGAACTACATCATATGGTAATCAAAGCTAAGGTGGATTACAACAAGAACAAGCAAAAGCAACATCCTACCATTTAATAAAAAGAAAATCAAAAAGAGAAGTGCCAAAAAAATCAGCAAGTTAATCCCAACATCAACAAGGGAGTCCAAGTGAAGAAAATCTAAAGAAAGGAAACAAAGAAAGCAAAATCAAAGAAGTGCCCAAGGTGACAAGCAACATCATTATTCCAACTGATCCTAAAGAAGTTTAAAGACCTTTGATTGTTTCTTCTAGGAAGGTGGTGAGTATCTTTGCATAGTAAGTGAACCTTTCTTTTTTTTTCTTCCTTTTATAAGACCACCCTTCATTATTTAATCTTTCTACCTTTCTATTTTTTTCCTCTACACTAACAAATTTTTCAGCTGACGTCCATATCACTTGAAAGGTCTTGAGTTAGTTCTTTTAAGAACTTTACAAGAGAGGAACGAGTGGAAAAAGGATAATTGAGTGTGTGAGATCAGAAGGGGAATTGCAAAAGCCAATTTATATTCTCGAGTGCAAACACGAGCGTTGAGTGGAGCATCATCATTTTTTTTGGAGTGATCGTGAGGATTTGTGAGTGATTATTGGTAAGGTCCTTTCATCTTATTCAACTATTAATTTTTTAGTAACAATTTTCCCATCTTTCGAATGGAATACGGATAGCAAAGGAGGAATCCATTTCATACTCGATTTTATGTGAATGATAAAGTATGCCTTGTAGCCATTGATGGTGGAAGTTGTGCAAATTTTGCAAGCTCATACATAGTCCAGAAGTTGGAGCTTGTAACGTTCAAACATCCCAGTCCATATGTTTTGCAAGGACTAAATAAAGACGAAAAGTTAGAAGTCATACAACAAGTACTTGGCAGTTTTATAAACGAGCATTGTATGATGGGTTCTCCAACAAATTTTCATTCAAACACCAAGGGAGAAAGATTGTGTTGGTTCCAATGTGCCCAAATCAAGTCCATGAATGCCAAGTTATCATTAAATCACGTATAGAAGAATGGAATAAAACTAAAGCTATGAAGAAAATTGAAAGAGAAGTTTCACATGAGAAACAAATAACAGTGGATGGAGATAAGAATGAAAATGAGAAAATTGATGTGAGAAACGTTGGAGTCGAAAATGAGAAAGTTGAAAAGATTAAATATGGGAGCAAAGGTGGAAGTGCATGTAGAAGAGAAAATGAAAAGATTCCAAGTGAGGTTGTGGTTAAAAGATATGATAGAGTTTAACATGAGTAAATCAAAGAAGAACATTGTGAGAAAACCATGACATTTGGAGTTGAAAATGAGAGTGTGATTTTGCATGAGAAAGCCATTGGAGTAATTGAAAATGAGAGTAAGAGCATTGAGAGATAAGATGAGTGTGTTGAAAATATGAGCATGAAAGAAAAGAATGCGATAAGAATGAAGTTTTTTTATACTAATCAATTTTTCTTTTATTCATTCTTTTAATTTGCAGGTTATTCCAAGGGACATTCAAGATGATTCAAGCATCATTTTTTGAAATTCCAAAAGATCTGTCACTTGAAATTATAAAGAACAAGTTCATTAACCTTCAAAGTACATTCACCTCATACTCAAGATCGAATGAACCTTATGAAAGGGAAGATTCAATGAACATAACCATGGAGAACATTAAGAGTCCAAACTCATTCATTCATGAATTTAATCATTTCTTTTTCTTTGATTCTAAGTTATCTACTTCTAACTTTGTTTTATTTTTCAGGTTGTTGATTCACAACAAAAGACTTGAATATGTGAAGCATTTTGAGCAAAGAAAACGGTGCAAGATGAGAATAAAAGAATTTCCATTCAAACGAAGATCAAAGTTGTTCCCTTATGAACCAAGCATCGATTTGGGGACAAATCACCTTAAATAAGGGTGATGATGTGATCCTACCGACCACCAAGTTCAAACAAAACATGCTCACAACTTTGAAGTTCTTCCAAGATGATTATAAGGGAGTTCTTCCATATTTTATTACTTATTTACTCATTTATGCTTTATATTTGTTATAAGCATGCTTTTACATTCTAAACTATGCTTTAATATTCATATATTGTCCTATGTTTGCATTCTATATGAAAGTCATGCATGTCACATCTTTAATTAGTTTGTTTCATGCATATGTTACACATTCCTTACTTATGTTATCATATAAAATGCATTATTATATTAGCCATGGAATCATGTGTTATATTAGATTGCTACTTATTATTTATTCATGAACTTGAGCATTGTAACTTATATACATTTTGTATTTAGTTCAAGGTACATTCAAGGTAATCCATTGGACAGTTCACGTCACTCATATTGATCTCCACTTTTGAACATGTTCCAAGCATCTTTGGGTGATGAGGTCTCTTAACATTTAATGCCATATCTCTTAGCTTTCCAACACAGTTTAAATCGTATCAATCTGATATTGGGAGCTCGAGATATACCCAGATTACTGAAGACAGTTCAAGCTAGAAATAAGTACGGGATTTGCAACCAATCATCACCTTCAAAGGATTTATGCATGAGAGGCATTAATGGAGATATGCATGGACTATAAAAGAGTATTAAAATGAATCATAACATTTTTTTGAAGGTGCAAGGTTTCATTCAAAGGCTTTTAAGTTCTTCCATTCATGCATATTCATGCAAGAAGCCAAATAGTCATGTTCACACAAGGGGAGAAGAATTTCAGCCAAGATACATTCATGAATATTCATCCATAGAAGACAAATCAAACATGTTCACACATGGGAGGAATGATTCATCCATGAAGATACATTCATGAAGATTTATTCATTAATTCATCATACATTCACTATTGACCATACATTGTATTTCCTAAGGGATGAACATTCATCCATGAATGTTCAATCATTACATCTTGTATGTGAATTCTAGACATATCTTAGGCCTATAAATAGCTTTTCATTTCATTTGTAAGAACCAATTGACTTTATTTAATCAAATATTTGTGAGAGTTTCTCTCTTTAGTTCTTAAGTGAACTTTATCAACTTATCAAGCTTATGCTTGTGGTGTCACCCCTATCTATTTCACCCTAATACTTCTGGTTCATATCTTTATAGATAGTGGGTCAAAGTCCTTGTTTACCACCCTTAAAGAAGCAATATAAAGTATGGGTCTTTCTTCTTTAACATTGGTTTTTCTTTGAGTCTTTTTTTAGATACTACCTTTCATATTCATATCCATCACCTTCATTCTACTTCCATTACCATACTTCGTCATTTCCTTTAAACATATCACCAACTTATATATAGATTCCACTACCATATTTATCTTTCTATTTTATTACTTCCATTTAACTATTTTTTTAAGCTTTCTTGTTTGTGCAGGATCCTTGTTACTTTCCTAGATCAAAACAATCAAAGGTACAACCTTGAGTTCACCATCCATCCATCCAAGTGAGTCTAGGTTGAACTACATCAGCTACAAGACACGCTTTACCATTTACATGGCAACGAGTGTGAAATGTGTTTGTTCTTAGCTGTTTATCCTCCAATGTTTGGAGAGATGAAAGATCACCAGACATTGTTAGTATAAAATAAATAAAAAAATTAAAACCTTACTAGCGCGCTCACAAAGCCTCACTTGGTCACTCCAAAGAAAATTCAGATTTCACTCCACTCACACTGGTGTTTGCACTCGGGGATATGTTTCTTGGCTTTTTTTGACGCTCCTTTTGTTCTCACCCTTTCTATTGCCTTTTTCCTCTCAATTCTCTCTTGTTGGGTCCTTTAGAGAACTAAGTCAAGATTGAGCAAGTTTTCTTTATGCATCGGCTAAAGGAAATGGTTAGTATAGAAATGGATATGGTAAAGGTATGATAGAATTGGTAATAAGAGATAATGAAATGAATAGGAATGAATGAAAGAAAAGGTAATGAAGTAAAGAGAAAGATGAAGATAACTTACAATCCAAGTTACAATACTTACTATCTTCCTTCACAAGAAACAACAAGGATACCTCCTTCAAGTTTATTGTTGGTAGATTGTAATGTGCTTCCTTTTGAATGTAATTGCAACTTTTCTTCAACTTTTTCTTTGCTTTTGAATTTATTATTTTCTTTTCTTTTCTTTTTGTACTCCAAATTTGATGTAGGAGTTCTTTTATTTTTGTTTTTGTTGTAACACTTTGATTATCAATCCAACTAAGCTCTGACTACCGCTTGATGTAAGACTATCTAAGCTTCTTCGATGCTGGAGAAGTTGGCAGCCTTGTTGTTTCCCGATCTGGGAGAGACATCAAATGCCAAACTTAAATTTATAAGTAATCTGCACAAGTAATGAAAGAAATGATTAATGGGCTAAGAAATGAATGAAATAAATGAATTTAAGAAGAAATAACGGAATAGAATGGTTATCAAAGTGGGCTGAGGAAATGATGAAGAAGTATCCTTGATGTAAGGCTATTCAAGCTTCTTCAATAATGGAGAAGTTGACAGCCTTGTTGTTTCCCGATCTAGGAGAGACACCAAATGCTACACTCTTAATTGATAAGTAATCTGCAAAATTAAAAGAAATAAAATGATTAAAATGGAAATATGAAATAAGAAATGGAAGAAGATAAGAAATGATAAGGAATGAAATGGAAAGAAATGATATCAAAGTAGGATGCAGAAGTATTGTATAATTATCCTTCAAGTGATGATGGAATCGGCCTCCAAATGATGTTGATGGACGTATGCCTTGATGATGATTGAAGGATAATTTAATGGTGAAGAGATGAAGATGGTAATGGAATGGTGGTAGAGTTGGCGTGAAGGTGATGTAATATGGTAATGGAAATATAGTATCTTATAAGACTAAGAAGGAACCAATGCTATAAAGAGCAAAGACCCATTTCTTATAAGTCGTTATAAAGGATGGTAGCAAGGACTTTGACCCACTATCTATAAAGAGATAGGAACCATAAGTATCAAGGAAAGGAATGACACCACAAACTTAAGAATTAAGCTTGCTTAATCGATATAGTTCTAAAAAGGGCTTGAAGAGAGAATAATCTCACAAGTATTTAATTTATCAAAGGGTTGAGTACAAATGTTGTGCCAAAGCCTTATTTATAGGCTTGCAAAGGTTTAGCCGAATAGTTATTTGTCCATTCGGCTAGAAACATGACTTTTAATGTAAATACATGTCTTAAAAAAGAAAATAGATGATGCTTGGATGAGGGGAAATGTCCTTGGCCGAATGGTCTCCTTGCTGTTCATATTGGCGCCAAATTTGAAGCAAGATGATGCTTTGGCCGAATAGAGAGAACCCCTTCACTTTGGCGCCCATTTCATCCACACACATGGCACATGGGTGGCTGGTCATGAGGCACTCACATGGGAGGCATAGGGTGCTTATGGTGTGGCTCTACCTTGGCGTGAAGATAAGCAGCAAACTAGGTATGACTTGGCATCCAACTTGCATTTATGATGAAAGCACGTTTTCATCTATAAAGGGAGTATTATTGAACATCTTTATATTAAATTTACTTTATACTAGTCTTGTAATATATGTTATTATAATACATATCATGCTAAGGATATTAGTTATTTAGTTAAAGAATAGCTTAAGTATGAACACAACTTGCACATTGTTATTTTAATATGTTAAACATGTTAGGATAGTTTTATAATCATATTAAGCATGATTATTATATATACATCAAGGCAGTATACTTATAATATATTTCATTAGTTCATATGCATTCATTTTAGCTCTTAAGCCTCATGCATAATCTTACACATATTATGAGATGATATAATTAGCTCATGACCTTCAATCATAGCTCACATTACCATATTCATGCATGGAAGCAAGGTATTTAGCTCATATCAGCTCAATGACATGGACTTACCTTGTTTCCTTGCACATGTAGGTACATTGGATCATGGCGCACGTTGGGTTAGCTTGGTGGATGATTTGGACGTCATATGCAGCTCACAAACAGCTTACAAAGTACAAGGCAGCTCATGGAACATTAAGGGAAGCTCAATTCAGTTGGAGGAGCTTAAGGCTAGCTAAACTTAGCTAGTTGGACTATTTAGAGATGAGTTGCCAAAAGTGATTTCAAAGGTAGCTGAATATAGCTGAACATAATGATAAGGAGATCACAAGGACTTAGCTAGGAAGCTTGTTCAGAAACAGCCTATGTTTTCTAGCTAGCTCCACAACTTAAGCTAGCTTGGAGGAGACACATGCACGCCCAAGAGAGAGCACATGACCAGCCATCATTCCATGCACAAGGCTGCACCACAAGGCTTCCTAGAACACCCATGTGCTTTGCATATGATCAGCCCCCATATGCCTTGCATGTGGTTCATTTAGGCGCCAACTTGAAGAGTTTTCTCCCTATTCAGCCAAGCATTATCTCCCATACAAATTGGCGCCAACTTGAAGAGATACAAGAAATATTCAGCCAAGGGATATTTCCCTCCACTTAAACCGAACCATCATCTCTATTTGTAATTAAATTATGTCTCTATAGGAAGGCACAAGGCTGGCCGAATACTCTTGTAACCATTCGGCCATGTCTCTCTATTTCCTATAAATAGGAAAGCATTCATCATTTGTAAACAGACCTTTTTGTTTAATTAAAGTGAGATTATTCTCTTCCTTAAGTCCTGGTGACTTTTATCGACTTATCAAGTATAATTTATAATTGTGGCGTCAACCCCTTCTCTTTTCATCTTGATACTTCTGGTTCCTTGTTCTTTATAACTAGCATTGGTTCTTCTTTGAGTCTTCTATAAGATATTATCCTCACAACCATCCCTTTGTTTCATAAACCATAACCATAGCCATATCAACCATCTTCCGCTTCCATATCTCAATTAAACAGCCCACCTAATCACCCATACGTTTACCACCCTTAACCATTCTGTTTTGAGCCATTAACTTTGTAGGTTGTTTTGCTTCCTTCCTAGATCCATAATCAATTTGTTAAGGCATCAGAAGAGCCTTGCATCAAGCGGTAATCAGAGCTTTGGTGGAAGAAGCAACGTGTAACAACAACAAAAAGAAAAATACAAAAAGAAGTGAAAAGTGAAGTGCAAAGTCAAAGAAATCAAGAAAAATCAGAAAACAAAGTGAAGCACTCAAAAGAAAGAAAAAAATCCAACACTAAAAAAAAAGCAAAGCAAAGAAAAGAAAGAAGTTGAAGCACTCATCAATAATTCTCATCACCAAGCAAGTCAAGTAAGCCGTTTAAATTGACTGTGGTGATAGAAGGTTGTAAAGTGACTTGTGTAAGTAACCCCTTTTGTTCTTTTCTTTCTATTTCTAAGCTACCCTTTCAATTATATTTTGCTTTCCTTCCTACTAACCCTTTTTACAGCCGACGCCAAACAAGTAAAATTTACTTGATATAGTCTTAAGTAAAGTTCTCTAGAACTTGAGACAAGAGAATCGAGAGGAAAAAGGCTAGAGTGTGTGAGATCAGAAGAGGACAAGTAAAAGCCATTAAAGTCCTAGAGTGCAAACATGAGTGGATTGAGTGACATCAAGTTTTCTTGGAGTGACTCGTGAGGATTCGTGAGAGTATATTCTGATACGATACAAACTAGCTCCAACTTTCTCCATGACTTGAACACAACATGGATGTTCTTCAAATCTGTTTATAAGGGAGTTATTTATTACCCTATCTAATACTATATCATTTATACATTCTATTCTATCATAAGCATGCATTCATATGGTAGTATAAATTATCATATTATTATTTCCATCCTATGCTTATTTGATCATGATTATCATATTATTCAAATATATGTTATGATTACATATCATTTCTTAGGATATTATTATTACATGTTTCCATTTATCATTTATGAATACCATGTTATATGATATTCATGCATACAATATATACCCATATCTTTATGATTGATACACAATGTTATAAGCATGTTAGGATAGTCTTATAATCGTATTAAGCATGATTATCATATATACATCAAGGCAGCATCATTATAAATCATTTCATTAGTTAATATGCATTCATATTAGCTCTTAAGCTTCATGCATTATCTTACACATATTTTGAGATGATATAATTAGCTCATGACCTTCAAACATAGCTCACATCACCATAATCATACATGTAAGCAAGGTATTTAGCACATAACAGCTCAATATCATGGACTTACCTTATTTCTTTACACATGTAGGTACATTGGAGCATGGCACACGTTGGGACAGCTTGGTAGAGTATTTGGACATCTTATGCAGCTCATAAATAGCTCACAAATATCATGGAAGCTTGTGGAACACTAAGAAAAACTCAACTCAGCTGGAGGAGCTCAAGGCTAGTTAATCTTAGCTAGTTGGACTATTTGAAGTCAAGTTGCTAAAAGTGACATAAAGTGTAGCTGAATGAGATTTTATGAAGCTTGGAAGGTCATGGCTAAGGAGCTCATTCGTCACCAGCATTCACATCAAAAGCTAGCTAAACACATGCTAGCTTGAAGGAAACTCAAGTCACACCAAGTTGTGACCAGCCATGTGCACGCCTTGTGACCAGCCAACCCATGTGCTAGGCGTGTGACTCCATTTAGGCGCCAAGATGAATGGCCATCTATCCATTCGGCCAAACACCATTACTCCTTCAATTTGGCGCCAACTTGAAGGGTTTCAAGTGCTATTCAGCCATGAGACATACCCCTACACTTCAACCGAACCAACACCTATTTATTCAAGTTATTTATGAATTAAATTATGTCATTTTAGGAAGGCACAAGGCTGGCCGAATCTCCTTGTAATTATTCATCCATGTCTCTCCATTTCCTATAAATAGGAAAGCATTTATCATTTGTACGGAGACCATTTTTATTAATCAAAGTGAGATTATTCTCTTCATTAAGTCCTGTTGACTTTTTATCGACTTATCAAGTATAATTTATACTTGTGGCGTCAACCCCTTCTATTTTCACCTTGATACTTCTGGTTCCTAGTTCTTTATAACTAGTGGGTCAAAGTACTTGTAAACCACCCCTTAAAGAAGCAATATAAAGTCTGGGTCTCTGCTCTCTATAGCATTGGTTCGTCTTTAAGTGATGTAAGGTTAACTAGGCTTCTTCAATTATGGAGAAGTTGGCAACCTTGTTGTTTCCCGATCTAGGAAAGACACCAAATGCTACACCTTGAATTGGAAATCAATTTGCACAAAAGAAGAATTATTGGTTAAATAAATGAATAATAAAGAACAAAACATACCTTTTTATTCACATGGCATCGGGTATGGAATATGTTTTCTCGCTGTGAATTATCTTCCGCAACTTGAAGATTCAAACTTCTTCTAATTACCAAGGCTTCTCCTTGATCAACGGGATATGCAAGAGTTATTTCTTCATTGACTTCAATGGGTGCCTCTTCTTCTTCTTCGGGTTCTGATTCTATTTCACCATTTCCATGTAAGAGCATGGTATTCCGGTTAGGACATTGTGTAGCTATGTGGCCCCTCCCAAGACATTTAAAGCACCTAATGTCTCTTGAACGTTCAGTAGTTTACTTTCCTCGATTGGGGTCTTTACTTACTTGTTGACTCGGATCATGGCCACTTCCATCTCTTTGTAGTAGTCCTCCACACTCTTATGGCCTTGTTTAAGATTCTGTAACTTTTGAAACAAGTCACGGTGATAGTGAACAGGAATGAATCGTTTTCTCATAATACATTTCATTTCAAGCCAAGTTGAGACCGGTCGTTCTCCATTTCTCCTTCGGTTAAGGGTAAGTTGATCCCACCATATTAAGGCATAGTCTATGAACTCCATGGCTACCAATCTCACTTTCTTCATCTCGGAATAGTTGTGGCAACTAAAAACATGTTCCACTTTGCTTTCCCATTCAAGATAGGCTTCAGGATTAGTCTTTCCTTGGAATTGAGGAATTTTGATCTTAATGTTGCTCAAATTGTCATCAACAATGGCACGTCTAGGGCCTTGGAATGCTGCTTGTTCACCCTCGTCAAAATTTTCTTGAACATCTTCTTTTGGAGGGGGTGGTTGTTGTTGTCTTCTATTGTGATATAGTCACGTCTACACCAGATCCGGAGGTCATGCCACACGGTCCCATTACTAGGTCAAGGGCCAAGCAATTCAGGGAAGTTCTCTTAACTAAGTGTCTTGAAGCTTTTGATTCATTTGATAACTTAACACTCTCTTATGTTATGTTATATAATGTTTTAATAGCTAAAGAATAACTTAGTATGAACACATCTTACACATTGTTATTTTTAATATGTTAAGCATGTTAGGATAGTTTTATTATCATATTAAGCATGATTATTATATATACATCAAGGCAGCATACTTATAATGCATTTCATTAGTTTATTTGCATTCATATTAACTCTTAGGCTTTATACATTATCTTACACATATTAGGAGATGATGTACTTAGCTTATGACCATTATACTTAGCTCACATTACCATAAACAAACATGGCAGCAAGGTATTTAGCTCGTTTTAGCTCAATATCATGAACTTACCTTGTTTCCTTGCACATATAGGTACAATGGAGTGTGATGCACGTTGAGGTAGCTTGGTGAATGATTTGGACGTCATATATAGCTCACAAACAGCTCACAAAGTACAAGGCAGCTCATGGAATGCTAAGGGAAGCTCGATTCAGCTGGAGAAGCTTCAGGCTAGCTAAACTTAGCTAGTTGGACTATTTGAAGCTGAGTTACTAAAAGTGATGACAAAGGTAGCTGAATGTAGCTGAACATGTTGTTATGGAGCTCAAAAGGACTCGGCTAGGAAGATCATTCACAAACAGCCCCATGCTTGCTAGCTAGCTCAACACTCAAGCTAGCTTGGAGGACACATGCACGCCTAAGAAGAAGCACATGACCAGCCATCATCCAATGCACATGGGTGCACCACAAGGCTTCCTAGAACACCCATGTGCCGTGCATATGACCAGCCCTCATGTGCCTTGCATGTGAACTCATTTAGGCGCCAAGATGAAGAGCCCTCTCCCTATTCGGCCAAGCATCATCTCCCATCCAAATTGGCGCCAACTTGAGGAGACACAAGAACTATTCGGCCAAGGATCATTTCCCTCCATCTAGGGCCGAACCATCCTCTCTTTTAGCATTTAAATTATGTCTTTATAGGGAGATACATAGGCTGGCCGAATCATCTTGTATTTATTCAGCCATGTCTCTCCATTTCCTATAAATAGGAAAACATTACATCATTTGTAGGTACACCTTTTTATTCAATTAAAGTGAGATTATTCTCTTCTTAAGTCCTGGTGACTTTTTATCGACTTATCAAGTATTTTATACTTGTGGCGTCAACCCTTCCTTTCATCTTGATACTTCTGGTTCCTAGTTCATATAACTAGTGGGTCAAAGTACTTAACACCATCCCTTGAAGAAACAATATAAAGATTGGGTCTCTTCTCTATATAGCATTGGTTCTTCTTTGAGATTTCTTCAAGATACTATCCTCACAACCATCCTTTTATTTCATCACCATAACCATAGCCTTATCAACTATCTTCCACTTCCATTACTCATTATTTAAATAGCCTACCAATTCACCCATATGTCTACCACCCTTAACCATTCTATTTTGAGCCATTCACTTTGCAGGTTGTTTTGCTTCCTTCCTAGATCCAAAATCATTTGAAAAGGTACAAGTACCTTACATCATATTTGCTCCATTATTACGGGTTGGTGGTAGATCATGGTGTTGATCTATCTTTTCATGAAGAGCATCGAACTCTTCACGAAACATTCTCATCATTTCACCAATGAGTGCTTGCATTTGTAAGTTTGGTGTTCCTGTATTTCCTCGGGGACTTTGAGACATGGTTAGTGAAATAAAGTAATTTAAAACCTTACCAGCACAAGAACCTCACGTGATCTCTCCAAGAAAATTCAGATTGCAGTATGACAAAAGGGCCATTCATGATTTTTTTCACAATCAATACACTTTTAAGCATGATGGACGCAAGGTGAGCTTGATGCCTTTAACGCCTAAAGAAGTATGACAAGATCAATTTCATATGCGAAAGAGTGTACAAGCATGGCTCAAAGACAAAACCCCAACAAAAAATGAAGAGAAACTAAACAAGAAACCAAACTTCTTCATAGAGAAACATGATTGTTCAATGTTGGAAAATGAAGGGTCTTCTACAAAAAGTGGTGATGTTTGGGACTTAAAGTTACAACTCTTCACCAATGGTTTTAATCTTCAAAAGGTAAGTACCCCTTCATATGAAACCTTTTCCCTCCTCACTTTTCAGGACCAACCACGTGAAAGGTCACTTCCAAAAGGGATATCCTTAATAAAAAGATCACTCTCAAAAGGTACCTGTTGGTAAATCATATTCCAAAGAAAGGCCTAAAGGGAAATCTTACGAAAGGGTACCAAATGGAAAAACACAAACGTTCAAAGAATACTTTCTTTTAGAAAAGAGGCGTGAAGCTATGCAAGGACAGAATGAACTCGATTTGAGGAAAATCGCCCTAAAGAAGGGGGATGATGCAAGCACGTTTTCATCTATAAATGGAGTATTATTGAACATCTTTATATTAAATTTACTTTTATACTAGTCTTATAATATATGCAATTATAATACATATCATGCTAAGGATATTACTTATGTAGTTAAAGAATAGCTTAAGTATGAACACAACTTGAAGATTGTTATTTTAATATGTAAAACATGTTAGGATAGTTTTATAATCATATTAAGCATGATTATTATATATACATCAAGGGAGTATACTTATAATACATTTCAGTAGTTCATATGTATTCATTTTAGTTCTTAAGCCTCATGCATAATCTTACACATATTATGAGATGATATAATTAGCTCATGACCTTAAATAATAGCTCACATTACCATATTCATGCATGGTAACAAGGTATTTAGCTCATATCAGCTCAATGCCATGGACTTACCTTGTTTCCTTGCACATGTAGGTACATTGGATCATGGTACACGTTGGGTTAGCTTGGTGGATGATTTGGACATCATTTGCAGCTCACAAACAGCTTACAAAGTACAAGGCAGCTCATGAAACATTAAGGGAAGCTCGATTCAGCTGGAGGAGCTTAAGGCTAGCTAAACTTAGCTAGTTGGACTATTTGAAGCTGAGTTGCCAAAAGTGATGTCAAAGGTAGCTGAATGTAGCTGAACATAATAATAAGGAGCTCACAAGGACTTAGCTAGGATGCTTGTTCACAAACAGTCCATGTTTGCTAGCTAGATCCACAACTTAAGCTAGCTTGGAGGAGACACATGCACGCCCAAGAGAGAGCACATGACCAGCCATCATTCCATGCACAAGGATACACCACAAGGCTTCCTAGAACACCCATGTGCTTTGCATATGATTAGCCCCCATGTGCCTTGCATGTGGTTCATTTAGCGCCAACTTGAAGAGTTCTCTCCCTATTCGGCCATGCATTATCTCCCATACAAATTGGTGCCAACTTGAAGAGATACAAGAACTATTTGGCCAAGGGATATTTCCCTCCACTTAAATCGAACCATCATCTCTATTTATAATTAAATTATGTCTCTATAGGAAGGCACAAGGCTGGCCAAATACTCTTGTAACCATTCGGACATGTCTCTCTATTTCCTATAAATAGGAAAGCATTCATCTTTTGTAAACAGACATTTTTGTTTAATTAAAGTGAGATTATTCTCTTCCTTAAGTCCTGGTGACTTTTATCGACTTATCAAGTATAATTTATACTTGTGGCGTCAACCCCTTCTCTTTTCATCTTGATACTTCTGGTTCCTAGTTCTTTATAACTAGTGGGTCAAAGTACTTCATACCACCCCTTAAAGAAGCAATATAAAGTCTGGGTCTTTGCTCTATATAGCATTGGTTCTTCTTTGAGTCTTCTTTAAGATACTATCCTCACAACCATCCCTTTGTTTCATAAACCATAACCATAGCCATATCAACCATCTTCTTCTTCCATCTCTTAATTAAACAGCCCACCTAATCACCCATATGTTTACCTCCCTTAACCATTCTATTTTGAGCCATTCACTTTGCAGGTTGTTTTGCTTCCTTCCTAGATCCACAATCAATTTGTTAAGGCATCAGATGAGCCTTACATCAATCTAAGCGACATGGCATCAATGGGGAAACAACTTATTATGAAAGGTCACATTTGTGTGAGGCAACCTTTCATTATTTGAGCTACTTCCCATGGGTTTGTGCTGAAGATGAGCTGGCCATAGATGAAGGACATGTAAGTGAGTCTTAGGTCACTTCCTTGTGAAAAGACACCTCTTGGAATGGTAACTCTTCATGAAAAGGTACGAATTATAAACTAAGGAAAAGATAAATAAAAGGGATTGAGAAGACTCCCTTATGCCACCATGGTGAGGACGTTAAGAAGAAAAGAAGTAGGATGGTCCGTATCACATCATCACCCATTCTTTGAAGCGATTTTCCCTCAAATCGAAAGGGTCTTCTAGTAGTTCGTACTTGTTGTTCACTTCTTGCCTTCCAAACTCACGAACTACTTCCCAATAGTTAATGTCTTCTTGTAAGTCCTTTGGAGAATTTCTTTCAGAAAATTATTTAGTACTAGGTCTTTCATTGGATAGATATGATTGCATGCCAATAGGTACATTTCCTAAAGAACCTTTCTTAAAAGACACCTCCTTTGGAAATTTCTCATACATAACCTGAAAATATGAGAATGTTTCACTTACTTGGTTTCCTTTAATGAAAAGTCTCCTTGTTCATGTCTATAAGAACATCAATAGCTGTATTGTTTTGAATCAACACATCTCTTGGTTCAACAATTTCATCATTTGGTAAGGTCACGTTCTTTGGTGTATCCTTCAAAACAAGAAATGAAAATTCATCTCCAATCTTTCTTCTTGTCAAAAGGCCTTCTCGAATCAAGCCTTTATTTCAATAGGCACTAGCAATGGGTTTTCTTGTGATGGAACTTGTTTCCCCTTGAACCGACAAGACATATTCTTTAAAAAAAATATGTAACTCTTCATCTACACTCCTTGAATCATCATGATGGTTGGTGAAGAGTCTTAACCTTTGAAATCTCTTCAAATGTTTGAGTTCAATGCACCAATGAATCTCACAATGAAAAGGGAATTTGACATCTACGTTTGGTAGGATAATTATATATATATGAATTGAATTCATGCAAATTAAATGAAAGTTATAAAATGAAAGATTATAAACAAAATGAATGAAAATATCAAACCAAGGTGGATGTTTAATGGGAGTTGGCTGCTGAATTCTTTTCAGGATTGTCAATGCACTTGGAATGTCAACGAAAAAAAATCTTGGCAATTCAAGTGACACCTTTATTTGGAACTTCAATTGTATAGACTTCAAAACATGAAGAGACATGTCTTGTGAATCACAAAAGTCACGCATATTGGTTCTTTAAAGGTTACATCTTTTAGTCCTCCATAATTCATGATTCTTGAATTATCTCCTCGAAAAGATACATCTCTTGGATTGTCCTGCAAAACAATAGGAAGAACAGATGAAAGTGTAAGGTTAGTTAAAATATGGTCATCATTATGCTCTTTATCTCCAAATTCATCCTTCTCAACTTTCCCATTTTCAACTCCAACGTCTTCTTCATCCTTTCTTTGATTCTCATCATTTTCAATGTTTTGTTTGATTTCAAAATGATTTCCTTCATTCGAAATTTCTTCCAAACGTTCTTCTTCAAGTTGCTCCCTCATTGCTTCAATGTTTTTTCTTAAATGAGTTTGGTCTTCTTTCACTTGACTAGGAGAAAGTGGCATCAAAGTGATTTTCTTACCATTATGGGTGATTGAAGTAAGGTAATTCTACCTTGTTGATTGATTGTGGATCTAGAAAGGAAGCAAAACAACCTGCATAAGTGAATGGCTCAAATAGATGGTTTAGGTGGTAGATGTAAAGGTGAAAAGGTAGACTATTTTTGATAATATAAATGATAGCGAAATATGGTTGTTATTGCTATGGTTTGGTTGATGAAACAATGGGATGGTTGTGAGGATGGTATCTTAAAGATGACTCAAAGAAGAACCAATGTTAAAGAACAAAGACCCAAACATTATATTGCTTCTTTAAGGGGTGGTAACAAGGACTTAGGCCTACTATCTATATGGAGATAGGAACCACAAGTATCAGAGGGAAAGGGTTGACGCCACAAGTAATGAATTACTTGATAAGTCGATAAAAGTCACAAGGACTTAAGCAAAGAGAATAATCTCACTTTAATTGATAAGAAATGTGTGTGTACAAATGAATAGGAATAGCCTATTTATATTTTTCAAAGGGTTTAGGCCGAATAGATACATGATGTTTTGGCTAAGGATGAAATCCCTTCGAAAATTCATGATATTTTAATGAAAATACATGACTTTAATGAAAATACATGCTCTTGGCCGAATAGTAAGGTGTTGGTTCAGCCCTAAGGGTGTTTTGCATGCATTTGGGAGTTACTTGGCCCCAAAATGAAGAGGAATCAGCCTTTGGCCGAATAGAAAGCATCCCTTGGTGTTTTGGCACCTATTTGATGTCACATGGAGTGTACATACTTGAATGATGCACATGGTAGCCTACTTGAATGCACATGGGTCTTCTTGCAATGCTTTGGTGAGGTTGCAACCATATGATGATGTCTTGAAATCCATGAGTAGCCTAGAGAGAACTAGCTTCAATGTAAGCTATGTGAGTGTCTTGGTAGCTGACTAGTTGAGCTATAGATTGATGAACTCAAGCTAGTTAGCTTGGTCTTCTCAGCTCCTTAGCTACTCTCCCAGCTACTTCCAGCTACCTCTAGTCTACATTTCAACAATTTGGTCCAAAGCTCTCCTCAAGCTAAGTTCAGCTACATGCTAGCTCCTCCAGCTAGGTTGAAGCTTCCATTGTGTTCTACTAGCTGCCATGATGTTTGTGAGCTAATTGTGAGCTGTATATGTATCCCAAATACTCCAACAAGTTGTCCCAATGTGTTCCATGCTTCCATGTACCTACATGTGCAAAGAAAATAAGGTAAATCAAAGGCATTGAGCTTGTATGATCCAAACCTTGCTGACGTGCATGAATATGATCTTGTGAGTTATGCATGCATGTCATGAGCTAAGTAGATAAGGATATAACATATATAAGCTAATGTATATGACCTAAGAGCTAAAATGAATGTACATGAGCTAACAATTGAATGATTAAGCATGCTGCCATTTCATGAATGAATTGAAACATACTTAAATGAATGCAAAGCTAATATAAAATACTTACCATGCTTTGAAATAACATTGTACACCAAATGATGTAAGGCTAACCAGGCTTCTTCAATAATGAGAAGTTGGCAACCTTATTTTTCCCGATCTAGGATGGACACCAAATGCTACACTTTGAATTGATAAGTATTCTGTAAAAAATTAAAAGAAAGAAATGATTAAAATGGAAATATGGAAGAAGAAAGGAAATGGAAATGGAAAGAATTGAAATAGAAAGAAATGTTGTCAAAGATGGGTTGCGAAAGTGTTGAATAAATCTCCTTCAAGTGATGTTGAATTCGGCCTCCAATGGTAGTGAAGAAGTATGACTTGTTGATGAATGATGGATGATTTAATGGTGAAGAGATGATAATGGAAGGACGATGATATGGGTGTGAATGGAGATGGAGGATGGTGATAGAAATAGTATCGTATAAAACTAAAAATGAACCAATGTTATAAAGAACAAAGACTCGTTTCTTATAAGTTTTATAATGGATGGTAGTAAGGACTTTGACTCTCTATCTATAAAGAGATAGGAACCAGAAGTATCAAGGGGAAGGAATGACGCCACAAAATTAGAATAAGCTTGCTTAATCGATATAGTTCTAAAAAGAACTTGAAGAGAGGAAAATCTCACAAGGATTTAATTTTATCAAAGGGTTGTCTTACAATGTAAATAGCCTAGCCTAATTTTTTCAAAGGGTTTAGGCTGAATAAATACTTGATGGTTCGACCAAGGTTGAAACCCCTTTGAAAATACATGATTTTTGATGAAAATACATGATTTAAATGAAGATACATGCTCTTGGCTGAATGGTAAGGTGTTGATTCAGCCCTAAGGGTGTTTTGCATGCATTTGGAAGTTACTTGGTGCCAAAATGAAGAGGAATTGGCCTTTGGTCGAATAGGAAACATCCCTTGGTGTTTTGGCGCCAATTTGATGTCACATAGAGTGCACATGCTTGAATGATGCACATGACAGCCTACTTGAATGCCCATGGGTCTTCTTGCAATGCTTTGGTGAGGTTGCAACCATAGGATGATGTCTTGAAGTCCATGGAATGAAGACAGGCAGCAACTAGGCGTGACTTAGCTTCCAACGTGCATCTAGGTGTCATGGTCTTCAATGGGTAGCAACTTGTTAAGAAAGGTCACATGTGTGTAAGGTAACCTTTCAACATTTGAGCTACTTCCCATGTGTTTGAGCTGAAGTTTAGCTGGCCATATATGAAGGACATGAAGATGAGTCTTAGGAAAGCTCCTTGTGAAAAGGCACTTCTCGAAATGACAACTCTTCACGAAAGGGTACGAATCCACAAAATTTGACCTAACCATATTTGTAGTGATTTGTGTGGTAAAGATTATGGTGCAACTCTCCATCTGAAATAATGTCTCTAGCTAGCTCAAAAGTCCAACTCAAGTCAACTATGCGCTCGGGGGTCAGTCGGCAACTTTGTCTCAAAATGTCCTTTAGCTGTTCCGGAGTTGTCCTAGTCAAGTTTCCTTAGCTCATTGACTCCAATGCTAGCTTTAAGTCAGCTCCCATCATGTGGCCGAATATGCACCTACAAAAGAAAGCATAATATAAGCTAAGTATTTAAAGTAAATAACTTATAATATAAAGATGTGGACTATATGTTATAATAATAACTCATGCATCATATGATAATGAATGAATATTATTATTATAACTATAGATTATATGCTTGAATATCAATCAATGATGTAAACCATATAATGAATGAATGCACATGTTATGATAATTCAGGTATAGTCTAATCTGCAAATGTATGCTTATAATAATATATAGTGCATAAATAAGTAAATATAAGATAAAGTAAGGATGAACTCCCTTATAACCAGATTTGAATAACCTCCATGGTGTGATCAAATCATGGAGAAAGTTAGAGCTAGACAGGATCACATCACCAAATAATATAGAGATGTGGATATATGTTGTATGCATGAATATAATATAACATGGTGTTCATAATAAATGATAAATGGAAACATGTAATAATAATATCCTAAGAAATGATATGCAATCATAGCGTATATTTGAATGATATGAAAAACATGATGAACTAAACATAGGATGGTATGAATGATATGATATTTTACACTAACATGTGAATGCATGATTATGATAGAATATAATGTATAAATGATATAATATAAGATAAGGTAAGAAAGAACTCCCTTAGAATCAACTTTGAATAACATCCATGGTGTGATAAAGTCATGGAGACAGTTAAAGCTAGTTTGGATCGTATCATCCTCCCCTTTTTTTAGGTGATTTGTCCTCAAATCGAAGTAGTTTCTCATTGAAGACCTTCTGATGCCTTAACAATTGATTTTGGATCTAGGAAGGAAGCAAATAGTCTGCAAAGTGAATGGCTCAAAATAGAATGGTTAAGGGTGCGACCACATCATCCCCCCTTCTTTTAAGCGATTTGTCCCCAAATCGTGTCCATCCTCAAAGGGTGATAAGTCAGTGATGTTCAATGAGGCACTGATGCCACCAAACTAACTGGGCAATTCGAGTTTATAGGCATTGTCGTTGATCTTTTCTACAATCTGAAATGGGCCATCTCCTCGGGGTAGTAGTTTAGACTTTCTTTGGTTTGGAAATCTTTATTTCCTAAAGTGTACCCAAACCCAATCTCCCACGTCAAAAGTTACCTTCTTCCTTCCTTTGTTTGCTTGCTGTTCATATTGTCTCATTCTCCTTTCAATGTTGTCCTTGACTTGTTGATGGAGTTTTTTAACAAATTCTACCTTGTTCTTTCCATCTTTGTTTACTATTTGATCACAAGTGAGTCCAAAGGTGATACATGCACCAGAGTTCATAATACATGCTTCTTTGGACTAATGTTTCTACTCGAACCTATTAGAAGAACAAAGTCTCGAAGATTCAAAGCATATCTATTCGGTAAGCATAATGTGAATGAATTATTAAACTATTCTAATTTTGCTCCCTTTAATGTTTCAGATTCAAGGTCGAATCTTTTTGAAGAAAGGGAGGATGATACATGCATCACAAGGCTCACATCAAAGGAAGAAGTAATAACTCTTCCAAATGATCCACTCGTCCAAGCTTTCGAAAAGAAGATCAGAACAGTAGCAGACTTGAGACGACTTTTTGAATGGGATCCTGATCTTATTTCGTAAACATAACTTCTGGAGATACAACCTTCTATCTCTTATCTTTCCAACGGTTCTTGAATCGTATCAATCCAATATCTGGAACTCAATATATGTCCATTTTACTGAAGACGGTGCATGCAGAAAATCCTATACGGGATTAATACGGGATTTTGTAAATATTACTAATTTTCAATATTTTTATTGATTATTTGTAATATAACTTAATATATGATGATGCATTATCTTTTAGGATTAGATTTATTATTTTATTAAGAATTAAGGTTGGGTTAAAATATTATCTTTAGTTATTATTATTTTATTAGGAATTAGAGTTAATACATGTTTAGTTTATTATTATTTTATTCATTAGTTATTTAGGACCTTTAGAAATAAAGGAGGCTTCATTCTACTTTGTAAATCAGATTTCTTTGATTAATAATACAACGAGACATTTATCGTGTTTGCCTTTTCATTGCGACTAGGAGGACTCGATAGGACACTTATCCATCTATTTTTCCACAATCCATCCGCACCATCAATCATCTTTACCGTTCACCTTAATAAGGGAGATCTTTTGATTTCTTTATTATCTTATTTCATCTTTCATTTATTTATCTTTTGTTTATTTTATTCTAATCGTGTTGTCTTGATTCCAGCACATAAAAAAACCCTAAACAATCCTAGTGACTACCGCCACCTTCCCATATTCATCACCTTTGTTCTTCATCGAGTCTAGAGCTTTCTAGGTTTGATTATTCAACAAAGCAACATTCATTAATCCGCCACCGCTTCCCCTATCAAAAGGAGTTAAAGGATTGAAACCATACACTACCTCAAATGGAGAATATTTGGTTGCCGAGTGAATGGTTCGATTGTATGCAAACTCCACGTGTGGTAGGCATTCTTCCCATGTCTTGATGTTTTTCTTGATAATGGATCATAGTAGTGTTGATAAAACTCTATTATCTACTTCAGTTTGACCATCCGTTTGAGGATGACATGTAGTAGAGAATAGTAGTTTTGTGCTGATTTTGCTCCACAATGTCCTCCAAAAGTGACTTAAGAACTTAACTTCTCTATCTGACACAATGGTTCGAGGAAGTCCATGTAACCTTACCACTTATCGAAAGAATAAGTTAGCAACATGAATAACATCATCGGTCTTGTGACATGGTATTAAGTGAGTCATCTTGGAGAATCGATCAACCACCACAAATATTGAATCCTTCCTACTCTGTGTTTTTGGTAAGCCCAAAACAAAGTCCATTGAGATATCTATCCATGGCATGGTTGGTATTGGCAAGGGTATGTATAATCCATGAGGCATGACTCTTGATTTTGCCCTTTTACATACTAAACACCTTTCACATACCTTTTCAACATACCCTTTCATCTTTGGCCAAAAGAGGTGTTCTTTCAAAATGCCAAGAGTCTTTTCGACTCCAAAATGTCCCATGAGTCCTCCTTCATGCGCTTCTTTGGTTAACACTTCTCATATGGAACCTTGTGGAATACATAATCGTCCTTCTTTGAAAAGATATCCATCATGCTGATAATATTTGTCATGAGAACCTATTTTACATAACTTATACCTATCTCCAAAGTCCAAATTAGTAGCATAATGTTCCTTAATGAATGAAAAACCAAGAAGTTTGGAATCCAAAGTGTTAAGTAAGACATACATGCGTGAAAGAGCATCTGCCACGACATTATCCTTTCCTCTCTTATAGTGGATGACATAGGGAAAAGTCTCAAGAAATTCAACCCATTTGGCATGTCTCTTGTTGAGTTTGTGTTGTTCATTGATATGCTTTAATGCTTCATGGTCAGTGTGTATCACGAATTCTTTCGGCAATAAGTAGTGCTGCCAAGTCTCCAAGGTTCGAATGAGTGCGTACATATCTTTTTCATATGTTGGATAGTTCAAAGTTGTCCCATTTAGTTTTTCACTAAAGTAGGCGATGGGCTTTCCTTCTCGACTTAAAACAACACCAATCCCAATTCCAGAGGCATCACATTCAACTTCAAATGTTTTCTCAAAGTTCGGCAATGCTAATAGTGGAGCCTTTGTTAAACAACCCTTGAGCTCGTTGAATGCTTCATCTTGTTCTTTGCCCCAAGAGAAGTTCGAATTCTTCTTAATAATCCCTGTTAAGGGAGCGGCAATATAACTGAAATTTAGTACAAACCTTTTATAAAAAATAGCTAATCCATGGAAACTCCGAACTTGGCTGACATTGACCGGCTTTGGCCATTCTTGTATTGCCTTAGTCTTTTCTAGATCCACTTACAATCCCTGTAGACTTACAATGAAGCCTAAGAAAGTAACTTGATTAGTGCAAAAAGCACACTTCTTGAGATTAGCATATAGGTGCTCTTCTCTCAAAGTGCTAAGAATGGAACGTAAATGTTCAACATGATCTTTTAGTGACTTACTGTATATCAAGATATCATCAAAGTAAACAACACAAAACTTACCAATGTAAGGCCAAAGGACATGATTCATTAGACGCATAAAGGTACTAGGGGCATTAGGCAAGCCAAAAGGCATGACTAACCATTCATACAAACCTTGCTTGGTCTTGAATGCAGTTTTCCACTCGTCACCTTCCTTCATTCTTATTTGATGATAGCCTCTTTTCAAATCAATTTTGGAGAATATATTGGCTCCACTAAGTTCATCGAGCATATCATCCAGCTGAGGTATAGGGTGTCTATATTTGATAGTGATTTGATACACTGCCCTACAATCCACGCACATTCTCCAAGTTCCATATTTCTTTGGTACTAACAAAACGGGTACAACACAAGGACTTAAACTTTCCCGAATGTAACCTTTGTCTAGGAGTTCTTTGACTTGTCTTTGTAATTCCTTTATTTCCTCAGGATTGCTCCTATATGCTGGTCTATTAGGAATGGTGGCTCCAGGAATGAAATCAATTTGATGTTCAATTCCTCTAAGTGGAGGCAATCCCTCGGGAATTTCTTCGGGAAACATATCCTCAAATTCCTGCAAAATATTAGAAATAGAATAAGGCAAGCCTTCAGGAGGGTTAGTAAGAAGAAAACTTTCCTTATACATAAGTATAAGTAGAGCCTTCTTAGTTGATAAATGTTTCCGGATATCTCCTCTGCTGGCATAGATATTCATCTTCGGAGTATGAATTTCTTTGGCCTTATTTTCTTTCTCCCATTCTTCTATGCATGACTTAAGGGTCACTTGACATTCATGAACTTGGCTTGGAAGCATTAGTGCTAATATGATTTTTCTCCCTTGATGCTGGAAAGAGTACTTGTTAGACAATCCATCATGGATATCCTTCTTATCATATTGCCAAGGACGCCCGAGTATAAGGAGGCTTGCACTCATGGGCACCACATCACAAAGAACTTCATCATTGTATCTTCCAATTGAGAAAGGTACAACAACTTGTTTGGTTACCTTGGCTTCTCCCATATCATTGAGCCATTGAAGTTTGTAAGGATGAGGATGCTTGGAAGTCTCGAGACCCAACTTTTCCACCATGTAGTACTTGCTACGTTTGTACAACTTCCTCCATCAATGATCACCACGCAAATTTTATCTTCCACTTGACATTTGGTATGGAAGATGTTCTCTCTTTGTTCATTCTCTTAACTTTGAATGTTCAAAGTCCTTTTGACTACAAAGATGTTGGATGGAAAAGACATGTTAGCAAATAAGAAAAAAATGAAATGTGTGTAGGACCATACCAGAATATACTCTCCCAAAGCCTCACGAGTCACTCCAAGGAAACTTGAATGTCACTCAATCCACTCGTGTTTGCACTCTAGGACTTTAATAGCTTTTACTTGTCCTCTTCTGATCTCACACACTTTCCAGCCATTTTCCTCTCGATTCTCTTGTCTCAAGTTCTAGAGAACTTTACTCAAGACTATATCAAGTAAATTTTACTTGTTTGGCGTCGGCTGCAAAAGGGTTAGTATGAAGGGAAAAACAAATATAATGAAAGGGTGGCTTAGAAATAGAAATAAGAGAAACAAAAGGGTTACTTACACAAGTCACTTCACAACCTTCTATCACCACAATCAATTTAAAAGGCTTACTTGAAAAGGCTTGGTGATGAGAATTGTAGATGAGTGCTTCAAATTTCTTTCTTTTATTTTATTTTTTTTCTTTTCTTTTAAGTGCTGTAATTTCTTTCTTTCTTTTGGAGTGCTTTAATTTTTTTCTGATTTTCTTTTTCTTTGACTTTGCACTTCTTTTTGTATTTTCCTTTTTGTTGTTGTTGCACGTTGCTTTCTTCCACCAAAGCTCTGATTACCACTTGATGTAAGGCTCTTCTGATGCCTTAACAATTGATTGTGGATCTAGGAAGGAAACAAACAACCTGCAAAGCGAATGGCTCAAAACATAATGGTTAAGGGTGGTAAACGTATGGGTGAAATAGGTGGGTTGTTTTAAAATGAGAGATGGAATCGGAAGATGGTTGATATGGCTATGGTTATGGTTTATGAAACAAAGGGATGATACGATCCAAACTAGCTCCAACTTTCTCCATGACCTGAACACACCATGGATGCTCTTCAAAGCTGTTTCTAAGGGGGTTCTTCATTACCCTATCTTATATTATATCATTTATACATTATATTCTATCATAAGCATTCATTCACATGTTAGTATAAATTATCATATTATTATTTCCATCCTATGTTTAGTTAATCATGTCTTTCATATCATTCAAATATATGTTATGATTACTTATCATTTCTTAGGATATTATTATTACATGTTTCCATTTATCATTTATGAATACCATATTATATGATATTCATGCATTCACATCTTTATAATTGATGCACAATGTTATTTCAAGTATGTTAAGTATGTTATGTTAGTCTTTCATTCATTTAAGCATGATTCAATTCAGTCGTGAAATGGCAGAATGCTTAATCATTCATTTGGTAGCTCACGTACATTCATTTTAGCTCCTAGGTCTTATACATTAGCTTACATATGTTATATCATTATGTACTTAGCTCATGACATGCATTCATAACTCATATCACTCAAACACCTCACGGCAGCATGCATTTTACCTTAAATGAGCTCACACATTGCTTATTTTATTTGTTTGGTGATTTCTATAGGTGAAACACAAAACAAGGCATATTATGGTAGCTTGGCTAGCTAAAAGGACAAGCACAACAGCTCACACTAGCTCATGAACATTATGGCAGCTCATTTCATCACATAAGGAGCTTAAACTTAGCTGGAGGAGCTAGCATGTAGCTGAACTTAGCTGAAGGAGAGCATTGGACTAAATTACTGAAAAGTGGACTAGAGGTAGCTGGAAGTAGCTGGTAGAATAGCTGAGGAGTTGAGAAGACCTAAGCTAACTAGCTTGAGTTCATCAAGCTATAACTCACCTAGTTAGCTACCAAGACACTCACCTAGCTTACCTTGAAGCTAGTTCATCTCTAGGCTGCCCAATGGATGCCATGTCACCTAGATGCATGTTGGAAGCTAATTCACGCCTAGTTGTTGCCTATCTTCATTCCATGGACTTCAAGACATCATCCTATGGTTGCAACCTCATCAAAGCATATCATAAAGACCAATGTGCATTCATGTAGGCTGCCATGTGCATCATTCAAGCATGTGCACTCCATCTGACATCAAATTGGCGCCAAAACACCAGGGGATGCTTTCTATTTGGCCAAAGACTCTTTCCTCTTCATTTTGGCGCCTAAATAACTTCCAAATGCATTCAAATCATCCTTAGGGCCGAACCAACACATAACCATTCGGCCAAGAGCATGTATTTTCATTAAAGTCTTATTTTTTCATTAAAAATCATGTCATTTTAGGAAGGTACAAGGGCTGGCCGAACCAACATGTACCTATTCGGCCAAGTCCCTTCAAAAACTACAAATAGGCCATTATATTTCATTTGTAATCAGACCATTTTTATTAATCAAAGTGAGATTATTCTCTTCCTTAAGTCCTGGTGACTTTTTATCGACTTATCAAGTATAATTTATACTTGTGGCGTCAACCCTCTTCTTTCATCTTGATACTTCTGGTTCCTAGTTCATATAACTAGTGGGTCAAAGTACTTATCACCACCCTTGAAGAAACAATATAAAGATTGGGTCTTTGCTCTCTATAGCATTGGTTATTCTTTGAGCGTTCTTCAAGATACTATCCTCACAACCATCCTTTTGTTTCATCGCCATAACCATAACCATTTCAATCATCTTTCGCTTCCATCTCTCATTTTAAACAGCCCACCTATTCATCATACGTCCACCACCCTTAACCCTCTCTTTTTTTGAGCCATTCACTTGTGCAGGTTGTTTTGCTTCCTTCCTATATCCACAATCAAACGAGAAGGTAGAATTACCTTACATCAAGCGGTAATCAGAGCTTTGGTGGAAGAAAGTAACGTGCAACAACAATAAAGAAAAAAAATACAAAAAGAACTGCAAGTGAAGTGCAAAAGTGAAAGAAAGCAAGAAAAATCAGCAAAGAAAATAAAAGCACTCAAAAGAAGAAATTGAAAGCACTCGAAAAGAAGAAAAAGAAAGAAAGAAAAGTTGGAAGCACTCATCAACAATTCTCATACCAAGCCATTCAAGTAAGCCTTGGATTGTGGTGATAGAAGGTTGTAAAGTGACTTGTGTAAGTAACCCCTTTTGTTATTTTCTTTATATTTCTAAGCAACCCTTTCAGTATATTTGTTTTCCCTTCCTACTAACCTTTTTGCAGCCGACGTCAAACAAGTAAAATTTACTTGATATAGTCTTGAGTAAAGTTCTCTAGAACTTGAGACAAGAGAATCGAGAGGAAAACGGCTGGAGAGTGTGTGAGATCAGAAGAGGACAACTAAAAGCCATTAAAGTCCTAGAGTGCAAACACGAGCGGATTGAGTGACATTCAAGTTTCCTTGGAGTGACTCGTGAGGCTTTGTGAGAATATATTCTGAAAGGCCCTACACACATTTCATTTTTTCTTATTTGCTAACATGTCTCTTCCATCCAACATCTTTGTAGTCAAAAGGACTTTGAACATTCAAAGTCAAGAGGATGAACAAAGAGAGAATATCTTCCATACCAAATGTCACGTGGGAGATAAAATTTGAGTGGTGATCATTGATGGAGGAAGTTGTACAAACGTAGCAAGTACTCACATGGTGGAAAAGTTAGGTCTCAAGACTTCCAAGCATCCTCATCCTTACAAACTTCAATGGCTCAATGATGTGGGTGAAGCCAAGGTAACCAAACAAGTTGTTGTACCTTTCTCAATTGGAAGATACCAAGACGAATTTCTTTGTGACGTGGTGCCCATGAGTGCAAGCCACCTTATACTTGGGCGTCCTTGGCAATATGATAAGAAGGCTACCCATGATGGATTCTCTAACAAGTACTCTTTCTAACATCAAGGGAGGAAAATCATATTAGCACCGATGCTTCCAAGCCAAGTTTATAAATGTCAAGTAATCCTCAAGTCACGTATAGAGGAATGAGAGAAGGCTAAAGCCATGAAAAAAGTTGAAAGATAATTTTTGCATGAGAAAAGAGTGGAGAGAGTTGAAAATGGACAAAATGAAAGGATTGAATATGGGAGCAAAGAGTAAAAGGAAAATGATGGTGAAGAACATATTTTATCTAATCCTACTTCTATTCTTTCTTTTGACGTGTAGGACAATCTAATAGACATGTCACTTCAAGTTGAAGATTCAAGAAACATGCCTTTTAAAGAATCAATAGACGTGACTTTTGGTGATCCACAAGATATGTCCTTTGACATTTCAAAGGATGTACCTCTTGAAATTCAAAATAATGAGCCAATTGAAGTACTAAGAGTTGAGATCATTCAGACTCCAAGTACATTGCACATATTGAAGGGAATTCAACAACCAATGGAGTTTTTCATCATTAAGCAACCAATGCCCGTTAAACATCCACCCTGGTTTGTTATTTACATTCATCTTGTTAATAATTTTTCATTTACTAACTTTGATCTATTTTGCAGCAACTTGTTTCATCTTATGGTGAAGAAATCATACCAACCCTCAAGGCAATCATTTGGAGAGGTACAATGGTGAAAGGACACGATGATTTAAATCAGCCCCAAAAACTAATTCAAAGAACACTTATCTTCACCAAGCGACGTGATGACTCCAACCAAGAGACAAACCTTTTCACCAACAATTATGGTGAATTAAAAGGTGGAAATAAATATATTGAGGTCCTTTCCAAGCATTGTGATGATTCAAAGAATAAAGAAAAGGGATCAAGTTGGTTCATGAAGGGCTATGTCTCTCCCGTTCAAAAGACATGTCATGATTCCCAAACATTGTGTCCTCCCATTAAAGGATGTGAAGTTACCAGATTTAAAGCCAAGAGGTTGAACATATCCTGTGAATTATCTATTGGAGGAAATCATAAGGATTCAATCCTTCCTACATCAAGAAGGTCTTTAATGAGAAAATACTTCGATTTGAGGACAAATCACCTAAAAGAAGGGGAGGATGATACGATCCAAACTAGCTCCAACTTTCTCCATGACTTGAACACACCATGGATGTTCTTCAAAGTTATTTCTAAGGGAGTTCTTCATTACCCTATCTTATATTATATCATTTATACATTCTATTATATCATAAGCATTCATTCACATGTTAGTATAAATTATCATATTATTATTTCCATCATATGCTTAGTTAATCATGTCTTTCATATCATTCCAATATATGTTATGATTACATATCATTTCTTAGGATATTATTATTACATGTTTCCATTTATCATTTATGAATACCATATTATATGATATTCATGCATTCATATCTTTATAATTGATGCACAATGTTATTTCAAGTATGTTAAGTATGTTATGTTAGTCGTGCATTCATTTAAGCATGATTCAATTCATTCGTGAAATGGCAGAATGCTTAATCATTCATTTGTTAGCTCACGTGCATTCATTTTAGCTCATAGGTCTTATACATTAGCTTACATATGTTATATCATTATGTACTTAGCTCATGACATGCATTCATAGCTCATATCACTCAAACACCTCACGACAGCATGCATTTTACCTTAAATGAGCTCACACATTGCATATTTTATTTGTTTGGAGATTCCTATAGGTGAAACACAAAACAAGGCATATTATGGTAGCTTGGCTAGCTAAAAGGACAAGCACAACAGCTCACACTAGCTCATGAACATTATGGCAGCTCATCTCATCACATAAGGAGCTTAAACTTAGCTGGAGGAGCTAGCATGTAGCTGAACTTAGCTGGAGGAGAGCTTTGGACCAAATTACTGAAAAGTGGACTAGAGGTAGCTGGAAGTAGCTGGGAGAGTAGCTGTGGAGTTGAGAAGACCAAAGCTAACTAGCTTGAGTTCATCAAGCTATAACTCACCTAGTTATCTACCAAGACACTCACCTAGCTTACCTTGAAGCTAGTTCATATCTAGGCTGCCCAATGGATGCATGTCACCTAGAGACATGTTGGAAGCTAATTCACGCCTAGTTGTTGCCAATCTTCATTCCATGGACTTCAATACATCATCCTATGGTTGCAACCTCATCAAAGCATAGTGTCACGGGGCTAGACTGTTGCTAGCAAGCTCGTGCGGCCTTAGACATTTTCAAGGTCAAAAATTGGCTAAGTGACCCGAACCTTCACTAAGCTAGAATGCTTAGAACCCAAAGGAAATGGGGAAATAAAGAGATGGACGCACAAAGGAAGAAGAGAGATTTCAGAGTGAATACTAGTTTGTATTTCTCAACTTGAGGTGTGTAAATGAAGGGGGGATGAGCCTCCTTTTATAGTTGGAGTCCCCTACAATGAACGATTGGGATTAAAGTACATCAATGGCTAAGATGAGAGCTCTACACTATTTACAACAAGTGGGCAATGAGTTGTCATCATTATCTTCTAAGATAATGCTAAACAATTATCATGTCTCCAAGGTGGATTGGGTCAGCTCACTTGGGTCTTCTAGAAGGCCTAGAACGTGGCAAAGATAGTCCGGGCAGCCTGGAATGAGTTTAGCTCGGTCATGGGCTGGCGGTCCGTGACATTCTCCCCCACTAGTTCTAGTGACGCCCTCATCGCGCGGCTAGAATGAAACTGATCAATCTTATCTCGAATTGCCATAAGTCTTCGGAAGGCTCCCAACTTCCTTCACTCTCTGGAAGTCCCTTCCACTGAACAAGGTATTCATGCCTTGGTCGATGTCCCACTCGATGAACGGCTCTCTCCGCATGGATGGCTTCTACTTCCTTCTCGTAAGAGACTTTTACCCCGACTGGCGCTCGATGTGTCTTGCCTCGATCTAGATCCTCCTCATCCTGATGGTAGGGCTTCAACAAACTCACATGGAACACAGGATGAGCTTTGATGGTTGGAGACAACTCCAATCTGTAGGCCATGGTGCCTACTCGCTTTAGAACTTTGAACGACCCCTCGTATCTTCGCACAAGCCCTTTATGATATGGGTTGCGCAAGATGTCACTTAATTTGGCAAGGACTAGGTCACCAACCTCAAAATTGACATCCCAACACTTTCGATCCGCCCACTTCTTGGTTCACTTCCCGGCCTTGTGCAAACAAGCTCGGGCTAGTTCATGTTGTTCTTGCCACTCCTTGGCAAATTGGTATGCTGTTGGATTTGGCCCCTTGTATCCGGTCGCGATTGCGTTTGGTGTGAGCGGTTGTTTCCTGGTAACTATCTCGAATGGACTTTGATTGGTCGCTTCACTCCTCTGCAAATTGTAGGAAAATTGGGCTATATCCAACAATTTCGGCCAGTCGCATTGTGTGGCACTCACATAGTGCCTCAAGTACGTCTCTATGAGCGCATTCACTCTCTCGGTCTGCCCATCCGTCTGTGGATGAACACTCATTGAGAAGTTCAAGCTTGATCCCATCAACTTAAACAACTCATTCCAGAACCTCCCAGTGAACCTTGTGTCTCAATCACTGATAATCGTCTTCGGTACGCCCCAGTATTTTACCACGTGCTTTAGAAAAAGTCAAGCGGCCTCCTCGGCTGGGCATACTTTGGATGCTGGGATGAACGTTCCATACTTGGAAAATCTATCGATCACTACCATGATGCTAGAAAATCCATCGGTAACTGGCAGACCGACAATAAAATCCATGGAAAGACTCTCCCATGGTCTCTCAGGGATTGGCAAAGGCTGCAACAATCCAGCTGGTTTCTTCTGCTCTATCTTTTCTTGTTGGCACACAAGACATGTCTTCACATAGGCCTCAACATCATCGCCCATGTGCGGCCAGTAATAGCTATCTGTTATTAAGGCCAAAGTCTGGTGGATTCCCGGATGTCCTGCCCACTTGGAATCGTGACATTCCTTCATGAGCTCCTTTCGTAATCCTTCAAATTGCGGCACGTAGAGGCGGTGTCCTCGAGCATACAATAAGCCTCCCTCAAGCCAAAACTTTCGAGTCTTACCCTCAGTGGCAAGCTCAATCAATAAAGTGGCCATTGGATCATGTGACAACCCCTCCTTGATGCGTTCTCGCATCTGTCCCGTCGGCATGCTTACAAGCTCCATGTTATACCTTCGGCTTAAGGCATCGGCTACGAAATTTACTTTCCCGGATTTGTGCTCAAAGGATAAATCAAACTCGGCAAGAAACTCTTGCCATCGAGCATGCTTCGGTGATAACTTCTTCTGGGTTAGGAAGTAACTGTTGGCAACATTGTCGGTAAACAATATGAACTTGGACCCAAGTAAATAATGTCGCCACGTGCGCAAGCAGTGCACAACCGCCGTCATCTCTTTCTCATGGACCGTGTATCGCCTTTCAGTCTCGTTGAGCTTCCGGCTTTCATAAGCAACCGGATGTCCTTCTTGCATTAGGACACCACCAATAGCAACGTCAGATGCATCGGTGAATACTTCAAAGGACTTGGTGTGATCAGGCAACACCAAGACAGGCTCGCTTATCATAGCAAGCTTGAGTTCTTCAAAGGCACTTTGGCACTTGGGACTCTAGTCCCACCATTTGTTTTTCTTCAATAACTCGGTCAAGGGGGCGGCGATCTTCGAGTAGCCTTTGACAAACCGACGGTAATAGTTAGCCAACCCCAAGAATGACCTCAGCTCCGTCACCTTGGTTGGCACTTTCCATTCATCAATGGCTCGAATCTTGTCCCGATCCATCCAGATCTTGCCACCTCTAACAATGTGGCCAAGGAAAGGAACCTCCGTCTGGGCAAATGAGCACTTCTCTTCTTTAACATAGAGCTCATTGTCTCGCAAAACCACTAACACTTGCCTCAGGTGTTCGACATGCTCCTCTAATGTCTTGCTATAGATGATGATGTCGTCGAGGTAGACTACAACGAATCGATCCAAAAAGGGCTGCAACACCTTGTTCATCAAGGTGCAGAAAGTGGCTGGAGCATTCGTGAGGCCAAAGGGCATCACAAGGTATTCATAAGAACCGTACCTGGTCACGCAGGTTGTCTTCGGTTCATCTCCCTCGGCTATCCTTACTTGGTAATAGCCCGATCGCAAGTCCAACTTGGTGAACCACCTTGCACCACCAAGCTGATCATATAAGTCCGCAATGAGAGGGATTGGGTACTTGTTCTTCACCGTGAGTTTATTCAAAGCCCGGTAGTCGATGCACATCCGCAAAGAACCATCGTGTTTCTTTTGAAACAGTACTGGGGCACCATAGGGGGACTTCGATGGTCGGATGTAACCAGCATCGAGGAGATCCTTCAATTGTCTGCGCATCTCCTCTAACTCGGGCGGAGCCATTCGGTAAGGGGCTCGAGTGGGTGGCTCCGCATTCGGCACAAGTTTAATCTTGTGATCAACCTCCCTCTTTGGAGGCAACTTCTTAGGCAACTCGGCAGGCATCACGTCTTTGAATTCTGCCAAAACGTGGCTCACCATGTCGGGAACATCATAGGTTGTGGTTGGATCGTCACACACCAAGACAGCTAGGAAGGTCGGTTCCTCCTTGCGCACTGCCTTCGAGAATTGAATCGCGGACAAAACTTTGGCCCCGACTCCTGACCCTCGGCTTACTGGAACTATGCATTATTGCTTTGGATCCAGGATGCACAAGCAATCGGCAAAGGGTACCGGGAAACCATTGATCCTGTCCAAGAGACTTAAGCCAAGAACAAAATCGAAATCATCAAGAGGAATTACCTTAATGGTTTCTTTTCCGGACCATCCCCCGACGGTTAGCTCGATTCCTTTTGCGACTCCCGCAATCGAAACTTCCTCGACATTCACGGTCTTAATGGAACCATTCACCTTCTCCACATGAAGGCCAAGTTTCTTGACAATTGGTTCGGACATGAACAATTCTGAGGCACCGGTGTCTACTAGTGCACTCAATTTTTGGCCAGCAACGTTGATGTCCACGAACATCAACCCCTTTTTCTTTCGACCCTTCTTGACCTCCATGGTGCTTAAAATGGAGCCAAGCTTAAGAGTCTCACTCTCCTCCCCATCTTTCTCCTTGATGGCTGAGAGTTTGTTCTTATGCGGACAGTCCCTTGCCAAGTGCCCTTGGCCTTTGCAGTTGTAACACTGGATAATCGGCTTATCTTTCTTATCCAAGTGCTTGCTATTCGATGGCCTTCCGCTGCCACTCGAATCTCTGTCAGATCTGGACGCTCGGTCCCTATCGCCACTGCTGCCTCGGAACTTTGGCTTTGGTTTGGAGTCCACACTTTTAACGCCAAGCTCAATGACTGACTCGGCTGTCGTTAAGGTAGTCGAGAGATCCTTGACCCCTCGACGCCTTAGCTCGTTCTTCGCCCATGGTTTTAGCCCATCCATGAAGGTGAAGAACCCGTCCTCTTCACTTAAACTCGGGACTTGGAGACTTACTTCGACAAACTTTCGAACATGCTCCCTCAATGACCCTTCTTGCTTGAGACGCCTTAACTTGGACCGCGCCTCGTCTTCGGCATACTCCGGGTAGAATTTTTCCTTGAACTCTGCTTGGAACTCTCCCCATGTTGCGATGGGAGCGGTACCACGCTTCACATCGTTGCATCTACGTCGCCACCACATGAGGGCAACCTCGGATAAGTAAACGCTAGCGATGCTTATTTTCTTGGCATCTCCGTGATGCCCAGGGCTGCAAAGTATTGGTCCAGCCCCCAAAGGAAATTCTCAACATCCTGGGCTGACCTGGACCCTTTGAACTTCTCCGGCTTAGGGATGTCACCCAAGGCTTTGGGTGCAACCGTGGCCATGCCACTTCCGAACGCAGCTTTGCACACCAATAACTCGGTCTTGAGCAGCTCGACCTCTTTCTTTAACGTTACCACCTCAGAATCGGAACCCTCGCTCTTGAGTTCCTTGATTTCCTTCCTTAAAGCAACTACCATGGCTTCTAAGGAATTACCTCGATCCGTCGTCTTCACGTCCAGCCCATTGAGTGAATCCTGAACATCATCCTTGATAGAATCCAAGGATTCTAGCTTGTCGAGATCCAACGATCCCAGCCTTTCAAGGTCTACGGACTCTAGTGTGTCCATCACTCTCTGGGCATCCGCCATGGATCCTTCAAGCCTGGTAACCTTCTCTTGGAGGGACGCGAGAATATCTCTCGATGGTGCTATCTTCTTTCCAGCATTTCGGGATTCATTTCCCTCGGAAGCTCCCGCATCACAATGTTGTGGTGCCATCTCAATTAACAAATTAAATTGAACGAGTTGTAAGTAAACGGAACTTACCCGGTTTCGTATCTTCCACCAAACTCGGTCGAAACGATCGTTGCTTTCCCACAACGACATGCTCTGATACCACTTGTCACGGGGCTAGACTGTTGCTAGCAAGCTCGTGCGGCCTTAGACGTTTTCAAGGTTGAAAATCGGCTAAGTGACCCGAACCTTCACTAAGCTAGAATGCTTAGAACCCAAAGGAAATGGGGAAACAAAGAGATGGGCGCACAAAGGAAGAAGAGAGATTTGAGAGTGAATACTAGTTTGTATTTCTCAACTTGAGGTGTGTAAATGAAGGGGGGATGAGCCTCCTTTTATAGTTGGAGTCCCCTACAATGAACAGTTGGGATTAAAGTACATCAATGGCTAAGATGAGAGCTCTACTTTATTTACAACAAGTGGGCAATGAGTTGTCATCATTATCTTCTAAGATAATGCTAAACAATTATCATGTCTCCAAGGTGGATTGGGTCAGCTCACTTGGGTCTTCTAGAAGGCCCAGAACGTGGCAAAGATAGTCTCGGGCAGCCTGGAATGAGTTTAGCTCGGTCATGGGCTGGCGGTCCGTGACAATAGCAAGAAGACCCATATGCATTCATGTAGGCTGCCATGTGCATCATTCAAGCATGTGCACTACATGTGACATCAACTTGGCGCCAAAACACCAAGGGATGCTTCCTATTCGTCCAAAGACTCTTTCCTCTTCATTTTGGCACCCAAATAACTTCCAAATGCATTCAAATCATCCTTAGGGCCGAACCAACACATAACCATTCGGCCAAGAGCATGTATTTTCATTAAAGTCTTGTCTTTTCATTAAAAATCATGTCATTTTAGGAAGGTACAAGGGCTGGCCGAACCAACATGTACCTATTCGGCCAAGTCCCTTCAAAAACTATAAATAGGACATTATATTTCATTTGTAATCAGACCATTTTTATTAATCAAAGTGAGATTATTCTCTTCCTTAAGTCCTGGTGACTTTTTATCGACTTATCAAGTATAATTTATACTTGTGGCGTTAACCCTCTTCTTTCATCTTGATACTTCTGGTTCCTAGTTCATATAACTAGTGGGTCAAAGTACTTATCACCACCCCTTGAAGAAACAATATAAAGATTGGGTCTTTGCTCTCTATAGCATTGGTTCTTCTTTGAGCGTTCTTCAAGATACTATCCTCACAACCATTCTTTTGTTTCATCGCCATAACCATAACCATTTTAATCATCTTCCGCCTCCATCTCTCATGTTAAACAGCCCACATATTCACCATAGGTCTACCACCCTTAACCCTCTATTTTTTGAGCCATTCACTTGTGCTGGTTGTTTTTCTTCCTTCCTAGATCCACAATCAAACAAGAAGGTAGAATTACCTTACATCAAATAGGAAAGCCTATTTATAGTTTTTAAAGGGACTTGGCCGAATAGGTACATGTTGGTTCGGCCAGCCCTTGTACCTTCCTTAAATGACATGATTTTTAATGAAAAACAAGACTTTAATGAAAATACATACTCTTGGCCGAATGGTTATGTGTTGGTTCGGCCCTAAGGATGATTTGAATGTATTTGGAAGTTATTTGGGCGCCAAAATGAAGAGGAAAGAGTCTTTGGCCGAATAGGAAGCATCCCTTGGTGTTTTGGAGCCAATTTGATGTCACATGAAGTGCACATGCTTGAATAATGCACATGGCAGACTACATGAATGGACATGGGTCTTCTTGCTATGCTTTGATGAGGTTGTAAGCATAGGATGATGTCTTGAAGTCTATGGATTGAAGATAGGTAACAACTAGGCGTGCATTAGCTTCCAACGTGTATCTAGATGACATGGCTCCATTGGGCAGCCTAGAGATGAACTAGCTTCAAGGTAAGCTAGATGAGTGTCTTGGTAGCTAACTAGGTGAGTTATAGCTTGATAAACTCAAGCTAGTTAGCTTTGGTCTTCTCATCTCCTCAGCTACTCTCCCAGCTACTTCCAACTACCTTTAATCCACTTTTAAGCACTTTGGTCCAAAACTCTCCTCTAGCTAAGTTCAGCTACATGCTAGCTCCTCCAGCTAAGTTGAGCTTTCCTTAGTGTTCCACGAGCTGCCATATCCATTTGAGTTATGTGTGACCTGCATTTGATGTCCAAATAATCCACCAAGCTACCCCAACGTGTGCCATGATCCAATGTACCTATATGTGTAAGGAAACAAGGTAAGTCCATGGCATTGAGCTGTTATGAGCTAAATACCTTGCTGCCATGTATGATTATGGTGATGTGAGCTATGTTTGAAGGTCATGAGCTAATTATATCATCTCAAAATATGTGTAAGATAAAGCATGAAGCTTAAGAGCTAATATGAATGCATATGAACTAATGAAATGATTTATAATGATGCTGCCTTGATGTATATATGATAATCATTCTTAATATGATTATAAGACTATCCTAACATACTTATAACATTGTGTATCAATCATAAAAATAAGGGTATATGTTGTATGCATGAATATCATATAACATAGTATTTATAAATGATAAATGGAAACATTTAATAAAAATATCCTAAGAAATGATATGTAATCATAGCATATATTTGAATAATATGAAAAAATGATCAAATAAACATATGATGGAAATAATAATATGATAATTTATACTAACATGTGAATGCATGCTTATGATAGAATATAATGTATAAATGATATAGTATAAGATAGGGTAATGAAGAACTCCCTTAGAAATAGATTTGAAGAACATCTATGGTGTGTTCAAGTCATGGAGAAAGTTGGAGCTAGTTTGGATTGTATCATCCTCCCCTTCTTTTAGGTGATTTGTCCTCAAATCGAAGTAGTTTCTCATTGAAGTCCTTCTTGATGTAGGAAGGATTGAATCCTTATGTTTTCCTCCAATAGATGATTCACACGATATGTTCAACCCCTTCGCTTCAAATCTGGTAACTTCACATCCTTTGATGGGAGGACACAATGTTTGGGAACCATCACATGTCCTTTGAACAGGATCGACAAATCCCTTCAGGAACCAACTTGATCCTTTTTCTTTATTCTTTGATTCATCATAATGCTTGGAAAGGACCTCTATATCTTCATTTCCTCCTTTTAATTCACCATGCTTGTTGGTGAAAAGGTTTGTCTCTTGGTTGGAGTCATCACGTTGCTTGGTAAAGATAAGTGTTCTTTGAATGACTCATTGGGGCTGATTTAAATAATCATGTCCTTTCACCATTGTGCCTCTCCAAATGATTGCCTTTAAGGTTGGTAGTATTTCACCATAAGGATGAAACAAGTTGCTGCAAAACAAATCAAAATTAGTAAATGAAAAACTATTAACAATATGAATGGAAATAGCAAATAATGGAGGATGTTTAATAGGTGTTGGTTGCTTGATGATGAAAAATTCCATTGGTTGCTGAAATCACTTCAATAGTTGTAATGTACTTGGAGCCTCAATGATCACAACTTGTGGCACTTCAAGTGACACATCTTTTTGAACTTCAAGTGACACATCTTTTTGAACTTCAAGTGGCATAACTGTTGGAACGTCAAAGAACATGTCTTGTGGATTACCAAATGTCACACCTATTTGTTCTTCAAAAGACATGTTTCTTGAATTTTCTACTTGAAAAGATATGTCTCTTTGAATATCCTGCAAGGAAAAAGAAATAGTAGAAGAAGAATTATTAGGTAAAAATTGTTCTTCACTCTGCTTTTCTTCTCTATACTCATCCTTTTCAAATTTTTCACTTTCAATTTGCTCCACTACTTGCAAAACATCCTTTTCAACTCCAACATATTCATTTTCAATTGTTCTTGTCTCCTCAAAATGTTCTTCTTCAAAGCTTCTTTTTATGGCCTTCATTGATGTAAGGCTCTTCTGATGCCTTAACAAATTGATTGTGGATCTAGGAAGGAAGCAAAACAACCTGCAAAGTGAATAGCACAAAACATAATGGTTAAGGGTGGTGAACGTATGGGTGATTAGGTGGGCTGTTTAATTGAGAGATGGAAGCGGAAGATGGTTGATATGGCTATGGTTATGGTTTATGAAACAAAGGGATGGTTGTGAGGATAGTATCTTAAAGAAGACTCAAAGAAGAACCAATGCTATATAGAGCAAAGACCCAGACTTTATATTGCTTCTTTAAGGGGTGGTATGAAGTACTTTGACCCACTAGTTATAAAGAACTAGGAACCAGAAGTATCAAGATGAAAAGAGAAGGGGTTGACGCCACAAGTATAAATTATACTTGATAAGTCGATAAAAGTCACCATGACTTAAGGAAGAGAATAATCTCACTTTAATTAAACAAAAAGGTCTGTTTACAAATGATGAATGCTTTCCTATTTATAGGAAATAGAGAGACATGGCTGAATGGTTACAAGAGTATTCGGCCAGCCTTGTGCCTTCCTATAGAGACATAATTTAATTACAAATAGAGATGATGGTTCGGTTTAAGTGGAGAGAAATGATGTAAGGAGAATCTACACGCTTTGATGGCGAGATGTAGATAGCCTTATTGTGTCCCGATCTAGGATTGACAAGTACTGATGTCCTTGAATTTATAAGTTTGGGCTGCAAAATAAGATAAGAAATATGATTAATAATGGACTTAATAAGGGAATAATAATATCAGTAATGAAAATAAATAATAAGAATGAAATAAAATAAATAAAGGATAGAGATGGTAGCGTAATTGATGGAAGAGATGGATGATGTTGATGATGAAATGGTAATGGTGGTGATATTGTATCTCAAACACGCCAAAGAGGAAACTATGTTATGAAGCACAATCTCGGTCTTCACAAACTTGCTTGAGGGGTGGTGATAGTGTCTTCAACCCACTAGATATCAATCTAGGAATTTAGGAATCAAGATGGAAGGAATGACGCCACAAGTATAGGAACTATACTTATTTAATTGATAAAGTTCACAAATAACTTTGAAGAGAAATTAACTCACAAGAGTAATTTTAATATATGAGATGAGATGAGTACAAATGTAGGCAAGCCACTCTATTTATAGGAAATGAGAGGGCTTGGCCGAATAGTTACATGATGTTTCGGCTAGAAACATATCTTTAGGAAAATACATAATGCTTGAGATGAATGAATAAGTCCTTTTGGCTTGTTATGGTTCGGCTAACTCTTCATGAAAGGCCTTAATGATTCGGTCAAAGGGTGGAGAGACATCTCCCTTGGCCGAATGGTTCATGCTTGTTCATCTTGGTGCCAATTTCCTCTCCATGGCCGAATAGTCATGTGCCTTATCATGTTTGGCGCCAAAGCTTCCATGTGCAAGGCATGTGGTGTGACTGAATAGGCTTGGAGCTCTATCTCATGTCTCTTGGTGATTTAAGCTTCCGATTCTAGTAATTCCTTCATCAACGTGCTCCTAGATGAAAACGCATATTCATGGGTAGCATCATTCATGAAAGGTCACAATGTTTGAGAAAGGTGTCCCTTCATGTTTGAGCTGCTTATGGTGTGAATGAGCTAAAGGTGAGCTGGCCATAGATGACTTGTGACATGGTGAACGTTTGGGCAGCTCCTTGTGAAAAGGTACCTTTTGAGGTGGCAACTATTCACGAAAAGGTACGATTTCACAAATTTTAACTTAGGACATATTTGAAGTGTCCTAAGTGGTGATGATGATGGTGCAACTCCCCAGCTGAAATAAGGTCATCTTGTAGCTCAAATCTTCAACTCAATCTAGCTATGAGCTAACGGCCTCCGGACAACTTTTCACCAATTGTTCCTTGTGCTCTCCTAATCGATCCCATGTAAGTTTCCTTGCTGTTACATACTCCATTTAGCTCTAATTCAGCTCCCAAGTCTTGGCCGAATGTGCCTACATGCATAACATAAAGAAATAAACTAAGTTTATAAGCTTATATAATGTGTATATTATAAGATTGTGACTATAGTATATGATAATAACTTGTATCTCATATATAAATGGTTAACTTATTATCATAATAACTATAGGTATAATATATATATATGAAAATAACGATCTTATAACATATGAAATAAGCATCTATAGGTATAAAGATAGAAAGTTTCTTCCCTGGAGAGGTTGGAACATCCATGGTAAATATGATATTGAATTGGATCACATCATCCTCCCCTTCTTTTAATCGATTTGTCCTCAAATCGAATGATCATCTTTTCCTAGAAGCTACATGCTTGAATAAAATGAGTGCACATGCTTGAATGATGCACATGGAAGCCTACTTGAACGCACATGGGTCTTCTTGCAAGGCTTTGGTGAGGTTGCAACCATAGGATGATGTCTTGAAGTCCATGGGCAGCCTAAAGATGAATTAGCTTCAAGGTAAGCTAGGTGAGTGACTTGGTAGCTAACTAGGTGAGTTATATCTTGATGAACTCAAGCTAGTTAGCTTTGGTCTTCTCAGCTCCTCAGCTACTTCCAGCTACCTTTAGTCCACTTTTCAACAATTTGGTCCAAAGCTCTCCTCCAACTAGGTTCAGCTCCATGCTAGCTCCTCCAGCTAAGTTGAAGCTCCTTAAGTGATAAAATGAGCTGCCATAACGTTCAAGAGCTAGTGTGAGCTGCTATGCTTATCCTTTTAGCTAACCAAGCTACCATAATATGCCTTACTTTGTGTTTCACCTATAGGAATTAACAAACAAACCAAGTAAGCAACGTGTGAGCTCATTTAAGGTAAAATGCATGATGTCGTGAGGTGTTTGAGTGATATAAGCTATGAATGATCATCTAGAAGCTAAGATAACATGTCTATAAGCTAGATAAAAGGCATAGGACGTTCATGAGCTTTAAGAAAACATATATGAGCTAGAAAATAGATGCATGCATGCAAATGAGCTAAACAATCATGGATTTAAAGCTAGTGAGCTAATGTAAACATAACATGAGCTAGAATAACATGACATGAGTTAATGAATGAATGAATACATGATGCCATGATATCTAAATGAAATGCAAGCATAATAAATGAATCTAAAACATATGTAAACGTAATATAAAGCTAAGTAAAGATGTGAAAACATATGTTATGCATGAAAATCATATAGTTGCAAGTGAATGATAACATATGATTATTCAAACATAGTTTAAGATGCAAATGTATGCTCATAATAATATATAGTGCATAAATGATTAAATATAATATAAAGTAAGGTATAACTCCCTTATATTGAGCATGATGAATCTTCAATGATGTGAGTGTGTCATGAAGAAAGTTGGTGCAAGACATGATCACATCATCCTCCCCTTCTTTTAGGCGATTTGTCCTCAAATCGTAAGGTAACTTATCCTTAGTGTCTTGCCATTCAAATGTTTCTAATTTGACTTCAAAATATATCCATTCAATAGCAAATTATTCAAGACATTTCCTTTTAAAACGATCTATGAAAGTTCCTCATGAAAGGTCATGAATCTTGAATAAGTACTTTGAACCTCCTTGTCCTGAAAAGAAAGAAGACTTTCATAAGTAAGGGAAGTATTAATCATTAGAAAGTTAAAGGTGTATCCCTGTTCACATGTTTTCGATGGCCAAAAGTGATGTCTTTTGAATCCCAAGATATGTTGCTTTGAACAATCATGTCCCCAAAAGTCATGTTCCTTGGTCCTCCAATAGGTGTATTCATTGAATCATGAAAGGTTATAACTCTTGGAATGGAAGTGTCCTTAGAATCCTCATAAGACACGTCCTTTGGATGATAAAATGTTTCCCTTTGCCTCATATCTCTTGCATGTTTGAAGGTCACATCCCCTAGCCTCCCAATTTGACAAGTTGTGTCGCTTGGAACATTCGAAAAATCAAAGAAAAAATCTATAATTATATGGTTAGAATAATCATCCTTGATACTTCGTTTCATCCATAGGCATTCTCGAATGACCTTTCCATCACCAAGTGATAAGATAATACCATATATATGAATCAAATTGCTGCAAAATAAATCAAAACATGTAAATGAAAAACTATTGACAAGATGAAAGGAAATATCAAACCAGGGTGGATGTTTAATGTAAGTTGGTTGCTGAATTCTTTTCTGGATTGGCAATGTACTTGGAATGTCAACAAAAACTACTCTTGGCACTTCAAGTGATGTTTCTTTTGGAACATCAAATGGCATAACCTTTGAAATATCAAGAGACATGTTTTGTGAATCTCCAAAAGTCATGACTATTGGTTCTTCAAAAGTCACATCTTTTAATTTTCCAAAATCCATGATTTTTGAATCCTCAAATTGAAAAGATACGTCTCTTGAATTGACCTGCAAAACAATAGGAAGAATAGATGAAAGAGTAAGGTTAGTTAAAATATGTTCTTCATTAGCCTCTTTATCTCCAAATTCATCATCTTCAACTCTCTCATTTTCAACTCCAACGTCTTCTTCAAGTTGTTCATTCATTGCTTCAATGTTTTTCATCAAGGTGTTTTGATCTTCACTTACTCGGTTTGGTGAAAGTGGGGTCAAGATGATTTTCCTTTCATTGTGAAAGAAATAGTATCGGTTTGTGAAGCCATCATGGACAACCCGCTTGTCAAATTGCCTTGGCCTCCCCAAGAGTAAATGACTCGTATTCATATGTACCACGTCACAGAATCTCTTCTTTGTAACTTCCAAGTGAGAATGGAACAAGTACTTGTTCAGTGACCTTCATCTCTTCCTCGTTGTTCAACCGTTCCAATTCATATGGGCTGGAATGTTTAATTTTTGTAATCCCCAATTTGTTCACCATGTATGTACTTGCAATGTTTATACAACTTCCTCCGTCAATAGCTACAAGACACACTTTACCATTTACATGGCAACGAGTGTGAAATGTGTTTGTTCTTTGCTGTTCATTCTCCATTGTTTGGAAAGATGAAAGATCATAAGACATTGTTAGTAGAAAGAAAAAAAAATTTAAAACCTTACCAGCATGCTATGAAAGTATCACAATCTTCACTCCAAAGAAAATTAAGAAATCACTCCACTCAACACTCGTGTTTACTCTCGGGAATATAACTTGGCTTTTAAGAATTCCCCTTCTGATATCACTCTCTCAATTAGCCTTTTTTTCCACTCAAATTTCTCTTGCTAAGTCCTTTGAGGAACTTACTCAATATTATAACAAGTTAATTCTTTCCTTGTGTGCGTCGGCTGCAAATAGGTTAGGGTAGAAGAAATAGAGGATATGGATAGGTAGAAGAAAGGAATAAAAGAATGAAATGGTTGAAGACAAGGAAAATGAAAGGATAGAAAATGTAATAGGTGACTTACAATTCAAGAAACAACACTTACTGCAACCTTTCTCAAGAAACAATAAGGTTATCTTTTCATAGTGTAGATGGTCTCTTTGATGTACTTGCAATGGTAGAACACACTTTCCCTGGCTTTGTTTTTTTTTGAAATTCTTCTTTTTTCTTTTCTTTTCTTTTATTCTGATTTTTTTTTCTTTTTGTCTTTCTTTCTTTTTTGCACTCCAATTTTGATGTATGAGTCTTTTTTTCTTTTGCTTTGCACGAAAATGACACTTTTGTTGTTAATCCAACTATGCTCTGATTACCGCTTGATGTAAGGCGAATCTACACGCTTTGATGGAGAGATGTAGATAGCCTTATTGTGTCCCGATCTAGGATTGACAAGTACTGATGTCCTTGAATTTATAAGTTTGGGCTGCAAAATAAGATAAGAAATATGATTAATAATGGACTTAATAAGGGAATAATAATATAAGTAATGAAAATAAATAATAAGAATGAAATAAAATAACTAAAGGATAGAGATGGCTGCGGAATTGATGGAAGAGATGGATGATGTTGATGATGAAATGGCAATGGTGGTGATATTGTATCTCAAACATGCCAAAGAGGAAACTATGCTATGAAGCACAATCCCGGTCTTCACAAACTTGCTTGAGGGGTGGTGATAGTGTCTTCAACCCACTAGATATCAATCTATGAATTTAGGAATCAAGATGGAAGGAATGACGCCACAAGTATAGGAACTATACTTGTTTAATCGATAAAGTTCACAAAGAACTTTGAAGAGAAATTAACTCACAAGAGTAATTTTAATATATGAGATGAGATGAGTACAAATGAAGGCAAGCCACTCTATTTATAGGAAATGAAAAGGCTTGGCCGAATAGTTACATGATGTTTCGGCTAGATACATGTCTTTACGAAAATACATAATGCTTGAGATGAATGAATAAGTCCTTTGGGCTTGTGATGGTTCGGCTAACTCTTCATGAAAGGCCTTAATTATTCGGTCAAAGGGTAGAGAGACATCTCCCTTGGCCGAATGGTTTATGTTTGTTCATCTTGGCGCAAATTTCCTCTCCTTGGCCGAATAGTCAAGTGCCTTATCATGTTTGGCGCCAAAGCTTCCATGTGCAAGGCATGTGGTGTGACCGAATAGGCTTGGAGCTCTATCTCATGTCTCTTGGTGATTTAAGCTTCCAATGCTAGCAATTCCTTCACCAACGTGCTCCTAGATGAAAAGGCATCTTCATGGGCAACATCATTCATGAAAGGTCACAATGTTTGAGAAAGGTGTCTTGAGCTGCTTATGGTGTGAATGAGCTGAAGGTGAGCTGGCCATAGATGACTTGTGACATGGTGAACGTTTGGGCAGCTCCTTGTGAAAAGGTACCTCTTGAGGTGGCAACTATTCGCGAAAAGATACGATTTCACATATTTTGACTTAGGACATATTTGAAGTGTCCTAAGTGGTGATGATGATGGTGCAACTCCCCAGCTGAAATGAGGTCATCTTGTAGCTCAAATCTTCAGCTCAATCTAGCTTTTAGCTCACGACCTCCGGATAACTTTTCACCAATTGTTCCTTGTGCTCTCCTAATCGATCCCATGTAAGTTTCCTTGCTGTTACATGCTCCATTTAGCTCTAATGCAACTCCCAAGTGTTTGCCGAATGTGCCTACATGCATAACATAAAGAAATAAACTAAGTATATAAGCTTATATAATGTGTATATTATAAGATTGTGACTATAGTATATGATAATAACTTGTATCTCATATATAAATGGTTAACTTATTATCATAATAACTATAGGTATAATATATATATATATATATGAAAATAACGATCTTATAACATATGAAATAAGCATCTATAGGTATAAAGATAGAAAGTTTCTTCCCTGGAGAGGTTGGAATAGCCATGGTAAAATGACGCTGAATTGGATCACATCAGGAAATATCCCTTGGCCGAATAGTTCTTGTATCTCTTTAAGTTGGCGCCAATTTGTATGGGAGATAATGCTTGGCCGAATAGGGAGAGAACTCTTCAAGTTGGCGCCTAAATGAACCACATGCAAGGACATGGGGGTTGATCATATGCAAAGCACATGGGTGTTCTAGGAAGCCTTGTGGTGCAGCCTTGTGCATGGAATGATTGCTGGTCATGTGCTCTCTCTTGGGTGTGCATGTGTCTCCTCCAATAAGTTGTGAAGCTAGCTAGCAAATATGGGCTGTTTGTGAACAAGATTCCTAGCTAAGTCCTTGTCAGCTCCTTATCATTATGTTCAGCTACATTCAGCTACCTTTGACATCACTTTTGGCAACTCATCTCCAAATAGTCCAACTAGCTAAGTTTAGCTAGCCTTAAGCTCCTTCAGCTGATTCGAGCTTCCCTTAGTGTTCCGTGAGCTGCCTTGTACTTTGTAAGCTGTTTGTGAGCTGCATATGACGTCCAAATCATTCACCAAGCTACCTCAACGTGCATCACACTCCATTGTACCTATATTTGCAAAGAAACAAGCTAAGTCCATGATATTGAGCTAAGATGAGCTAAATACCTTGCTGCCATGTTTGATTATGGTAATGTGAGTTAAGTTTGAAGGCCATGAGCTAATTATATCATCTCATAATATGTGTAAGATTATGAATGAGGCTTAAGAGCTAAAATGAATGCATATGAACTAATGAAATGTATTAAGTATGCTGCCTTGATGTATATATGATAATCATGCTTATATGATTATAAGACTATCCAAGCATGCTTATAACATTGTGTATCAATCATAAAGATATGGGTATATGTTGTATGCATGAATATCATATAACATGGTATTCATAAATGATAGATGGAAACATGTAATAATAATATCCTAAGAAATGATATGTAATCGTACCATATATTTGAATAATATGAAAAACATGATCAAATAAGCATAGGATGGAAATAATAATATGATAATTTATACTAACATGTGAATGCATGCTTATGATAGAATAGAATGTATAAATGATATAGTATAAGATAGGGTAATGAAGAACTCCCTTAGAAACAACTTTGAAGAACATCCATGTTGTGTTCATGTCATGGAGAAAGTTGGAGCTAGTTTGGATTGTATCATCCTGCCCTTTTTTAGGCGATTTGTCCTCAAATCGAAGTAGTTTCTCATTGAAGACCTTCTTGATGTAGGAAGGATTGAATCCTTATGTTTTCCTCCAATAGATGATTTACACGATATGTTTAACCTCTTGGCTTCAAATCTGGTAACTTCACACCCTTTAATGGGAGGAAACAATGTTTGGGAACCATCACATGTCATTTAAATAGGAGAGACAAATCCCTTCACGAACAAACTTGATCATTTTCTTTATTCTTTGAATCATCATAATGCTTGGAAAGGACATCTATATCTTCATTTCCTCCTTTTAATTCACCATGCTTGTTGGTGAAAAGGTTTGTCTCTTGGTTGGAGTCATCACGTCGCTTGGTGAAGATAAGTGTTCTTTGAATAACTCCTTGGGGCTGATTTAAATCATCATGTCCTTTCACCATTCTGCCTCTCCAAATTATTGCCTTGAAGGTTGGATGATTTATTCACCATAAGTATGCAACAAGTTGCTGCAAAATAAATCAAAGTTAGTAAATGAAAAACTATTAACAAGGTGAATGGAAATTGCAAACCAGGGTGGATGTTTAATGGCATTGGTTGCTTGATGATGGAAAACTCCATTGGTTGCTGAAATCTCTTCAATAATTGTAATGTACTTGGAGCCTCAATGATCACAACTTGTGGCACTTCAAGTGACACATCTTTTTGAACTTCTAGAGACATAATTGTTGGAACCTCAAAGGACATGTCTTGTGAATCACCACAAGTCACACCTATTGATTCTTCAAAACACATGTTCTTTGAGTCTTCAATTTGAAGTGATATGTCTCTTGGATTGTCCTGCAAAATAAAATTAATAATTGGAGGAAAAGAGTTGTTAGGTGAATCATGCTCTCCATTCTCGCTTTCTTTTCCAATGTTTATCGTATCAATCTGATTTTCCACTAGTTCTACTTGATGCTATTGCAAGACTTCTCTTTCAACATTAACAGTTTCATTTACAATTATACTTGTCTCCTCAAAATGTTCTTCTTCAAGGGTTCTTTTATGGCTTTATTTTTCTCCCATTTTCTATGCGTGATTTGAGGGTAACCTGACATTCATGGACTTGATTTGGATGCATAGGCACAAATATGATTTTCTTTCCTTGATGTTGGAAAGAGTACTTGTTAAAAAATCCATCATGGGTAGCCTTCTTGTCAAACTGCCAAGGACGTCCTAATATAATGTGGCTTGCACTCATGGGCACCACATCACAAAGGACTTCATCATTGTATCTTCCAATTGAAAAAGGAACAATAACTTGTTTAGTTACCTTGGCTTCCCCCACATCATTGAGCCACTGAAGTTTGTAAGGACGAGGATGCTTGGAAGTCGTTAGATCCAACTTTTCCACCATGTGAGTACTTGCTATGTTTGTACAACTTCCTCCATCAATGATCACCACACAAACTTTATCTCCCACGTGGCATTTTGTATGGAAGATATTTTGTCTCTGTTCATCTTCTTGACTTTGAATGTTCAAAGTCCTTTTGAGTACAAAGATGTTGGATAGAATAGACATGTTAGCAAATAAGGAAAAATGAAATGCGTGTAGGACATTACCAGAATATTGCTCTCACAAAGCCTCACGAGTCACTCCAAGAAAACTTGAATTTCACTCAATCCACTCGTGTTTGCACTCTAGGACTTTAATGGCTTTTATTTGTCCTCTTCTGTTCTCACATAACTCCATCCTTTTTCCTCTAAATTCTCTTATCCCAAGTTCTAGAGGATTTTACTCAAGACCGTATCAAGTAAATTTTACTTGTTTAGCATCGGCAGCAAATGGGTTAGTAGGAAGGGAAAAAAATATAATGAAAGGGTGGCTTAAAAATAGAAAGAAAAGAATAAAAAGGTTACTTACACAAGTCACTTCACAACCTTCTATCACCACAATCAATCTAAAAGCCTTACTTGAATGGCTTGGTGATGAGAGTTGTTGATGAGTGCTTCAACTTTCTTTCTTTCCTTTTCTTCTTTTTGAGTGCTGGAAATTATTCTTTTGGAGTGCTTAATTCATTTTCTGATTTTTTCTTGATTTCTTTGACTTTGCACTTCACTTGCACTTCATTTTGTATTTTTGTTGTTGTTGTTTTTACACGTTGCTTTGTTCCACCAAAAGCTCTGATTACCGCTTGATGTAAGGCTCTTCTGATGCCTTAACAAATTGATTATGGATCTAGGAAGGAATCAAAACAACCTGCAAAGTGAATGGCTCAAAATAGAATGGTTAAGGGTGGTAAACGTATGGGTGATTAGGTGGGCTGTTTAATTGAGAGATGGAAGCAGAAGATGGTTGATATGGATATGGTTATGGTTTATGAAACAAAGGGATGGTTGTGAGGATAGTATCTTAAAGGAGACTCAAAGAAGAACCAATTATATATATAGTAAAGACCCAGACTTTATATTGCTTCTTTAAGGGGTGGTATTAAGAACTTTGACCCACTAGTTATAAAGAACTAGGAACCAGAAGTATCAAGATGAAAAGAGAAGGGGTTGACGCCACAAGTATAAATTATACTTGATAAGTCGATAAAAGTCACCATGACTTAAGGAAAAAATAATCTCACTTTAATTAAACAAAAAGGTATGTTTACAAATGATGAATGCTTTCCTATTTATAAGAAATAGAGAGACATGGTTGAATGGTTACAAGAGTATTCGACCAACCTTATGCCTTCCTATAGAGACATAGTTTAATTACAAATCGAGATGATGGTTCGGTTTAAGTGGAGGGAAATATCCCTTGGCCGAATAGTTCTTGTATCTCTTCAAGTTGGCGCCAATTTGTATGGGAGATAATGCTTGGCCGAATAGGGAGAGAACTCTTCAAGTTGGCACTAAAATGAACCACATGCAAGGCACATGGGGGCTAATAATATATACAAAGCACATGGGTGTTCTAGGAAGCCTTGTGGTGCATCCTTGTGCATGGAATGATGGCTGGTCATGTGCTCTCTCTTGGGCGTGCATGTGTCTCTTCCAAGCTTGCTTAAGTTATGAAACTAGCTAGTAAACATGGGCTGTTTGTGAACAAGCTTCCTAGCTAAGTCCTTGTGAGCTTCTTATCTTTATGTTCAGCTACATTCAACTACCTTTGACATCACTTTTGGCAACTCAACTCCAAATAGCCCAACTAGCTAAGTTTAGCTAGCCTTAAGCTCTTTAAGATAAATCGAGCTTCCCTTAGTGTTCTATGAGCTACCTTATAATTTGTAAGCTGTTTGTGAGCTACATATGACGACTAAATCATTCACCAAGCTACCTCAACGTGTATCACACTCCATTGTACCTATATGTGCAAGGAAACAAAGTAAGTCCATGATATTGAGCTAAGACGAGGTAAATACCTTGCTTCCACGTTTAATTATGGTAATGTGAGCTAAATTTGAAGGCCATGAGCTAATTATATCATCTCATAATATGTTTAAGATTATGCATAAGGCTTAAGAGCTAAAATGAATGCATATGAACTAATGAAATGTATTATAAGTATGTTGCCTTGATGTATATATGATAATAATGATTATATGATTATAAGACTATCCTAGCATTCTTATAACATTGTGTATCAATCATAAAGATATGGGTATATGTTGTATGCATGAATATCATATAACATGGTATTCATAAATGATAAATGGAAACATGTAATAATAATATCCTAAGAAATGATATGTAATCATACCATATATTTGAATAATATGAAAAACATGATCAAATAAGCATAGGATTGGAAATAATAATATGATAATTTATACTAACATGTGAATGCATGCTTATGATAGAATATAATGTATAAATGATATAGTATAAGATAGGGTAATGAAGAACTCCCTTAGAAACAGCTTTGAAGAACATCCATGGCGTGTTCAAGTCATGGAGAAAGTTGGAGCTAGTTTGGATTGTATCATCCTCCCTTCTTTTAGGTGATTTGTCCTCAAAATGAAGTAGTTTCTCATTGAAGACCTTCTTGATATAGGAAGGATTGAATCCTTATGTTTTCCTCCAATAAATGATTCACACGATATGTTCAACCTCTTAGCTTCAAATCTGGTAACTTCGCGTCCTTTAATGGGAGGAAACAATGTTTGGGAACCATCACATGTCATTTGAATAGGAGAGACAAATCCCTTCACGAACCAACTTGATCATTTTTCTTTATTCTTTGAATCATCATAATGCTTGAAAAGGACCTATATATCTTCATTTCCTCCTTTTAATTCACCATGCTTGTTGGTGAAAAGGTTTGTCTCTTGGTTAGAGTCATCACGTCGCTTGGTGAAGATAAGTGTTCTTTGAATGACTCCTTGGGGTTGATTTAAATCATCATGTCCTTTCACCATTCTGCCTCTCCAAATTATTGCCTTGAAGGTTGGTATGATTTCTTCACCATAAGTATGAAACAAGTTGCTGTAAAATAAATCAAAGTTAGTAAATGAAAAACTATTAACAAGGTGAATGGAAATAACAAACCAGGGTGGATGTTTAATGGACATTGGTTGCTTGATGATGGAAAACTCCATTGGTTGCTGAAATCTCTTAAATAGTTGTAATGTACTTGGAGCCTTAATGATCACAACTTGTGGCACTTCAAGTGACACATCTTTTTTAACTTCTAGAGATATAATTGTTGGAACCTCAAAGGACATGTCTTGTGAATCACCACAAGTCACGCCTATTGATTCTTCAAAACACATGTTCTTTGAGTCTTCAATTTGAAGTGATATGTCTCTTGGATTGTCCTACAAAACAAAATTAATAATTGGAGGAAAAGAGTTATTAGGTGAATCATGCTATCCATTCTCCCTTTCTTTTCCAATTTTCTCGTATCAATCTGATTTTCCACTAGTTCTACTTGATGCTCTTGCAAGACTTCTCTTTCAACACTAACAGTTTCATTTACAATTATTCTTGTCTCCTCAAAACATTCTTCTTTAAGGGTTCTTTTCATGGCTTTCTTTTTCTCCCATTCTTCTATTCATGATTTGAGGGTAACCTGACATTCATGGACTTGATTTGGAAGCATAGGCGCCAATATGATTTTCTTTCCTTGATGTTGGAAAGAGTACTTGTTAGAAAATCCATCATGGGTAGCCTTCTTGTCAAACTGCCAAGGACGTCCTAATATAACGTGGCTTGCACTCATGGGCACCACGTCACAAAGGACTTCATCATTGTATCTTCCAATTGAAAAAGGAACAATAACTTGTTTGGTTAACTTGGCTTCCCCCACATCATTGAGCCACTGAAGTTTGTAAGGATGAGGATGCTTGGAAGTCGTTAGACCCAACTTTTCCACCATAAGAGTACTTGCTATGTTTGTACAACTTCCTCCATCAATGATAGCCACACAAACTTTATCTCCCACGTGACATTTTATATGGAAGATATTTTGTCTCTGTTCATCTTCTTGACTTTGAATGTTCAAAGTACTTTTAACTACAAAGATGTTGGATGGAAGATACATGTTAGCAAATAAGGAAAAACGAAATGTGTGTAGGACCTTACCATAATATTGCTCTCACAAAGCCTCACAAGTCACTCCAAGAAAACTTCAATTTCACTCAGTCCACTCGTGTTTGCACTCTAGGAATTTAATGTCTTTTACTTGTCCTCTTCTGTTCTCACATACACTCCAGCCTTTTTCCTCTCAATTCTCTTGTCCCAAGTTATAGAGTATTTTACTCAAGACCGTATCAAGTAAATTTTACTTGTTTAGCGTCAGCTGCAAACGGGTTAGTAGGAAGGGAAAAAATATAATGAAAGGGTGGCTTAGAAATAGAAAGAAAAGAATAAAAGGGTTACTTACAGAAGTCACTTCACAACCTTCTATCACCACAATCAATCTAAAAGGCTTACTTGATTGGCTTGGTGATGAGAGTTGTTGATGTGTGCTTCAACTTTCTTTTTTTCCTTTTCTTCTTTTTGAGTGCTGGAAATTCTTCTTTTGGAGTGCTTAATTCCTTTTCTGATTGTTTTCTTGATTTCTTTGACTTTGCACTTCACTTGCACTTCTTTTTGTATTTTTGTTGTTGTTGTTTCTACACGTTGCTTTCTTCCACCAAAAGCTCTAATTACCGCTTGATGTAAGGCTATTCTGATGCCTTAACAAATTGATTGTGGATCTAGAAAGGAAGCAAAACAACCTGCAAAGTGAATGGCTCAAAACAGAATGGTTAAGGGTGGTAAACGTATAGGTGATTAGGTGGGCTGTTTAATTGAGAGATAGAAGCGAAGATGGTTGATATGGCTATGGTTATGGTTTATGAAACAAAGGGATGGTTGTGAGGATAGTATCTTAAAGAAGACTCAAAGAAGAACCAATGGTATATAGAGCAATGACCCAGACTTTATATTGCTTCTTTAAGGGGTGGTATGAAGAACTTTGACCCACTAGTTATAAAGAACTAGGAACCAGAAGTATCAAGATGAAAAGAGAAGGGGTTGACGCCACAAGTATAAATTATACTTGATAAGTCGATAAAAGTCACCAGGACTTAAGGAAGAGAATAATCTCACTTCAATTACACAAAATGGTCTATTTACAAATGATGAATGCTTTCCTATTTATAGGAAATAGAGAGACATGATCCAATGGTTACATGAGTATTCGGCCAGCCTTGTGCCTTCCTATAGAGATATAATTTAATTACAAATAGAGATGATGGTTCGGTTTAAGTGGAGGGAATTATTCCTTGGCCGAATAGTTCTTGTATCTCTTCAAGTTGGCGCCAATTTGTATGGGAGATAATGCTTGGTCGAATAGGGAGAGAACTCTTCAAGTTGGCACCTAAATGAACCACATTAAATGCACATGAGGGCTGATCATATATGCAAAGCACATGGGTGTTCTAGGAAGCCTTGTGGTGCAGCCTTGTGCATGGAATGATGGCTGGTCATGTACTATCTCTTAGGCGTGCATGTGTCTCCTCCAAGCTAGCTTAAGTTGTGGAGCTAGCTAGCAAACATGGGCTGTTTGTGAACAAGCTTCCTAGCTAAGTCCTTGTGAGCTTCTTATCATTATGTTCAGCTACATTCAACTACCTTTGACATCACTTTTGGCAACTCAGCTCCAAATAGTCCAACTAGTTAAGTTTAGCTAGCCTTAAGCTCCTTCCTCTAAATCGAGCTTCCTTTAGTGTTCCATGAGCTGCCTTGTACTTTGTAAGCTGTTTGTGAGCTACATATGACGTCCAAATCATTCACCAAGCTACCTCAACGTGCATCACACTCCATTGTACCTATATGTGCAAGGAAACAAGGTAAGTCCATGATATTGAGCTAAGACGAGCTAAATACCTTACTGCCATGTTTTATTATTGTAATGTGAGCTAAGTTTGAAGGCCATGAGCTAATTATATCATCTCATAATATGTGTAAGATTATGCACGAGGCTTAAAGCAAAAATGAATTCATATGAACTAATGAAATGTATTATAAGTATGCTGCCTTGATTTATATATGATAATCATGCTTATATGAATATAAGACTATCCTAGCATGCTTATAACATTGTGTATCAATCATAAAGATATGGGTATATGTTGTTTGCATGAATATCATATAACACGGTATTTATAAATGATAAATTGAAACATGTAATAATATTAACCTAAGAAATGATATGTAATCATACCATATATTTGAATATTATGAAAAACATGATCAAATAAGCATATGATGGAAATAATAATATGATAATTTATATTAACATGTGAATGCATGCTTATGATAGAATAGAATGTATAAATGATATAATATAAGATAGGGTAATGAAGAACTCCCTTAGAAACAACTTTGAAGAACATCCATGGTGTGTTCAAGTCATGGAGAAAGTTGGAGCTAGTTTGGATTGTATCATTCATTTTCTCCCATTCTTCTATGCGTGACTTAAGGGTCACTTGGCATTCATGAACTTGACTGGGAAGCAAGGGCACCAATATGATTTTCTTTCCTTGATGCTGGAAAGAGTATTTGTTAGAAAAACCGTCATGGGTTGCTTTCTTATCATACTACCAAGGTAGCCCTAGTATAAGGTGGCTTGCACCCATGGGCACCACGTCACAAAGGACTTCATCATTGTATCTTCCAATTGAGAAAGGTATAACAACTTGTTTGGTTACCTTTGCTTCACCTACATCGTTGAGCCACTGAAGATTATATGGATGAGGATGCTTGGAAGTCTTGAGACCCAAGTTTTCCACCATGTGAATACTTACTACGTTTGTACAACTTCCTCCATCAATGATCACCACACAAACTTTATCTCCCACGTGACATTTGGTATGGATGATGTTCTCTCTCTGTTCATCATCTTGACTTTGAATGTTCAAAATCCTTTTGACTACAAATATGTTGGATGGAAGAGACATGTTAGCAAATAAGAAAAAAATGAAATGTGTGTAGGACCTTACCAGAATATACTCTCACAAAGCCTCACGAGTCACTCCAAGGAAAACTTGAATGTCACTCAATCCGCTCGTGTTTGCACTCTAGGACTTTAATGGCTTTTACTTGTCCTCTTCTGATCTCACACACTCTCCAGCCTTTTTCCTCTTGATTCTCTTGTCTTAAGTTCTAGAGAACTTTACTCAAGACTATATCAAGTAAATTTTACTTGTTTGGTGTCAGCTGTAAAAATGTTAGTAGGAAGGGAAAAACAAATATAATGAAAGGGTGGCTTAGAAATAGAAAGAAGAGAACAAAATGGGTTACTTACACAAAGTCATTTTACAACCTTCTATCACCACAATCAATTTAAAGGCTTACTTGAATGGCTTGGTGATGAGAGTTGTTGATGAGTGCTTCAACTTTCTTTCTTTCCTTTCTTTGCTTTTTTTATTTTTTAGTGCTGGAAATTCTTCTTTTAGAGTGCTTAATTCCTTTTCTGATTTTTTTTCTTGATTTCTTTGACTTTGCACTTCACTTGCACTTTTTGTTTTGTATTTTTGTTATTGTTGTTGTTGCACGTTGCTTTCTTCCACCAAAGCTTTGATTACCGCTTGATGTAAGGCTCTTCTGATGCCTTAACAAATTGATTGTGGATCTAGGAAGGAAGCAAAACAACCTGCAAAGTGAATGGCTAAAAATAGAATGATTAAGGGTGGTAAACGTATGGGTGATTAGGTGGGCTGTTTAATTAAGAGATGGAAGCGGAAGATGGTTGATATGGCTATGGTTATGGTTTATGAAACAAAGGAATGGTTATGAGGATAGTATCTTAAAGAAGACTCAAAGAAGAACCAATGCTATATAGAGCAAAGACCCATACTTTATATTGCTTCTTTAAGGGGTGGTATGAAGTACTTTTACCCACTAGTTATAAAGAAGTAGGAACCAGAAGTATCAAGGTGAAAAGAGAAGGGGTTGATGCCATAAGTATAAATTATACTTGATAAGTCGATAAAAGTCACCAGGACTTAAGGAAGAGAATAATCTCACTTTAATTAAACAAAAAGGTCTCATTACAAATGAAATAGGAAAGCCTATTTATAGTTTTTGAAGGGACTTGGCCGAATAGGTTTATGTTGGTTCAGCCAGCCCTTGTACCTTCCTAAAATTACATGATTTTTAATGAAAAAACAAGATTTTTAATGAAAAAACAAGACTTTAATGAAAATACATGCTCTTGGCCGAATGGTTATGTGTTGTTCGGCCCTAAGGATGATTTGAATGCATTTGGGCGCCAAAATGAAGAGGAAATAGTCTTTGGCCGAATAGGAAGCATCCCTTGGTGTTTTGGCACCAATTTGATGTCACATGAAGTGCACATGCTTGAATGATGCACATGGCAGCCTACATGAATGCACATGGGTCTTCTTGCTATGGTTTGATGAGGTTGCAACCATAGGATGATGTCTTGAAGTCCATGGAATGAAGATAGGTAACAACTAGGCATGAATTAGCTTCCAACGTGTATCTAGATGACATGACATCCATTGGGAAGCCTAGAGATGAACTAGCTTCAAGGTAAGCTAGATGAGTGTATTGGTAGCTAACTAGGTGAGTTATAGATTGATAAACTCAAGCTAGTTAGATTTGGTCTTCTCAACTTCTTAGCTACTCTCCTAGCTACTTCCAGCTACCTTTAGTCCACTTTTCAGAACTTTGGTCCAAAACTCTCCTCTAGCTAAGTTCTGCTACATGCTAGCTCCTCCAGCTAAGTTGAGCTTTCCTTAGTGTTCCACGAGCTGCCATATTCCATGTGAGCTATGAGTGAGCTGCATTTGATGTACAAATAATCCACCAAGCTACCCCAATGTATGTTATGATCCAATGTACCTACATGTGCAAGGAAATAAGGTAAGTCCATGGCATTGAGCTATTATGAGCTAAATACCTTGCTGACATGTATGATTATGGTGATGTGAGCTATGTTTGAAGGTCATGAGCTAATTATATCATCTCAAAATATGTGTAAGATAATGCATGAAGCTTAAGCGCTAATATGAATTCATATAAACTAATGAAATGATTTATAATGATGCTGCCTTGATGTATATATGATAATCATGCTTAATATGATTATAAGACTATCCTAACATGCTTATAACATTGTGTATCAATCATAAAGATATGAGTATATGTTGTATGCATGAATATCATATAACATGGTATTCATAAATGATAAATGGAAACATGTAATAATAATATCCTAAGAAATGATATGTAATCATAGCATATATTTGAATAATATGAAAAACATGATCAAATAAGAATAGGATGGAAATAATAATATGATAATTTATACTAACATATGAATGCATGCTTATGATAGAATAAAATGTATAAATGATATAGTATAAGATAGGGTAATGAAGAACTCCCTTAGAAATAGATTTGAAGAACATCCATGGTGTGTTCAAGTCATGGAGAAAGTTGGAGCTAGTTTCAATCGTATCAGCTCTTCTAGATGATGGCCTTTAAAAAGGCGACAATGCTTGCTTCACACCATCGTAGTGGCTGAATTTGATGTACCAATCAAACTCAAAATGACAAATGATATTTCCATCATAGATTGATTATATAACAACACTTATACTAATCAAATTGCTACAAAATGAATCAAAGTTATAAATTGAAAAACTAATAACAAAATGAATAAATTAGCAAACCAGGGAGGATGTTTAATGGGCGTTGGTTGCTTAATGATGAAAATCTCCATTGATTACTGAATTCCCTTCAATATGTGCAATGTATTTGGATTATCAATGATCCCATTCCTTGGCACTTCAATTGGTATATCCTTTGGAATGTCAAGGGATATAACTGTTGGATCTTCAAAAGACATGTCGTGTGGATCACCAAAGGTCATGACTATTGGTTCCTCAAACGACATGTTACTTGAATCTTTAACTTGTAGTGACATGTCTCTTGGATTATCCTACAAAGCAAAAGAAATAATTGGAGGAAAAGAATTGTTAGGTGAATCATGTTATTTTCTACACCCATCAACTCTAATGTTTCTCACATCAATATGATTTTCACTCGTTCTACTTGTTGCTCTTTCAATACTTCTCTTTTATCTTTATTCAAGGCTTAAGTGTCACTTGGCATTCATGGACTTGACTTGGAAGCATAGGCGCCAATATGATTTTCTTTCCTTGATGTTGGAAGGAATACTTATTGAAAATCCATCATAAGTAGCCTTCTTGTCAAACTGCCAAGGTCATCCTAATATAATGTGGCTTGCACTCTTGGGCACCACGTCACAAGGAACTTCATCCTTGTATATTCTAATTGAGAAAGGGATAATAAATTGTTTGGTTACATTGGCTCCCCCCACATCATTGATCCACTGAAGTTTGTAAGGATGAGGATGCTTAGATGATATGATCCGATTCAGCGTCAAAAATGGACTTGCGTCTCCAACCTTTCTCAATAATAAAAGGGGGATTTTCTTTAACTTAATCTTTCTTTATACCATAGTTATGATAATAGCTTACAAACATTATATTTATAGTTATGATGATGATATTATGAATGTATTAAGTTATTGTTATGAACCACATATTTATATCTTATATTACTTAGCTTATAAATGCTTTCTTTTGTAGATACATGTTCGGCCACATGATGGGAGCTGACTTAAAGCTAGCATTGGAGTCAACAAGCTAAGGAAAAGTGACTAGGATAACTCCGGGACATCTCAAGAACATTTTGGGACAAAGTTTCCAGCTGACCCCCGAGCTCATAGCTCACTTGAGCTAGACTTTTGAGCTAGCAAGAGACCTCTTTTCAGCTGGAGAGTTGCACCATCATCTTCACCACACAGAGCACTACAAATATGGTCTAGGTCGAATTTTGTGAAATCGTACCTTTTCGTGAAGAGTTGCCATTCCGAGAAGTGTCGTTTCATAAGGAGCTGTCCTATGACTTATACCCATGTCCTTCATCTATGGCCAGCTCAACTGCAGCTCAATGTCATGGGAAGTAGCTCAAATGATGAAAGGTTGTCTTACACAAATTTGACCTTTCCTAATTAGTTATTGCCCCATTGATGCAAGTTTGATGCCAAGTCACGCCTAAGTTGCTGCTCAAATTCACGCCAAGAAGAAGCCACACTATAAGCCCCTATGCCGCCCATGTGAGTGCCTCATGAACAGCCCACACATGTTCCATGCATGTGGATGAAATGGGCACCAAAATGAAGAGGCTTCTAACAATTCGGCCAAAGCATCATCTTGTTTCAAATTTGCGCCAAGATGAAGAGATAAGGGAACCATTCGGCCAAAGACATCTCCCCTCATCCAAGCATCATTTATTTTCATTTTAAGACATGTACTTTGCCGAAAAGGCATATATCTATTCGGCCAAGCCTTTACAAATCTATAAATAGGCTTTGGCATTCATTTGTAAAATTAACCCTTTGATAAATTAAACTCTTTGTGGGATTATTCTCTCTTCAAGTTCTTTTTAGAACTATATCGATTAAGCAAGCTTAATTCTTAAGTTTGTGATGTCATCCCTTCCCTTGATACTTCTGGTTCCTAGTTCTTATAACTAGAGGGTCAAAGTCCTTCCTACCATCCCTTATAAGACTTATAAGAAACGGGTATTTGCTTTTTTATAGCATTGGTTCCTTCTTAGTTTTATAAGATACTATCTGTTCATCACCATCTTCCATCACCATTTTCACGCCTATAACATCACCATAGTCCACCACCTTCACGCCAATTCCATTACCATTCCATTTCCATATTCATCTTTTCACCATTAAATTATCCTTCAATCATCATCAAGGAATTCATCCATCAACATTATTTGGAGGCCGAATTCATCAATTCTTGAAGGATTCTTCTATCATACTTCCGCAGCCATCTTTGATAACATTTCTATCAATTTCCTTTTCTTATCATTTCCTTTCTTCTTTCATATTCTATTTTAATCATTTCTTTATTTAATTTTTGCATATTACTTATCAATTCAAAGTGTAGCATTTTGGTGTCTCTCCTAGATCGGGAAACAACAAGGTTGCCAACTTTTCCATTATTGAAGAAGCCTGGTTGGCATTGTATCAAGTGGTAATCAGAGCTTTGGTGGATTGACAATAAAGTGTTGCAACAAAAGAAACAAAAAGAGAAAAAGAAATAAGTAAAACAAAATGAAAAGAAAAAGACTCCTACATCAAATTTGGAGTGCAAAAAAAAAAAATAAAAAGAAGAAAATTCAAAGAAAAAGAAAAAGTGAAGCAAGTTGCAAATTACACTCAAAGAGAAGCACCTACAATCTGCCGCAACATCAAACTTGAAGGAGGTATCCTTGTTGTTTCTTGTGAAGGAAGATAGTAAGTGTTGCAACTTGAGTTGTAAGTTATCTTCATTTTCTCTCTATTTCATTTTCTTATTCTTTCATCTATTCTTATTCCATTGCCTTATCATTTCTTAACCCTTATTTTATCCTACCCCTATCATAACCATTTCTATCCCTAACCATTTATAAGCCAACGCACAAACTAAAGAGACTTGCTCAATCTTGAGTTAGTTCTTAAAAATGACCCACAAGAGAGAAATCGAGCAAAAAAAGGCAAACGAGAGGGTGAGATTAGAAGGGGGATCAAGAAAAAGCCAAGGATCATATCCCCCAGTGCAAACACGAGAGTGAGTGGAGTGCAATCTGAATTTTCTTGGAGAGATCAAATGAGGTTTTGTGAGTGTGCTGGTAAGGTTTTCAATTCATTTTATTTGCAAGTCTCAAAGCCCAGAGAAAATACAGGAACACCAAACTTACAAATACAGGCACTCATTGGTGAAATGATGAGAATGTTTCGTAAAGAGTTCGATGCTCTTCATGAAAAGATAGATCAACGCCAGGATCTACCACCAGGCCGTAATAATGGAGTCCCTAGAAGATAACAACCACCACCACCTCCAGAAGAAGATGTTCAAGAAAATTTTGACGAGGGAGGACAAGTAGCATTCCAAGGCCCTAGACGTGCCATTGTTGATGACAATCTGAGTAATATCAAGATCAAAATTCCTCAATTTCAAGGAAAAACTGACCCTGAAGCTTATCTCGAATTGGAAAGCAAAGTGGAACATGTTTTTAGTTGCAACAACTATTCCAAAATGAAGAAAATGAGATTGGCAGCCATGGAGTTCATAGACTATGCTTTAATATGGTGGGATCAACTTACCTTGAACCAAAGGAGGAATAGAAAACGACCAGTCTCAACTTGGCTTGAAATGAAAGGTATTATGCGGAAATGATTCATTCCTGTTCATTATCACCGTGACTTGTTTCAAAGGTTACATGATGTGATCCTGTTTAGCACCAACTTTCTTCATGACACACTCACATCATTGAAGATTCATCATGCTCAATATAAGGGAGTTATACCTTACTTTATATTATATTTACTCATTTATGCACTATATATTATTATGAGCATACATTTGCATCTTAAACTATGCTTGAATAATCATATGTTATCATTCACTTGCAACTTTATGATTTTCATGCATAACATATGTTTTCACATCTTTACTTACCTTTATATTATGTTTACAATTGTTTTAGATTCATTTATTATGTTTGCATTTCATTTAGATATCATGGCAGCATGTATTCATTCATTCATTAACTCATGTCATGTTATTCTAGCTCATGTTATGTTTACATTAGCTCACTAGCTTTAAATCCATGATTCTTTAGCTCATTTGCATGCATGCATCTATTTTCTAGCTCATACATGTTTTCTTAAAGCTCATAAACGTCCTATGCCTTTTATCTAGCTTATATACATGTTATCTTAGCTTCTAGATGATCATTCATAGCTTATATCACTCAAACACCTCACGACAACATGCATTTTACCTTAAATGAGCCACACATTGCTTACATGGTTTGTTTGTTAATTCCTATAGGTGAAACACAAAGCAAGGAATATTATGGTAGCTTGGTTAGCTAAAAGGATAAGCATAGCAGCTCACACTAGCTCTTGAACGTTATGGCAGCTCATTTCATCACTTAAGGAGCTTCAACTTAGCTGGAGGAGCTAGCATGTAGCTGAACCTAGTTGGAGGAGAGCTTTGGACCAAATTTTTGAAAAGTGGACTAAAGGTAGCTGGAAGTAGCTGGGAGAGTAGCTGAGGAGCTAAGAAGACCAAAGCTAACTAGCTTGAGTTCATCAAGCTATAACTCACCTAGTTAGCTACCAAGACACTCACCTAGCTTACCTTGAAGCTAGTTCATCTCTAGGCTGCCCATGGACTTCAAGACATCATAATATGGTTGCAACCTCACCAAAGCCTTGCAAGAAGACCCATGTGCGTTCAAGTAGGCTGCCATGTGCATCATTCAAGCATGTGCACTCCATGTGACATCAAATTGGCGCCAAAACACCAAGGGATGCTTCCTATTCGGCCAAAGACTCCTTCCTCTCCATTTTGGCACCCAAATAACTTCCAAATGCATTCAAATCATCCTTAGGGCCGAACCAACACAAAACCATTCGGCCAAGAGCATGTATCTTCATTAAAATCATGTATTTTCATCAAAAATCATGTATTTTCAAAGGGGTTTCAACCTTGGCCGAACCATATGTGTCTATTCGGCCTAAACGCTTTGAAAAACTATAAATAGGCTAGTGCATTTCATTTGTAATCATCTCATCTCTTATATAAAACATACTCTTGTGAGTTATTTCTCTTCAAAGTTCTTTGTGAACTTTATCAATTAAGCAAGTATAATTCATATACTTGTGGCGTCATTCTTTCCATCTTGATTCCAAAATTCCTAGATTGATATCTAGTGGGTTGAAGACACTATCACCACCCCTTTTCTTTTTCAATTCACTTATTGGATAGTACCTGAACCACGAGCACTTATAAACTGGACCTTGAATCTTTAACCCTAAATTAGACCTAAAAATAAATAAATAATAAAATAATATTAATAGTAATAATAATATATACTATATAATATACCTATTATACATATATACAATATCTAATATACTATTTAATGTACCTCCTCAAGGTAGTACAAGTAGAAATCATCTTCTATGTTGCTAGGGAATAGATAGAGCTTTTTCAGAGAACGTCTCAAGGTTGTTAAACTTTCTAATTAGTCATGCTTTGATATCAATTTTTGGGAATTATAAGGCTTTAATATCAATCGAAATGAACTAGCCTTTTGAAAGATTTAGTGTGGAAGAGAAAGAATAAGAAAATTTGCCCAAGGATTTCTAACAAATTCGCTAATTTGTTATTTATTTTTCTAGGCTCAAGAGTAACCTTTATAATTCCTTAATTTTTCAAAGGCTAGAACAACTGCCCTTTTACAAGGGACAAAAAGATGTAAACAAGAAAACCTAAAGGTATGTGTTTACAACAATTTAGCTCAAAAGAAAGAATCCTAAAGATTTAAATTAAGTTCAAAACACTTAAAATAGGTGTAGATTGCTCAAGAGAAATGAAAAAATAAGAGTGAAAGAGCTTTTTATTGATGTAGATTGCTTAGATAGGTGTTATAACCTTTTAAGTGTTCTTGTACTATTTATATAAATTGGAATGAGTTTGTAGCCGTTTCTAGCAATTGGGGATGATTTCGAGCCATTGAGGAGCTCATTTCTGCAAAAACAAAACTGCTCAGAATAGAGAGTATGAGTGCTTTCTTTATAATATTTAAATAAACTAACCATTAGTGACCGTTAAACTTAACCAGTATTGATACTAGGGTTTCGTCATATTGATACTACTTTGTAAAGTATTATTGATACTCCTCGAGTATCGGTATCAAGTTTTGTAACTGAAGTTTGAACAACTTGAAAAACAATAGGAGGTATCGATACTACCAATAAGTATTAATAGTTTTCTTGCCTATGGTATCAATACCTTAAGAACATTATTGATATTGCTCATGCGAAATCGATGCTGTAAGAACAATATCTATATTGTTTACCTAGAAAAATTGTTTTCTATTCAAATTCAAGTTTTATGGACTTTGAATTATTTTTGTAAACTTATAATAAATTCAATTTAGTCTAAAAACATTTTGCCCTTAAATTTGTATATCAAAATACATGGTTCAACACCCTTTGACTTCTTCATCGCCAATCTCCCTCCATCCATCATTGTTTGGGGTGATTTTTAACAATGTCTGTCTACTTAACAGAATGAAGGTTTCCATCATTTAGATTTAGGAGAGAAAGCTCTCATCATAGGTGAAAGCCTCATTTGAACGGTGAACTTCCCTTTTCATTAGTTTATTCACTTTCCTTTCTATCTTGATTTTATTCCTTTTAGCATGTGGTTTCTTGACTTTTTCTTTCCCGTCGAAGTTGAGTTCCTCCCCCTTTCTATTTGAATATATGAAGTTTTATAATGAAAGTTATAGAATCCTAAATACAAATTGAAGAATTATAGAGAAAATAAAAAGAGAAAAAGATAGATTGAAAAAGAATTCAATTGCATTCCAATTCATGATTTTTTTCCATCTATTACAATTCCCTGAAGTATTTTAGCTCCAACCATACAATTCATGAAACCTGGAAATCCTTATAACAGAATAATCTAATGTTCCCTTATTTATCCAAAAGCAGGTTCGACAAAATTGGCCTAAGGGGTCACCACACCTACCTGTCCCAAGTTCTCCTCAGCTGACCCAACCTCTATTTCTCGCACTCATGATTTCTTTAACTTCATCTCCCCCTCGAGTGAATTACCATTTCCCCTTATGTTTCATAAAAAATCCCTAAATTCCCCAATTCCTTCTTGTATGTCCTCAAATCTCTACTTTAGGCCATGACAATAACCCCTTCTTCATTCGATTATTGTCCCTAAGGATTGAAGTTAGGTAATTGGGATTTCAAGACATTGAAATCTTCCTAAGTAGCATTCTTTGAGCCAATATTTAGAAATTGAATCAACAATTTCATAATAGCTCGGTTGTCCCTTTTCACGACATGTTTATCTAAAACTAATGCATAATAAACTCGAATATGCCACTAGGAGTCAAGTCGGGAGTCTCTCGCAAGGTAACCACATCATCTTCAATTTTCTTCTTCAATAAACTAATGTGAAGCACAAGATGAAGTTTCTAATGGCCAGGAAAATCCAACAGGTATGCAACTGACCCAACCCCTTTAACCACCTTTTAGGGGCCATAATAACGTGCCGCCATTTTTAGGTTCTTCTGTAGGACAAAGAGGTTTTCTTATAAGGATAAAGTTTAAGGTAAATATCATCACCCTCATTAAATTCACGATCAGTTTGCTTGTGATCTCAATAGTGTTTTATACGATCTTAAGCTTTGGTTAACTAATCCTACAAAATACTATTGGCATTATCTCTTTCCTTTATAAATTTCTCCACATCATCTACTCTTAACTCTGTGACCCATGTCATAGTAGGTGGAGGATAACCATATAGGGCTTGAAAGGGTATATTTCCTAGAACTGTATGGTAACTGGTATTGTACCACCATTTAACTTAGAAGAACCACTTACTCCAAACAATAAGCTTCAAAAATATAATCCATGAAAATATTGCTCCAAACACTGGTTAAGGCGTTCGGTCTAGCCATCCGTCTAAGGATGGTAAACAGTAGAAAATAACATAGCAGTACGCAACAATTTCCATAATTCAGTCCAAAAAGCACTAGTAAACATTTTTTCTCAATTGGAAAGGGTAAGCTTTGGTTATCTATTAAGCTTATATACCTGCTCCAAATAAACTTTAGGAGGGTGTATAAGGGGAAAAATGACCATACTTTGTAAACTTGCACACCACCACCAAAACACAATTAAATTTGTTAGAGGTAGGCAAACCCTTAACAAAATCCATTATAAAAAATTCACATGCTTGTGTAGGAATAGGTAACGGTTGTAAAAGTCCATGAGGTAACACATGCTTGCTTTTAATTCGCTGACACACATCACACTGTCGAACATACTAGTGCACCATCTTCTGCAGCTTTTGCTAATAGAAATACAACTATAATTGATGATATCTAGCCTGAATGCCCGAGTGACCCCCTGAGGTGAATTATGAAGTGTCTGAATAAGGTGATCTCGTAAAGAGCCCTTATCACCAATATAAACCCTGCCTTTATAATGCATAATTCCTTTAAAATAGACCTAATCATTCACAAAAGATGTAAAATAGCCAACTAAGTGACATACTTTTTCTTGACTAGCAAACAAGGTTAAGAAAGAGGACTCTAGATAGTCTAGAATATTAATGCAGCTAACATGTTGGCCACCTTAGTCTTCTAATGATAATGTATCCTATAAGGGTGAATGTTTCTAGCTTCACCACCTAATTTTAATATAATAGCATGGTCATGCTCCCGCGCAGGTAGCATGCCAGTTGGCTCAACAAAAACCCTTCTATAAATCTCCAAAAGTTGTTGAATTTTATAAGGGACCTCCATTTAATTAATGATCCCATCCAACATATAAATTACCCTCGTAAGCTCTAGATCCTTAACCATTAAATTTTGCATTGTCTGAGGAGACATTCTCCTAACAACATTACTTTTATAACCCCTTTTAAAATAACCTGCTTACCATTCTTAACAAAAATAAGTGTCATTTAATTAAAGTCAATAAACAAGGGACTAAATTTTTTTCATCCAGTCCACCTCCAAAACCATATCACTCCCCCCAGCGCCAAGACTCAAAAATCATGTTCGAATTGGAACCCTTAGACATACCATAGTAGAATTCTTCTCATAGCAATACTACACAATCGTTCACCACTAGCCACCGTCATCGCTAAAGGAGTAGTTTGTTCGAGCCCATCGCTTGATGCGTACTACCACTATCTATTAAAATATTCAAAGGTCTTCCTTTCACACACCCTTGAATGCAAAAAGTATTATAACCAGTGAAACTATGTAAAGCAGTAAGATAAATCTCCAAATCCCCCTATTCAGGAGTCAAATCCTCCAAAGTTAGCGGCTCATCATCGGGTAAATCCAAAACCTCCTCCATAGAATTTAACTGCTTAACTTTGCACTAATGACCAGGGTTAAATTTATCACACATTTAAAGCATAAATCATGTTCCCTTCGGTACTCAAGCAAAGTTTGCTTACCAGTCCCACCAAGAACCTGGGTACTATTCGGTTGTGGTTGTCCAACACGATTAGAAACCTTATAAGAAGATAACTACCTAGTAGGCTCATGTTAGAGTATTTAAACCATCTAATCTCGACCTCCAAAGTAAGCTCATACAACTTAGCCAACTTGCTGCAACGGTCTTAAGTTCATGAGCCTTCACACGATGCTTAACGTCTTCATTCAGTCGACTTAAAAAACTAAAACAAAATAGCCCTCCCCAAGAAAAAGACTATGTTGTAACATAAATGATCTTAACTCCTTAAACTTATCATGATACTCATCCACAGTCCCTCTTTGGGTCAACTTATTAAACTTCTCAATAGTATTAGTATAATCACCAACAACAAACCAATGAAAAATATCAACAGCAAATTCATGCCAAATAACTCGATGTTTTCTCATAAAATACCCATCAAAACACATTTTAGTTATCCAACAAGATACATTGAAGCAGTATCAACCTTTTGATTCTGAGGAATATCCAAAATAGAGAAATTTTTATCACATATACTCACTCACCTATCCCCTAGGATTTTCCCCATTAAAAGTTTGCAATTCCACATTAGGCATAGGAGAAAATATTTCTAAAGATTCATATTTTTCCTTAGCCCGTAATTCACCCTTAGTTACATCTTTGTTGAAACTAACTACATTATTGCTACTATTCACACCCAATTTGTCATGTGATAATGGATAAGGCATAGAAGGTTTAGAATCTAACAACCCTGGTGCATTAGGATTAAAAGAATATTTCTGATGTTCATCAACAACAGTAACTTGAAGAGGACCCTTACTTGCTCATTTTTTGTACTTGCATCTATTAACTGCTGAACTTCCTCAACACTTTTAGCCATCAAGCTCAAGATAAGCTACAAATACCCTCGTGTTTCCTTAGATCGAGACTTTAAGGCATGAAATATATCCTCCCAACATGTTATCTACTCCTCCCACCATCCATGAAGCACCTCCTGACCTTATCTTGCACAGGATTAGTCGCCTTGAGAGCTTGTCATCTCCCATTTTCTGTAGATTATTTCATTTTCCTAGCTTGTGAGTGGATCAATTTATAGATCTAGATACCAATTGATAGGATCCTAAATAGAAATTGAAGACTTATAAAGAAAAGAAAAGATAAAAAGATAGATTGAAGAAGAATTCAGTTGCATTCCAATTCATGAATTTTTCACCTGTTACAATTCCCTTATGTATTTTAGCTCCAACAATATAATTCATGACACCTGACAATCCTTATAAGATAATAGTCAAATTCTCTCTTATTTATCCACAAGTAGGCTCGACAAAATAGGCCTAAAGGTTCACCACACCCACCTGGCCTAATTTCTCCTCAGTTGACCTAACCTCTATTTCACCCACGTATGATTTATTTAACTTCATATCCCCCACTTATGAATCACCATTTCCTCCATATTTTTAATTAAAAATTCCCTAAAATTTCTAATTCCTTCTCGCATCTCCCCGAATCCCTACTTTGGGCCATGACAATAAGTGATTATCAATTTTTTGGAGTAAATAGATATAATAGGTAATGAAGGGATATTTTTTGTGTTGTGGTATTTGAATTTTGTGTAGGGATAAGGTAGGGTATGACTGTCAGAGTTCTTGTGCGAGACAAACTTTATTAGCAATTATGGTTGAAGAATGGAGGAGTTTGTAAGGGTTTATTTTAGGGTTGTATAGGTCATTTAAATATAAGGTTGGTTTGACCATGTTTGAGCTTAGTTTGAGTTAACATGTTTTGCTTGGGAATTGGCCCTAAGTTGACTAGAACGAAACTTAATATTGCAATACAAAAAACCTTAAAGTAAGAAAATACAACACAAACATATAAGAAGAAGAATTTCATTATATTAGGAAGAATATTACAAGAGGATTACAATAGTTTCATCAAATCATAATTTTTTTAGATAAAGAGAATAAGAGAAACAACCCCACTCGATTACTCCAACGCCTAATTCTCCATGAGGTTAACGCATATTACTTTACACCACATGTGTCTAACTTCGTTTATCCACCCATCTTTAATTAGTTCTTTAGAGTGTTTCAGTTGTAGGAAATATAATATCTCCTCCTATGTGCCGTCATTTAAAGCTTCCACCACTCATTTAACATCCATCTCCATGATAATCCTCCTCGCTTCTAACATTTTTGCGAGAATAAAATCTTTTCTAACTCCCTATATGATGTAAGGTTGCTCCTACCTTAATTGATTGTGGATATAGGAAGGAAGCAAAACAACCTACATAAGTGAATTACTCAAAAAGAATTGTTTGGTAGTTGATGTAAAGGTGAAATAGAGGGTTATTTATGATAAGAGATAGGTAGCGAAAGTATTGTTGTTATGGTTATGGTATTTCTTATGAAAGAAAAGGATGGTTGGTAAGGATAGTATTATAGAAAGACCAAGGAAGAACCAGTGCTACAATGGGAAAAGACCCAGCCTTAGAAATCTATCTAAGGGATGGTAGAAAATGACTTGAACCCACTATCTATAAGGAGATAGGAACCACAAGTATCAATGGAATAGAGGTTAATGCCACAAGTAAGAATTTACTTGATAAGTCAATAAAAGCCACAAGGACTTGAGAAAAGAGAATAATCTCACTTAGATTAATATTAAAGGTGTGTTTACAAATGAATGTGACTATCCAATTTATAGTTTTTGAAGAGTCAAAGCCAAATTGGTACCTAATGATTCAACCATTCCTTGTGTCTCATTGAAAATACATAACTAATTAATTACATGCATGAATTAAAAGGTATGATGATTCGTTTGAATGGAGGAAGTATGTCTCATGGCCAAATGGTGTTCAACCCCTTTAAGTTGTGCCTAAATAAAGCATTAGGAGCCTTGATCGAATGGATGTGTTGCTTGGTGTTTGGCGCGCCTAGGAGGAGTCACACGCATTGCATAGACTTGTTGATCACATGGCTTACACATAGGAGTTCTAGGGATGCTTGGGTGCAGCCCCGTCCTTGGGATGAAGGCTGGTCATGTGCATCTCCTTGGGCGTGTGTGAGTTCTCCCTCAAGCTAGCATAGGCGTTCATATAACTAGCAAGCAAGTGGGCTGTTATGAGTTGTTGTTCCAGTTGAGTCCTCCTTGGGTGCTTAGCATATCTTGTAGCTAATTTTAGCTGGTCACTTGATCAATTTCATCAACTTAGCATTAAATAGTCCACCTAGCTGAGTTTAGCTAGACTTGCGCTCCTCCAGCTGATTTGAGCTTCCCATTGTGTTCCATGAGCTGCCATGAAGCTTGTGAGCTAATTGTGAACTGTATATGAATTCCAAATTCTTTAACAAGCTGCCCTAATTTGTGCCTTGCTCCCATATACCTACATGTGTAAAGAAAACAAGGTAAATCAAAGGAAATGAGCTAGAATTAATCAATTACCTAAGTATAAGATGATATAACACATATGAGCTAATGTATAAGACTTATGAGCTAAATTGAATTCAAATTATCTAAGAAATTAAGGACAAAGAATGCTGCCATTTCATGAATGAATGAAAACATACTTAAATGAATGCAAAACTTAATAACATACTTGAATTAACATTGTATACCAAATATAAATATGTGGATATGCTAAAGTACTTTGCTCATTAGATCACATAAATAACAACCTTAGCATGATTTGCATGACTATTTCATATATGATCAGAATAATATAAAGAAAGTAAAGCATTAAGATGTTTAAGAATGCTCCCTTTGCATATGGTGAGAATGTGCTTTCATAATACCCTTTCTTTAGGGTGATTTGTCCTTAAATCAAAGCCTTTTGTATGCTTGAAGTGTGATAACTCCGTAAAAAGACTCAATTTCTAGTCTTTTCACTTAAGTTATTGCTCGTATAAACAAAGTATGAACAACATTTTAGTTGCATGTAGGTTATATTAGTCTGTGGTGGATAAGTTTTGCTCCAATAAGATTTATGTGCTTTATCTGATGTTGTTGAGGAGAAAGGGTTGTGTGGACTGTGTATGTGTAGGAAACTTATAGAGGAAGAACATTTTAGTCATGACAACGTAATTTGCATAGGCCAATGGTACATAGAAGAATGTAATGAACATATTTATCTTAACAAGGCAAGGTTTAACTGAAGAGTCTAATACGGGTATGATAAAACTGCCTATGTCAATGCCAGCTGGATGACCTCCTTCACGTACAAGCAAGCCTTAAATATTCTAACAGTCGCATTTCCTTTTTAAGTCCGTACAAGAAAGAAACGGTTATTTAAGGAATCTCCAATTATGCAAAACCCTAGGAGATTATTCCCTATAAATAACCAGCTGTAGCCGCCAAAAGAATGATGCAAGGAAGAAGAGAGAAGAGTTTTACCTAAGGCATGAGCGAACAATTTTAGTTCTTTCTCACTGTTCAACAACCAAGCTTTCTTGGTGTCCTCCATATCCATACTGTAGCAGAGCGGTGATTAGGTCTTGAGATAGGCTGATCACCAAGGCAGGCGCGACGCTGATCAGAATTGTCACGATAGAGCCCCCGGTTTTAGGAGTCATTTTTCCTTCGTTCTTAACTTCTTTATATGTTTGGGGTTGTATTAAAAGTTGAATCTTGGATCATTTTTGAACGCACCATGACTGTCTTACTTGGTGTTAATCTCTGTGTTGCCAAGATAATTATTTTCTATTTATAAATTATGAATTATGTTTTTGCTCATGACTGTTTTGTTCATTATTTATTGTTTAAATATTTTAACTTGACACTAGAAGAGCATTAAGAGATCGCCTTGGGTTTTGGTAAAACATGTCTTGGCAATATAAGAGCATAGAGAGATCGCCTTTTGTCTAGATAGTGGTTCTTAGATTCGAGAGAATTAAGATAGATCTACATGAACAATGGAATGAATTTGCGATGGTGAAGTTCTAACTTGTCTACCTTAGAGATAAGGAGCGGGTTTCAATCGACTAAAAAGGATAGACGTTAGAGTAGGATAGATAACGCCTACAGTTTACGCTGAGAGGTATTGCTACAACAACAGTCTGAGAAACCAAGGGTTGTAGTTAACGCTGAGTAGTATTGCCATAGCAACCGTCTAAAATACCTAGTAATCCTGTCGGGAAGCTTTAGCAAGTCATAATAGTTCATTCGAGACTTAGAGTAATTGTTGTCAATAAAAAAGATTAGCATAAGTGCTATGTGATAAGTCTGAATATGTGAGGTTGTTTGAATCATATTTAAATCTACACTTTGCCTTGTTTTGTTTTAATACTCTATATATTTATTTTGCCTCAACCAAACTTTTCTACAATCATATATTATACCATTTTCTTGCTTTATTAATATTAGCTTTTTAGTTTGACAAGATAGTAGGAATTAGTGTGTGACAACTAGTTCTAGTTGTGGTGAGGATAAATTTCTAAACCAATATGAGGAGACTATAACTCACTCACTACTATATTACTTGCATCGGTTGTGTGTACTTGCACATAATTGCTTGCCTTAGCATATACATTTACAAGCGATCAAGTTTTTGGCACCGTTGCCGGGGATTGGCAACTGACGAAATTTTTATTCACCACAACAAGTTTTTATTGTTACCTTATATCTATGTAGTCTAACATAGTTTACTATTTTCTTTTGTAGGTTTTTATTATTGCATGACCCTGAGATCTGCTGGTAAACCTTTGGAACCATTCGACCCTAAAGTTAAGAAATCATTTACACAAAGGCTACGTGCCCAAAGAACCAGAGACAATTAAACCAAATTCAAATGCAATATAACATAGGAGATCTAGGACCTGATGCAACAATCAATCTTCAAGCTGCAAGGCTAAGGGCAATACGAGATCATTTGAACCCAATCCTCTATGACCTCAATCCAGGCATAGTGGCACCTGAAACACAAGCAACTCATTTCGAACTTAAACCGGTGATGTTTAATATGCTAAAATTTATTGGTCAATTTGTGGTTCACCTAATGAGCATGCTAGACAGCATGTTCGCGCTTTCCTTCAAGTATGTGATTTGTTTCGACAATAAGACTACATGAAGATGTGCTTAAACTAAAACTTTTCATTTATTCCCTACATGATAGAGCAAGAGCCTGGCTCAGCAGAGTTCCTTCCGGCTCAATGGAGTCATGGGAAGACTTATGCAAGAGTTTCTTACTTCGATATAATCCGCCCAATATAAATACACAGCTTCGCAATGACATTGAAAGTTTTTACTAAGGAGATGATGAATCAATGTACGAATGTAGGGATAGATACAAAAGTACTTTGTAAATGTGTCAACCATGGATTTCATGACTGGATGCAAGTGGTGATGTTTTACAACGTAGTTAATGCACCAATTCGAATGATGTTAGATGCCTCCACAAATTACACCATACTGGACAAATCACCAGAGGAAGCCTTTGACATTCTCGACATGATAGCAAATAATGATTATCAATTCCCAAATACAAGATTGGGAACCGATAACAAAATAACTAGAGCATATGAATCAGAAGGTAAAGACTCTGTAGGTTCCCAACTTTCTGCCATAACTAATATGTTGAAAAATTTGCAACGTCCTAATGAGATAAGACAAGTCACGTTGATCAATAACGCATGTATATTTTGTCACGGAAACCATCAAGGGAGTGAATGTCCGAAAAACCATGAGTCCACCAATTTTGTGGACAACTACAACCGGAGCAATAATAACCCATATTCAAACACGTACAATCCTGGTTGGAAACAACACCAAAATTTTTCATGAGTAATCAAGGGAACATTAACAATCAATCAGTAAATTATAGGCCACAGCAGAATAATTCGGACCAACAATATTTTTAGAAACATCATCATCACCAGCCCTGGCAAAACAATAAAGGTATACCTTCTTCCTCTAATACTAATTCCAATACTAATTCCCTAGAATTATCATTGCAGGAATTTATGGCGTCGACAAATGATTTCATGGCCTCCACAAAGACCTTGATGCACGAACACTCTAAAATAATTAAAAATCAAAGAAATTTGCTACAAAGACAAACCACACTTTGTAAAAACATAGTTCATCTCTAAGAGCATTGGAGAGTCAAGTGGGACAAATTGCTACGGCATTATATTCTCGCCCACAAGGAAATCTCCCCAGTGATACCGAGATCACTAAACATCATGGAAAGGAGCAATGTAGTGTACTCACACTAAGGAGTGGAAAACAGGTCAACCAAAATGACAAGTCTGGGGGAGAACACCTAAACATCCCTTGCCATGGCATAATACAACCATAGGATCGAGCTGAAAATGAGGAAATAGATGAATCGTCTAAAGAGAAGGAAATGAATGAAGGCTTAGAAAAGCATCATCCAAATAATGAGAAATTCATGGCCAAGGCCAGTGATTTCTCAACACCAACAGTAGATGATGTGAGACCTCCACCACCGTCCCCTCAACGATTGAAGAAGAATAATGACCACATCCAGTTCAAGAAATTTGTTGATCTTCTGGACCAACTGTATATCAATGTGCATTTACTTGAAGCCATCGAGAAAATGCCTTCCTATGCCAAGTTTCTCAAGGATATCATTACGAAAAAAAGGAAGGTAGAACATGTTACCACGACAACAGAAATCTGATAAGCAGTAAGCAAACTCCCACCAAAACAAAAAGGCCCTGGAATTTTATAATATCATGCTCAATCTGTAAGGACTTTGTAGGATGAGCTCTTGTTGATTTGGGATCAAGTATAAACTTGATACCAAAATCCATATTTATAAAACTAGAAGGGTATCTCTCATGTCCAACCTTATTCATCCTTAAGCTAGCCGATCAGTCTTATGTGCGGTCCGAGGATAGAATAAAAGACTTTATAGTAAAGGTGGACAAATTCGTATTTTCAGTTGATATTCACATCTTAGATTGCGAAGCTGATGAAAACGCACTGATCATATGGGACGACCCTTCTTAGCCATTGGAAGAATCCTAATAGATTGTGAAAAGGGAGAATTTATAATACGGGTAGGAGAACAAAGCGTCACCATCAATGTAGTCAACTCCATGAAATATGTGGACGATTCAGAGGAATGCCAATGCATTAACAAAGCAGAAGAAAATACAATCCTTGGATGCGGTGAATCTCTAAGTCTCGATGAATACATCGCTTTGAACTATGACCCTACAATCGAGATGCTTGAACAAGAAAATTTTGGCCCAGGCGAACTATTTTCAGAAGACGATTCTGAGAATCATGGCCCTGAAAACAAAATCTGAACAATGAGTGCACTAAAAATGACAACAATGCAAGATACGGAGGAAAGGCAAAGGATCAACCGAGGCTTCTTAATAATAAATCAGGCATGAGATTCAAACACTTAGATTATGAGGAGGTTAACTCTCTAGAGTCATCTTTACAACAGGCACCGAAATTAGAACTTAAAACCTTTCCATCACATTTGAAATATGCATACGTAGGAGTTTATGAAACTTTACCAGCAATAATCTAGGCCACTCTAACCTCCGAACGGGAGAATAGTTTGTTTAATGTTTTATCACAACACAAAAAGGCTCTAGGATGGACAATGGTTGACTTGAAGGGAACTAGTCTGACTATATACATGCACAAGATCAATCTAGAAGATAGCCATAGTACTTCAGTGGAACCCCAAAGAAGACTTAATCCAATCATAAAGAAGGTAGTCATTAAAGAAATTATAAAATGGCTGGATGCGGGAGTGATGTACCCTATAACAAATAGTTCATGGGTCAGCCCAGTGCAGTGTGTGCCAAAGAATGGTGGTGCTACTGTGGTTAAAAGCGAACAAGACGAGCTCCTCACCACCAGAATAGTCACGGGATGGTGCATATGTACAAAGAAAGACCATTTTCCCCTCCCTTTTATCGACAAAATGTTGGAAGGTTAGCGGGAAAAGCATTTTATTGCTTCCCCGATTGATACTCATGATATAATCAAATGGCCATAGCACTGGATGATCAAGAGAAAACCACTTTCACATGCCCTTATAGAACCTATGCATTTAGTTGAATGTCATTTGGGTTGTGTAATACTCCAGCTACCTTCCCAAGATGCATGATGGAAATCTTTTTAGATATGGTGGAAGAATGTATGTAAATATTTATGGATGACTTCTCCGTCTCAGGTGATGATTTTGACCGATGTCTCGGTAATTTATCCAAGGTACTAAAATGATGTGAAGAAACCAACCTAGTACTAAATTGGGAGAAATGCCATTTTATGGTAACCGAGGGAATAGTGTTGGGGAATAAAATTTCATGCCGAGTCATTGAAGTCGATAAAGCCAAGGTGGACGTAATTGAAACCTTCCCTCACCCACCAACGTGAGAGGTGTACGCAGTTTCCTTGGACACGCAGGCTTCTACAGGCGTTAATAAAAGATTTTTCTCAAATATCTAAACCCTTGTGTCTTTTGCTTCAACAAAATAATCCATTTGAATTTACTATGATTGTTTGAATGCCTTTACAAATGGGAAGAATAAACTCTCGGCAACACCAATCATTATCACACCGAACTGGAACGAACCTTTTGAGCTCATGTGCGATGCTAGTGACTATGCAGTCGGAGAAGTGCTAAGGCAACAAAAAGTAAAATCTTTCATGTTATCTATTATGCAAGTCGTACTCTTAATGATGCACAAGTAAACAATACCACCACTGAAAAAAAACTCTTAGCAGTCATATTTGAATTCGATAAGTTTAGGCCATATCTAAAAGGAACTAAGGTAATTGTGCATACAGATCATTCTGCCATTAAATATTTGATCAATAAAAAAGATGTAGAGCCTAGGCTAATTCGATGAATATTATTACTACAAGAGTTTGATTTAGAAATCAAGGATAGAAAGGGTACAGAAAAATCAAGTGGCAGACCATTTGTCAAGGCTAAATAAAAAATATGATTATCATGACATAACATAAATTCAAGAGGATTTCCCTGATGAGAAAATATTATTTGTCACGGCTGCGTCGTGGTATGCTGACATAGTTAACTTTCTGGTTAGTGGTATTGCTCTTCCAAATTTATCTAGCTAGTTCCAAAAGAAGTTTCGACATGATGCGACATTACTACTAGGATGAACCGTTTCTATTCAAGCAATGTGGAGACCAAATAATCCAAAGATGCGTTCGAGGAGAAGAACAGAAAGATGTTTGCACAAAAGTCACTCATCACCGTATGGAGGGCAATTTGCTGGAATACGAACAACGACAAAAGTGCTTCAGACCGGATTCTATCGGCCAACCTCGTTCAAGGATGCGCATGAATTCTATAAGTCATGTAATAGATGCCAACGAATAGTGAACATATCAAAACGGTTGAGATGCCATGGAAAAATATTATGGAAGTTGAACTTTTCGAGGTATAGGGAATAGACTTCATGGGACCCTTTCCCACATCATTTGGAGATTTATACATTCTCTTGGTAGTGGATTATGTATTCAAATAGGTCGAAGCCATTGCAACACCTAAAAATGATTCCAAGATAGTGTTGAAATTTGTGCAAAAAAATATATTCTCACGATTTAGAACACCAAGAGCTATCTTTAGTGATGAGGTAACACATTTTGACAACAAATTGATCCCCAAGGCACTGAAATGAGATGGAGTGCGACATAAGATCGCTATGGCATATCACCCTCAGACTAATGGACAAGCCAAAATGTCTAAACGGGAAATCAAACATATCCTTGAGAAAGTGGTCAACCCAAGTCGAAAGGACTGGTCACCGGAGCTAGATGAAGCATTATGGGAATATCGCACAGTATTAAGACACCGCTGGGAATTTCCCCATTCAAACTGGTCTACGGGATAGAATGCCACCTACCGGTGGAACTTGATCACAAAGCCCATTGTGCCATCAAAAAGTTAAATATGGATACTCAGCTTGCTGGAGAAAGAAGACTCTTGGAACTGAACGAGATGGATGAATTCAGAGAACACGCATACGAAAATGCCCGCCTATACAAAGAGAAAACAAAATGATGGCATGACAAAAAAATATTGATGTGGCAATTTTATTATGGGAAACAAGTACTGCTCTACAATTCACGTCTTAAGTTATTCCTTGGCAAGCTAAAATCACGATGGTCAGGACTGTTAATCGTACATCAAGTCCACAACAATAGAGTAATAGAAATCCAGAACCAAAACGATGGTTTCATCTTCAAGGTGAACGGGCAGAGGCTGAAGGAGTACAAAGAAGCCCCAGTCATGTTCGACAAACCGGCATCGATGGCATATGATGCCAAAGAGTTTGCCTTGCTTACTTGAACAATATTCGTTGCCCAGGCAATGAAAATTTGAATTCTTTACATAAATAAATTTAGTTATTTTATGCTTTCATTATCCGTTTAGTTTTATTTTCTTTATTATTTGCATATATGCAGAATACACGTGGCAGTATGGGGAATTAGCGCATGCATGAAAAGAAAGGAAACCCTAGGGTAAGAGTTTAGGTGACAGAATTAAAAAGGGAAAGAAATCTTTTCCCCAACTTTACGCCTAATCACATATCCCACATTCAATGTAAAATATTTTCCCCTCGTGTAAGGACAAATTTACCCGAAACTACCCATTACTTTCCAGAAAAAACCGCCAACTCCTTCTTCTTCATCGTGCCTCACTCTCTCTACCAAGAAAGAAACCTTTTTTTTCTCTCAACAAAATCTTCCCCATTTCCACCACTAATTTCACCACACCAACCAAGTAACATGGCCAGATCAAGGAAAACCCCCGCCCCAACATCGAGCTTTGAGCGCTTCCAAATAGCTGAAGCACGATTCAAAATCCTCTAAAAATGACAATTATATTTAGAAGATGGGTTCATCTTTCCAGTAGAGGATGAAGAGCCATTTGGACCAGAGGTAATGGATATGATAAAGAAACACAACTGGGAGAAGTGTGCTCGCCATCCCAAAGCCATAGCACCAGCGATGGTGAGAGAGTTCTACGCCCATCTCGAACACCCGTCCAACCACACGGTTTATGTCCGAGAGAAAGTGGAGAAGCAGCACAAGAAATTTGTGGTTGAAAAAGACTAGGAAACATACACCGGAGTTCTAGAATATTTATCCTTCGGGTGGGCCAAGTTTGAAGGGAATGCCCCAATGAGGAAGAGAGTAGGTCGTCGAGCCCTTAAACCGATTTTGAAAATATGGAACCATTTTCTCAAGGGGAAACTTATGCTAACATCTCACAAAATAATTTGCTCGTGAAAAGATTGATGCTCTTGCACTCGATAATATACAGGAGGAAGATTGATGTTGGAGAACTTATCTGAACAAATCCATGAGTGTGCCAAAAGAAATCGGGGCAATTTATTGTTTCCTAACTTGATAACCACCTTGTGCAGAAAAAAGAAGGTCCCCTAAGAGCTGTTTGAGGATTTCATTAAATCCAAGGAGGGTATCAATAAGAAGAAAGTACCTGAGCTGATTAGTTTTGATGATAACGCCCCACATGAAGATTTGGAGAGGGGAGCAAAATTTGTTGTCACGCCCAGAATGGCCACATTGGTTACGTACACACCAGAAACACGTGAAAAGATAGGGCACCTAGAGGATCACATGGAGATCTTTTTCGAGTATGTCAAGGCAAGGGACGCGCAACTCAACGCCTTTTTAAAGGAGTTTCTCCTGATCACAATCGTCTACCTGCCACCCTTCCCAACTTTATCCTCAAATACAATGCAGGAGGGAGCACATTCCACGCCTCGACATCAAATGTCCCGTAGAGGTCCCTCCAGAAGTACCCACAAACATGCCACCACTGGCAACCCATGTCTTGTCTGTCCTATAGGAAGGCCACGGTGACACCGAAGAGTTCCTTAGTCCTCATCTTTCTCAACCTCTGAGAACAGTCAAGAGAGCCCACCCAATTCTTCTCCGATGAAGCTTTCACCCAAGCCCCGAAGCAACCTGATCGTGGTCGTATTCAGTCCTATATTAATCTAGCATCACCAGTCTTGGAAGCAGCTCAAAGTTCAGCACCAGTTCTTGCACAACCGACTCCTACTGCCGAGCAACAAACTCCAACACGAGCCTCGACCAACAAGAAGTGCATCAACCGAACGACAGGCCGCATACTCTAGTTGTCCTCCTCGACGATAGTAGCAGTAGTGGGTTCAGGGAGTTCCTCTTCTCCCAAACGACACCGAACGAGGGCGTCCAGTCAAGCCACCCCACCACAGCAAGTTTGTATTTTAATTTTTTTTCGCATTTGCATATAGAATCATGTAGTTTTTGTTCTTATGCATTGAGGACTATGCATCCCTCAAGTTTGGGGAAGGTATTGTGTCATATTTTTCCATACTTTGTTAAAAAATAATAGATGATAATTGGTTAAAAAATTTAGTTGTCATGACATAAGCATGTTAATATTATTGTTTGGAATGAATTAAGGATGCCCGATGATGAATGCATAATTGGATTGCCTAGGCCAGAATTATTGTTAACACAATCTAAGGAAGAGAACTAACCGTAGGCCTGATTCATTGAAACTTACAAACATGATTGTAGGCTCTCCTTACTTAAGGTAATCTGTAAAATATTTAGGAAAGAACTTTCTGATTGCCAAGACTTCAAAAATATTATAAGGTTAATGTAAAATTCCTGGTGTTTAAAACTTGAAAAATAAAAGGGACACTCTTATATGCAAAGGCATAAACATAAAACTCCATAAGAAATCAATAGTAACTGAGGCATACGAGTGAATGAAAGTAGTCACAGGATGACTCTGCCCGACTAGCTTGGGGGTGGAAGGTATGCACCATTTCACCTAGAGTGTGGGACGGTAGGTGTGATGATATGAATCCCCTATAAAAAAAAAGAAGTTGCTGAGGGCTGAAATCTCACACCATATGATTTTCTTAACACTGTTTTGCCATGACTATTTTAATTTTTTTCTAGTTATTGTACATTGCTTGAGGACAAGCAATAGCTTAAGTTTGGGGGTGTGATAACTCCGTAAAAAGACTCAATTTCTAGTCTTTTCACTTAAGTTATTGCTTGTTTAAACAAAGTATGCACAACATTTTAGTTGCATTTAGTTGCATGTAGGTTATATTAGTTTGTGATGGATAAGTTTTGCTTTGGCAAAATTTATGTGGTTTAACTGATACTGCTAAGAATAAAGGGTTGTGTGGACTGTGTATGTGTATCAAACTTACAGAGGAAGAACATTTCAGTCATGATAAAGTAATTTGCATAGGACAATAGAATAGAGAAGAACGTAAAGAGCATATTTATATCACCGAGGCAAGGTTTGTCTGAAGAGTCTGATGCGGGTATGACGAAACCGCCTATGTCACACGCTAGCTGGATGACCTTATTCACATGTAAGTAAACCTTAAATATTCTGATAGTCGCCTTTCTTTTTTAAGTATGGACAAGAAAGAAACGGTTATTTAAGGAATCTCAAATTATGCAAACCCCTAGGAGATTCTCGCTATAAATAACTAGCCGTAGCCACCAAAAGAATGAGGCAAGGAAGAAGAGAGAGGAACTTTACCTAAGGCCTGAGCGAGCAATTGCAGTCCTTTCTCACCATTACCAACCAACCTTCCTTGGTGTCCTCCATAGCTAGACTGTAGCAGAGTGGTGATTAGGTCTCGAGAAAGGCTGATCACTAAGGCAGGCACAGCGCTGATAAGAATTGTCAAGACAGAGCCCCTATTTTGGGAGTCATTCTTCCTTTGTTCTTAACTTCTTTATATGTTTAGGGTTGTATTAAACGTTGAATCTTGGATGATTTTTGATAGCACCATGATTGTCTTAATTGGTGTTAATCTCGGTGTTACCTTAACAATTATTTTCTGTTTATGAATGATGAATTATGTTTTTGCTCATGGTTGTTTTGTTATTTGTTTAAATATTTTACCTTGACACTGTAAGAGTATTGAGAGATCGCCTTGGGTTTTGGTAAAACATCTCTTAGCAATATAAGAGCATCAAGAGATCACCTTTTGTCTAGATAGTGATTCTTAGATTCGATTGTCCACCTTAGAGATAAGGAGCGGGTTTCAATCAACTAAAAAGGATAGACGCTAGAGTAAGATAGACAACACATATAGTTCACTCTGATAGGTATTGCTACAACAACAGTCTGACAAACCAAGGGCTGTAGTTAACAATGAGTATTATTGCCATAGCAACCGTCTAGAACACCTAGTAATATGTCAGTCAGCTTAAGCAAGTCATAATAATTTCATTCGAGAGTTAGAGTAATTGTTGTCAATACAAAGATTAGCATAAGTGATTAGCATAAGTGCTCTGTGATAAGTCTGAATATGTGAGGTTATTTGACTAATATTTAAATCCATACTTTGCCTTGTTTTGTTTTAATAGTATGCATATTTATTTTGCCTCGACCAATCTTTTCTACTATCATACATCATATTATTTTCTTGTTTTATTAATATTAGCTTTATAGTTTGACAAGATAGTAGGAATTAGTGTGTGAAAACTAGTTCTAGTTGTCGTGAGGATAAATTTCTAAACCAATCTCTGAGGATACGATAACTCACTCACTACTATATTACTTGCATCAATTGTGTAAACTTGCATAGAATTGCTTGCCTTACCATATACATTTACAAGCAATCAAAGTGTTTATCATTGTGTTATTCCAAATGCTTAGCTTTGTGTTCTTTTGGCAAAAAATATATCATTTGGATGAATGTGTTCTTTCAATAGGTACCCTTTCTTAAGATCTCCTAATAGGCCTTTCTTTGGAGTATAAATTACCAAAAGGTACTTTTTCGAAATGGTCTTCTTTTAAGGATATCCTTGTTGAAAGTGACCATTGATTTGGCTTCTTTTGACAAGTGAAAAGGTATGACGTTTCAATTGAATGGGCACTTGCCGTTTGAAGACATTAATAATAACCTTTGATGAAGAGTTGTGATTTTGAACCCCAATTATCACCATTATTTATTGGAACCTTTCATTTTCCAGCAACGAACCATCATACTTCTTCATGAAAAATTTTGCTTTCATGTCTTGTCCATCTTTAACCTTTAATGGTGGTTTGTACTTTTACAAGGCTTGGACACTCATTCTCATATGAATATGATCTTGTTGGACTTATTTAGGCATCAAAGGCACCAAAGTGACCTTGCATCCTTCAATCTTAAAGGAGTATTGGTTTTGATAACAATCATGAATGGCCCTTTTGTCATACGACCATGGCCTCCCAAGTACAATGTGGCTAGCATGCATAGGAACAATATCACAAAGTACCTTGTCCTTGTACCTACCAATTGAAAATGGAATTAGTACATGTTTTGTAACATTTAACACACCTCATTCATTGAGCCATTAGAGTTAGTATGTAGTCGGATGCTTTAAAGTTGTCAAGCCAAGTTTATCCACCATAATAGTGTTGCTACATTTGTGCAACTCCCTCCGTTAATAATCATTGTACAAACCTTGTTCTTGACATGGCACCTTGTGTGAAAGATATTGTTTGTTTGTAGTTTGTCCTTAATTGGATGGGATTGAAGGCACCTCTTTGAAACAAGCATTTCTCCACCAACAGCAATCTCTCGTTCATTTGGTTTCTCTTCATATATTGCTTTTTGTTCCTTGTTATGAACACGTTCTTCAGAATCTAAGATAACCTCTCCATTCTCTAACAATATCATAGTGTTTCGGTTGGGACATTGGCTTGAAACATGTCCTTTTCCAAAGAACTTGAAACACTTGATGTCTTTGGACCTTTCGAAAGTGTTTACTTGTTTTTCTTTGCCCTTGTTGGATTCACCCACTTGTTTTATTTTGGATCCCTCAAAATTATCCTTCACTTGGACTGGGGTTGGATTTTAAAAAGTATTGGGTTCTTGTTTTCAGTTTGTGCCTGAATTCAGACTACTCTGGTTAAATACCTTCATTTTATTTTGTCGTTCAATTTTCATGGCCATATGTACCATCTCCTCAATCTCTACATATTGTTGCAATTCAACAAGGTTAGCCCAGATAAAACCCTTGACATGGTTGCTTCCCTATCTTCATCAACATTGGCTCAAATCATGGTTATCTCAATTTCTTTAAAATAATCTTCAACTCTCTGGTTTCCTTGTTTGAGATTTTGAAGCTTGTGATAGAGATCACGGTCATAGTGAGCAGGGAAAAACCTTTTCCTCATAATGGCCTTCATTTCTTCCCAAGTATTGATTGGGTGTTCACCATTTCATCTTTGTGAATTTACTAATTGATCACACCAAACGAGAGCATAGTCCACAAATTCCATCGCAACAAGCCTTACTTTCTTTTGCTCCATGTAGTTTTGACATTCAAATATATGCTCAATTTTTATCATCTAGTCAAGATAGGTTTCTGGATCAGTTCATCCTTGAAATGGAGGAATTGTTACCTCGATGTTGCTGAAGTTTTCATTTTCATACCTTTCCCTAGATTTCGATGAAAATCTCTTCTCGATCCTTTGGTGACTTGATCTGCCTCAACTTCCTCTTCAATTTCTTCTTCCATTCTAGGGCGTATTATTCTTCTGTTGCCTAAGGATGCTTCAACTTGATCCATTCTATCATGTAAGGGCTCCAATTCCAGTTTTAGCATTCTTGCCATCTCATGCATAATTGCTTGAGTTTGCAAGTTTGGGGCTTCTCTTACAGGTGATTATCTTGGACCCCGAGACATTATTATTGAAAATAAATAAAAAAATAAAATGTGTAAAAGACCATACCAAATATTGCTCACATAAAGCCTCACGAGTTCACTCTAAGGAAACTTTAATGTCACTCAATCCACTTGTGTTTACACTCTAGGACTTCAAGGCTTTTACCAGCCCTCTTCTAGTCTCCCACGCTCAAGCCTTTTTCCTCTCAATCTCTTATCTCGAATTCTAAGTAACTTTACTTAAAACTATATCAAGTAATGCTTACTTGTTGTACGTCGCCTGTAAATGGTTAGTAGGTACGGAAAAGCAAATATAATGTAAAGAGTAGCTTAGAAATAAGAAAGAAAATAATAAAGGGGTTACTTACAGCAAAGTCACTTTACAACCCTTCTATCACCATAATCAATTTTGAATTCTTACTTGACACTCTTGGTGATTAACTTGTTGTTTGTGCTTTCAACTTGGCAATTTTCTTTTCTTTTTCCTTTTGTTTTCTTCTTCAGTTCTTTGTAATTTTATTTGCTAATTTTTTTTTTTTTCACTTGCACTTAAATTGCACTTCTTTTTGTATTTTGTTGTTGTTGTTGCACGTTTCTTCTTCCACCAAAGCTCTGAATATGGCTTGATGTAATGTACTCCTACCTTAATTGATTGTAGATCTAGGAAGGAAGTAAAACAATCTATATAAGTGAATGGCTCAAACAGAATTGTTTGGTAGTTGATGTAAAGGTGAGATGGAGGGATATTTATGATAAGAGATACGTAGCAGAAGTATTGTTGTTATGGCTATGGTATGGCTTATGAAAGAAAAGGATTGTAGATCTAAGGGATGGTAGAAAATGACTTGGACCCACTATCTATAAGTAGATAGGAACCACAAGTATTAATGGAATAGAGATGGATGACACAAGTAAAAATTTACATGATAAGTCGATAAAAGCCACAAGGACTTGAGAAAAGAGAATAATCAATTGATTAATAAGAAATGTGTGTTTACAAATGAATATGACTAGCCTATTTATAGTTTTTGAAGAAACATAGGCCAATTGGTACCTAATGGTTTGGCCAGCCCTTGTGTCTCTTTGAAAGTGCATAACTAATTAATTACATGCATGAATTAAAAGGTATGATGATTCGGCTGAATGGAGGAAGTATATCTCATGGTCGAATGGTGTTGAACCCCTTCAATTTGGCACCTAAATGAAGTATTATGAGCCTTGGTCGTATGGATGTGTTGCTTGGTGTTTGGCTCACCTAGGAGGAGTTACACACATTGCATACACTTGTTGATCACATGGCTTGCATAAAAAATAAAATAATAAGGATATATTACTTCAAATAAACTAAAATGGTTATCAAGATTGGAGTACCGGATTATTCTGCCTCTTTAACTTAAAACAAATTCAGAAAAAGTATAAATGTGTTGGCCACTTATAGATTATAGATTTCAAAACATTTTCAAAGTAAACTTGCTTTTTTTTATTATTATTAATGCTTTCAAACACAAGGAATATGCAAAATCTGCCATGGGACCATATTCGCTTAGGCGTGCAAATATATAAAACATTTCCCTTTAATGATTAAATGAAATAAACTTTACAATACGAGGGACCTAACTTTTGGCTTAAGCTTTGTAATCAAACTTGTTTGGATTTTCGGATGCTCGAATCGACAACCGAAACTGTTTGCAAAGAGGGGTCGGAACGGTTTTGTGTTTAGGGAGTAAAGAGATTGAAAGATAGAGAATTGCACAGCCATTTATAGTGGTTCGACTTTCTCAACCAAAGTTTACGTCCACTACCTTAGCTCCTCACCAAGGATTTTCCAACAAATTATCGACAACCGAAACTGTTTGCAACGGGGTCGGAACGGTTTTGTTTAGGGGTAAGAGATTGAAAGATAGAGAATTGCACAGCCATTTATAGTGGTTCGACTTTCTCAACCAAAGTTTACGTCCACTACCTTAGCTCCTCACCAAGGATTTTCCAACAAATTCATTAATTTGTTCTTTCTTTTAAGGACAAAGAGATAACCTTACAACTCCCTAGTTTTTCCGGGCTAAACTTTTTTACATGGGATAAGGTAGAACCTTTCCCCTTTACAAAAGGATAAAAGATGTAAACAATAAAACCTCTCTAAGGTAGGTGTTTACAAGAATTAAGCTCACAAGAACAAATATTTACAAGAGAAAGATGAAATAAGAATGGAAAACTCTTCTCTTGTGTTTGATTGCTTGGATAGTTGTTCTCTTTCTTCTTCAAGTGTCCTCAGCTTGTATTTATAGCTTGTAATGTGTTTGATGTTGTATATAGCCGTTGGGGAGGTTTGGAGTTGTTTGGGGATGATTTTTTTCTCAAAAAGGTTGCCCATAACATGATGCATCGATGCATGATCAAGGTGCATCGATACCCTTCATTAATCAAATAAACTAGCCGTTACTAGCCGTTGCAGCCTTGATGCATGGATGTATGGCAGGATGCATCGTTGCATGGCAATGATGCATCGATGCACTAATTGCATTTGATGTTTGGATGCATTGCCTGATGCATCGATGCATTAGTGCAGATGCATGGATGCACTGCAGGGATGCATGGATGCACTTTGACACCTTTAGCATTTTGCTCAAATCCGAATTTAATGGACTTTGAATATTTTTGAAACCTTTTGAAACCTTTGAATAAATTTAATTCAAATCCAAAAACATTTTGCAAATTCAATTCAAGTCCAAAAACATTTGCCTTAAATTGTTATATCAAAACATAGTTCAATAATCCCCTTTTTGATATAACAAAACATTTGAAAAATTGTTTTTGGCAAACTTCCCCTTAATAAATTGTTAATGAAAAAGATATCAATTGTTACCAATTGTTGGAAATATATGAAAATGTTAAGCTACCCCTTTTTCATTAAGAAATTGAATTTTTCAAACCAAACTCTCCCCTTTTTGTATATAAAAAATAATTTAATCTTTGAAGTTCAAAATAACTTTGGAGAGTAAGTACTAAATTTGACATTTAAAAATCATTTGAAAAATCAAGCTCCCCCTCATAAATGCATTCCAAAAAATTAGCTTTTAAGTTCATGACACTTAAACAAATATGAATTTCAAAGAATAAAACATGTTAGAGCACATGAATTCAATATATCGAACTCTAAAATACTTTATGCATACCAATTGTTGAAATTTGATATTAATACCAATTGTTAAAATAAGTGCATTTGCATAAAGTTTTCCAAAATGTTATGCATTTTGAACAATTTGATATCAATTGCTAGAGAGATATCATTTTCATTTATACCACATGCATAAACATTCAAATTTAGGCCAAAAATTAAATTTATAAAATCAAAGTATTTTGAAATTTGATACAATTGTTAGAGAGATATCATTTGCATTTAAAACCAATTTGACCAAAATTCATTATGATGAACTAAAAATTCTCAAAAATTAATATAACTTTAAAATGTTCATCATAATCATCTTTCAACATACATGAGATTAAAACAATGATGCATAATCATTTAAACCAAAAACTCATGCATGCTTAAAATCAAATGAGCAACCAAATAACCAAAATTAAAAGCATAAAGTTTAGAGGTTACCCATTCCTTTTTCATGTGTGGCTATAGCATCTTGATATCATCATTTCATCACAATTGCCCCACACCTACAAGAGACATTTATTTTGATTGTGGTATCCAAATTGCTTTGGATCCTTGGACGTTAGGTTCAATGCCCCTTGTTCCTTTCGGAACCCATACTTGTCTAATTTTAAAACGATTTCCTTTATTCAAAGGAAAAGTATGTTCCTTATGACCATGATAATGACAATGTGAGCATATTGTCATATTGAACTAAATGAATTATTTAAATGATTTCTTTTCTTTGTTAAGCATTCAAGCTTAACTTTTAAATCAAGATTTTCTTTTTCAAAACTTTCAGTTTTTATTTTGAAAGCTCTAAATCCTTTTCAAATTTCATTTTGGCTTTCAAAATCTATTTTGTTTTCAAAAGAAAATCGTTTTCGATTTTAAATTTTGAAATCATTTTCTTATATTTGGAGTTCATGGTCTCAAACTCCGAATATAACCTATTAAAAGCATCTTGTAACTCATCAAACGTGTATGAATTAAATTCATTTGAGTTAGAAGATACCTCGGGCTCTTCACAAGCCATTAGAGACACCACCTTTGTTGGTTCTTCTTTCTTGTTTCCATGGATTTCCTCAAGCTTATTCCAAAGCTCCTTGGCACTTGAACATGAAGAAACCCCTTCATAGATTTCATGACCAAATGCACAAAATAGCATGTGCATGGCCTTGGCATTAAGTTGAGCTTTCTTCCGTTCTTTGTCACTCTTCTTTTTCTCCTTCTTCTTTGGAGAAGAGTAGCCGTTCTCGATTATCTCCCATGCATCAAGATCATTGGATTGGATAAATACCTTCATTAATTTCTTCCAATGATGATAGTTGACTCCATTGAAGTATGGAGGCTTGTCCGTTAGTAGGGAGTCTTCCATGTGGAACGAGCCGGAGGTGGAAGCCATCTTCTCGGTTGTGTCGGGAATTGGTAGAGCTTCTTCTAGGACCGTCTCAAGGTGGTTAAACCTTCTTAATGAGTTAGGCTCTGATGCCAATTGTTGGGATTTTCGGACGCTCGAATCGACAACCAAAACGGTTTGCAAAGAGGGGTCGGAATGGTTTTGTGTTTAGGGAGTAAGGAGATTGAAAGATAGAGAATTGCACAGCGATTTATAGTGGTTCGACTTTCTCAACCAAAGTCTACGTCCACTACCTTAGCTCGTCACCAAGGATTTTCCAACAAATTCACTATTTTGTTCTTTCTTTTAAGGACAAAGAGATAACCTTAAAACTCCCTAGTTTTTTCAGGCTAAACTAGAACCTTTCCGTAGCTTTTACACGGGATAAGCTAGAACCTTTCCCCTTTACAAAAGGATAAAAGATGTAAACAATAAAACCTCTCTAAGGTAGGTGTTTACAAGAATTAAGCTCACAAGAACAAAATATTTACAAGAGAAAGATGAAATAAGAATGAAAAACTCTTCTCTTGTGTTTGATTGCTTGGATAGTTGTTCTCTTTCTTCTTCAAGTGTCCTCAGCTTGTATTTATAGCTTGGAATGTGTTTGATGTTGTATATAGCCGTTGGGGATGATTTTTCTACTCAAAAAGGCTGCCCATAACATGATGCATCGATGAATGATCAAGGTGCATCGATACCCCTTCATTAAATTCAAATAAACTAGCCGTTACTAGCCGTTGCAGCCTTGATGCATGGATGCATGGCAGGATGCATCGATGCATGGCAAGGATGCATCGATGCACTAATTGCATTCGATGTTTGGATGCATTGATGCATTGCCTGATGCATCGATGCATTAGTGTGTAGATGCATGGATGCACTGCAGGGATGCATGGATGCACTGCGACACCCTTTAGCATTTTTGCTCAAATCCGAATTTAATGCACTTTGAATTATTTTTGAAACCTTTTTAAAACTTTGAATAAATTCAATTCAATTCCAAAAACATTTTGCAAATTCAATTCAAGTCCAAAAACATTTTGCCTTAAATTGTTATATCAAATCATAGTTCGACAAAACTCAATACTAATCAATCGCCAGATCTTCTTCCTTAAAACTTGTATTCTTTAAGTCTTCGTTTCCTTAACTTTGACAATTTTTTATATAACTTTGCAGTGACAAATCTTGGCAAAAAATTTAAGGGGTAAAATGTTTATCTTCCCCTTTTGTCTCAATTATCGTCCACATCTGTGACTCAGAGTACGGATGTAATTGAGCAAAGTCAAATTTAAGCTAAACTTGAATTTCAACATACAAAGTTCAATTCGAATTCTATTAATTTTCGCTCTTAAAGTATGTTAAGGAAATTGAAAAAAATAAAAATAAAGGTATATACTTATTCTTCAAAAAAAATAAAATATTTACCTCATTCCTAAAATTGACTCTTTATAAAGAATTTGTTTGATGGTAGTCTGTTCTAGGCCTCAAATAAAACCTTCATTATTGGGTTAGATACCCTAATTCGACTTGCTTGATAGCTCGAACTTGTTGTATCATGCTTAACTTAACAATAACACAATCAAGTACAAGTAATTTTTGGACATAAGTGTCCCGCTTACACTCTTAATTAAAAATAAAGAAAATTGTTAGTAAAATATCACATCAATTGAGTAGTCAACATATCTTTGTGACCATATTAAACTATGCCAAATTATGTGGCAATGCATCAGCTTTCTATTAAATTATATTTAACTTTTAATACAACCCATGCCCTAATCTAATCAAAGTGAAACATTTCACCCACATTTTTGGTATTTTTCATGGTGGTTAGTGAGTACAATATTTTGGTTGGTTTCATCAAGAGTAATACACTTATGGTACAATAAGGTGGGCCAATCTGTTGGGTTCTAACATTCTATGAAGCTTCTTAATTTCTTTTATGGCTAGATCTTCAAGAAAAAGCACTTTGTCTTTGCCTTTGACCCCAACCATGTGTAAATATTCATTATCTCCCTTTTTTTCCCTTTGAATAGTAACCTTTGTTCCCTTGGCACCAAGCTTGTTATCAATGACAAACCATCTTCAATTCCCCTGAAAATTTGCCTAACGATTTCAATCAATAACCCAAAATTTTAAAGGACTAAACTTATTCAACACCTTAGAGTCTAATAAAGGGCTGCTCCCTAGACCCAGCCTTCAACATTTTTGGTTCAATTACTCTTTAAGCTTATGTCAATTTTTGTTTTCAAAAATTTGGGTGATTACAATTTAGTATCCGTTCAAAACTTTCTTAATATATTAACAACACACACTCTCTACCAACACAAATCCTTGAATCCACAATCTCTAGAGAAAATAACCTTTCTATTTTTCAACGGAGGCCATTTGATGGGTTAACTTATACTAGTCTTGAAATCGATGAAATTATGCTTTGATCCATCAATTTTTCTAGCTCAATTACTATAAAGTTATATTAGTTTCGAAACAAATGAAGTTATGTCCCCAACTTTTATGATTTAATTATTTTTATGTTAGACATATTAAACCTCTATCTCATTTTTTGTTTTCAATATTTCTTAGTCCTCTTTCAATTTTAAAATTAAATAATTTACTCCATGATTTCATCCTAGTTCCGTTTATGATATACTAAAAAAGAAGGTATATAAGAAAGGCTTACCAAAAGTGGAAGTTGCTTCAATGGAGACATCATGGGATTGAGAAACAGTTGAGACTCTAATAGTGATCACCCCTTCACCAACACTCTTAAACCACTAGTTTCTCTCCTTTGAACAAACATCCCACCGGGCCTAAGTTCCCATTTGATTTCATTAGTAATACTATTATTGTTGTTGTAGTTGTTTCCACATCCCTTTTGCCCACCTTTCCCTCCATTGCCAAACCTAAAGCTGCTTCTGCAAAACCTTTTTGACTAAAGCACATGGGGAGTGGTTTCTATTTCCATGGACATGTTTGCTTGATTGCCGGGCTCAAAACACCCCCATCATATACTCTGGTCCGTTGCCAAATTTTGCTCATAAATTTCATATATTAGAATCTAATTACTTCGATCATCTGATACGGATAACATATTTAAATAACTGTCGTGTAAAAAAATAGTGGTTGTTATATAGTGGTGTGAAACAAAATCAAACTAATAATTAATAACTACAGTAATTGAACGGATAATGGTCAATTGCAATAAGTACGGGCTACTATTCCCGTTATTTTTCTATTACGATAAAATTAAAAAAAGAATCAAACTCCTTCGTTGTCCTACAAATATATGTTTTACACTAAATTGTGTGAATTAAAAAAAAATTACAAGCGTGATTCCGCAGTGACTGTAATAGCATTTGTAACCCCAATAAATGTAAGACAAACAAAAAATATCAAAATCGCAATTTAAATCTCTAACACCAATTGTATTAATTTAACCAATGTTAAATACATCATAAAAGATTTTATTTTTCTTTTGATTCAATTTAATTTAGCGACAATAATTTTTTATTCTACCGTTAAATAAATATATGAGTACACATTATAATGTTAACAACAACAAAAATATTAAATTATGTCGAATGAAACTAAAGCATGGTTGTTCAAGAACTAAAGAAATTCTAACGGTTATATGATTTTTATATATAAATATGTTCCTTTGCTTTTACTCTTTTGTATTAGCGTTCGAAGCTGTTTTATATAAAATATACTTGAGTTTAAACTTAGATAATATAAAGATCAAATGTTTCTATTAGTCCTTATACTATGAATAAATTATGACTTTTGTTTATATACTTCAATTTAATCATTTTTAATTCATATACTTTTGAACTATTAAAATTCCAATCTCGTCCCAAACAAATGCCGTGAAATTTGTTTAGTTAAATTATGTTATTAATCCTTGTATTTGGTGTAAGTAGTAGGTTTAATTTATGTTCTTCAACTAGATCATTATAAGTTCTTTGAGTCATATTGTCTCTCTATTATTAAACTCAAGATTAAAATTTTTAAATTTAAAAAGTATAAAACTAAAATCGAAGGTTAAGGATCTCAAATATTTGATGGAATATATATCGGTCCTTAGACAGGATGTAGAGACGTTTGTCTTGACTTTCTATTTTTTTTTTCCTTTTTATGGTTTAGTTAGGTTTTTCTGTTGTAAAATTTATTATTTTTTTATAAAATATAATTATTAGATAAAAGTACGCGCAAAGTTTTTTTTTTTTGATAAATCAAATTTATATATTCAAAGAAAATCAGTAAGCTGCTGCAATAATAGCAGAGTATCAAAATAAAACACGACACTCAATCCAAAAGCCCCCATGTTGTACAAATTTTGGGACTAACATATCCTAACATGTTCACCTTCATGTTAAAAAGTTTAATGTAACACCCTAAATTCCAGACTATTAGTTTCGGGTTTATCCGAATGGTATGTGCGCCCCATGGATTTATGATTAAAGTTGTTAGGTTTAATTGGGTTGTATTTGGGCCTAATTTTCCATAAAAAGAGGATTTTTAAATATGAAACAAAATGTGAAGGTCCAAAAGTGTAATTAGACCATTGAAAGAGAGAAGATATTTTTGGCTTTAAGTGTGTTTTGGACATGGGGGTTCATATTTTCTCGACTCTTCTTCTTCATTTCTCCTTTCTTCCTTCTCCATAGCTAAGGAAAAATTTATGATATGTGTTTGGGGTTCTTCCATGCTCCTCTAAGCTTCAAAATTCATCCATAACCTTTTCATTTCAATCTTAAGCTAAGAATCATCGTCTTCATTATTGGTTTGAGAAAAAAGGGTGGAAATCAACAAAGTTCAAAAAAGAAAGTTATTGCTAGCTAAAGGATGTTCATGTTGGGATTCTAGAAACAGGTTAGTGTATTTCTAATCCTTTGGAGTATTAAGCTTTCATAAATTTCAAGTATTTATGAGATTTGGTGATTTGAGCATTTTAGGGTTTATCTTTGATTTCTCATGCAAATCATGTTTTAGGTGTTAATAACATGTTTTTTATGATACCTTAAGACCCTAAAATACTTACTAAAGATTCGGTATAAGTTTAGAAACCAAACCAAATCATGTGTGACAATTTTTTAGTGTTTCCTGAGCCTAAATAAGCAATTTCAGAGTTCGGGTATCAATATTGGATGAATTGGGGCAAAAATTATGAATTTTGACTAGGAGTATCAGTACTGGAATGGAGAGTACTGCAGTGTCGATACTCAGGATGATAATATCGATATCGGGGCCCTATTTTTGCAACATAATCCATTTTTGGTACCGATACTTGACCCTAGGATATTGATACTATAAGTATAGTATCGATACTACTCTCTTTGGATTCCTAGATTTGACCCGTTTAAGGCCTGTGTGAGCTAAGTATGATCCGCAATAGTAAGACTTAGCCCATGATGGTCACAAATGACCAAGATTACCTAGAAACACTCATAAGAGCACATTACATTAGGTGTAACCATTTTAAGCGCCAAAGTATTTCAATCTAGGACGTGTACGGATAGTTGGGTCCAATGATTGTTACAAGATATATACGATAAGTGGCACGATGAGTATGTCAGATTCAGTGGTAGTAAAAACATGAGCTTCGACAATGTCAGTGAACCCAAGAAGAGTAATATATACCTTTCAGTTCAACAGGTCTTGAAGGGGAGTACAATAAGGTCAAGTAAAGTACTCCTACTCAAAAATGAACCCGAACTAGATATCGAGCTAGCCAGATCCACAGTTAATATATAAGCCTTTGTAGGACGTTTTAAATGAGAGAACAAGAGAGATAACGGCTAGTGTGACATTGACTTCACTTCAGTAAGTCTAGTTATGTTAAGATATACCCAGGTTACCTTAGTTTCCCTAGTGGAGCATTGTGAGTGTGCGAAGCACTTCAAGGGCTAATTAGGGTGAGAGGCCTGAACACTTGGAGGAGTGGGTTAGCGACATCAATGTTACATGGAATGTGGGCCTTAGATATGCATGGGTAATTATGGCAGTTCAGTTCAGTCGGATAAGCTTCTAATTCACGTAAATTCTTATTCTTACTGCAAGGTTATTTCGTGTTCAAGGTAGGTTGGTGTTGTTCTGAGATACACGTAAAGTTCCTTTAACCTCGCCACCAGACCTACCTCATGTTTGTTTGTGTCAGTTATGCATGTATAGCCTCATCAGTTCAGTACGTCAAATATGTTAAAGCTTGGCTTAAGGCTATGTGAGATCGAGTCAATGCTTCAGTGAGGCAGGAATTATATTGATGCTATATAACACCGAGTTCTCCTTCAATGATCTATATGATGGTTATGCGAGGACTAGGAGATCATTCCATATGTTTTGTGGGAATTACATTATATGACACTGGGGTTCCCTCAGGTAACTATTTTCTTATGGCTATATACATATACTAGTCAGGTTTATATTCAGATAATGCACAGTATGTGCAAGTTTGCATTTAGATAATGCGTATTAGTTCAGTCATTAGGGTTAGAGACCCTTTAGAGGAGTACTAATGAAGAGGCCCTTAGTAGAGGATTAAGGGAAGCATGAGACCCTTTCTTCAGTGATAGAGTAGTAAATCCTTAAGTAGGTAGACCTTGGTCTAGGTCATGTATGTACCTACTGCTTAGTACCATGTCTTTAGCATGCTTATGTTTATGAAATTCTTATGCTGCTCTAGACTAGCGATTATACTGCTCGGCTTTGTAAGCTCAACCTTTGGATGTTTTTCATTGATAGATCAGTAGCTCGAGCAGTTCGTGGAGCACCGTTGCAATAAGATTTACAGCATCTCCGATAAAGTTTTGTATTGTAGCTTTAGTAGGCATATGTAATCATAGGACCTTGCTATGTATACCATTATTTAAACTCAGGGTCTGTATTATTTTGGGTTTAACATATGTGTCATGGAGCTCCGGTTTGTAAAATGTTTAATATTAATTATTTATGTTTTAATTATGATACCATTCATTGAGTTTAAAAGAAAAATAAATAGGGTTTAAAAATCAGGGGTGTGTATATAGCCCAGTGTGGTACTTTAGGACTAAATGTGCTTAGGGTGCTACAATGAAGTTGAACAGTAGCCTTCACCAAGTTGAAAATATCAATATTTGATTGCATTCCTCCCATATAAAGTAAAACAACGCCCTACGATCTAGCTTAAGGATGAGCGAATGGAACGATCAACCTTTGAGGTGTTAACCACCCAAGAAAGCTCAACATCCCACAAACTAACCAACCTCTTGCATTTACAAAGCCAACTAATCTCTTCTCAAATCCCAGCAGAAAATCTGCAAAAAAAAATATATGGAACCTCGAGTCAATACCCGTCTCACACATAACACATTTGTTATCCACCGTCATACCCATCCTTAATAAACGACCTTTAGTTTTCAATCTATTTAGAACAACTACCCAAGCGATTACAGCTTGTTTGATAATATGTAAAGAAAACCAAATGATATTATGTCTTTGATAATATGTAAAGAAAACCAAATGATCTTATGCCAAGGAACTTTAGCCTTATTGTCATTGAATTCTAGGCCAATATCCTCCGTTGTCATGCTTTCCTAAGCCATCAAATCGCGCAAAGGATCAACCTCGCTCATCAGCATAAACAACTTCCTAAGGTTCCAACTAATATTCCTCTTATCCTTCATGGTCCAAGAGTTAGATGATTTAATGACGTAAGTTTCCACCCACGTAAGTTTTCACCCATGCAACTCACAGTGATCCCTTGTCAGCGATGATGCTTTCCACCAATCAGAGGAAGAAAATTTTATTCCAACAGCCAGGTTCTTTAAGCCTAATCCGCCCTCAAATTTAGGCAAACAAACCTACCTCCAAGCCACTTCCCCCCAGTTAAGAAGACCTGCTCTTTCCAAAAAAAATGGAAAACAAAGTTGGTCAATCCTCTTAATCACACCTTTCAGAAGGAAAAGTTTTTTTTTTGAAAGAGGGTACTTTGTATAGGAAAACAAAGTACACTACCCAAGGACCTCATTAAAAAACATCCCTAATCCTAAATGGAGGAAAAAGAGTATTCCTTGGATGGTGAAGAGCAAATACACATAACACACTTACAACATTCAGACAACTAAAAAAGACCACCACAGACAAACCGACAATATGAATACTTTACACACTGAGAAACGTACATAGACAAAAAAAAACCCAGCCCCATACCTTGACCAAGGGCAACACACTAAGAAAAAATAAACCCACTTTCTGACTCTAATCCACTAAAAATAGCCTTGGAGCTCAATATAGAACATGCAGTCGCCTGACAACCTCATGATTTCCCACAAAAGGAACAACACGCGAGAATCCTCATGACAGAGCACCATCACCAACAACCTACTTGTATCTCAAGACAATACTTACCCGAGAACGCATACATCCAAACTTTGAATCACCGCCTGTCGAAGCTGAGAAAACGACGCCCACTGCCTCACCCACACAATGAAGCTCGAACCAGCTGTCCCAATGCATCTCTTGCAATACACAACGATAAAATCACAAACACCCAAACTATAGAAACAACATCACAGACTTTTCCCCCTCATTTCAAAACCCAACTACAAGAGCAGAAAACACACATCACCCAGTTCCCCAAACTATTAAGGATAGAATAAAAATTATATCGTAAAGACGAAAATGAAATACACAAACGCAGGATCGAACATTGGACATCATCTATAAGCAACACCAAATGTAGCAGCACCACACATTTAAACATGGAAGAACACCAAGGTACAAAACATACATCACCCTCCCAAAATAGCAAACGGTGAAGTGAGGAAAACCACCAGAAAACAACTTGGCAACCAATAAAATTGAGCCACAACAATTCAGACTAACACTAAAATAACCTACTAACGACCTTACACTAAAAACCATATAAAAATCTACTCCAGCTCCTCTTAAAAACCACTGCAAAAGAAAAAAACCTCAAGACCAAAGCCATAAACCTCCCTAACCCCTGACAGGCACGTACCAAGCTCAAACAATTATGTAGACACTAGAACCTTGAGAACATCAAGTACAGAACCAACATCATTAACGAATCCAAACCCAGATAGGAACACACACATAACCTCACCAAAGTGACCCACAGTCTACCAAAACCTACCAATGAACAGAGATTGGAAGGATATCCATAAACAAAGAACCAGTTTCCGATGGAAGACCTGAAACACTCTCCCTCAAACTAAAATTCTCAAATGTGAAAAAACTGGATCACTATGGCATTTACACAAACATCTTGCATTCAGTTATAGCTATCAAAATCTGACTCCAGGAATTGACTAGAAACCCACACATAATCTCAAAAACTTTGAAATTAATTTCATTAGAGAACCAATACTCAAGCATGAAACATCACTCGATAAGAAACAATAATTAAAATCGCATCTGGAAGAGAGAGAATCGATCTCACCAAGCTAGAAGGGAGCACTCAATCAATCGATAAGCAAAATAGGGATGAATGCTAATGAACCCTAACTCCAAAAACACCAAAACGGGGAAGATCATTCCCTTATTCAAAGAACATGAAGAAGGATTCAACGTCACTGTGAAGGGCTTTTGAGATCTTGAGAGAAGCGATCGAAGAAGAACGAAAAGCAGCAAGGAAGGAGGTAGAGGTGGCTATTGCCTCGCGAAAAAAGCAGCCACCGCCTCGCTTCGGAAGGAAAAGTTACATGAAACAAAAATTAACAATGCCAAATTGCACAAATCTTACTAATTGCAACCTTCCAACAAAACTTAAACTTTTATCGGACCATCTGTCCAACTTACTTTTTATACTACTAATTAGTGTCTCACAATCAATATCAAATAGCTTCCTTAAGACCAACGACACCCCCCAATAGCGAATAGAGAGGTTACCCAGCTTAAAATCCAAATAGCACTTCATTCTCTCCATCTCCCCCTCAGGGGCTCCGAATGAATAAAGGCTAAAGCACATGGGGGTGGTTGCCTAAATGGCAGGCTCAAAACACCCCATCATATACTCTGGTTGGCTGCCAAATATTTCTCATAAATCTATTATTTTAGAATCTAATCACTTCGATCAACTTATATGAATCACAGATTTAAATAAAAGTCGAATAGCAAAATAACGGTTGTTATATAGCAGTGTGAAGTGCGATCAAATCAATAATAGTTTATAACTATCGCTATCTATTGGATAATGATCAATTGCGGCACGATCGGGCTGCTATTCCTGTCATTGTTTCGTTACTATAAAATTTTAAAAAAAATTAGGACTACGATGCCCGTAGTGATCTCAATAGCATTTATTATATCCTTAATCACAAGAAATGTAACATGACCACAACTGCAATTTAAATCTTTAATACGAATTATTTTAATTTAATCAATATTAAATACATTATAAAAGAATTTTATTTTTCTTATGATTCAATTTAACTTAACGATATTTTTTTATTAGACCGACAAATAAATATATGAATACACATAATAATGTTAATAAGAACATAAATAATAAATTATGTCCAAATGAAGCAAAAGCATGGTTGTTCAACAAGTAAGGAAAATTCTAATAGTTATATGATTTTCATATATAAATACGTTCCTTTCCTTTTATTCCTTTCTATTAGCGTCAGCAGCTGTTTTATATAAAAATATAATTGAGTTTAAACTCGGATAATATAAAGTTAAAATTTTCTAGTAGTCCTTATACTATGAATAAATTATGAATATAGTCTCTATACTTCAATTAAATTATTTTCATTCCTATATTTTTCAACTATTAATTTTCCAATCTCGTCCAAATTAAATGCCGTGAAATTTTTTAAGTTAAATTTTGCTATTAATCCTTCTATTAGGTGTAGGTGGTAGGTTTAGTTTATGTTCTTCAATTAGATTATTTTAATTTCTTTTAGTCATATTGTCTCTCTATTATTAAACTCAATATTAAAACTTTAAAATTTAGAAAGTATAAAACAAAAAATCAAAGGTTAAGTATCTCAATTATTTGATGGATATATATTGGTAGTTAGATAGGATGCAAAGATTTTTGTCTTGACTTTCTATTTTTTTTCTTTTTTAGGGTTTAGTTGGGTTTTTCTGTTGTAAAATTTATTATTTTTATGATAATATAATAAATTTTACATGAATGTAATTAAAATCGGTAGATTTTTGTGTGAATTGGAGAAGAAAAATGATAATATGCACAAAGTTTTTTTGGATAAATCAAATCTATATATCCAAGGAAGAGCAGTAAGTTGCTACAATAACCAAAATCCCGCAAGTTTCACAAAGACTGGTATTCACATATGCCAACATGCTCACCATCATGTTAAAACATTCAAGTTGAAACTTAGGTGTTTTTGACCTCATAAATGAATATTTCACCCCTAAAAATGACGTTTTGGTGGGAATCAGATATTTGATCCGGAATTTATGCTAAAAGCTAGAAAATGATAAAGTCCGATAAAATTAGGTAAATCGGATCGAATAAAAATTTTGAGAAAATTGAAGGATATTAAATTAAGATTAGTAATATTATTTCCACATTTTAAATGCTGGAAAATAATATGGATCATTGGATTTGAGAATTAATTTCCATGTTCAATTTAGACCGTTGGATTAAAATAGCAATATTAAAATATTTGGAATGTTCATGTATAAATTGGTAAAGAGTGAAATATTTCATCCATATTTAACTTTGGAAAGATGATTAAGGGTTATGCCTTGGTATGGATATAAATATAAGATTTCATCAATGGTAAAATTGTTATTTCACATTAAATGAATTTTAAATTTCATTTAAGCTTAATAAATGAAAAATTAACATCAAATACTTAGCAATTTCATGAGACAAGCTCATATTCAAGCCTCTATTTCGTGCTCCCCATGAACTAGGTATTAAAATTTTTATTTTCATTTTTGAGTAATTTCCGTTGGATTTAGGATGTGGAATAGAAAATTATTCTATTAGAAAAAAGCTATCATATGGTACCATTATTGCATGCTAATTTTTCTTGAGTTCAAAGATCCCAAATTCTAGGGTTAATTTTCATTTTAGGGTTGTAAGAATTGATGATGGATTTTAAGGTTATTGAGGTTATAGATTCATTTACAAGCTTGATTGGTGATTAAAATCACCTATACATGTTATATACGTTTCATCATAACCCTAAATTTAGGGGGAAAATGTGATTTGATTAAATTAAGTTAGGCGGTTTAATTGTAGAGGTTTTGAAATGTTGAATAGAGGTTGATTTCATGCTCGAATCGAATTGAATCAAGTGAAATCATGAAACTCTACAGTCTTGATATTGATATAAGATTTAAGAAGTGAGAAAAATTATGGAAATTTATGTGAGGGTTGGAAATGAAGTAGGAAAGATTCTTCAAGCCTAAGAAAGCTATAGAAACTCTTTGGTAATTTTATGAAAGTTATGGATCTATACGGAAATTATGGAAAAGTTGTGGGTTAATGTGTAAATCTACAATAGTTAATGTACTATGTTGGAAATTTGTGTGTGAGTGTTGAAATTGAAGTTATGATATGAAATTGGATTATTTTGGGAAGTTGGTAAAAGTTGAGGTTCAAATCACAAATATGGAAAAGTTGGGAACTTAAGTTAAATGTTATGTGAAATTTGGACAAAAAGGGAATTGATTGGTCAATTAGAAGTGTTAAATTCAACCTTTAAGTTGTGACATAAAATTAATATTGAATGAGCATCGGAAGATTTTTAGGAATATATTTTCTGAGTGTGCCTATGTTAGTAAGATTTTAATATGTAGCTTGAATTTTTATATGTTTTATAATGATGCTCATTTAGATTGTGTGCTTGAAATCAAGATCAAACATTATTAAAACTAAGGAGAAGATTAATGATGAAATGTGAATCTCTAAGGAATGTTTACAAGCTAGGGACACTAGGTGAGTGAAAATTTAATTTGTACTTATGTTATCAAACGAACATTGGCGTGCGATGAGTCAGTGATGGAGTTAGTATGATAATAAGTGACTCCTAATATCTATGTGAATTGTGGTTTATGTGTGCATGTGCATTTGGTAAGCTAATAGAATTAGTGAAAAAGCTGAAAATGCAAATTGGTGTAATCTGCCTAGATTTGTGTTCTGAACTCTACATAAATGATTAGGGGATGATTTTCATACTGTTGGATTTTTTATAAGTCTATTTTTGTTTGCAAAACAAACTTTTTTTTTATTTTGAGATGTATACTAAAAGTTATGAATTTTTAATTGAGGATATGTCAAAAATAGGGCATCAATTTCTGCTCAAAATAGATTATGTAAGTCAACTTTGAAAATTCATTATAAATTATACATATTGAACTAGAAGAATTTCATTATATGGTTAGGCTCATATTTGAGTCTAGTTTCCAATGGTATAAACAAAATAATTTTTGAGTAATTATTTTAATACATAATATTATTTCTTTAAAGGTAATGCAAATTGTCAGAATATGAATTTGTGATAAATTTCTAGATCAAAGAGAATCAAAAGCAAATGATTAAGCTTAAAGCTTAGTGAGGCTTATATTTTGACATGAATATAATCTCAAAGTGACATAATATTATTTCTTAAAGGTAATGCAAATTGTCAGAATATGAATTTGTGATAAATTTCTAGATCAAAGAGAATCAAAAGCAAATGATTAAGCTTAAAGCTTAGTGAGGCTTATATTTTGACATGAATATAATCTCAAAGTGAGTGAAATTCTTGCATGATATAATACATGGATGTTTTATACATCATTAGGAAGACTTCCGATAAGTCTACCTTATTTATATTGACATGATATTCATGTCATTTATCATTTTATTGACATGTCCATAATATGTCAAGGTTGAAAATATGATGCATTGATCACTAATTTACATGATCTTATTTCATGTATGAATTGTCCAATGCCAAATAATATGAATATACATTGCCATGGATGAAATAAAATAGATTGTATGACCAAGTAAGTTATTAAAGGACAGGGTGTAGTTGGCATGCCATAGAGTCCAGCAGCTACATGTTTAATTCAACACTATAGTGTTCATGGACACTTAGTGCAACACTATAGTATGCAAGGACACTTTTTTCATGTTTAATTCAGTACTACAGTATGCAGGGACACTTAGTACCTCGGTGCATGTATGACTTGAATACCCAGGGTCTTCATAGGTTACGTTTGGGCTATGGTTTATTTGTTAATAAATGATAAACATGTGAATAATCTTATTAGCTTATGGAATAAATGGCAAGTATATTGGTAAGAAATTTTATATTTTCTTTATATCATGTTAATAAATGGCAACATGGTTGGAATGCAGGTAAAATGATCATAATGCATTGAATATTGTTACTCATTTAATTTATGTGTTGCATTGCTTTGAATATTTCTATTATTTCCTCAATAAGTGTATAGTTAGTGTGTGATGATTTTCACACGTAGGTAAACGAATGTGAAAGGAGTAAGGAGCTGAGTTTGGCATCAATCACCAATGAATATTTTTAGGTAATAGTGATGACATCCTATCGTGTTTTAAAGTTTAGCTAGCATGTATACGAGTAAGAAAAGCCTATAAATTATAAGTATGGGTAGTATTAAATATTAAGCAATTGGATTTTGAGTAAGATGGTTTTCAGATATCTTTTTTTATGATATGAAAATTAATATAACTGTCTAGTTGATGCTTGAAACCATATTTCAAATAGAGGTTATAATATTATTATATTTTGAATTTATATGAAAATTATTTTACAATAAAAGTTAAGAATTATAAACTTTTGAAAGAAACAAATTTTTACCAATATTCAAATTTAAATTGTCTCCTAAAGTTTTCTGACATCTCTGACTCATGTTTGGGGTTGGATACGGGAAATGGGTGTTACACTACATAAGGGAGAGCCTTAGTCCATGTGTCATATCGGTATTACATATTCCAAAGAAAGAAAAAACCTAGCTCATATGTATGGACTGTCGAGTGGTAAATAAGATTACGATAGAATATTGTCACTCCAGTCTCCGTTTGGATGATATGTTAGATGAGCTTAGTGGTTCTAACATGTTCTCTAAGATTAATCTTATGAGTGGTTACCATCAAGTAAGGATGCGGGAAGGTGATATATGGAAAATAATATTTATAACAAAGAAAATACTCTAAGAGTGGTTGTTTATGCCATTTGGCCTTACTAACGCACCAAGTACTTTCATGAGGTTAATGACCATGTTCTTAGACCATGTTTGGTTATGTTTTATGTGGTTTACTTTGATTACATCCTATTATATAGTAAATCAATATAAGAACATGTTCAACACTTGGGGACAGTTTTGTCGGATTTAAGAAATGAGAAGTTGTATGCTAATTTAAAAAGTATGTTTTGTATTGACAAAGTTGTTTTTCTAGGTTTTGATGTGAGTTTTGAGGGATTGGAAGTTTATAGAAGGTTAAAGCCGTTGAAGAGTTGCCATAACCAACAAGCATTTTATAAGTTTGAAGCTTCCATGGACTTGTAAGTTTTTACCATATATTTATGCCAAATTTCAGCACCATTGCCACCTCTTTAACTAGTGTCATCAAGAAGAATGCTAATTTCTTTTGGGGGGGAACACCAATATAAGTCTTTTAATGGAATTAAAGAGTGTTTAATATATGCCCCTTTGCTTACATTACTTGATTTAACAAGACATTTGAAATTGAATGTGATCCATTAGGTGTGGGAATTTTAGTAGTATTGTCTCAAGGTGGATACCCTATAGCATATTTTAGTGAGAAATTGAGAGGAGCTATGTTGAATTATCCAACATAATAAAAGGAGATGTATACCCTTGTTCATGCAAGGGAAACGTGCAACACTACTTATGGCATACGGAGTTCATCATTCACACTAATCATTAGGCATTGAAGCACATTAAGGGCATCATAAACTCATCGAATGACATACTAAATGAATAGAGTTACATGAAACTTTCCTATATATGGTCAAATATAAGAAAGGTAAGAGAATATAGTTGTCGATGTGTTGTCTCAAAGGTATACTCACCTAACACTTTAGAATCTTAGTTATTGGGTTTTGTTTTTATTAAGGACTTATAAGTTTCTGATTTTGAATTTTGAGAAATTTACAAAGCTTGTGAGAAATGAGAGTTTGAAAATTACTATAGGAACGATGGGTTCATTTTCAAGGAATGAAGACTTTGCATTCCACAAGTACTACACATGAGTTACTTATCAAAAAAGCCCATGAGAATGCTTAATGGGACATTTTGGAATATCGAAGATTTTTTCCACACTTCAAGAACACTTATAATGACAAAAAATGAAACGAGATGTAAAAAGGTTATGTGAACGTTGCATCACTTGCAAGAAGGCCAAGTCTAAAGCCATGCCACATGGACTTTACATGCCACCACCTATTCTTGAAGCACCATGGATGGAAATTCTAATGGATTTTGTGCTAGGGCTTCCATGTGCAAAGAACAACAAAGACTCCATCTTGTACTAGGGATAGATTTTCCAAAATGGCTCATTTTATTCCTTTCAATAAGGCTAATGATGCCTCACATATTGTTAACTTATTTTTTAGAGAAGTTTTGAGGCTGCATGGATTGTTAAGGACAATCATTTTTTATCGGGACATGAAGTTATTAAGTCACTTCTGGATAGCCAAATGGAGTATGATTATAACTAAGCTCTTATTTTTCACCACTTGTCACCCTCAAACAAATATCCGAACTGAAGTGGTAAATCGAGTACTATTCATGTTGCTTAGGAGTATTATTAAGAAGAATTTGAAAATATGATAAGAGAGCTTATTATATGTGAAGTTCACATATAATCGATCAGTCCATACTACCACGTGATACACTCCTTTTAACGTCTTGTATGGCTTCAACCCCTTAACTCCGATAGACTTAACAAAGCTGAATTTTTAAGAAGATTCATCAACAAGTGAAAAGTGAACCAAGCAATATGAGTAGCAAACCAACAAGGGACAAAAGTGAGTTGTCTTTGAACCGGGAGATTGGGTGTGGTTGCACATGAGAACAAAAAGGTTTCCATCCCAACAAAAGTCTAAATTGATGCCTCGAGGATATGGACCATTTCAAGTAGTCAAGCTGATTAATGATAACGACTATCAACTAGATCTTTCTAGTGAGTTTTATGTTTGTGCAACCTTTTAATGTTGATGGTTTATCCCCTTATGATGAAGAGGACAATTTTAGGACAAATCGCTTAAAAGTGTGAGGGATTGATATGATCACCAATAGGAATGACTTGAAAAGTACCCAATCATGTTTAACTTTGCATTTCCAACCTTTCAAGGGGAGAAACTTTCTATTTTTCTACACAATGATGCTTATTTTTTTTGCTATAACATAGTTATATTCATATATATATACTACATCTATAGCTATAATGATAATAAGTTATTCATTACTATGTGAAGCATAAGTTATTATTACATACTATAGTACATATCTTTATTCTATACACATCAATATAGTTTATATACTTAACTTATTCTTTATTTTTTGAGTATACGTACATTCGACCACAACTATGGGAGCTATTTTGGAGCTAAATGGTGAAAGCAATAGCAAGGAAACTTACATGAGGACATTTAGAAGAGCATACTGAACATTTGGTGAAAAGTTGTCTAGAGACCATTGAGCTCATAGCTGGATTGAGCTGAAGATTTGAGCTACAAGATGACTTCAATTCAGCTAGGGAGCTGCACCATCATCATCACCACTCAGGACACTTCAAATATGTCCTAAGTTAATTTTTGTGAAATCGTACCTTTTCACAAATAGTTGCCATTTCAAGAGGTACCTTTCCATAATGAGTTGCCATAACATTCATCATGTTACAACTCACCTATGGCCAGTTCAGTTCTAGCTCATTAACCCTAAAACTAGCTCAAACATAAAAGGTTACCTTCCAACAATTATGACCTTACATGAATGTTGTTGCCCATGAAGATGCCCTTTCTGCAAGGTGCATGTTGGTGAAGAGATTACATCCATTGGAGGCCTATATCATGAAGAGACATGAGATAAGCACCATGCCTATTCAGCCACCACCTATATACCTTGCACATGAAGACTTTGGTGCCAAGATGAACCATCACAACATTATTTGGCCAAGGAAGATAACATTAGTGCCAAGATGAACCAACATGTCACCATTTGGACAAAGGGAGATAGATTCATGCATGGCCGAAATAACACAGCTCCTTTTGAAGAGATAGTCGAACCATCACCATGAGAAGGGACTCATCCTTTTATTTAAAGCATTATGTACTTTCATTAAGTTATGTACCTAGCCGAAACATAAGATGTCTATTCGGCCAAGCCCTCTCGTTTCCTATAAATTAAGAGGCTTTCTTTCATTTGTATTGATCTCATTCATAATATAAACAATTTTTTGTGAGTTAAATCTTTCTTCAAAGTTCATTGAGAACTTTATCGATTAAGCAAATATATTTCTATACTTGTGGCGTCCTTCCTTCACCTTGATTCTTATAATTCCAAGATCTTATATCTAGTAGGTTAAAGACACCATTACCATCCCTCAAGCAAGTTTATAAAGATCAGGGTTGTGCTCTCTAGCATAGCTTCTTCTTTGACGTGTTTGAGATTCATTATCATCATCATCACCATCACCATCAACAATTCAACATCAACACCATCAACCATTCTCCATTGAAGAACATCAACATCTTTATTTATAATTCCACAACCAACTCTTTTCTATCCTTATTTCATTAATTATTTTACTTATCCATTTCTTATACCATTACTAATACTATATATTTATCATTTTTGTTGCATCTATACTTATAATTCAAGGGCATTACTACTTGTCATTCCTAGATCGGGACAACAATAAGGCTATCTATTCACTTTCCTTAAAGAGTGTAGATTAGCTTATATCAAACACTTTGCTTATGCATGAAGTTTCATGAGAAATAAAAGTTTCATTAACCTTGATTACATTTAATAAGTGTTTTGATTATTAAAGCATGCATATCATTTAAGTATGTTTATTTAGGGAAGTATTTCATTTGTGCATATAGTTCATTGAATAAAGTTAGTTCATTAATCAAACTAGTTCAATCATTAAACTAATGCTTTAATCAAGCTAACTCTTAATTATCCCATGCATATTTACATGTTAAGAGTGAATAAAGTTTACCTTTGTGTCTAGGTGCATTCACGTGGAGGGAAGCTTGAACCAAGGAGGAGACCATTCATCTTTATCCATGAGATAAGTAGTTGAAGTCTATCTTAATGCCCCTATTCAAAGTAATTAAATGCTAAATTCTTTTTATCTTTTTCAAGTATGTTCATATTCTTGGAGTAAACATGCATTCAAGCTTCATAATTCACTTATTCAAGGCTGAAATTATCAACCAATGAAGGCCATTCACGTTCAAGCAAGGGGGCATGCAATAACTAGCATTAAAACTTTGCATTCAAGGCCTTTATTTATCATCTTTTGGAGGTTGATCGTATTATACAAGGGAACAATAAATGAAGGTTGATTTTATTTCATTTAATGACCAAATGAAGTGAAAATTAGCAAGGAATTTGAAGAGACAATTTGATTTGGACATGTAGGATGCCTATATTTATCATATGTCATCATTTATCCATTTTCTTTCATTTGCAAGCAAAACAAGGAATCCTATGAGTCACCCCTCATTTTTGGACGAATTTAAGGCTAGAATTCTCTCAAATTAAAGCTTAATTCATCCATTTTCAATCTACATGGCCAGTCATCATAGGATAAGAATAATGACAAGTCATTTAATTGAATTCAATTGCAAGTAGGTGATTGTTTTATTTTTAATTGTAAAAATCCTTCATATGGTGCCTATCAACACTATAAATAGGCACCTCCATGGCATTTGTACTTCAAACATTTTTCATAATAAACTTTTTGAAAGGTTGCTTTCATTATAGTTATTGGATTAGAACTTCATTGGTTTCTTATCAGTCTTGAAGCCTTTATCTATTCTATTTTGTTATAACGTTGGTTCTTATCTCTCTATAGCTAATAGGTCACGTTCTATCCACTGCCACTTCTACCTTACCACCTTATTATATTGTTGTTTCCTAACTCATAAATAGTTAGAGGGTCACAATCCACCCTTGAATTTCTACAATTCTCAAATCCAAATACAACCATCCTTCTCCATCTTTGTTATATCCATTCAACCACAATCATTATCTCACTTCTAACGATTACCATACAATTCAACATCATTCTATCATTTCCATTTTCTTCCATATATATATATATACATATATATATATATATATTCCTACTTATAACGTTGTTTGTTCATTTACAGTCCTCAAACAAAGCACTACAGAGTTTTAACTAGAATTACAATCAGGTCCACAAATATATGACTCATAACACATTATAGGGTTCATATCATGAGGCTTAGCTAAGGGAGCTAAAGGGTAGATGACATTAGTTGAATGGAAGGTGAGGAAAAAAGAAAGCGAGCTTAGGACTTGAGATAACTAATGGTAGATGGAGTGGCATCAGGTATCTGACTAGTTACCTACACTACCTAACAAGCTACCTAAGAACCTAGCTAGCTACCTAAGTCACCTCCTATTATGCACTTAACCATTTAAGTAGCATGTGGCTAAAGGAACATTAGAGGGAAGGCATGGAGGAGTACATCCATTCAAGGGGCTTATGCTTTCATTAAAGAAGCATGTGCTCCCTTGAATTCAAATGATGTGAAACACACCAAGGGAGTTGTAACCGTTCAACCATGCATCCACAACCACACATTTGGGTGCCAAACTTGAAAACAAGACACCCATGTCTCTAAGGATTCCTACACCACAAATTCAAGCATTCTAAGAGGCAAAGCAACATTACTATTAGACCTATGGAGGGAAGAGCATAACCGAACCATCTATTTGATTATTCACCCTTGTAACAACTTATTTATTCATCAATGCATTGAAACATTCAATAGAAAACACCATTGCCAAAAGGATACATACTTGTTCGGCCAAACCTCTTCAAAATGTATAAATAGCCAATGCCTTGGCTCTTATAAGGTATCAATCCCATTTTATTCAATACAATTATAAGATCACCTCTTTGCATAAGTTTTTTGAACTTTTATTGACTTATCAAGACTTTAAACTCATTTGGCGTCAACCCCTTTTTCCATTGATACTTTTGGTGACTTTGGTTTCATATACCAAAGTGGTCAAAGTCCTTTTCTACCACCCCTTGTTCAACTTATAAAGTTTGGTGGTAGGTTTCCTATAACCTTGGTGAAGAGCCAACGTGTAACACCCATTTCCTGTATATGTCCCATACGCGAGTCATAGATGACACACATCTTTTAAAACATTTATGTACTTGAAACTAGTAAAATTTGGTTTCTTAGTAAATAAATATACTTATACTATAACATGTGTCAAAACCCATATTAAAACAATACAAACTCTTTTTAACGTATACATGCCAACTAGAAATTTAAAACAACAATAATATGTCATTACTGATATCGGTAAGTAATCTTCGATGATTGATGCCAATCTCAACTCCTTACTCCACTTGTTTCTTTTACCTATGCGTGAAAATCATCACACACTAAGTATACACTTAGTGATGCATAAGAATAGTAAGTAAAACATTTTAAAGCATAAGTAAGCCATAAAAGATCAAAATACGAATCAAATCCTATAAAATATATATAAACACATAAAACTGACTTGATAAGCCATTTCTCCGTCACTTAACCTGCGAAACATTATTTCATATGTATAGCATACTTATCATTCATCTATTAAAAAATATCCATTCACAACCCAATATATGATAGATGAGAATACAAGGTACGTAAATTGCACATAAATGCTAAACAAAAGTATAGGTACCGTAATAACAACAACAATATACTAATATATCAAAATGGTAATTCACAAACTCATTATGAACACCATCAATGCACACATAGTGCCGAAAGTACGTAAAGGTACTAACACAAAAATGCAACAAATGCATTAAACAAAATTGATCGATAACGACCTTATTCAAGATATTAACAAGTGTTCATTATGAACACCATTATTGCACACATAGTTCCATAGTACACAAAGTACTGGCACGAAAATGCAATAATGCACCTATATTCTCAATGTACATACAATAGGTTGTTATATCCCAAAACACATATTAAATAATTATTCTGAAACACCAATAGATGTTAAATAAAGTAAAATACATCTAATTGTTTTAGGGTAGTCCATACCCTAAAATCTTTCAATAAAATCATTTTCATAAACTTTACTAAAATACTTCACAATGCGTTAAAAAACATGCTTAGTAGAAACATTCGAGGTTTACTCATCACAACTCGTCCTCACATTATATAAGTACATAGTAAATACACCCACTTTATCACTATTTATACAAGTCAAAATATAAATCTCACTAAGCTTTAAGCTTAATCCTCTTCTTTAAATTCGCTTATACTAAGAAGTTCATCACAGTTTCATATTCTAACAGTTTGCACTACCTTTAAAGAAATATTATTATGTATTAATCTACACACTCAAAAATTATTCCGCTTATACCAGTGGTAACTAGACTCGAATAAAAATCGAACCATATAAGAAATTTATTCTAGTTCAATTTGTACAATTTATAGTGAATTTTTAAAGTTGACTTAGAGAATCTGATGCCCTATTTTCTTACCTGTTCTCGATAAAAAATTCATATCTTTTTGTATACTCCTCAAAATGTGTAGTCACTTTCAAACAAAACTAGACTGATATACAAATCCAATGGTATAAATTCATCCTCTAATCACTTTCGTATAATTTATGGTGATTTTCTAATCTTACTGTTCATAACATAATTTTATGGCAGATTTCACCAATTTTGCACTTCCAGCTTATTCACTAATTCTATTACCTCACCAAATAAACAAATATGAATGAACCACAAAACACGTAACAATTAAAAGTCACTTCTTACCATAGTAACTATGTCACTAGCTCATCGCAAGCCAATGTTTGTTCGATAACATAAGTACAAATTAAATTTACACTCACCTGGTATCCTTAGCTTATAAACCTTCCTTAGAAATTCACATTCCATCCTTAAATGTTTCCTTAGCTTTAATATTTCTTGATCTTTATTTCAAGAACACAATCTAAATGAGCATCATTTAAAACATTTATAAATTCATAACACATGTTAAAATCTTACTAACATAAGCACAATAGAAAATAATTTCCTAATAATTCTTTCGATACTAATTCCATGTCAAAACATATTTTTTTACCATAACATTTCAAATTGACCATTCAATCCCTTTTTATACAAATTTCACATAAGATTTGCACTTAAGTTCCCAACGTTTCCATATTTGTGGCTTAAGCTTCAACTTTTACCAACTTCCTAAAATAATCCAATTTCACATTCCAACATTAATTTCCATAATAGTACATCAACTATTGAACAATTACACATATATCCCATAATTTTTTATAATTATCGAATAGGTCCCCCAATTTTCATAAAATTACTAAATACCCCCTAATTTTTATAAGATTTCTATAATACTTCATACATCATTTCCAGCCCCTATATAATTTTTCCATAATTTTTCTGATCCTAAAAAGCCAAGACCGAATAGTACAAGTCTAAGGTTCCATGATTTCACTTGGTTTTGATTCGATTCAAGCATGAAATCAACCTCTATTCAACCTTATTAAATCTCTACAATCAAATCCCTAATCAAATTTCATAAAATCACATCTTTCCCTAATTTTTAAGGTTAGGCTAAAACTACATAACGCATTTCTAGGAGGTTTGATCATGATTTAATCATAAAACAAGCTTGTAAATGATTCTATAACATCAAAAACCTCAAAATCCATCATCAATTCAATAAACCCTAATAAGAACATAAACCCTAAAATTCAGGATCTTTGAATTCAAGCAAGATTAGCATACAATAATGGTACCAAATGATATAGCTCATTGAATAGAACAATTTTTCTATTTCACGTCTTAATTCAAAAACCTAATAAATTGTCTTTAAAATGAAAAATAAAAATTATCTACCTAGGGTATGAAGGCCACGAAATGGAGGAGAAAGATGATCAAGTTTTCCCTTTACATAACGCATTAATGAAACTTGATAATTACATAAAAACCAAGCCCCATAACCCTTATCATCTTTATAAAGTAAAATATAAACAAATTAATATACCCTTTACAACTTTGCCCTTGGAACCTTTCCAAAATTTCAATCTTGTCATTCTTCATCCAACAGTCTAAATTGAACATGGAAATTATTTATCAAATTCAATACACCATATTATTTTCCATCATTTTAAAATGTGGAAAAACTATTTCTAAGTTTAATTTATTATCCTTCAAATTTTCTCAAATTTTCTATTCGATTCAATTTACTGGATTTTCTAGTTTTTAACACCAATTCCGGATCAAGAATATGATTTCAATAAAATCCCACTCTGAAGAGTAAACTATACATTTATGGAATAAAAATTCTTTTTGGAAAAATTACCACTTAGGTCCGTAAACTTTTTCCAATTTCATACTTTGGCTACTAAACTTTCAAAATTTATATTTTGGTCACTAACAAAAATTTTTAGGTATTACACAACGTGCAAGGAAGAAGCCCTATAAAAAAACAAAAGAATAAAATAAAAGACCAAACAAAAAATAACATCAAGTGGTATAAGCATGGTGGAAAATTCGGCCAAAGTGAAGTAACCAAAGCAAAAAAGGCTCCAAAACATCAACAAGAAATTCAAAACAAAGAAAACACCAAAGTACAAAGGAAACACCAACAAAACAGAAAAAAAAAAAGCAAGGGTGAAACACTTTAACAACAAGCAAACGTGAAACATCACAAGGCAAGTGATCAGGACTTTTGATTATGGAGAAAGTGAAGGTTGTAAGTGTTTTCTTTCTAGTAACCCCTTTTTTCTTTTCTTTCTTTATTTCTAGCCACTTTTCATCATTTCTTTTGTTTTTGAAGCCCACATGTACTAATGGACAATACTTGGGAAAGTTTTGAGTAAAGTTTTATATGACTTTTACATAAAGAGGGTGAATGGTAAAAGAAATTGAGTGAGAGAGATTAAAAGATGACAAGTAAAAGCCTATAATGTCCTGAGAGCAAACACGAGAGACTAAGTGTCATTCTTCTTTTCTTGTAGTGCATACTTAGGGTCTTTGTGAGAGCATTTTACACATTTCTTTCTTTCTTATTATATAACCATGTTTATAAGTTCAAGTTAATTGCCTTGAGGAATAACCCCAAACTTATAAAATCAAGCCTTTCTTCAAGAAATGATACGACTGATGAGATTAGAACTAGAACCCCTTCATGATAGATTAGAGAGAATTAAAGGTTATGGTGGTAATCCAAGATAAAATGAAATTGAAGATGATCAAGCTGATGGAATTTCTCAGAATTCAATGGGAACTATGCCTAGAGAGGGAAGAATGTACTTTGATGACAATTTGAATAGCATCAAATGAACCATTCCTACATTTCAAGGGAAACCTTATCTAGAAGTGTACGATTGAGAGGCCAAGGTTGATCACGTATTTGAATGCTATAACTAATTCGAGCAAAAGAAAGTCAAACTTGCAGCCATGGGGTTTGTTGATTACGCTTTAGTTTGGTATGATAAACTAACTATAACTAAAATAAAATGAGAAATAGGGAAAAGCAAGATCAACAACTGGATATACATGAAAGCCGTTATGAAAATGAGATTTGTTCCTACCCACTACCAACGATACATTTTTTAAAAGTTTTAAAATCTTAGAAAATGAAATAGGAGTGTGGAGGACTATTACAAGGACATGGAAATAGCCATGATCTATGTAAATATTGACAAATATTGGGAGACAACCATGGCAAGGTTAAATCTTTTACATTCTTGAATTATAGCATTATGTGGAGTTAGATGAGATTGCACATATGTCCATAAAGATAGAAAGGAAAATTAAGAGAATGAGTTCAATACGAGGTAACACTTATAATTTAAACCAATGGAATCAAGGTGGAAGTGGAACCAGGAAGCAAAATCCTTGCAAATTCAAGAAAGTATAGAGAGCCTGAAACCTAAGCAAACAATGGTAGAAGGAAATGGTAGAGGGAAGCAACAAACAAGTATCGAGCGATCTAGAGACATCAAATGTTTTAAATGCCTTAGGAGAGGCCATGATGCAAATAAGTGCCCAAGCCGTAATACCATGCTGATACTTGAGAATGGGGAAATAGAATTTGACCATGAAGATAAAGGAAAAGAAGAGGTCATTAAAGAAGAGGAATAAGTAGTTGATGTTGTAGAATGAGAGCTTTTGGTGATTAAAAGGCTCTTAAACACACAATTAACAACTGAAGAGCAATAACGAGAGAATATCTTTCATACCATATGCAATGTAGAAGGGAATGTATGTTTTATGATTATTGACAATGGTAGTTACACTAACATTGCTGGAACTATCCTGGTGGAAAAGCTAGGATTGAAGACACAAAAGCATTTACTGCCTTGTAAGTTGTAGTGGTTGAATGATGACAATGAATTTATTGTCAAAAGTAAAGTACTTGTTCCATTCTCAATTAGCAAGTGCAAGGATAATGTTCTATGTGATGTTGTCCCGCTGCATGCTAGCCATGTCTTTCTTGGAATACCATGGCAATATGATAAAAAAACTATGTATGATTATTATACTAATCAGTATACAAACATGATGGAAATAAGGTCACACTCAAGCCATTGTCATCCCAACAAGTTCTTAATGATCGGAAACATATCAAGGAAAGCGTAGAAGCGTAGAAGTGTTAAGAATGACCCCATGAGAGGAACGAGGAAACATCCCTTTTAACCAAATAGCATAGTGATTTGGACCCAAAAAAACACCATTTTCAAGAAACAGGAAGATTCAAATGAAAGGTCACCTAAATTTGTGAAAATGCATGATTGTCAATTTGAAGATGTTTATGGAGTTTCAAGCAAAGGAAGGTGTTCTTTTAGCAAAAGACATTATGATCCAAGAAGTAGGACGCATCCATTAATCAAGGGACACTTCGTTTCACGAAATAAGACATCGCTTTTGAAGGTAAAGGACACCAAGGCATTTAACAAAGAGGTACAAAAAATTTTATTACGGGATACTGAAGGTTATCCAATAACGGAGCATTTGCAAGAGAACTCTTCGTATACGGTACCTTTTGGTAACATTGATTCCAAATGAAGGTCTTCAAAAAAAGATAATCTCTTCAAACAACCTTTAGAGGATATTGTCCATGAACAAAGAAAACAAGGAGAATTTTATGTCAATAAAGAAGTATTTTCGACTATTCCCATGAAAAAAAAAGTTCAATCAGTCTAAGAATTTTTACTTGAGGACAAATCGTTTCAAAAAAGGGGATGATTATAATAGTTCAACACTTGCTACTTTTTATTCTTTTTTCTTCAAACGTGGAGTACTTCAAGGACTACGGAGCGTTACTATTCCTTTCCTCATTTTCACATTTATATTCATGTTAATTCTATGCATAATAACTGCATGATACTTGTTATATTATATACATACTTTAAGTTGCATTGTATAAGCCTATACTTAATATTCATTATGCTAAGCATTGTCATGATATATGTTAGACCTTATACTTAAGTATTTCATGACCTTTGCATAGCATACATGCCATTACATATCTTTATTTAACAAATTCCTAACTTATCCTATGCATACATGACATTTCTTATATTATACTTAGCTTGTTATAGGTTGCATTGTTCATTTATATTGTTTACTTGAGTTATACACCTCCACTCATTGATTTCATGCCTTTTAAAGGTACTTAGGACATAAGGAAACAACATACAAAGCTTTGAGAAGATCACACAATCCATCCGAACTTAAAACCAGATTAAGGAAGCTTTATACAAGAGGAAAGCAGTAGAGGCTTAGCTAAGGGAACTGAAGGGTAACTGACATTAGTTGGAGGGCAACTGAAGACTATAGAAGATGAGCTGAGAACTTGAGACATGTTAGGGTAATTAGAATGGCACTAGGTAGCTAATTACCTACAATACCTAGCAAGCTACCTAAGCACTATGTCACGGACTTAATCTCTCAATAAGCCTCGTGCGACCTTAGCTCATTTTTGCCCCTCGCGATAGCTAAGTCAGCCTCACTCAAACTCGTGCTAGTGTGGGAAAGGATTGGCAAGGAAACAAGATGAAAGGAAAGAACTTTGAAAGAATGCTTGTTGATATGCTTGAAAGCTTACAACTCTTGGATGATTTACAAATGAGGATTCTACACCTATTTATAGCATCCCACCTCCTCAATGGACGGTGGAGATTGACTTGATCCTACGGTAGGGAGAGATTCTCTAGAATTCTCCATAATTTCCTACCTAATATGGAAGACTCTAGAATGATTCTAGAATACTCTACATATGTACAAGTTTTGAGTGTTCTAGAATAATCTACACTATTCTATCAACCTCCAAGACCAAATGTGGCCCAACATAGCCAAAATAGCCCAAAGTGTGGGGAAAAAACCAAAGTTCGTGACATCCTCCCCTACCTATTTCAGCGTTGTCCCCGTCGCCTCGTATACTTTGAGATGTTCTTTGAACTGCCACAAGTCTTCAGCTAGTTCCCATGTTGCCTCAGACTCTGGTAGTCCTTTCCACTTGATTAAATACACGGTACGCGGCAGAACTCCTCTCTTGCGGACTGTCCTGCTTGTGAGTACTATTTCAACCTCTTTGTCGTAAGACTTAGTTACTACGGGAGGTGCTCGATGTTCGAACTGCCACAAGTCTTCAGCTAGTTCCCTGTTGCCTCAGACTCTGGTAGTCCTTTCCACTGATTGAAATACACGGTACGCGGCAGAACTCCTCTCTTGCGGACTGTCCTGCTTGTGAGTACTATTTCAACCTCTTTGTCGTAAGACTTAGTTACTACGGGAGGTGCTCGATGTGAATACCCTCGGCTTGAGTCTTCCTTGTCGACGTGATATGGCTTGAGCATACATATATGGAAGACCGAATGAATCTTAAGTGTACTTGGCAAGTCTAAGCAATAAGATACTTTACCCACCTTGGCAAGTACCTGGAACGGTCCCTCGTATCTCCGTATTAGTCCTTTGTGAACGCTTCAGAGAGTTTTGAATTATTGTGGCAAAAGCTTCACAAGGACTAAGTCACCAACGGTGAACTCTGGATGTCTCCTCTTTTCGTCCACCCATTTCTTCATATTTTCCCTATCTTTCTCCTAACATGCGCGGGCGATGTCGGCGTTCTCCTCCCATGACTTAGCCATCTTGGCGGCTCCAGGACTTTTGCCCTCGTCAAGTGACATTGTCAATGTGTGCGGCGTGAGCGGTTGTTGTCCGGTTGTAAGCTCGAACAGACTCTGTCCTGTGGCTTCACTCCGTTGCAGGTTATAAGAGAATTGGGCAACGGCTAGAAACTTTGCCCAATCTCGCTGGTTGGCACTCACAAAGTGCCGTAAGTAACACTCCAACAAAGCGTTCACCCGTTTGGCCTGCCCATTAGTTTGAGGGTGAAAGCTTGTGGAAAAATTTAACTCGGTGCCAAGGAGCTTGAATAATTCGTCCATAGGCGTCCGGTGAATCGAGGGTCTCGATCGCTGATGATGCTCCTTGGTAATCCTCAATGCTTCATGACATTCTTAAAGAATCCTCGCGCAACCTCCTCCGCAGTGCAATCTTTAGGGCATGGTATGAAAGTCCCATACATGGAAAATCGGTCCACGACGACCATGATCGAACCTTATCCCTCGAACTTAGGAAATGCACTAATGAAATCCAAAGTGATTGAATCCCAAAGTCTTTGGGGAACTGGTAAAGGTTCGAGTAATCCTGCTAGCTGTCGGTTCTCCACTTTGTCTTGTTGGCACACAGGACAAGTCTTCACGTAAAACTCCACGCTATCCTTCATATGGGGCCAAAAGTATGTTTTATCTAGTAATGCCATAGTGCACTTTTGACCCAGATGACCAGCCCACTTGGTGTCGTGGCATTCTTTGATAAGATCTCGCCATAAGTTATGCCACTTTGGGACATAAATTCACCGTCCCTTGGTGTAGAGTAGACCGTCCTCTACCCATAACCGTTGGGTTTTGCCATCGCTAGACAGCTTTACTAATTCTCTTGTCACTGGATCTTGCTCAAGGCCCTCCTTGATGCGCTCCAACATGGTTCCCTTGGCTAGAGAGATTGCGATGAGCTCCGCCTTTCGACTTAAGGTATCGGCCACAACGTTGGCTTTACCGGTTTGTATTCCAACGTATAGTCGAACTCGGCTAGAAAGTCCTGCCACGTGGCTTGTTTTGGTGACAGCTTCTTTCGAGTTTGAAAATAACTCGTCGCCACATTGCCGATCTTGATGGTGAAGTGTGCACCAAGTAATTAATGTCTCCACTCCCACAAGCAATGGATAATGGTCTTCATCTCCTTCTCTTGCACCGTATACCGTCTCCTGGTGTCGTTCAGCTTGCGGCTCTCAAATGCTATCGGATGTCCCTCTTGTATTAGTACTCCCCTGATAGCGAAGTCGGATGCATCAGTATACACCTCGAAGGGCTTGGTAAAGTAGGGTAAGACCAAGACAGGTTCTTGGCTAACTACTGCCTTCAGGTCCTCAAAGGCCTTCTGACATTGTTCGGACCACTCCCACGTCTTTCTCTTCTTGAGAAGGTCTGTTAATGGTGATGCTCGCGTTGAGTAACCCTGTATAACCGACGATAATAATTTACTAGACCAAAGAAGGACCTCATCTCAGTTACCTTGGTCGACAGCTCCCACTCGGTTATGGCCTTGATTTTGCTCCAGTCCATTAATAGCTTCCCGTGGCCGATTACATGTCCAAGGAAGTGTACTTCCTCGGTGGCAAACGTGCACTTTTCCTTCTTGACGTACATCTCGTTCTCTCGAAGTATCTTGAACATAATCCTCAAGTGGTCTATATGCTCTCCATGGAGTTACTATATACCACGATATCATCCAAGCACACTACCATGAACTGGTTCAAGTACGGTTGGAAGAGCTTGTTCATAAGCGTGCAAAACGTCACCAGTTTATTGGTTGGACCAAAGGGCATGATCAACCACTCATACGATCTGTATCGGGTGATGCATGCAGTCTTTGGCTCATCGCCTTCTACAATTCAAACTTGGTAGTAGCCTTTTTACAAGTCCATCTTCGTGTACACCTTGGCTTCTCCAAGTCTGTCAAATAAATCGACAATCAAAGGAATCAAGTAGCGATTCCTAATTGTTACCTTGTTAAGTGCCCGGTAATCAACACACATGCACAACGACCCATCGTGCTTCTTTTAGAAGAGTGTCGGTGCGCCATACGGTGCCTTCGAAGGTCGGATCTTTCCCGTATCAATTATCTCCTTGAGTTGCTTTCGAAGTTCCTCAAGTTTGGGTGGGGCCATTCGGTAGGGTGCCAGGGAAGGCGGCTTGGCATCGGGTTCTAACTCTATCTTGTGATCCACCTCACGACATTTTTCTCCTCTAAGACTTCACGGATTATTGGTGGTAGGTCATCCATTTTCTCGATCTCGTCATCTTTCTTTAGCATGGCCAAATAAGTCATGGCCCCTTTCTTGATGCCTCTACCAAGTTTTATGGCCGAAAGTTGTTTGGTATCTCGACCTTGCACTTTCAGTGCCTCGACCATGGGGATCATGCAGGGAGACCCTTTCTCCAAGATGCAAACTAAACTAAATGAAGGCATAGGGATAGTGATTACCTGTCGGAGAAAGTCCAACCCTAAAATGACCTTGAAGTCATCAATGGGAATGACTGAAAAGTTCACTTGGCCCTTCCAAGAGCCTAAGCGTAGCTCGACCCCTCGTGCCATGCCATAGAGTGCTACCGCTTGTGTATTTACCGTTTTGAGCCATCCTTTGCTCACAGACTACTTTAGGCACAAACGGTTGGCTTCATCTTTCGACACGAAATTGTGGGTAGCCCTTGTGTTTACCGTAGCTCTTGTCAGCTTCTAGTTGATCACCGCTTCCACATACATGAGCCCATTACTCGACGATGGTGTCAATGACTTGGCCTTCAAGGCGTTTATAACTTGGAGCGACCCCATCTCTGCTTGAGACTTTGTATCTTGACGAACGACGATGGTTAATAATAAACCAAGTTTGGGACAACTACTCATCGGGTGCGGCCCTTTACACAAGAAGCATTATTCTTTAGGAACGAAGGCCTTTTTCTTCTCTACGTAGTCCCTTCAGCCCGAACGTCGATCTCGATCTCCCTCTTTAGCTTGTGGCCTTCAGTGATCTCAGTCTTGGTTGCCTTGGTAATTCTCCTACCGTTCTTACCTACCTTCGGCTAGGTACTTATCCTTATTATTCGCAGCATTGGTGTGGGAGTAGGGTTGGAAATCGACGATTGACTTGGCGATAGCAATGGCCTCATCAACAGTTCTAACGTCTCGAAGGTGTATCTCTTTGCTTGGCCCATCCTTGTAGTCCGTCAATGAAATAAAACAAGAGATCGTCTTCGGACATATTGGGGATTTGAAGCATAAGAGTTGTGAATTCTTTTACATAGTCCCACATAATACCCTGTTGCTTCAACTCCCGTAATTTCTTGCGAGCCTCGTATACCACATTCTCGGGATAGAAGAGCTTCTTGAGTTCTTTCTTGAACTCATCCCATGTATCTAACTGACAAGCCCCTCATTCTATGTCGGAATATTTCCTACGCCACCATAACATAGCAGTATCTGAAAGATATAAGGCAACGGTCTTTACCTTGGCGGCCTCGTCGTTAAGGCCGATTCCCTCAAAATATTGCTCAATCCACCATAGGTAGTTTTTGACTTCCTTGGCGTCCCTTGCCCCGTTGAACCCTTGCGGCTAGGGTCACTCAATCCTCGGGGTAGAGACAGTGATGTTAGCACCCCTGCTAATGGCAGCTCTCTTGCAGAGTGTCAACTCTTCCCGCATCCCCTCGATGCTTTCACGTAAGGCTTGGATCATATCCTCTAGCCGTACAACCGAGCTTCCACCTCATTGCTGGTCTGTTCGCCACTCCCCTTGAGCGTGTTAACCTACTCCAAGACATAGTCCTCCAACATCTTGAAGTTATGATGGACCTTCTCCAGCTTCTCACCGAACTCTGCCACTACCGGTTCTAAGGAAGCACCCTCGCGGGCCTTACTTTGGTCCCTCTTCTTCTTCGGGTTGGTGGGTGCAGCTTCTCTCCCACTTTCCTTAGTAACATTCGACTCATTTGGGTTCCCGGTGTTCTTCTTCGGGTTGGTGAGTGCAGCTTCTTTCCCACGTCTCTCAGCAAGAGTCGACTCATTCGAGTTCCCAGCCATTCCTACAAGACACGTACACGATATTGATGCCTTAACCAGCTCTGATACCTACTGTCACGTACTTAATCTCTCAATAAGCCTCGTGCGACCTTAACTCCTTTTTTCCCCTCACGATAGCTAAGTCAGCCTCACTCAAACTCATACTAGGGTGGGAAAAGATTGGCAATGAAACAAAGAAGAAAGGAAAGAACTTTGAAAGAATGCTTGTTGATATGCTTGAAAGCTTATAACTCTTGGATGATTTACAAATGAGGATTCTACACCTATTTATAGTATCCCACCTCCTTAATAATGGTGGAGATTGACTTGATCCTACGGCAGGGAGAGATTCTCTAGAATTCTCCATAATTTCCTACCTAACATGGAATTCTCTAGAATGCTTCTAAAATACTCTACATATGTACAAGTCTTGAGTGTTCTAGAATAATCTACACTATTCTATCAACCTCCAAGACCAAATGTGGCCCAACATAGCCAAAATAGCCCAAAGTATGGGGAAAAAGCCCAAGTTCGTGACAACTAGCTACCTTACTAACTTTGCTAGCTACCTAACTCACCTCCTAGCATGCACCTTACCATGTGAACAAAATGTGGCTGAAGGAACACCATAAGAAAGGTGTGGAGGAGCACATCGAAGCAAAAAACATTTTCTTTCATTAAAGAAGCATGTGCCCCTTTGAATTCAAACTAGGCTCCACATACCAATGGAGTTGTAATCATTCGAGCATGCATCCACAACCCCACATTTGGGCGCCAAACTTGAAAAACAACACACCCATTTGGCTAAGGCTTTCTACACCACAAATCCAAGCATTCCAAAAGGAAAAGCAACATAATTATTTGGCCTAAGGAGGGTAGAGCATAATTGAACCATTGCTTTGATTATTCACTCTTGTAATAATATATTTATTTATCAAAGCATTGTAACATTCCATAGAAATTACCCTTGCCCAATGGATGTATACTTGTTCGAGCAAACTCCTTCAAATTGTATAAATAGCCAATGTATTGGCTCTTCTAATGTATTAATCCCATTTCATTTAATACAATTGTGAGGATCTCTTTTTTGCTTAAACTTTTTGAGCTTTTATCGACTTATCAAGGCCTTAGGCTCTTGTGGAATCAACCCCTTTTCCATTTATACTTTTGTGACTTTAGCTTCACATACCAAAGTGGTCAAAGTCCTTCGTACCACCCCTTATTCAACTTATAAGGTTTGGTGTTAGGTTTCCTATGGCCTAGTTTCTACCTTAATTGTTAAAGATATTATCTTAACCTATCCATTTCCTTCATAAGCATCACCATGCCCCAAAACACTTACGCAGCCTATTATTTCATTCATTTAAAAATAGCCCACCATTTTAACTATTCATCAACTACCAAGCCCTCCATTTGTGGCATTCTTCTTGTAGGTAGTTGCTCCTTGACTAGATCTACATTCAAAGGGTACTCTACCCTACATCTAGTAGATTTTTACTTTTATAAATTTCCTTTGTAATCAAATATCTATCCCTATAAATAGATACTAAGGGTAAGGGTTAGATATCAAGTTTTTTCTTTCACCAAAATTCTCTTATATTTTTTCCTTAATATTAGTGAAATTCTTCTCCTCTACCTATAGTATTTTCCTTTTACATTTTCCACATAAATATTGGCATTCTTTGTTTCCTTTTTCAGTCGTGTTTATTTGTTTGCAAATAATCATTTCGATATTATAACAATCAACTCGAGCATAAGGGGAGGATACACTATTAATATCTAAATAAATGAATATTTTCTTGTTTTTGAAATACAATTATGAAATCAATCAACCAATTATGGAACCTAATTATATTGAATTAATTAAGGGTTCACCTAACTAAGTGTCAAATTATGAATTTAATAAACTTAAAAGGACTAAACCTAAAATTGAAGTTCAAATATTAAATTTTAAAATATTTGGTCGAATAATTAAAATAGATCCTCAAGCTTACTAAAATACTACTTTAAATATTATCCTAATTATGCTAATTAAAGATTAAAAGAAACTAAACCTAAAATTAAAACTTTAACTAAATCAATAATAAAATATTTGTTAAAGGACCTAATCAACCTAAATCTAAAGTCGAGACTCTATTATTAATCCTAAATAAATTTTAAAATTTTAAAACATATGATTAAAATAAAACTCCGAGCATAAGTTGGAACTATTTTAAAAAATATCCTAATTAATCTAAATTAGCCCATAATTAAAAGAACTAAAATTAAAAATTTTAATCTATGTCAAGTAATCTAATCTAAAACTAAATTGAAAAAAATTAAATTGCACATTGAAATTAAAAAAAATATGACATTTAAAAAATGACATGAAACAAATAAATACAGTAATAATTTTTTTAAAAAATAAATAATGTGATATAATGCAATTTAATAATAGAAAGTTAATAATAAAAACAAAACAGAGAAGTGAAGTTAAATTAAAGCTTAATTAAATGAACATTTTGAAAGAAAAAAATAAGCAATAATGATGCGATGGGTGTTACTGTTTCAAGATTCTGATTTGGAGATTAAATATATGAATTGGACCAAAAATCAAGAGATTGATCATTCATTTTGACTAGAATCTAAAAGTGGGATAGAAATGTGGTCGTGATTTCATATCATTTTTGGATGAACTACTTTTTGTTGTTTAAGGATTGTTTTGGTATGTTGACATCGTTAATTAGTTAGTGGATTGTTGCCACCAAACCTTAACCATTAAAAGAAAGAATTTTTTAGGAATGTGAATTTGTATTATTAGGATGATTCATATTTATTCAAGCAATGTAATGATTATATTATGAGACGATGTGTTCCAGAATGCAAGACACAAAACATGCTACATCACTATCATGATGCGTCCTACGATGATCACTTCAGAGGAATATGCCTACAACAAAGGTCCTTCGGTGTGGCTATTATTGACCATATCTATTTATATATGGTAATGATTTTGTCAAGTATTGTAATTGATGTCAATGAACTAGTAGCATTTTTAGTCTTAATAAAGTTCCAATACAACCAACATTGGAAGTAGAATTGTTTGATGTTTATGAATTTTTTTAAGGACCTTATTCTTCATCATTAGGAATTTTTGCATTATTATTCTTGTAGACTGTAATAAATAAACTTGCCAAGCCATTTGGAGTCCAAATTAAATTAAACTAAATCAAAATGTCTAAATGTCCAAATTAAAAGTTAACCCAATATATAAAACAAGCTCAGATATCGTAAACCCTATGTCCATTGCTCTAAATTAATTTTAAGATTGGTTAACCCTAGTGACTATTCATGCTCAACCGCCACCACGAAAGTCAGTTTAGTCTAGGGGCTTTAAGGGTTGATTTTTATTTTTAGTTTTTGTGTTTAGTGGTAAGAGAATAAAAAATGAAGCATTTAGGTTCATTTCGAAGTAGGTTTTAGGTCATCGGCCACCATTGGTGGTGGTCTGAGGGAGAGTAACACTGATTTACGACGTATGTAGGGTAGTTTTAGGCTAGTGAAGGTCTATGTCAAGACATATGTGGAGCTAGAGGAAAAGAGGAATGAGTTTTGTTTTAAAGGTTTAGGTTTTATTTTGGTTCGATCATTGTGGATGGTGGTTGAAGGTTTGAATGACATTAAAGTGCAGCGACCAAAGGGTTAAATTACTGCGTGGTGAGGCACGACTGTGAGGAAAAAGAGAGGGTGAGGTTTGAGAGAATACAAAGGGGAGTGTTTTTTAGATTTAGGATTTTAAGTAACCCGAGCAAAATAAGGGGTTTTATAGTGTAACCCGACCAATGACCCAAACTGACATGGGGCTAATCTAGGGTCCGCGTGTTTTTAAGTGAGAGAATAATTATGTTGTAGTCCCTATTTTTTTCTTACATTCTTGTCCCTTTATTGATTTTAGTAATTTAACAAACTTCTGATTTAACCCAATAACATTAAATTTGTTATAATATGATTGTGTGGTCTCACAGTGACTTGTCCCAGACTATAACTTGTGTTATTATGGTTAGAGTAAAATTTAAATAACCCCTAACTCATAATTTTAGGCAATTTAGTTATTTTTCTAAATTTTATTTAATTTTTTACATTTTTATATTTAAGCACTTTACTTGTCTATAATTTAAATTAAGTTCTTTAATCTTTTAATTTGCAGCATTTAATTTTCTATCTTTATTAATTTATCCACTTACTTTTCTATAATTTTAATTTCAATCCTTTAGTTTTCACTCCTTACTTCTTGTTTATTTTATTTTAGTCCATGTGCTCATTTATATACATTTTTTCAATTTTATATATTTGCACATGATTTTGATATATTTCTTTTTAGTTTTGCATGCAACCTATGGTTTTATTTCATTTCTAGTGACTATTTTTATATTATTTATATTTGAATCTTTGTTCTATGTCATTTTTACATTTGTACCCATTAGTTTGTTTAAGTTTGTACATTTTGTATCTTGGACTACTATTATTCAATGTTTCCAGCTAAGTCAATATCATAATGTCCATGTGCGTGTGTATATATATATATATATAAGTATGAGAGAGAGTGTGCTTTAACCCTATTTTATATTATACCCGTATTACTTATATACATGTTTTCTTGATATATTTTCATATATTATGCTATTTTGAGAGAGAAAGAGAGAGAGATAATATATTATGTTATACTTGTATTATTTATATACATGTTTTCTTGATAAAGTTTCATATATTATGTCATACCACAATTTAGGGGCTATATTTTGTTAATATTTCTTTTGAGGATTAAATTGAAATTTTGGTTAAATTCAGAGACCAAAATAATTTTTTTATTAAATTCAAACCCAAACCAGAAAACAACAAAAGTTGGAAGACCTATGACTGTAATACTCCTAACATCAGGTTAGTGACTATAAGGTAAGGATTTAAAACTTAGTGGTTTAATTTGAATAATTGAAAAGTACAAGGATTGATTTTGGAAATTATGTTAAAAACTTATTAGAAATGATGGAAGAATGATGGTATTATGGTCTTTTAGGAGGAAATGAATTTAATATTTATTTCTTAGATATATTTTTTAGTGGTTAATAGGAGGAAAAGAAAAAAGTTGGAAACTTTGGTTCTCTACTCTTATTCTTCTTCTCTTCCCCGTAACTCCATTGCTAAGGTAAGATTTCTTCAAGTTGCGTTTTCCTTTCATTTTTCGATTGGTTTTGAAGCCTTGAGTGATATAGAAGCATAAGGAAAGTTTAAGGATGATTAAAACTAAGGGATTAGTGATTTATTAGTGATTTAATATATGGGTTTTTAAGTGATTTGATAAAATTTTGTCAGTATTTGGAGTTTAAAAGCATATTTGACTTGTTAAAGATGTAATTAAGATATTAGGGTCCTTAAAAGGGATTGAAAACATGATTAATTGGTATGATTTTTAGTTTTAAGTGTTCTTTGGAAATTTTGGATGTTATAAGGAGATTTATGAATGTAAGTTAGTTGGGATAAGTGATAATGAGTTTGATTTCATGGTTGGAGATAAGAGTAAGAGATTTAGGTGAAATTTGTGTAAAAAATCGAAGTGAAATAATTAAAATATGGGAAAGGTATCAGTATTGGAGGAACAATACTGATACTATAAGGTTAAATTAGAGGAAAGAGTATGAATACGATGAACAGTGTCGATATTGATGAGGAGGTATCAACATCAAGGAAGGTATCGATACTGTAATTCAAAATTGGAATTCTATAATGCAAAAATAGTATCGATACTGAAGTGGGTATCAATACCATAGAAGAGAAGTATCGATATTGTATAAGGGGTACCAATACTATTCGGTGTAAAATTTTAAGTGATGGTTTATTTCGTTTATGTAAATGATAATTTTTTTAATATTGATGTATACTAATGGAAATTATGGTTTGAAGGCTTAAATTGAAGTTAGAATGTGAAATTAAGCCATTTTGGAAAGTGGTAAAGTTTAAGCACAAATGGTGAACATTGAGAAAGTTAAGAGCTTGAGTGGTAATTTTGAGTATTATTACTTGTATAAATGTTAGTAAATATACTAAAATTATATTTTATATTTGTATGTGTGATTATGGTATTGGTGTAGATCAAAATCATTTTCCCGAGTCAAGCAAACAAAAAGGTACGGATATGGTTGCATAATAGTCGAATTACAATAAGGTATAATATCGAAGCATACCAAGTGAGTGCATTTATTATATACTTATATGATATGAGGATGACTTGTGATGAGTCAACCCCTAATGTTTTTATAAAAGCATATTTTATCGTATTTTGAAATAATTTCATAAAGGTTATGACTTTTAATGCATATGTTGCGTTTTCATATCAACACTATGTGTCCATCCATGGTATTCATACATGGATGACTAGAATAAAAGTAACATAAACTTGAAGGACCAAACTATGATTACAAATAAACCAGAGCCACAATCTAAACTATCAAACAATAGAGGTTGTAAACAAAAATAACCCATAAATAATATTATGGACTAGAATAAATGAAACAAGAAATATGAAAGGACAAACTATGATTATACCAAAATGCATCCATACCAAAGAGTGGCCAAAACAACAGATTCATTAACCTTAGGGCCATATTCAAATATCAATGAAAATGATATAACACATGGAATCAGTTACTAAAACATAACCATTGTAAATACCATAACAAAGTCAAACACTAATATAAATGCAATAGTCAACCAGACGATGACTAAAATGAACTAATCAAGAAAATGTGTTGCTTAAGTATAAATAAACTAAAACGTGATAACCCAAGCTTAAATAAACCATAAAGAATTTAAAAATAAATAGGGACGATATAATAACATAAAATAAGATAGGAGCTCAAAGTAAAATAAAACTAAAATTTACATTAATGACCCGAAAAATATGTTACATGCCACGGATAACCTTTCGTACAAATAACCCATGCACGAAAATGCTGTCTGGGTCCTCTTTAAACGACGTCGTTTCGTGTAGCAGGATGTTCGAAAGGATAAGATTCAAGCCAAAACCGACCACAAGCCTCATTTGTTTCCTCTTCTTTATTTTTGAAAGAGTGAGAGGGGGAGAGATTAATCAAAATTTTCTCCCCAAAACTCGACGACCAACGAGTCTCTCTAGTGAAGGCCATCCACGACCGCCGTCAATCGTCCCTCGCTGAAGACAAATGGGGATGAAATGACAATCGATCGACGTGCTCCTTCTTCTAAGTATGGATGTGGGGTAGGTTTTTCGAGATAAGGCTTATATCAGAGCAAATCTAGAGAATAAGGTAAACTTCTTATCTTCCTTTCTCTTTTCCTTTTTTGAAATTGGTTACTCTTTTTCTATTTTTGTTGGTTAAAAAATCTCCTTTTTGTTCGAACCACTCTTTCTTTCTCTTCTCTCATTCTCTCTCATTTTTTATTTTTGTTCCCGAATGGTTCTCCTCTAGTTTTTCACTTCTGCTCTTCTTCTCCCTTTCTCTGTGTTTTCTCTTTTTCTTTTATGGTGATGGCTTCTTCGTTTTCTGATGGCTTGATTGACAAACCCGATTTTCCTCTGGATATCCTTTTGTATTTGTCTATATATTTTTAATGGGGTTTTCAGATTGATTTGCTTATTGAAAGATGGAAATCTTATGTGGTCAATGTGGAATGAAAACAACAGCGTGACATTGGCGGCGGGGAGCTCCAGTGATGAATCACAGTGATGAAAGTCAAAGGGTTGGTGAATGCATCACACACGCGCCATCAAACTGTCCATATTTCTTGATAGTGGTGGTGGAAGCTTCCCTTTTGGGTTAGGGTTTTAAAAACCCTAAATGGCCACTGATCTGGACCTTTGATTTCAGTCCAGATTCAACAGCTGGTGTTGGGCAGCAGGGGCTAATGGTGAAAAACCCTAGCTGATTTGGGTTGTAAATGGTTCTAGACCAGGTCAGTTCTTGGGCCTCGGGTCTTGGTTAATCCATTGTAGTGGGTTATTTGTAATGGGCTTGGGGATTCTGTTGGCCTTGCTTGTATCTATGCATGTAATTAAAATGTAATAATAGTTATTTAATAAAATATAATAATAATAATAAAAGTAAAACTTATATAAAAACTGGTTCTACAAGATATTTTAAAATCAAAATAATACAATTTTGAGTTTAATAAAATTAATACATATGCCCACTAAGTTACGATACAATACTCTGATAGAGATGCTGGAAGTCCTACCGCTATAGTGCTCCACGAACTGGTCATTCTACTAACCTAGCAAAAAAATCAACTAAAAGTTGAGCTTACAAATCCTAGCAGTATAATTATTATTCTAGAGAACATAAGAATTCCATAAACCCAAGGATGTTAAAGACATGGTACTAAGCAATAGGTACATGCATGATCTAGATCAAGTACTACCTACTTAAGGCTTAGTCATTTCTTTGAAATCGGGGTCCCATGCTTCCCTTACTCCTCTACTAAGCGCTTAGCCATGAGTTCACTGTTAAAAGGTCTCTAACCCAAATGTATGAATCTATTACACATTATCTAAATGTGATACTAGTTTTAATGTCCATTAACTGAATGCCATGTTAACTCTGTTGTGCTTTATCTGAATGCAATATTTATTCTATTGTACATTATCTGAACGCAAATTTAACTTTCTTGTGGCTCATACACTAGTTGAGGTAGGCATCATGGTGCGGTTGAGGGGATGCATCTCGGAGTTCATGCATGCCTCTATCCTAATGTATACTAATACATGATACACAATAACAACAAAGATGAAGTTGTGGCAGACATCATGGTGCGACTGAGGGGATGTATCTCAAAGCTCACACAACCCTCTAGCCTGTAGGAATACCCATGGGTACCTGAGGTGAGATCCGAAGATGCATCAGAAGTGTACACCCAACCCCTCGAATATATGGGGTGAGATTTGGAGTTGTATCAAAAATGTATATCCTGCAAACTTACTCCTTCGAGTCTTGGGTTATCTGTGCCCAACTAGCAAGAAAAGTGCCTTCGCACTAACTAGTATATACTTGGATAGGCTAACAAACAAAATAATCTCCCTACTGCTAAAGTAACTCAGGTGTCATGGTTGTTTCCCGAGTGTCATACAAAGGTTAGTTTTATGACATTCTAACTGTTATTGTGTAACACCCCTAACCCGTACCCGACCCAGATACGAATCTAAAGTGTCACATCAACTATTCAAAACTTTTAAAACTTATAAAAATTATAAAATTCAAGTTTTTCATTAACAGAAAGTTAATAGATTACATAAGTACGATCAAAATATTACAAAACTGATCAGAGAATATATAAATTACACTCTCATGCATGCCAACACTTTTAATACAACAAAATGCATACTGTGAATTTACTTCTGATCCGATCTTCAAGTGGATGTATGTTGTCATGTGGATCCTAAGCTTGATCGTCTTGCTTGTCAGTACCTAAGTGTAAAACACTTACACGCTGAGTCATAGACTCAGTGAGTCATAAAAATATAACAATGCATTTTCCTATGAATATGAACATGCAATATGACTATTTAAATACAATCCTACTTATCATATCATAATCCAATCATGTCACATATTATTCAATGTAATCAATAATAAGATAATAACATATAATCATGTAAATACTTTTTATATATTTTATAAGCTCATGTACATTACTGAGAACTTAAGGTATGCGAGTACTTTAAGGTTGTGCACATATACTGTCACCATAGCTCGTATAAGAATCCACCGAGAGGCATGTGAAATCTATGTCCCGAAGAACCTCATCTATGTCCCAAAGGACCTATACATACGTCCCGAATGACCTATGTAACCCTCGACTCTTGGCATGCCAACTATACCTATAGCTCTCATATCACATAACATGGGCACTATCATTACGCTATATATATTCATGTATTCATATCATTTCTCTCATAGTCACATATTTCTTCTCTTCTATTCAATATCACATGCATGTGAAACCATCAATCTCATATCATATAACATATGTTATTCAAGTATTTTTACATGAATCATATAGCATGTATCAAATCATATAAACATATATAACTCATGCATGTGTTTATAATGATCATAACATATGCATGCTTGTACTATTGGACCATGAGAACTAATATAGGAAAAAAACTTATAACAAGTCTTATTTCCATTGAACTACACCAATAGTTTGCACTTACCTTAGCCTCACTTAATTCCTAATCCACTTCAATGATTTTATTCTCTTTCGATAGATCCTAACTCTGTGGTCGTTCCGAAACTTGCTTGAGCTCAATATCTACACAATCATAAATTTTGTATACATATCAGTATTCCAAATATTATGATTCAATCCTTAATTTCTTGGTCTAAAAGAAAGGCTTCATTTAATTTTCTACTTAGAGTAGTATTGATACTCCCTATAGGTATCGATACTTCCCTAGCTGTGGTATCAATACCAAGCCTGGGTATCGATACCCAATTTGCATTTTGTAATCCTCATATAAAAATGGTATCGATATTGTCCTTATGGTATTAGTACCCATGGTATCGATACTACCTTCCAAGTATCGATACCCCATGAATGCCTTTGACAAATTCAGGCTTATGGTATCGATACTGTTCAACCAGTATCGATGCCCCTATACCAATTATCACCCTTTTTCTCTTGAAATATCGGTACTGGATGAAACATTACCGATACTCATAGTCCAAATTTCCCTTTTTAAGCCCAAAATTTACCCAAAATAGTTCAATTCCTTCATGTTTCATTCCTTTTATACTCTTAACTCAAGTACACATACTAAACAAATTTCTACTCATCTAACACATTCTTATCTTCAAAATCCCATCATATATATTGAAATCAAGAATCCTACAATTTTTCAATATGTTCTAATTTCAATTCTAACACTTGACACTTCTTAATACAACTGATGACAAGTCAAATTTAGACTTAAATTTCAATTCTTAGAGACTCCTTATCTTTAATCCCTCCTAAATCCTTCATCTTATAGTTTTAAGATAACTTAAGCTTAAGTATCATATAATGATCAAAAACCAAACTTAAATTTAATACAAAATCAACTAACAAGAAACTTACCATTTTCCAATGGCTTTCATGTATGAGGAAGGAGAAGAAGAATTCTCTGGAGTTTTTTCTTTAGCCTTCATTCCATCCACGTGGTGGTAATATAATCACTTTTAAATTAATTATCTTGTTACTAAATAACCATTTTACCCTTCCATTCTTCCTTTTTACTATCTAATCCTACACCAAGTTTCCATTATAAGTCCCTAAACTATTCAATTTATCTTCTTTCCTATTCGTCCAAACCTCAACACCTTTTTCCATGGAAACACCTTTGAAATTATTTTGTCTCTGACTTGGAACTCAATTTCTTTCCTCTCCAGATCCGCATATGATTTCTGTCTATCAGCGGCTGCTTTCAGGTTATCCTGAATCACTTGAACTTTCTCTTCCACTTCTTTAATTTAATTTGGACCAAGGACTTCTTGGTCCTTAAGCTCGTACCAGTTCAAAGGCGTACGAAACTTTCTCCCGTATAGAGCCTCATAGGGAGCCATCTTGATGCTTGACTGGTAGCTATTGTTGTAAGCAAATTCAGCAAGTGGCAAGTATTTTTCCCACGATCCTTTTAACTCAATTACACGGGCTCTCAATATATCCTCCAGAATTTGGATAGTCTGCTCGAATTGTCCATCAGTCTGAGGATGAAATGATTTGCTGAAGTTCAATCGAGTTCCCAACGCTCTATGCAAAGTCTTCCAAAACCTCGATGTGAATCTAGGATCTCTATCAGAAACAATTAAAATTGGTACACCATGCAATTTGATAATCGCTCTGATGTACAATTCAACCTACTTATCCATGGAGAAATCAATTCGTACTAGAATGAAATGAGCAGATATAGTCAATCTATCCACTATCACCCATATTGAATCTCTTTTGTTTGAAGTCAAAGGTAACCCCGTCATAAAATCCATAGTCACATTCTCTCATTTCTATTGAGAAATAGAAATTGGTTACAATAGTCCTGATGGAACCTGATGCTCATCTTTGACTTACTGACAAGTCAAGCACTTGGAAACAAATTCCATTATACTTTTTTTCATTTCCGACCACCAATGTCGACTTTTGAGATCCATATACATATTGTTTTCACCCGGTATATCGTCAATGGGCTATAGTGAGCTTCTGTTAATAGTTTAGTTTTCAACTCATCATCATCTGGAATCACTAATATCCCTCGGTAATACAAATTCTCATCAAATTTAATTTCATAATCATTAAGCTCTCCATTCTTTACTTATTGTAACCTCTTCAAATATTGTTCATTTTTGGTTTGCACTTCTTTAACTCGATCCAACCATGTTAGCTTAAGTTTTAATTCTGCACATATTGCACCATAACTATTCAGTTATAACTTGGCATCTAAAGCTTGTAAGGCTGCAAACATCTTTCGACTTAAAGTATCTGTCACCACGTTTACTTTACCAGGATGGAAATTATTACCACATCATAATCCATTAAAAATTCCACCCATTTTCTCTGTCTTAAATTAAATTCTTTCTAAGTCATCAATAACTTCAAGCTCTTATGATCGGTATATAAATATCAACTTTCATCATATAGATAATGACGCAAAATCTTAAGAGCAAACACTACTGCAGCCGACTCCAGATCATGTGTTGGATAGTTCTTCTCATGCGGTTTCAATAGTCTTGACGTATAAGCCACCGTCTTGCCCTCTTACATTAGCACACATCCCAAGCCATTAAGGAGCGCTTCACTATAAACCGCATAGTTCTTGCCAGACTCAAGTTGAACCAATACTGGAGCTTCTGTCAAAATCTTTTTTAACATTTCAAAATTTTTTTGATATTCAAGAGTCCAAGCAAATACCACATCTTTTCTCATCAACTTAGTTCATAGTAAAGCTATCATCGAAAAGTTCTTAACGAATCTTCGATAATAACCTGCAAGTTCCAGGAAACTTTGAACTTCTTATGTATTCTTTGGAACCTCTTATTCTAGAATGACTTTTATCTTTTGAGGATCAACATGAATTCCTTTAGCAGAAATTACATGTCTAAGGAATGTCACCTCATTCAACCAAAACTCACATTTCGATAGTTTGGCATATAACTTCTTATCTCTTAGAATCTACAAAACTATCCTCGGGTGAGCACTATGTTCTTCATTCATTTTTGAATACACCAATATGTCATCGATGAACACAACTACAAATTGTCCATATAAGGTTGAAATATTCTTTTTATTAGGTTCATAAAGGCAGCCAGTGCATTCGTAACTCCAAAAGGCATAACAATGAACTCATATTGACCATACCTCATTCTAAATGTTGTATTTGGAGTATCTTTCTCCTGAATCTTCAGCTGATGATATCTAGATCGCAAATCAATTTTAGAGAAAACTGAAGCTCCTTTCAACTGATCAAATAAATCATCAATTCTAGGGAGAGGACACTTATTCTTGATATTCACTTTATTGAGCTGCCTATAGTCAATGGAGAGATGCATTAACCCATCCTTCTTTCTAACGAACAACACTGGAGCTCCCCACGGTGATACATTGGGTCTAATGAATCCTAAATCCAACAATTCTTGTAATTGAATCTTTAACTCCTATAATTGTTTTGGAGCCATTATATATGGTGCCATTGTAATGGGCGTAGTTCCAAGCATTATCTCAATATGAAATTCCACCTCTCTATCGGGAGGTAACCTTGGCAACTCTTCAGGAAAGACATTAGAAAATTCTCTGACTATAGGAATTTCTTCTAACCCTTTCTCCTTAGTTCTAGTATCCAGTACATTGGCCATGAAACCCTAACATCTTTCTAGTATTAACTTCTTTGCAGATATTACTGATATAATGTTTTCCAATGGATTTCATCTTTCACTAAACACTATAAATCCAATCTGTCTGAATTGATTAGCGTTACCCTCTTCAATCTACAGTCAACATTCGCATGATAGTGATATAACCAGTCCATTCCTAGTATCACTTTGAATTCGTCAAAGGGTAATTGTTTCATATTAGTAGGGAATTCAATTCCCTGAATCCGTATGGGACACCCTCGACATACTCTATTTACCCAAGCATTGTTCCCTAATGGATTTGTCACTATCACATCATTACTAGTAGCTTCTAATTAAATTCCCAATTCTCTCCCCAATTCACTACTAATATATGAATATGTAGAACCCAGATCAATCAATACCATCACACATTTATCATACAGTAGAAAAGTACCTGCAATTATTTTGGATCATAACGATCTTCCTTAGTCTTGGGGTTATACACTCGAGCATTGGAGTGTATTTCCTGTTGAGTAGAGGACTCAGGCTGACTTCTTCCTCTACCTCGTCCTCTCTAAGCTTGATCGTCTTTCTTCTCAGTACCTACGTGTAAAATACTTACAGGCTAAGTCATAGACTTAGTGAGGCATAACTCTATAACAATGCATTTTGCTATGAGTATGAACATGCAATATGACTATTTAAATACAATCCTACTTATCATATCATAATTCAATCATGTCACATATGATTCAATGTAATCAATAATAAGATAATAACATACAATTATATAAATACTTTTTTATATATTTTACAAGCCCATTTACATTACTGAGAACTTAATATATGCTTGTAATGGGTTTGGGGATTCTGTTGGGCTTGTTTGTAATCTATGTCTGTAATTAAAATATAATAACCCTTATTCAATAAAATATAACGATAATAATAATAATTTAAAAAAAAGTAGAACCCGGACAAAAATAGGTGTCTACAACATATTTTAAAATCAAAATAATACAATTTTGAGTTTAATAAACTTAATACATATGCACACTAACTTACGATATAATACTCTAATATAGATGCTGGAAGTCCTACCACTACAGTGCTCCACGAATTGCTCATGCTACTAACCTGGCAACAAAAAACAACTAAAAGATGAGCTTACAAATCCTAGCAGTATAATTGTTAATCTAGAGCAACAAAAGAATTCCATAAACCAAGCATGCTGAAGACATGGTACTAAACAATAAGTACATGCATGATCTAGATCAAGTACTACCTACTTAAGGCTTAGTTGTCCTATCTCTAAAATGGGGTCTTATGCTTAACTTACTGCTTAGCTATGAGTTCACTGTTAAAGGGACTCTAACCCAAATGTCTAAATCTGTTACACATTATCAAAATGTGATACTAGTTTTAATGTGCATTAACTGAATGCCATGCTAACTCTGTTGTGCTTTATCTAAATGTAATATTGATTCTATTGTACATTATCTGAATGTAAATTGACTTTCTTATGACTCATACACTAGTTAAGGTCAGCATCATGGTGCAGCGGAGGGGCTACATCCCAGATTTAATGCATGCCTCTATCCTACTGTAATACACAATAACAACAAACATGAAGTCGTGGCAGACATCATGGTGAAACTGAGGGGATGTATCTCAAAGCTCACACACTCCACTAGCCTGTTGGAATACCCATGGGTACCTGAGGTGAGATTCAAAGATGCATCAGAAGTGTACACCCAACCCCAAAATATATGGGGTGAGATCTGGAGTTGTACAAGAAACGCACATCCTGCAAACTTATGCGTCGAGTCTTGGGTTATCTGCACCCAAATAACAAGAAAAACGCCTTGGCACTAACTGGTATATACCTAGATAGACTAACAAACAAAACAATCGCCCTACTGCTAAAGTAACTCGGGTGTCCTGACTATTTCCCGAGTGCCATACAAAGGCTAGTTTTATAACATTCTAACTGTTATTGTGTAACACCCCAACCCGTACCTGACCCAGATACGAATTTGAGGTGGCACATAAACTATTCAAAACTTTTAAAACTTTTAAAAATAATAAAAATTCAAGTTTTTCATTAACATAAAGTTAATAGTTTACATAAGTACGATCAAAATATTACAAAACTGATCAGAGCATATGTAAATTACACTTTCCTACATGCTAACACGTTTAATACAAAAAAATACATATTGTGAATTTACTTCTGATCTGATATTCGAGTGGATGTATGTTATCCTGCGGATCCTAAGCTTGATCTTCTTGCTTTTCAGAACCAACGTGTAAAACACTTACATGCTAAGTCATAGACTTAGTGAGGCATAAAACTATAACAATGCATTATCCTTTAGTATGAACATGCAATATGACTATTTAAATACAATCCTACTTATCATATCATAATCCAATCAAGTCACATATGATTCAATGTAATCAATAATAACATAATAGTATATAATCATGTAAATATTTTTTAAAGTCCATGTACATTACTAAGAATTTAAGGTATGTGAGTACTTTGAGGTTGTGCACATATACTGTCATCACAGCTAGTATAAGAATCCACTGAGTGGCATGTGAAATATATGTCCGAACGACCTATACATGTGTCCCGAATGATCTATTAAACCCTCGACTCTTGGCATTCCAACTATACCTATAGCTCTCATATCACATAACATGGACACTATTATTACGCTTCATATATTTATGTATTAATATCATTTCTCATATAATCACATATTTTTTCTCTTTTCTTCCATACCACATGTATGTGTAACCATTAATCTCATATTGTATAACATATGTTATTTAATTATATTCACATGAATCATATAGCATGTATCAAATCATATAAACATATATATCTCATGAATGTGTTTATAATGATCATAACATATGCATGTTCATACTATTGGACCATGAGAACTAATATAGAAAATAGACTTATCATAAGTTTTATTTCCATTGAACTACACCTATAGTATGCATTCATCTTAGCCTCAATTAATTCTTAATCCACTTCTATGATTTTCTCTCTTTGGATCGATCATAACTCTGTGGTCTTTCCTGAACTTGCTTGAGCTCAATATCTATACAATCATACATTTCATATACATATCAGTATTCCAGATGTTATGATTCAATCCTTAATTTCTTAGTCTAAAAGAAAAGCTTCATATAATTTTCTACTTGGAGTAGTATCGATACTCCCTATAGGGTATCGATACTTCCCTAGCTGTGGTATCGATACCAAGCCGGGTATCGATACCCAATTTGTAATTTGTAATCCTCATTTCAAAATGGTATCAATACTTTCCTTATGGTATAGTTACCTATGGTATCGATACTACCTTCCAAGTATCGATACCCCATGAATTTCATTGACAAATTTAGGCTTATAGTATCGATTCTGTTCAACCAGTATCGATACCCCTATACCAATTATCACCCTTTTTCTCTTGATGTATCGGTACTGGATGAAGCAGTACCAATGATCGTAGCCCATATTTCCTTTTTTAAGCCTAAAAATTTACCCAAAATAGTTCAATTCCTTCATGTTTCATTCCCTTTTATACTCTTAACTCAAGTACACATACTCAAACAAATTTCTATTCATCTAACACATTCTTATCTTCAAAATCCCATCATATATATTGAAATCAAGAATCCTACAAATTTTTCAACATGTTCTAATTTCAATTCTAACACTTGACACTTCTTAATCCAACTGATGACAAGTCAATAATAAGATAATAGCATATAATCATGTAAATACTTTTTATATATTTTATAAGCTCATGTACATTACTGAGAACTTAAGGTAAGCGAGTACTTTGAGGTTGTATGCTGTCACCATAGCTCGTATAAGAATCCACCGAGTGGCATGTGAATTCTATGTCCCGAAAGACCTCATCTATTTCCCAAAGGACCAATACATACGTCCTGAATGACCTATGTAACACTCGATTCTTGGCATGCCAACTATACTTATAGCTCTCGTATCACATAACATGGGCACTATCATTACGCTTTATATATTCATGTATTCATATCATTTCTCTTATAATCACATATTTCTTCTCTTCTATTCAATATCACATGTATGTGTAACCATCAATCTCATATCATATAACATATGTTATTTAAGTATATTTACATGAATCATATAGCATGTATCAAATCCTATAAACATATATAACTCATGCATGTGTTTCTAATGATCATAACATATGCATGTTTGTACTATTAGACCATGAGAACTAATATAGGAAATAGACTTATAACAAGTCTTATTTCCATTGAACTACACCTATAGTTTGCACTTACCTTAGCCTCATTTAATTCCTAATCCACTTCTATGATTTTCTCTCTTTCGATAGATCCTAACTCTGTAGTCGTTCTGGAACTTGCTTGAGCTCAATATCTACACAATCATACATTTTGTATATATCAGTATTCCAAATATTATGATTCAATCCTTAATTTCATGGTCTAAAAGAAAGGCTTCATTTAATTTTCTACTTAGAGTAGTATCGATACTCCCTATAGGGTATCGATACTTCCTTAGCTGTGGTATCAATACCAAGCCTGGGTATCGATACCCAATTTGCATTCTGTATCCTCATATCAAAATGATATCAATATTGTCCTTATGTTATCGGTACCCATGGTATCGATACTACCTTCCAAGTATCGATACCCCATGAATGCCTTTGACAAATTCAGGCTTATAGTATCGATATTGTTCAACCAGTATCGATACCCCTATACCAATTATCACCCCTTTTCTCTTTAAATATCGGTACTGGATGAAGCATTATCGATACTCATAGCCCAAATTTCCCTTTTTAAGCACGAAATTTACCCAAAATAGTTCAATTCCTTCATTTTTCATTCCCTTTTATACTCTTAACTCAAGTACACATACACAAACAAATTTCTATTCATATAACACATTCTTATCTTTAAATCCCATCATATATATTGAAATCAAGAATCCTACAAATTTTTTAACATGTTCTAATTTTAATTCTAACACTTGACACTTCTTAATCCAACTGATGACAAGTCAAATTTAGTTTCAGATTCTACTTATCAACTCTTTTCCAAGATTTCAGTTAAAGACTCCTTATCTTTAATCCCTCCTAAATCCTTTATCTTATAATTTTAAGATAACTTAAGCTTAAGTATCATCTAATGATCGAAAACCAAAATTAAATTTAATAAAAAATCAACTAACAAGAAACTTAACATTTTCCAATGGCTTTCACGTAAGAGAAAGGAATAAGAAGAATTCTCTAGAGCTTTTTCTTTAGCCTTCCTTCCATCCACGTGGTGGTAATATAATCACTCTTAAATTAATTATCTTGTTACTAAATAACCATTTTGTCCTTCCATTCTTCCTTCTTTACTGTCTAATCCTACACCAAGTTTTCAATATAAGTCCCTAAACTGTTCAATTTAGCTTTTTTAACCACTAAATTCTGAAGTTTTTCAATTTAATCACTAACCCGATATTGAGGATGTTACAAATCCCCTTAAGAAAGTTTGTCCTCTAATTTTCATTATACAAAGAGATTGGGGTATTAATCCTCATGTCCTCTTCACGTTCCCACGGTGCTTCCTCTACCTTGTGATTCCTCCACAATACCTTGACCAATTGAATATTCTTGTTTCTTAAATGTTTCACCTCATATGCCAATATTTGTACCGATTCTTCTTAATAAGTCAGATCAGGCTGAACCTCTATCTCTTATGGTGTCACAATATGGGAGGGATTGAATCTATATCTTCGAAGCATTGAAACATGGAAAATGTTATGAATTTTCCCCATTTCAGGAGGCAAAGCTAGTTGGTATGCCACTGGTCCCACTAGCTTAATGATCTCATAGGGTCCAATAAGCCGAGGACTACGCTTTTCTTTTTGTCCAAACCTCAACACCTTTTTCCATGGAAACACCTATGAAAATACTTTATCTCCGACTTGGAACTCAATTTCTTTCCTCTTCAGATCCGTATATGATTTTTGTCTATCAGCGACTGCTTTCAGGTTATCCTGAATTACTTAAACTTTCTCTTCCACTTCTTTAATTTAATTAGGACCAAGGAATTCTTGGTCCTTAAGCTTGTACCATTTCAAAGGCGTACGACACTTTCTATTGTATAGAGCCTCATAGGGAGCCATCTTGATGCTTGACTGGTAGCTATTGTTGGAAGCAAAGTCAGCAAGTGGCAAGTATTTTTCCCACGATCCTTTTAACTCAATTACACAGGCTCTCAATATATCCTCTAAAATTTGGATAGCCTGCTCGAATTGTCCATCAGTCTAAGGATGAAATGATGTGCTGAAGTTCAATCGAGTTCCCAATGCTCTATGCAAAGTCTTCCAAAACCTCGATGTGAATCTAGGATCTCTATTAGAAACAATTAAAATCAGTACACCATGCAATCTGATAATCTCTTTGATGTACAATTCAACATACTTAACCATGGAGAAATCAGTTCTTACTAGAATGAAATGAGCAGATTTAGTCAATCTATCCACTATCACCCAAATTGAATCTATTTTGTTTGAAGTCAAAGGCAACCCTGTCACAAATTCCATAGTCACGTTCTCTCATTTCCATTGAGGAATAGAAATTGGTTGCAATAGTCCTGATGGAACCTAATGCTCAGTTTTGATTTACTGACAAGTCAAGCACTTGGACACAAATTCCATAATACTTTTTTTCATTTCCGGCCACCAATATCGAATTTTGAGATCCATTTACATCTTGTTTTCACCCGAGTGCATCGCCAATGGGGTATAGTGAGATTCTGTTAATAGTTTATTTTTCAACTCATCATCATCCGGAATCACTAATATCCCTCGGTAATACAATTCTCATCAAATTTAATTTCATAATCATTTAGCTCTCCATTCTTTACTTGTTGTAACCTTTTCAAATATTGTTCATATTTGGTTTGCACTTCTTTAACTCGATCTAACCATGTTGGCTTAAGTTTTAATTCCGCACATATTGCACCATCACCATTCAGTGATAACTTGGCATCTAAAGCTTGTAAGGCTGTAAACGTCTTTCGACTTAAAGCATCTACCACCACGTTTTCTTTACCAGGATGGAAATTATTACCACATCATAATCCTTTAAAAAATCCACCCATTTTCTCTGTCTTAAATTCAATTCTTTCTAAGTCATCAATAACTTTAGGCTCTTATGATCGGTATATAAATATCAACTTTCACCATATAGATAATGACGCCAAATCTTAAGAGCAAACACTACTGCAGCCGACTACAGATCGTGTGTTGGATAGTTCTTCTCATGCGGTTTCAATTGTCTCGGCGCATAAGCCACCACCTTACCCTCTTGCATTAGCACACATCCCTAGCCATTAAGGGGCGCGTCACTATAAAAAAATAAGTGTACAACTAACCCCTCAAATATATGGGGTGAGATCTAGAGTTATACGAGAAACGCACATCCTGCAAACTTACTGCGTCGAGTCTTGGGTTATTTGTGCCCAACTAGAAAGAAAAGCACCTTGGCACTAATTGGTATATACCTAGATAGTCTAACAAACAAATCAATTGCCCTACTGCTAAAGTAACTTGGTTGTCCTGACTATTTCCCGAGTGCTATACAAAGGCTAGTTTTATAACATTCTAACTTTATTATGTAACACCCCCAACCCGTACCTGAACCAGATACAAATTTGAGGTGTCACATCAACTATTCAAAACTATTAAAACTTATAAAAATCATGAAAATTCAAGTTTTTCATTAACATAAAGTTAATAGTTTACATAAGTACGATCAAAATATTACAAAACTGATCAGAGCATATGTAAATTACACTTTTCTACATGCTAACACTTTTAATACAAAAAAATGCATACTGTGAATTTACTTCTGATCTGATATTCGAGTGAATGTATGTTGTCCTGCCGATCCTAAGCTTGATCGTCTTGCTTTTCAGTACCTACGTGTAAAACACTTACACACTAAGTCATAGATTTAGTGAGTCATAAAACTATAACAATGCATTATCCTATGAGTATGAACATGCAATATGACTATTTAAATACAATCCTACTTATCATATCATAATCCAATGAAGTCACATATGATTCAATGTAATCAATAATAACATAATGGTATATAATCATGTAAATATTTTTTAAAGCCCATGTACATTACTAAGAATTTAAGGTATGCGAGTACTTTGAGGTTGTACAAATATGCTGTCACCACAACTCTTATAAGAATCCACTGAGTGGTATAAGAAATATATATCCCGAACGACCTATACATGTGTCCCGAATGATCTATTAAACCCTCGACTCTTGGCATTCCAACTATACCTATAGCTCTCATATCACATAACATGGACACTATTATTACGCTTCATATATTCATGTATTCATATCATTTCTCTTATAATCACATATTTTTTCTCTTTTCTTACATATCACATGTATGTGTAACCATCAATCTCATATTGTATAACATATGTTATTTAATTATATTCATATGAATCATATATAATGTATCAAATCATATACACATATATATCTCATGCATGTGTTTATAATGATCATAACATATGCATGTGCATACTATTGGACCATGAGAACTAATATAGAAAATAGACTTATCACAAGTCTTATTTCTATTGAACTACACCTAGAGTATGCATGCACCTTAGCCTCACTTAATTCTAATCCACTTTTGTGATTTTCTATCTTTGGATCGATCATAAGGTTGTGGTCTTTCTTGAACTTGCTTGAGATCAATATCTATACAATCATACATTTCATATACATATCAATATTCCAGATATTATGATTCAATCCTTAATTTCTTAGTCTAAAAGAAAAGCTTCATATAATTTTCTACTCGTAGTAGTATCGATACTCCCTATAGGGTATCGATACTTCCCTAGCTGTGGTATCGATACCAAGCCTGGGTATCGATAACCAATTTGTATTATGTAATCCTTATTTCAAAATGGTATCGATACTTTCCTTATGGTATCGTTACCCATGGTATCGATACTACCTTCCAAGTATCGATACCCCATGAATGCCATTGACAAATTCAGGCTTATGGTATCGATACTGTTCAACAAGTATCAATACCCCTCTACCAATTATCACCCTTTTTCTCTTTAAGTACTGGTATTGGATGAAGCAGTACCAATACTCGTAGCCCATAATTCCCTTTTTAAGCTCGAGAATTAACCCAAAAGAACTCAATTCCTTCATGTTTCATTCCCTTTTATACTCTTAACTCAAGTACACATACACAAACAAATTTCTATTCATCTAACACATTCTTATCTTTAAAATCCCATCATATATATATTGAAATCAAGAATCCTACAAATTTTTTAACATGTTCTAATTTCAATTCTAACACTTGACACTTCTTAATCCAACTGATGACAAGTCAAATTTAGTTTCAGATTCTACTTATCAACTCTTTTCAAAGATTTCACATAAAGACTCCTTATCTTTAATCCCTCCTAAATCCTTCATCTTATAATTTTAAGATAGCTTAAGCTTAAGTATCATCTAATGATCGAAAACCAAAATTAAATTTAATACAAAATCAACTAACAAGAAACTTACCATTTTCCAATGGCTTTCACGTAAGAGAAAAGAATAAGAAGAATTCTCTAGAGCTTTTTCTTTAGCCTTCCTTCCATCCACGTGGTGGTAATATAATCACTCTTAAATTAATTATCTTGTTACTAAATAACCATTTTGTCCTTCCATTCTTCCTTCTTTACTGTCTAATCCTACACCAAGTTTTCAATATAAGTCCCTAAACTGTTTAATTTATCTTCTTTAACCACTAAATTCTGAAGTTTTTCAATTTAATCACTAACCCGATATTGAGGATGTTACAAATCCCCTTAAGAAAGTTTGTCCTCTAATTTTCATTATACAAAGAGATTGGGGTATTAATCCTCATGTCCTCTTCACGTTCCCACGGTGCTTCCTCTACCTTGTGATTCCTCCACAATACCTTGACCAATGGAATATTCTTGTTTCTTAAATGTTTCACCTCATATGCCAATATTTGTACCGATTCTTCTTAATAAGTCAGATCAGGATGAACCTCTATCTCTTATGGTGTCACAATATGGGAGGGATTGAATCTATATCTTCGAAGCATTGAAACATGGAAAATGTTATGAATTTTCTCCATTTCAGGCGGCAAAGCTAGTTGGTATGCCACTGGTCCCACTAGCTTAACGATCTCATAGGGTCCAATAAGCCGAGGACTACGCTTTTCTTTTTGTCCAAACCTCAACACCTTTTTCCATGGAAACACCTATGAAAATACTTTATCTCTGACTTGGAACTCAATTTCTTTCCTCTTCAGATCCGTATATGATTTATGTCTATCAGCGACTGCTTTCAGGTTATCCTGAATCACTTAAACTTTCTCTTCCACTTCTTTAATTTAATTAGGACCAAGGAATTCTTGGTCCTTAAGCTTGTACCATTTCAAAGGCGTACGACACTTTCTATTGTATAGAGCCTCATAGGGAGCCATCTTGATGCTTTACTGGTAGCTATTGTTGTAAGCAAAGTCAGCAAGTGGCAAACATATTTCCCACGATCCTTTTAACTCAATTACACAGTCTCTCAATATATCCTCCAAAATTTGGATAGCCTGCTCGGATTGTCCATCAGTCTAAGGATGAAATGATGTGTGAAGTTCAATCGAGTTCCCAACGCTCTATGCAAAGTCTTCCAAAACCTCGATGTGATTCTAGGATCTCTATTAGAAACAATTAAAATCAGTACACCATGCAATCCGATAATCTCTTTGATGTACAATTCAGCATACTTAACCATGGAGAAATCAGTTCTTACTAGAATGAAATGAGCAGATTTAGTCAATCTATCCACTATCACCCAGATTGAATCTCTTTTGTTTGAAGTCAAAGGCAACCCTGTCATAAATTCCATAGTCACATTCTCTCATTTCCATTGAGAATAGAAATTGGTTGCAATAGTCCTGATGGAACCTGATGCTCAGCTTTGATTTACTGACAAGTCAAGCACTTGGACACAAATTCCATAATACTTTTTTTCATTTCCGGCCACGAATATCGACTTTTGAGATCCATATCCATCTTATTTTCACCCGAGTGCTTCGCCAATGGGCTATAGTGAGCTTCTGTTAATAGTTTATTTTTCAACTCATCATCATCCAGAATCACTAATATCCCTCGGTAATACAAAATCTCATCAAATTTAATTTCATAATCATTAAGCTCTCCATTCTTTACTTGTTGTAACCTCTTCAAATATTGTTCATATTTGGTTTGCACTTCTTTAACTCGATCCAACCATGTTGGCTTAAGTTTTAATTCCGCACATATTGTACCATCACCATTCAGTGATAACTTGGCATCTAAAGCTTGTAAGGCTGTAAACGTCTTTCGACTTAAAGCATCTGCCACCACTTTTTCTTTACCAGGATGGAAATTATTACCACATCATAATCCTTTAAAAAATCCACCCATTTTCTCTGTCTTAAATTCAATTCTTTCTAAGTCATCAATAACTTTAGGCTCTTATGATCGGTATATAAATATCAACTTTCACCATATAGATAATGACGCCAAATCTTAAGAGAAAACACTACTGCAACCGACTACAGATCGTGTGTTGGATAGTTCTTCTCATGCGGTTTCAATTGTCTCGGCGCATAAGCCACCACCTTACCCTCTTGAATTAGCACACATCCCAAGCCATTAAGGGGCACGTCACTATAAGACATTAAGTGTATAACAAACCCCTCAAATATATGGGGTGAGATCTGGAGTTATACGAGAAACGCACATCCTGCAAACTTACTGCGTCGAGTCTTGGGTTATTTGTGCCCAACTAGCAAGAAAAGCACCTTGGCACTAATTGGTATATACCTAGATAGACTAACAAACAAAACAATTTCCCTACTGCTAAAGTAACTTGGTTGTCCTGACTATTTCCCGAGTGCTATACAAAGGCTAGTTTTATAACATTCTAACTGTTATTATGTAACACCCCCAACCCGTACCTGAACCAGATACGAATTTGAGGTGTCACATCAACTATTAAAAACTTTTAAAACTTATAAAAATCATGAAAATTCAAGTTTTTCATTAACATAAAGTTAATAGTTTACATAAGTACGATCAAAATATTACAAAACTGATAAGAGCATATGTAAATTACACTTTTCTACATGCTAACACTTTTAATACAAAAAAATGCATACTGTGAATTTACTTCTGATCTGATATTCAATTGAATATTTGTTGTCCTGCCGATCCTAAGCTTGATCGTCTTGCTTTTCAGTACCTACGTGTAAAACACTTACACACTAAGTCATAGATTTAGTGAGTCATAAAACTATAACAATGCATTATCCTATGAGTATGAACATGCAATATGACTATTTAAATACAATCCTACTTATCAAATCAAAATCCAATCAAGTCACATATGATTCAATGTAATCAATAATAACATAATAATATATAATCATGTAAATATTTTTTAAAGCCCATGTACATTACTAAGAATTTAAGGTATGCGAGTACTTTGAGGTTGTACACATATGCTGTCACCACAACTCTTATAAGAATCCACTGAGTGGCATATGAAATATATGTCCCGAACGACCTATACATGTGTCCCGAATGATCTATTAAACCCTCGACTCTTGGCATTCAACTATACCTATAGCTCTTATATCACATAACATGGACACTATTATTACGCTTCATATATTCATGTATTCATATCATTTCTCTTATAATCACATATTTTTTCTCTTTTCTTACATATCACATGTATGTGTAACCATCAATCTCATATTGTATAACATATGTTATTTAATTATATTCACATGAATCATATAGAATGTATCAAATCATATAAACATATATATCTCATGCATGTGTTTATAATGATTATAACATATGCATGTGCATACTATTTGACCATGAGAACTAATATAGAAAATAGACTTATCACAAGTCTTATTTCCATTGAACTACACCTAGAGTATGCATGCACCTTAGCCTCACTTAATTCTAATCCACTTTTGTGATTTTCTATCTTTGGATCGATCATAAGGTTGTGGTCTTTCTTGAACTTGCTTGAGATCAATATCTATACAATCATACATTTCATATACATATCAATATTCCAGATATTATGATTCAATCCTTAATTTCTTAGTCTAAAAGAAAAGCTTCATATAATTTTCTACTTGGAGTAGTATCGATACTCCCTATAGGGTATCGATACTTCCCTAGCTGTGGTATCGATACCAAGCCTGGGTATCGATAACCAATTTGTATTATGTAATCCTCATTTCAAAATGGTATCGATACTTTCCTTATGGTATCGTTACCCATGGTATCGATACTACCTTCCAAGTATCGATACCCCATGAATGCCATTGACAAATTCAGGCTTATGGTATCGATACTGTTCAACAAGTATCAATACCCCTCTACCAATTATCACCCTTTTTCTCTTTAAGTACTGGTATTGGATGAAGCAGTACCAATACTCGTAGCCCATAATTCCCTTTTTAAGCTCGAGAATTAACCCAAAAGAACTCAATTCCTTCATGTTTCATTCCCTTTTATACTCTTAACTCAAGTACACATACTCAAACAAATTTCTATTAATCTAACACATTCTTATCCTCAAAATCCCATCATATATATTGAAATCAAGAATCCTACAAATTTTTCAACATATTCTAATTTCATTCTAACACTTGACACTTCTTGATTCAACTGATGACAAGTCAAATTTAGTTTTAAATTCTACTTATCAACTCTTTTCCAAGATTTCACTTAGAGACTCCTTATCTTTAATCCCTCCTAAATCCTTCATCCTATAGTTTTAAGATAACTTAAGATTTCCTTAAGCTTAATTATCATCAAAGGATCAAAAACCAAACTTAAATTCATTATAAAATCAACTAACAAGAAACTTACCCTTTTCCAATAACTTTCGCGTATGAGGAAGGAAGAATAATTCTCTTGAGCTTCTTCTTTAGCCTTCCTTCCATCCACGTGGTGGTAATATAATCTCTCTCAAATTAATTATCTTGTTATCAAATGACCATTTTGTCCTTCCATTCTTCCTTCATTACTATCTAATCATACACCAAGTTTTCAATATAAGTCCATGAACTATTCAATTTATCTACTTTAATCACAAAATTCTAAATTTTTCAATTTAGTCACTAACCTGGTATTGAGGATGTTACATATTGTTTCTAGATGTTACTGTTATTTCTACTGTTAGTATTATGGTTATTACAATTACTATTTATGTTTCTCGCTATTCTAAGTTCTTAATGATCTCCTTTACTATTCGCCCTAGTTGTTTCTAATAATATGCACTGATCTGGTTGTTTGTTACTTAGGGGTATTTTTTTTCATTCTCATACTCTAGGGAAATCTCTATGTGTTTCAAGACTTCAAGGTGATTATTGTATTTTCTGCTTACCGACTAGAGTTTTGATTGGCCTCGTATTTAACTCGGGTTTATTTTTGTAGTGATGCTCTATTCACTTTTATTTAATTTGCTCTCGAATTAAAGGAATAATTGTGTGTCCAACACTCTAGGTTGTTCTTATGGTATATGACATTATTGTCTCATAATCTGATTACTTGGTTATACCTCCTGTCATTGCACCTTGTGCACTGGTCCTCTATCCATATTTTTCTGTTAAACTCTTACTGGTGATACTTAGATGCATTATGCCTGCTATGTTACTCTGGTTGTAACCCACTCCTACTAGTGTCTCCGAGCCCTTCTGGCCATTTACGTTTTTTAGACTAAGCTCTATCCTTAAGGACCATCCCAAGCTCTTATGAACCTTAATCGAGCAAAACTATCATATAAAAAGGGAATTAGTGATACTCTAGCTTTAGTATTGATACCCTGGGGTAAAGTATCGATACCCCTATTAGTATCGATACCAAAAATGCATTATGTTACCAATTTGGGACCTCAGTATTGATACTGATACCCTAACTATTGATACTGCAGGGATAATATCGATTCTCACTATGGAAACATCGATAATCCCTCTAAAAACCCTAATTTTAGTCCCAATTCAACCATTATTGATACTATTCATCTCAATATCTATACTTAAACCCCAAAATAAGAATTTTAAGCTTGAGAATCAACTAAAAATCACCCTAAATGACTTGGTTTGGTTTCTAATATTGTTTTTAAGTTTAAGTAAGTTGTTTAGGGTCTTAAGGTTCCTTAAAAACACATTTTTAACACCTAAATATGGTTTAATCATTATATAAAAGATAAGCCCTAAACATGCTCAAGTATCCAAATATTTTTAATTTCTTGAAATTTATGGAATCTTAACACTCTAAGTGATTAGAAATACAAAACCTTGCTGATTGAATCCCGATATTGAGCTCTTTTAGCTAAAAAACTTCCCCCACCTTGACTTGAATGATAAAACCCCTAACTTTCTCTTACAAACAAAGAACCCATTGGTTGAATGGTTAAATCCATGATGCTTGAGGGATTAATAATGGAAATTAAACTTGAAAGAGGTAAGAAATGGCTCAAATGACTTACCCTTAGCTGTGGAACTTGATGAGAAAAAAGAAAGAAAATGGAAAATGAGAAGAAGAAAATGAAATGAGAGAAAAACTCTCATCCTAAAAAATGGGGTAATTGCATTGCTGGTCCCTTTCATATTTCTACAATGTAAAAATCTCCATTTATAAATATTTGGGCCCAATTCCAACCCAATTAAGCCCAGCGACTTGGATTATAAATTTTGTGGGATCTACTTACCTCTCAGGTAAACCTGAAACTACTAGCTCGATATTTGGGGTGTTACAACTCTCCCCTCCTTAAAAAAATTTTGTCCTTGAAATTTACTTGGTTCGAACGACCTATCCTTAGTTAAACACTAGAAATCATGAGCACTTAATCCTTATAGAAACTAACTCTCAAGGAAGACTTCCTCACAATCTGACATATTGCTCTGTACCCTCTACGATTTTCATAGGGCGCTACTAATACTGAACTTTAAGAGAAAACCTTTGAGAATAACTAAGCTAAGGAAATCATGTTATGGCTATCTGATATATTGATATTGCACGCTCGGAGTATTCCACAATGATGAAGTTACTCCATAACTCTCTGCTATTGCTAAATCCGTCTCTAGCTAACCTTACTCAGTTGAGTTAATTCACTGCATAACCCAAAGATCCTATGACACTTGCCAACACAGTCTCGATACTGACTACTAAAAACATGTTGATAATTCTTTACCAACATTGATCTCTATGCTTTAGCAATGTAACTCTAATTTAATATTCATCCATGGTACCTGACTATTTCTCATTACCTTGTGACTTACAAACGCTCTACTCACTTCTAGGGTGCTCATAACTGGAAATCAGCCACTTTCGAACGAAACTAACAACATTTAGATCTCATAAGGAGTACGCGTATGATGCAGAGGTCTCTCGTAAATGCACTCTGACTAAAGACTTTGAGATTCTACATTTGACACTTAATATATCTTACCACTACTAGTTATCCAATGACAGCCAACGCTAGTCAAACGTAGCTTAAAGAACTTGATCTCTTTTAGTCTGAAGCACTGAAATTCTCAGTGTTGCATACTATTGACTACTACTACGTATTGTATATAGCTCACGTTCATATACCAACATGAAGGCACCACTGACGAGGCTCAACTCACTTAGTTGATTCACTTACTTTTTATTCAACAAGTCATCCAAGTGACGCTTAGGGGTTCACTGCCCCTCAGACTCATAACTCACTGTAATATATGTTGAACCTTTAGAATTAGGAGTGAAATTCCAAAACTGCTGCATCGGAATATACACTGAGCCAAATACTCCTCTAGAGTGCTTGGGGCATATGTGCCTAGTTAGCAACTAAAGTGCCTTGGTAAATGCTAAAACATATTATGAGTTTTCTGATAACAAGGTGATCGCTATACTGATAAGATTAACCTTGGTACTCTCGACACTTTAATAGAGATCTCTACCTTCAAGATGTATAATACCCCAAATTTGATTAATGACCAAAATATAAGTTTTAAAAGTTTAGTAGTTAAATTACAAAATTAGGAAACGTTTAGGGACCTAAGTGGTAATTTTTCTGAAAATAATTTTTATTCTGTAAATAGATAATTTACTTTTTAGAGTGGGATTGAAATCATAATCTTGATCTGTAATTTATGTTGAAAAGTAGAAAGGGTTAAAGTCTAGTAATAAATCAGTAAATCGGACCGAATAGAAATTTAAAAAAAAAATTAAAGGATAGTAAATTAGGCTTAAAAATATTATTTCCAAATGTTAAAATGATGGAAAATAATATGTACCATTGGATTTGAGAATTTATTTTCATGTTTAATTTGGATTGTTGGATCAAAGTGGCAAGATTACAATTTTTGGGAAGTTGCTTGGTAAAATTGGAAAAGAGTAAAATAGATTTTCATCTTTGAATTTGGAAATATGATAAGGTTATGTGGATTGGTATTATTGTAAATATCAAGTTTATTAATGGTAAAATGGACATTTCTCATTAAATGAATAATTTATTCATTTAAGCTTAAATAAAGGTTAAATTAACATGCAATTACATGGAAATTTCATGAAACTTATACCACTTTTCAGAAACTAAGTCGTGAGTCCCCAACTAAAGGTAAGAAATTTTCCTTCTTTATTTTCGAGCAATTTCCATTGGAATTTGGATCATGTCTTGAAATAGAAAATTGATCTATTCGAAAAACATTATTATTTGGTTTGAGTTCATAATAGGGTTTATGGAATTGATGAAGGATTTTTAGGTTTTTGAGGTTGTATAATTATATACAAGCATGATTGATGATTAGAATCACTTGTACATGGCTAAATAAGCTCAAGTTGAATTTGGCCAAAACCTAGCTTTCAGGGAAAGAAGTGTTTTGTTGAAATTTGATTAGGCCTTTGATTTTATAATTCTTGAAATGTCAAATCAATGTTGATTTCATGTTTGAATCAAGTGAAAATCTTGAAACCCTAAACTACATACAATTCAACCTTGAGGAAATAGGTTGGGAAAATTGTAAAAATTTACCATGGGTTAGAAATGATGTTTGGAAAGTTGTACAAGCCCTAGAAAATATTTATGGGCCAATGTGTAATTTTTAAAAGGTTAGGAGACTTTTTTGGTAATTTTAAAAAGTTATAGGTTGAATGTGTAATTTTTCAATAGATGATGTAAATTATTGGAAATTACCATTTGAGGGCTGAAATTAAAGTTAGAATGTGAAGTTTAGCCATTTCGAAAAGTTGACAAAGTTATAGTGCTAAATGGTAAACATTTACAAAGTTAGTGGATTAAATGATAAATATGACATTATTGAGGAATTTGGGCTGAAAGTTTAATGCTGTAAATTATTGGGTTTATTTGGGCCTTGAATTGAAAAATTAATGACAAGATCCCAACATGAATAAAAAGGAAAAGTTAAGATGAATTTTAGAATAATTTGAAAATAATTGTACTTTTGGAGTATTATTATTAAGTATGAAATGTTAGTAACAATTCTAACATATATTTTATATTTGTATATTCTTTGTATGGATGCTCATGTAGATCGTGATCGAACTCGTGATACGAGAAAAATGAAAGGAAAAGAAAAAGTTCAAGAATAATCGGATTTCGATAGTAAGGAAAAATAGTGAGGTATACCAGGTTAGTGCATTTATTATGAACTTATATGATATGAGGAAGATTGCAATGAGTCAACCTCTGATGTTTTTATAAAAGCATTTTTATCATATTTTGAAATATTTTCACAAGTTTATGAAAAAGGTTTATGGTGATTTTAGGGTATGAACTGCCCTAAAATAAATGGATGAACTTTTATATTATTTTAACAAGTATCGATGTTTTAGAATAAATGTTTAATCTGTGAATTTGATTTAAAGGCATTATATGTGCATTGAGAGTCATAGGTGCACTTTGACATACTTGGAGGATGATGGTTATCGATTGATTTTGTTTAATGCATCTGTTGTATTTTCGTATCAGTACCTTTGTGTACTTTCGGCACTATGTGTGCATTGAGAGTGTTCATAATGAGCACTTGTTATCGATCGATTTTGTTTAATGCATTTGTTGCATTTTCTCATCAGTACCTTTGTGTACTTTTAACACTATGTGTGCATTGATGGTATTCATAATGAGAACTTGTTATCGATCGATTTTGTTTAATACAATTTTTGTATTTTCATATCAATACCTTTGTGTATTTTCGTATCAGTACCTTTGTGTACTTTCAGCACTATGTGTGCATTGATGGTATTCATAATGATTTGGAAATTACCATTTCGATATATTAGTATAACGTCGTTTTTACTACAGTACCTATACTTTCGTTTTGCACTTATGTGCAACTCCTGTACATTGCATTCTCATTTGACATACATTGGGCTATGAATGAATACTTTTGAATATATTAGTTGATAGGTATGTTGGGTATACTAAATATTGTTTCGAAAGTTATTTGACAAAATCTTGGCTTATCAAGTTAGTTTTTATGCGTTTATGTATTTTATACGATAAATTGTATTTTGATCTTATAATAGTTTACTCATGTTTTTAAAATGCCTTAATTGTTTTATTATGCCTCACTATCTGAATACTTAGTGTGATGATTTTCACGCGTATGTTTAGTGTACGAATCAGAGTGAGGAGTGTAGCTGATATCATCTGTCAAGGGTTGTCTCATCAGTAACAATATGACATCTCTAGATATTTATTTTGATATTACCAGTTGGCATGTACTTAGATATGTTTTAATGATCTAATAAGATACTTGGTATTTGGTTGTAGTATTATATTACGTTTGAACTTAAACTACTGTTTGATGGATTTTTAAATGTTATTTTATATAATAGTAGTTAAAGAACAGTTTATAAACTATTTTATTAAACCTTTAATTTAATGAAACAAAATTTTACTGGTTTTCAAGTAAAATAATATTTTAAAAGTCATGTTACATTTATTGGTATTAGAGCTATAGGTTTAGCCGATTTTCGGCCAAAAATGAGTGTATTTTATGTAAAAAGTGTGTACATGCCACTAGTATGTCAAAGTTACAGATATGGTGTCAATATGATATGATTAATGTCACTCCTCACTAACTTAAGTTATTATTATGTGTGTTGTGTTAGATGTCGGGAACTAAGAATAAATTAAGAAAGTTGATAATGTTGAAAGGAATGTGAAGATTGAAATCGACCCCAAAAAATTAGACATGACTTTAGTATCACGCCTTAGAAGAGTTAGAGGTGGAAGGGATTTTCCTCCATTCCGTGGAAGAAATACCATATCGTTTAATGAAGTTACTGCATTAGAGGGATCAATTAAAAATTTTAAATGGATTACAAGAGAAGTTGAATCGTATGAGGATCTAGAGGAGATTATTGAATCTATTGATGACTCTGAGGTTTCTACAGGTAAGCTTAAATAGTTGAGGAATATTTAAGTTAAGGATTAAGTTACTTAAAGAAATATTTATTTGAGCTAGAGGAAATAAGTAAGTAGTAAGTTATCCGCTAAAAGTTTAATGAAAGTTGAGTTATTAGTGAATCATATAATAATTATGTTATCATTCTAGAGGTTTTAAATGAATTTGAATGAGAGTAGATGTTTAGTTTTATGGACTTGATAGAGTTACCCTGCGAAGATAAAATTGTGGAATGGGTTGTCTACCCCTTCCATGCTACAATGAATAATTGCTTAGATTGCGGTTGATTCTTAAGAACTTGAAAACTTTTGAGTTTGTAGTGGTTAGAAAAAGAGTAAATTTGTTTACTAGTGTAATTTTAGCATTAACTACTATGAACTTATTGCTACAAAGTTGTCCAGTCTTCTTATTAAATGATGTGGACATTTATACTTTCATAGTTCAGATGGAAAATGTTTGAACTACTCAATAATATTTTCAATGGATCCAAAATATTTATCTAAATTACTTCAAGAATGAAATAAGGAATATCAAATAGAGGTATTTTATTCGACTTGATCTCAAGTGATATGATAGCGGTAAACCCTATAGGTCATTGTGCAAGTGTGAGTCAAACAAGTAGTACATATCCGATAAAGATTCAAGGGGCTATGTTCCCGGTGAATCTGATGGAATTATCATTTGACAAGTTTAAGATCATATTAGGCATGCATTGGTTGTCTCTGCATTATGGTTGGGTTGATTGTCGAAAGAACTGATTATTTTTTAATGACATGAAGGATTATGAAATTATAGTAATTGGTGCAAAAGAGAATCACCACCCAATGTGATATCAGCAATGACTGCAAAGAAAATAATGTTAGAAGGGTGTACAACTTTTCTGGCTAGTGTGATAGACACTCAAATATTAGAAGTGAGATTATGATATTCCAACAGTTCAAGAATTTCTATATGTTTAACTAGAAGAATTATCGGGTTTACCTCCAGACCTTGAGGTGGAATTCAAGATTGATGTTTATCCGAGTATTGAACATGTTTTTATTGTTCCATATCGAATGACCCCAACTGAGCTAAGAGAATTAAAGACCCAATTATAGGAACTGCTTGATCTAGGATTCATCAGACCTAATGTTTCACCTTGGGGAGCACCTATTCTTTTTATGAAAAAGAAAGATGGGTATGTGCGATTATGCATAGATTATCGGTATTTGAATAAAGTAACAATAAAGAACAAGTATCCTCTTCCGAGGATTGATAATCTGTTTGAACAATTGAAAGGCACAATACTGTTCTTTAAGATTGATCTTCAGTATGGACACCACCAATTAAAGATTCAAGTGGAGGATATTCCAAAGACAGTTTTTCAGACGCGGTATGAAAACTATGAGTTGTGTGATACCATTTGATTTGACTAATATTGTTGCATCATTTATAGATTTGATTAATCGAATGTTCTAGCTTTATATGAATCAATTTTTTTACTCTTTCAGAGAAAAAGTAGTACTCCAAGCTATCGAAATGTGAATTCTGGTTTACAGAAGTTTTTTTTCTTGGTCATGTTGTTTCGATAGATGGCATAAGGGTAGACCCCAAGAAAATTCATGCTATAATGGATTGGAAAACCCCCAAAGAACATCTCAGAAGTTTAGAGTTTCTTGGGACATTATGAGTATTATTGAAGGTTCATGAAGAACTTTTCGATGATAGTGTCACTGTTAACCAAGCTTTTAAGGAAAAATGTGCCTTTTGTTTTGATGGACAAGTGCCAATAGAGTTTTAAAACGCTAAAGAAGATTTTAAAGAGGCACCAGTGCTTGTACAACATGAGTCGGGTAAACATTATGTGGTTTTTAGTGATTCATCTCATAACGGCTTGGGATTTGAGCTTATGGAAGAAGGTAAAGTGTGGCCTACACCTCGAGACATTTAAGGATTCACGAGAGGAATTACTTGACCCACGATTAAGAGTTGGCAATGGTTGTGTTTACTTTAACGATTTGGCACTATTATCTATATAGTGAGCAGTGCTATATTTATACGAATCACAAAAGCCTAAAGTACTTATTGACTCAAAAAAGCTGAACCTAATATAGAGAAATGGTTAGAGCTTTTAAAGGATTACGATGTGATCATTGATTATCATCTAGGGAAGGCTAATGTGGTAGTGAAAGCACTTAGCCGAAAAACTTTTGCAGCTTTACGAGTTTTTGATGCATATTTATCGTTAAAGGAAGATGGCTCCTTGATTGTTGAGCTAAAGTTAAAGCTAATGCGAGCTGTAAGGAAAATATGAAAAGTTTTTAGCAAGAATTGCACAAGTATAAATATATTCTCTCCAAGGCACGTTACAGTCCATTGACTATGCATCCAGGTAAAAATAAGATTTATCAGGATATAAGGAGTCGATATTGGTGGCCTGGCATGGAAAAAGCTATCACAGTGTTTGTTGCAAAATGTCCAACATATCAACAAGTGAAAATTGAGCGTCAAGTTCCTTTCGGATTGCTACAATCAATATCCATTCCTAAATGGAAGTGGCAACGAGTCACCATGGATTTATTTATAGGGTTACCGTTGACACCCAACAAGAAAGACTCCAATTGGGTAATTATTGATAGATTAACCAAGACAGTTCACTTTATTCCAGTTTGGACATATTACTTGGTGGATAAATATGTTGAGTTGTACATAAAAGAGATAGTTTGGCTATATGGAGTGCCTGTATCGATAGTACTGATATAGATCAAAGGTTTGCATCAAGATTCTAGAATTCTTTGCATAAGGCCTAGGGTACTCGATTGAATTTCATCACGACTTTTCATCTGCAGACAGATGGTCAGTCAGAGTGGACTATTAAGATATTGGAGGATATGCTAAGGGCATGTTTGATTGAATTCAAGGGATCATGAGAAAGATATTTTCCTTTAGCAAAAAATTGCCTACAATAAATACTATCAATCGAGTATCAAGATGGCTCTGTATGAAGCCTTATATGGGAGAAAGTGTCGAAAACCATTAAATTGGTTCGAGCTAAAAGTTCGAGATCTATTTGACCTAACTTGATGAAAGAAATGGAAGATAATGTGAAAGTTATCCAATATAATCTTAAGATAGCTTCCGATTGACAAAAGTCTTATGTATACCTAAAAAGAAAAAAAGATTGAATATCAAGTAGGTGATAAGGTATTTCTCTATATATTAACTTGGAAGAAAATGTTATGATTTGACGTACTGGAAAGGTGATTATGAGATTTATTGGACCTTATGAGATTTCAAAAGGAAACCAAACCAGTGGTTTATCAGTTAGTATTGCCTTTCGAAATGGACAAGGACCATAATGTTTTCCATGTGTAAATGCTCAGGAATATCGATTAGATCCGTCGCATATTATCACCCTGGAGGAAATAAAGATTTGACCAGATTTGACTTATGAAGAGGAACCGGTTGAGATTCTGGCTAAAGGAGTCAAATAATTATGGAACACGACGATTCCTTTAGTCAAAGTTTTTTGGAGGAATTATAAAGTCGATGAAGCTACCTGGGAAGAGAAGATGACATGAAAAGACAGTATCTACATCTTTTCACATGAGGTTCATACTAAAATTAAAGGATGAATTTTCTTAAGGGGGAGAGTTTTAATACCCCAAATTTTGGTTAGTGGCCGAAATGCAAGTTTTGAAAGTTTAGTAACTAAAGTATAAAATTGAGAAAAGTTCAAGGACCTAAGTGATAATTCACCCAAAAATATTTTTTATTCCATAAATACATAGTTTAATTTTGATAGGAGGTTTTATTAAAATAAATTCTTGATCCGAAATTTACGTTGAAAACTAGAAAGGGTTAAAGTCTGGTAAAAAATCGGTAAATCGAATAGAAATTTCAAGAAAAATTATAGGATGATAAATTAGGCTTAAAAATATTATTTCCACATGTTAAAATGATGGAAAATAATATGGACCATCGGATTTGAGAACTTATTTTCATGTTTAATTTGGATCGTTGGATCAAAGTGGCAAGATTGTAATTTTGGAAAGTTACTTGGTAAAATTGGAAAGGGTAAAAAATTTTGTTCATCTTTGAATTTAGAAATATGATAAGGTTATGTGGCTTGGTATTATTATAAATATCAAGTTTCATTAATGGCAAAATGGACATTTCTTATTACATGAATATTTCATTCATTTAAGCTTAAATAAAGTTCAAATAAACATGAAAGTACACAAAAATTTCATAAAACTTAGGTCATTTTTCATCAACCAATCCATGAGACGCCAACCCAAGGTAAGAAAATTTTGTTCTTCATTTTCGAGCAATTTCCATTGGATTTTGGATCATGCCGTGAAATAGAATATTGTTTTATTCAAAAAAAACACTATCATTTGGTACTAATATTGCATGTTAATCTTGCTTATGTTCAAAGATTCCAAATTTTAGGGTTTGTGTTCATATTAGGGTTTATGGATTTGATGAAGGGTTTTAATTTTTTGAGGTTTTATAATCATATATAAGCATGATTGATGATTAAAATCACTTGTACATGGATATATAAGCTCTTGTTGAATATGACCAAACCCTAGCTTTAGGGGAAGAAGATTTTTTATGAAATTTGATTAGGGATTTGATTTTAGAGGTCTTGAAACATCGAATCGAGGTTGATTTCATGTTCGAATCTAGTGAAAATCTTAAAACACTAAACTACTTACTATTCAGCCTTAAGAAAATAAGTTGGGAAAATTGTAGAAAATTTCTCATGGGTTAGAAATGATATTTGGAAGGTTCTACAGCCATTAGAAAAAAATTTGGGCCAATGTGTAATTTTTCAAAAGTTAAGGACTTATTCGATAATTTTGAAAAGTTATAAGTTGAATGTGTAATTATTCAATAGATGATGTATATTGCTAGAAATTATTGTTTGAGGTATAAAATTGAAGTTAGAATGTGAAGTTTAGTCATTTTGGAAAGTTCACAAAGTTTGAGTGCAAAATGGTAAACATTGAGAAATTTAGTGGATAAAATGGTAAATATGGCATTGTTGAGGTATTTCGGCTGAAAGTTTAATGCTAGAAATTATTTGGCTTATTTGGACCTTGAATTGAAGAATTAATGACAAAAGCCCAATATGTATAAAAAGGAAAAGTTAAGATGAATTTTAGAAAAATTCGAAAATAATAGTACTTTTAGAGTATTATTATTACGCATGAAATGTTAGTAAGAATACTAACAAGTATTTTATATTTGTATATGTTTTGTATGGATGTTTGTGTAGATCGCGATCGAACTCGTGATAAGAGCAAAATGAAAGGCAAGGAAAAAGTTCAAGAATAATCAGAATTTGATTGTAAGGAATAATAGTGAGGCATACTAGGTGAGTGAATTTATTATATAGTTATATGATATAAGGATGACTTACGATGAGTCAACCTCGAATATTTTTATAAAAGCATGTTTTATCGTATTTTGAAATATTTTCATAAGATTTATGAAAATGGTTTATGAGAATTTTAGGGTATGAGTTGCCCTAAAAATAGATGGATGAACTTTTATATTATTTTAACAAGTATCAATGTTTTAGATTAAATGTTTAATCTACGAATTTGATTTAAAGGCCTATTATATGTGCATTGAGAGTCATAGATGCATTTTGACATACTTGTTGAATGATGGTTATTGATCGATTTTGTTTAATGCATTTGTTGCATTTTTGTATCAGTACCTTTTTGTACTTTTGGCACTATGTGTGCATTGATAGTGTTCATAATGAGCACTGGTTATCAATAGATTTTTTTTAATGCATTTGTTGCATTTACGTATCAGTACCTTTGTGTACTTTCAATACTTTGTGTGCATTGATGGTGTTCATAATGTGCACTTGTTATTGATCGATTTTGTTTATGCATTTGTTACATTTTCGTATCAATACCTTTATGTAATTTGGGAACTATGTGTTTATGCATGGTATTCATAATGAGTTTGTGAATTACCATTTCGATATATTAGTATAGTGTCGTTGCTACAGTACCTATACTTCCTTTTAGCACTTATATTCATCTCATGTACCTTCCATTCTCATTTGACATACATTGGGCTATGAAAGAATAATTTTGAATATATTAGTTGATAGGTATACTGGGCATATTAAATGTTGGTTTGTGGATTATTGGATGGAAACTAGGCTTATCAAGTCAGTTTTTATGCGTTTATGTATTTTGTACGATAAATCGTATTTTGATCTTACAATGGTTTACTCGTGTTTTTAAAATGCCTTATTTGTTTTATTATGCCTCACTAAGTGAATACTTAGCGTGTGATGATTTTCATGCGTAGGTTTAGTGTACGAATCATAGTGAGGAGTGTAGTTGATATCATCTGTCAATGGTTGCTTCATCAGTAACAGTATGACATCTCTAGAGGTTTATTTTGATATTACTAGTTGGTATGTACTTAGATATATTTTGGTGCTCTGATAAGATACTTGGTATTTGGTTGTAGTATTATATTACGTTTGAACTTAAACTACTATTTGATGGATTTTTAAACATTATTTTATATAATAGTAGTTGAAGAACATTTTATAAACTATATTATTAAACCGTTCATTTAAAGAAACAAAATTTTACTAGTTTTCAAGTACAAAAATGTTTTAAAAGCCATGTGACATTTGTGACTCATGTACTGGGACGTATACCACAAATTGTGTTACATACTGAACCTGGGATCTCTAATTTTTTGTGGGTTGATCACATGAACCCTCTACTAATGATGCAAAAACGCTCCTTATAGTCTCGTATCTGACTGGAATATAAGCATAGATATTCCCTTAGGGAACACACAATAGTGAAAGATTATGCAGCTAAATATTTTCTTGGAGTTGATATGCAACTCAACAAAGGGCAACCACGTATTCTTCTGACACTTAATCCTAAAATTTTGGGGTCAAGCAACATTTGTGCAAACAACTCCCTTTAAGTTGACTATCAGGTATGTTCTAAGCCTTCAACGAATTTCTAGATTAACCTTGTCTAGTCCAGTAATCTCTAACTACTAACCACTTGGATTCATACTTTTGGATTCTTTATCTAATATCTTATCTACGATATTAACATCTTGACCCTACCTCTCCACAATATGCCAAGCTTAATCGAGAACTAGTCGATCTGCTTCACTATTTTCCTGACTGAGCATAGAACTGACACCTCCTTGTGAAGATCTTAATCATAATGAACTATTAGGATAACGTTCCTCCATCGAGCTGAGACACTACTACTAGAACTAGGTCAATGCTCACCATAAGCACTAAGGATCCACATTCATAACATTTCTTTTAAAATTTAAAGCACTTTCCTTGCTGACTTTTACCTCAATGCTCGCACTCTGGACACTCCAAGTTCTACCGAAGCTTCTAAAGCTTGCCACTAATGGTGGAGCTGACGATTTCCTATGAGACCCTACAACTCTACTATGACTCGGTTGGAATGACTGGGTTGACTTTACTCTCTTCTGCTAACGCGGACGTCTAGTCCATCTTGCCACTGACAGATATAGACCTACTGATATACAACTCCTTACACTCAGGGTACCTAACTCTCCCTACAAACTCATCCTCATTCTCTTCTCTGAAACATTCAAAGGGAGTATACCGCTAATTTCACACTAATATCCAAATAAATCCACTCAAGGGACCTCTTGCACTTCAAGACTTGGTTACAACCAACTCTGAAGCATAACAACTCAACCTAGAAGGTCACGTGTCATATTCATAAACCGAACGATCTCCATGAACTAGTTGAGAGAATTGCACTCTCAAATCATCCATATCTGCCTCACTAATATACTTGCTTTGAATTCCCCCATGAATTGATTCAACGTGGGAACCTCTGGCTATATGATCATTCTTACTGTCTTTCACCAATCAATGATATCACTTTGAGAAAAGCGATGATGTATTCTTGCTCACCCTTTTGAAAAGGTGAAGTTGCTTTAAAATTACCATGGTCTCTCTTATCCATTAATCTAGTAAAATTGGATCATCACCGCTTGAACCAAAGAAGTCGACTGTCTGATTATCTCTTTAGCCTCTCTACTAGGGATTTATTGGCACTAACGTACACTAGGTGGTTGACTAAATTGTATGAGATTTAGAAGTAACATCCACTACCTCTCTGAGAGTGGAAGTTACACCTCCGAAAAAGGTTGCCTTTACAATGCCTGCTCCTAACGGGACATCAAAAATCATTTCCTTGGCAGATATCATTTACTGACTTTACTGGGGTGAGAGTATTGCCTCTCCATCTAATTATCTGAATTATGTTCAAACTATATGTAATCACAAATTCTGCAACTTAGGCTAAAGAATAAAACACCATCAGGATTCCAAACTTAAGTACTATCAGTACGTAGGGGCATGTATTCAATGAAACATTATTGATACTGACCACTGAGTCCTAAGATCGACTCAACCTGACCCTCTGATACCACTAAATGTAACACTCTAAACCTGATTGAGCCTAAAGTGCCATAGTGGGCTACCAAGGCAACCCTTGATTTTCAAGTACATTTTTTCTTTCTTTACACAAGCTGAATGGTAATTAAAACATAAATAACTGTTATAAAACATTTTACAAAACCAGAGCTCTATGACACATAATTTAAAATCAAAATAACATAAATCTGAGTTTAATAAATTGAATGCATAAGTAAGGTACTATAAATATATATGCCTACTAAGCTACAGTAGAATACTCTAAGGGAGATACTAGAAGTCCTGTCGTGATGCTGCTTCACGAACTACTCATGCTACTAACCTGCAAACAAAAAGTATCCAAAGGATGAGCTTACAAAGTCTAACAGTACAATAGCTAATCCAAAACAGTATAAGAATTTCAAAAACCCAAGAATGCTCAAGACAAGGTAATAAGAAGTATGATCTAGATCAAGTGCTACCTACTTAAGGCTTAGTTACCTTATCTCTGAAGTGGGGGTCTCATGCTTTATGACTCCTTTGCTAAGGGTTTAGCCATTAGTTCACTGCTAAAGGGTCTATAGCTCTAATGTTTGAATTTGTTACACATTGTCTAAATGTGATACTGGTTTTACTGTGCATTAATTGAATTCCATGTTAACTTTGCTTTTGTATTATCCGAATATAACACTGATTATATTGTGCATTATATTAATACAAAACTAACTCTCTTGTGACTCATACACTAGCTGAGGTAGGCATCATGGTGCAGCTGAAGGTTACCCTTTTATCCTACTGAATACTAATATATGATACATAACAAAAACAAACATGAAGATGTGGCGGGCAATATTTTATGGCTGAAGGGTTGCATCTCGGAGCTCACGCACCCTTCTAGCCTACCAGAATACCCTCGGGTACCTAAGGTGAGATCGGATATTCATCATAATTGTACACTCGATCGCTTGGATATATAGAGTGAGATCTGGAAGTGCATCAAAAATGTACATCCTACCAACCTACTTTATCATGTCATGGGGTATCTGTGCCCAAGTGGAAAGAAAAGTGCCTTGGCACTAACTGGTATATACCTGGACTGACTGATAAACAAACCAATCTTCCTACTAGTAAAGTAACTCGGGTGTCCTATCTGTTTACCGAGTGTTATACAAGCTAGTTTTATGACATCCTAATTGTTACTATTCTAGCTCTTACTATTATTGTTTCTATTTTTGGCTATTCTGAGTTATTACTTTTCTTATTTACTATTCACCCTAATTGTTAACTTGCTCGTTCTCTAATCTAGAATGTTGTGCGAGAAATTACTAGTCTATTATTTCTCATAATCTGCACCAATTCAGTTATTCGCTATGTAGGGGTATTTTAGTCATTCTTTTACTTTAGAGAAATCTATACTTGTTTTAAGACTTCATGGTGATTATTGTATTTATTGTTTATCGGCTAGGGTTTTAGTTAATGTGGTATCTAACTCAGCTTCACTTTATGGTAGTGGTGCTTTAGTTTCTAATCATACATTCTTCCTCAATTCGCCCACGAATTAAAGGAATAAATGTATGTCCAACACTCTTGGTTATTCTTGCGGTATATGACACTATTGTCTTATAATATGATTACATGGACTACCTCTTGTCGGTACACCTTACACCCTGTCCATATATGTTTGTTACACGCATACTGAAGATGCTTGGATGCACTATGCCTGCTACAGTAACTTTGGTTGTAACCCACTCCTATTAGTGTCTCTGGGCCCCTTTGGCCATTTACATCCTTATCAGATTAGGCTTTATCCTTACGGATCATCCCAAGCTCTTACAAACCTTAATTGGGTCGGTACTGATCATAGAAAGAGGGTAGTATTGATACTCTAGTTGTACTATGATACCCTAGGATCAAGTATCGATACTCTTATCAGTATCGATACCAAAAATACATTAGTTACAAATTTGGAGCCTCGGTATGGATATTTCTACCCTAAGTATCGACACTGCAGGGACAATATCGATACTCCCCTCTGAAAACCCTAATATTAGCCCCAATTTAAATAGTATCGACATTGTTCATCCCAATATCGATACTCAAGCCCTGAGTATTTTAGACTCGAGAATAACCTAAAAATCAATCTAAATGACTTGGGTTAGTTTCTAATCTTGTTATGAGGTTTTAGTAATTTGTTTAGGGTCTTAAGGTGTCTTAAAGACATATTTTTAACACCTAAAACATGGTTTAATTATGAAATCAAATATATACTCGAAACATGCTAAAGTATCCAAATACTTGCAATTTTTGAAATTTATGGACACTTAACACTCCAAATGATTAGAAATACGCTACCTTGTTGATTGAATCCCGACCCTACCTTGACTTCGATGATAAAATGATAGCAAGCGGTGCGGATTAATGAACGTTGCTCTTGTTGAAGAATCAAACCTAAAAAGCTCAAGACTCGATAAAGAACAAAGGGGATGAATAGTAGAAGGTGGATCCCTAATGAAGGTGAACGGTAAATATGATGGTAAGGGTGGATTTGTGGAAAATATATGGATAAGTGTCCTATCGAACCCTTCTACTCACAATAAAAAGGCAAACTCGATAATATGGCTATAAGTGTCCTATCAAACCCATCAAGTCGCAATGAAAATGAAAACTCAATAATATGGCTCTAACCAACCCTCCTAGTCACGATGAAAATGCAAATTGGAGTGTGAAGATTAATCTCCCTCACAAGAACTTGAAAAAACTCCATGAGAAGAAGCTTCGAAGGCACAAGGCAATCAACACTTGCAAAAATGAACTCACGTTATATTATTAATCAAAAAAAATTGTGTTACAAAGTTGAATGAAGCTTCCTTTATATAGGGGCTGAGTTCTAAAGGTCTTAAATAACTAATGAATAAAATAATAACAAACTAAACATGCCTTAACTCTAATTCATAAAAAAAATAATAATAACTAAAATTAATGTTTTAACTCAACCTTAATTCCTAATAAAATAATAAATCTAATCCTAAAAGATAATTCATCATCCTATATTAAATTATATTACAAATAAACAATATAAATATTGAAAATTCGTAATATTTACAAAATCACATATTAATCTCGTATAGGAATTTCTGATTGTGTTGTCTTCACTAAAATGAACGTATCTTGGGTTCCTGATATCATATTGATGTGATTCAAGAACCGTTGGAAAGCTAAGAGATAGATAGTTGTATATCCAAAAGACATGTTAACCGAATAAGATCAGGATCCCATTCAAAAATTCATCACAAGTCTGCTGATGTTCTGATCTTCTTTTCCAAGGCTTGGACGAGTGGATCATTTGGAAGAGTTATTATTTCTTCCTTTGATGTGAGCCTTGCGATGCATGTATCATCCTCCCTTTCTTCAAAAAGATTCAACCTTGAATCTGAAACATTAATGGGAGCAACATTAGAATCGTTTAATTATTCATTCACATTATGCTTATCGAATAGATATGCTTTGAATCTTCGAGACTTGTTCTTCTAATAGGTTCGAGTAAAAATTAGTCCAAAGAAGCATGTATTATGGACTCTAGTGTATGAATCATTCCCCGACTCCTCAAAATGATTCGTCCTCATATATGAAAATCCAAGAGAAAGAGAATTAGATTTGTTGAAAGGAAAATTGATGCAAGCACGTTTTCACATACAAAGGGAGTACTCTTGAACATCTTTATACTGAATTTACTTTATACTAGTTCTATACTATATGCTATTATAATACATTTCATGATAAGAATACTAGTTATGTAGTTAATAAATAACTTACTATGAACACATCATACGCATTGTTATTTTTATATATTAAGCATGTTAGAATAGTCTTATAATCATATTAAGCATGATTATCACATATACATCAAGGCAGCATAATTATCATTCATTTTATCAGCTCCAATTCATTCATTTTAGTACTTAGGCTTTATACATTAGCTCAAATATATTATAAGATGATATATTTAGTTCATGACCTTCAAACATAGCTCACATTACCATAATCATGCATGACAACAAGGAATTTAACTCATATCAGCTCAATGCCATGGACTTACCTTGTTTCCTTGCACATGTAGGTACATTGAATCATGGCACATGTTGGGGTAGCTTGGTTTGGACATCAAATGCAGCTCACAAACAACTCACAAGGTACATGGCAGCTCATGGAACACTAGGGAAATCTCAATTCAGCTAGAGGAGCTCAATGCTAGCTAAACTCAGCTAGTTGGACTATTTGAAGCTGAGTTGACAAAAGTGATATCAATGGTAGCTGAATATAGCTAAACATAATGATATGAAGCTCACAAGGACTAGGCTAAGAAGCTCATTCACAAACAACCCCTTGCATGCTAGCTAGCTCTACACTCAAGCTAGCTTGGAGGAGAACACATGCATGCCCAAGATGGTGCACATGACCAGCCTTCATCCCATGCACAAGGCTGCACCACAAGGCTTCCTAGAACACCCATGTGCGTGCCATATGACCAGCCCCAATGTGCCATATGACCATCCCTAATATGGCTTGCATGTGGTATCATTTAGGCTCCAAGATGAAGAGCCTTCTCACTATTCGACCAATCATCATCTCTTCTCCTTTTTAGCGCGAACTTGAAGGGACACAAGAGCTATTCGACCAAGGGTTATTACCCTCCATTTAAACTGAACCATCATCTTTATTTATAATTAAATTATAACTTTATAGGAAGACACAAGGGCTGGTCGAACAACCATGTATCTATTCGGCCATGCCTCTACATTTCCTATAAATAGGCCATCATATTTCATTTGTAATCAGACCTTTTTATTAATATAAGTGATATTATTCTCTTTCTTAAGTTCTGGTGACTTTTATCGACTTATCAAGTATTTTTATACATGTGGCGTCAAGCCCCTTCCCATTGATACTTCTAGTTCCTAGTTCTTATAACTAGTGGGTCAAAGTCCTTTATATCACCCCTTTAAGATACTACCTCACAACCATCCCTTTGTTTCATCAAAACATAAACCATAGCCATATCAACCATCTTCCACTTCCGTCAATCATTATTTAAATAGCCTACCTATTTACCCATACGTTTACCACACTTAACCATCTGTTTTGATCCATTCACTTATGCAGGTTTTTTTGCTTCCTTCCTAGATCCACAATCAATCGACAAGGTACAAGTGCCTTACATCAAGCGGTAATCAGAGCTTTGATGGAGAAGCAATGTGCAACAACAACAAAACAAAAAAAGTGCAAGTGAAGTGCAAGTGCAAGGAATAATAAAATCCGCAAAGAAAATCAAAGTACTCAAAAGAAGAAAATTCCAGCACACAAAAAGAAAAAAAGAAAAGCTAAAAAAGAAAGAAAGTTGAGGCACTCATCAACAATTCTCATTTCCAAGCCATTCAAGTAAGCCTTTAAATTGATTGTGGTGATAAAGGTTGTGAAGTGACTTTGTGTAGAAAACCCTTTATTCTATTCTTTCTATTTTTCTAAGCCATCCTTTCATTATATTTTGGTTTTCTAATCCTACTAACCCTTTGTAGCCGACGCCAAACAAGTAAAATCTACTTGATACGGTTTTGAGTAAATTCCTCTAGAACTTGGGATAAAAAGAATCGAGAGGAAAAGGCTTGAGCGTGTGTGAGATCAGAAGAGGACAATTAAAAGCCATTAAAGTCTTAGAGTGCAAACACAAGCGGATTGAGTGACATTCAAATTTTTCTTGGAGTGACTCGTGATGCTTTGTGAGAGTACTTTTTGGTAAGGTATTTTACACATTTTATTCTTTTCTTATTTCACTAACCATGACTTGAAGTCCAGTACGAACCCCTGAAAGAGAAGCCCCTAATTTGCAAACTCAAGCAATCATGCATGAAATGGCCAGATTGCTGAAATTAGAATTGGAGCTTTTGCATGATCGTATGGATCAATTTGAAGCATCCTTAGGCAACCGAAGAGTAAATTGCCCTAGAATGAAAGAAAAATTCAAGAAGAGGAGGCTGAAGTAACATCAGTAGCGCGAAGAGATGTTCATCGAAATCAGAATGACAACTTCAGCAACATCAAGGTAACCATTCCTCCATTTCAAGGATGAACTGATCCTGAAACCTATCTTGATTGGTTAATCAAGATCGAACACATTTTTGAATGCCAAAATTATATGGAACAAAAGAAGGTCAGGCTTGCTGCTATGGAATTCGTGGACTATGCCTTAGTTTGGTGGGATCAATTGGTGAGTTCAAGAAGATAAAATGTGAATTCCCCATCACTGCGTGGGAAGAAATGAAGGCCATTATGAGGAAAAGGTTCATGCCTACTCACTATCACCGAGATCTTTATCATAAACTACACAATCTAAAACAAGGAAGCAAGAGCGTTGAAGATTATTTCAAGGAAATAGAGATAGCCATGATTCGAGCCAATACTGATGAAGATAAAGAAGCAACCATGGCAAGGTTTTTATCTGGCCTAAATCATGATATTGCTAACCTTGTTAAACTTTAACATTATGTATAGATTGAAGAGATGGTACATGTGGCAATGAAAATTGAACAACAACTCAAAAGGAAAACCTAAAATCAGAGTAGTCCAAGTTCAGCCACCAAATGGAAGCAAGAGCCTATCACCTTCAGGAAGCCAATTTCAGCCCAAGCAAAGGATCCTATAGAAGTAACCAAGACTAAACAAGTGGGCGAATCTAGAAAGGGTAAAGAAAAGAAAACCAACACTTCGAGAGGTCCATAGACATCAAATGTTTCAAATGTTTTGGGAAAGGACATGTTGCCAGTCAATGTCCTAACCAAAATGCCATGATGGTACTTGACAATGGAGATATTGTCTCAGATTCTGAAGAGCCTATTTATGACGAGGAACCTAAAGCAATACATGAAGAAGTATCTGAAGAGAATGCAGACCATGGAGAGATGCTTGTTTTGAAAATGTGCCTACAATCACAAATGTCTCAAGAGGATCTTCAAAGAAACAATATTTTCCATACAATGTGCCATGCGAAGGACAAGGTTTGCACTAAGATTATCAATGGAGGGAGTTGCACAAACGTAGCCATCACTCTTATGGTTGCAAATTTGGGTTTGGCAACATCATATCATCCCACTCCATATAAACTCCAATGACTCAATGAATGAGGTGAGTTAAACGTTACCAAATAGATTATAATTTCTTTTTCAATTGGTAGGTACAAGGACGAGGTACTTTGTTACATTTCCCTATGCATGCTAGCCACATCTTACTTGGTAGACCATGGCAGTATGATAAAAGGGCCATTCATGATTGTTATCACAATCAATACACTTTTAAGCATGATGGATGCAAGATAACCTTGGTGCCTATGTCGCCTAAAGAAGTACAACAAGACCAATTGCATATGCGAAAGAGTGTACAAGCATGGAGCAAAGACAAACCACCAATAAATAATGAAGAGGGACGAAACATGAAACCAAACTTCTTCATGAAGAAACATGATGGTTCAATGCTGGAAAATGAATGGTCTTCTACAAAAATTGGTGATGGTTGGAATTTAAAGACATAACTCTTCACCAAGGGTCTTAATCGTCAAAAGGTAAGTACCCATTCATTTGAAACCTATTCTCTCCTACCTTTTCATGACCAACCACGCAAAAGGTCACGTTCAAAAAGGGATATCCCTAGAAAAAGATCATTCCCAAAGGGTAACTGTTGGTAAATAATATTCCAAAGAAAGGCCTAAAGGGAAATCTTACAAAAGGGTACCTAATGGAAGAACACAAATGTTCAAATGATATTTCTTTTAGCAAAGAGACGTGAAGCTAACCAAGGACAGAATGATCACGATTTGAGGAAAAATTGCCCTAAAGAAGGGGGATGATGCAAGCACGATTTCACCTATAAAGGGAGTACTCTAGAACATCTTTTTACTGAATTTACTTTATACTAGTTCTATACTATATGCAATTATAATACATTTCATGATAAGAATACTAGTTATGTAGTTAATAAATTACTTGGTATGAACACATCATGCACATTTTTATTTTTATATATTAATCATGTTAGAATAATCTTATAATCATATTAAGCATGATTATCACATATACATCAAGGCAGCATAATTATCATTCATTTTATCAGCTCCTATGCATTTATTTTATCACTTAGGCTTTATGAATTAGCTCACACATATTATAAGATGATATATTTAGCTCATGACCTTCAAACATAGCTCACATTACCATAATCATGCATGACAGTAAGGTATTTAGCTCATATCATCTCAATGCTATGGACTTACCTTGTTTCCTTGCACATGTAGGTACATTGGATCATGACACACGTTGGGGTAGCTTGGTGGATTATTTAGACATCAAATGCAGCTCACAAACATCTCACAAGGTACATGGTCAGCTGGAGGAGCTCAAGGCTAGCTAAACTCAGCTAGTTGGACTATTTGAAGCTGAGTTGCCAAAAGTGATATCAATGGTAGCTGAATGTAGCTGAACATACTGATATGAAGCTCATAAGGACTTGGATAGGAAGCTCATTCACAAATAGACCCTTTATTGCTAACAAGCTCCACACTCAAGCTAGCTTGGAGAGAACACATGCACGCCCAAGATGGTGTACATTAACAGCCTTCATCCCATGCACAAGGTGTACCACAAGGCTCCCTAGAACACCCATGTGCGTGTCATATAACCAGCCCCCATGTGCCTTGCGTGTGGTATCATTTAGGCGCCAAATGAATAGCCTTCTCGCTATTCGGCCAAGCATCATCTCCTCTCCTTTTTGGCACCATCTTGAAGGGACACAAGAGCTATTAGACCAAGGGTTATTACCCTCCATTTAAACTGAACCATCATCTTTATTAGTAATTAAATTATAACTTTATAGGAAGACACAAAGGCTGGTCGAACCACCATGTATCTATTCGACCATGCCTCTCCATTTCCTATAAATAGGCCATCATATTTCATTTGTAATCAGACCTTTTTTATTAATATAAGTGAGATTATTTTCTTTCTTAAGTCCTGGTAACTTTTATCGACTTATTAAGTATTTTTATACTTGTGGCGTCAATCCCCTTCCCCTTGATACTTCTGGTTCCTAGTTCTTATAACTAGTTGGTCAAAGTCCTTTATACCACCCTTAAAGAAACAATATAAACTCTATGTCTTTTCTCTCTATAGCATTGGTTCTTCTTTGAGTCTTCTTTAAGATACTACCTCACAACCATCCCTTTGTTTCATCAAACATAAACCACAGCCATATCAACCATCTTCCGCTTCCATCACTCATTATTAACATAGCCTACCTATTCACCCATACGTTTACCACCTTAACCATCTATTTTGAGCCATGTACTTATGCAGGTTGTTTTTTTTTCCTTTCTAGATCCACTGTCAATCGATAGGGTACAAGTGCCTTACTTCAAAAACTTGCGAAACATTTACCAGGATCAATGTGATGTGTCTTTATGTGTTTTAGTCGAGGTGTCTTCTTTGTAGGAACTAGTTTCGTGTAGTCTTGAAATCTTTTTTGCATCCAAGTCTTGTAATATGATGTTTAGGTTGAAATTCAACATGGCGTCGGCCACTGTTGGCTTTCTAAATGATTGCTTTAGATATTTTCTCCATGGTTTTATTCGTGTGTGGCGAGAATAAGTGTTTAAAAACCACGTCAACTGGTTTGTTAAAGTAATCCGTTAAGTCTCCTAAGTGTGGTTCATGAATTAAGAATTCTCAGGAGGAGATTTGTGGACTGCAGAACCTTCGTGGTAGTGCATTATCTACTATGTTTTTCTTACCTCGGTCTTTTACGCACTTAAAGGAGTTGTGTTCGATGACAACTTTAAGAGTATTACCTTGTAAAAATGAGAAGAAGTACGTTACAATATCATTAAAATGAGTAATAAAATACTTACCTTTGGACTCTTGTAAATAGTGATTCTTCATGGATATGGAATTGTGATTAGGGTTTTCAGGTGGTAACCCGTCAGGAGGGTCACATAGCACCATTCGACAATTCTTGGTGATGAAAGATGGTGTAGGCCAGTCACGTGTTGCTTTCATTTTTTTCATCATCTACATGGATTTCCTTTACATAATTATAAAGCATGTGGAGTTGTTCAAATCATGTTTTGTCATTAAGATAGTGTCAAGACTAAGGCTTTACTGGATATAGCCTTTTTGTAACAAATCTAACTCTTTGGTTTCTTCGAGATTGTATGTTTGATGAGGTATGATGGAACCTTGAATTAGGTTGGTTTAATGTTGTTTTCCTCTTTCCGGTGGTAATCCGTCAGGTGGATCACCTAACACTTCTCGAAAATCCTATAAAAAAGATAAAAACACACTAGGCAAATACTTGTTAATGTTACAAATCGAAACAATTGATTCCCTAAAGCAAACAAGGATGCAAGGTTGTTTGTAAATAAGGTTCTCTCTTAATTCTTTTTTGTTCACACATAGATGTTGAGTCACTCTTTTCTTTTCACAATTAGGTTCACTCAACTCCCATGGGTCATTATTCTTTTGGCTTTTGTAACTAGTGACCTCTTTTGCTTTTGCCTCTTTATCAGCTTTTTCTTTTTCTACTTTCCCTACCTCCTCACAAATTCTCATTTGATCTTTCAGGATTTCTTTTGGTGGCATTGTCCTGAGAGTGTAAGGCTTATCGTCTAGGTTCAAAGTGTATTTGTTTACCTTACCATAGTAGGTAACATCATTTTCATATTGCCTTAGTCTTCCCAAAAGGATGTGAGAAGCTTGCATTTGAATCACGTCACACCAAATTTCGTCATAATACTTGCCCATCTATAGTTTGACTAGGCATTGTTTGGTGACTTTCATCTCAGACTCTTTATTAATCCATTGCGAACAATATGGTTTTGGATATTGTTAACAAGGTAGGTTGAGTGCCTCTACCAAGTAGCTACTCACCATGTTTGCACAACTTCCATTATCAATGATTATGGAGTAAAGTTTACCTTGTATCAAACATAGGGAATGAAATAAGTTTGTTCTTTAAATATCAGCTTCTTTTATATCTTCAATACTTAAAGACCGACGTATAACCATACAATTAGGTCTGAAAAATTGTCCTGATTCTAACATCCTAAAAATCACAACACTCAACGAAACATTTAAAGTAAAATAAAAATAAAAGAAAGAAAATTCAACAAAGCAAGAAACCTCACAAGTCACTCCAAGAAAGTAACACAGCGAGAAGCAAGTAAGTCGATCTTCTACTCTTTAAAACTCACTTTACCAAGTATTCTCCCACAGTTCGTATCAGTGTTTGATTACAAGCAAAGGTGATAAGAAAACCTAAAAGCTCTAAAAGACCAAACAAGGTTTAAACTCCAAGAGAACGAGAATGCAAAGAAGGAAGAAGTATGCAAACTCTTTAATCTTACTAACACAAGAAATAAAATGTGTTAGATAATGCAAAAGAACAATAAAAAGGAAAACAAAAGAACATAAAGCAATAAGAGTCAAAGAAAAAAAAAACCAAACCAGAAACCTAAAAAACGCTGGGTCAACTTGAGAAACATTTTTTAGGGGGTTACAAGTGTCCAAATATTTTGGAAAAATTCTTGAATGTCTTTAGATGTGTCTAGAAACGACCTGTAAAATTTCATAACCAAATACTTTCAGTAATATCCAATAGACTCTGTTGAACGGTGAGTCCTCAAACAATCTATTTTTCGTGATTGCTTTGTTCGAAGGTGTTCTTGATCTCCAAAAATTCTAATTTTTTAATGGTCTTCAATATATTTAGTTTCAATATGGAAATTTCACCACGAAATTATTTCTATATAATTTTAAATAAATTTGACAATATTTTAGATCGAATCTGTCGATGAAACTTGAACGATGTATTTGAAGGCTCTAATGAACTTAGATTGAGGTGAATTTGTACTGGAGTTAATCTTAGGATGAATATGATATATGGAGAAAATCAGCCATAAATTCTTTTGTTTGCAATTTTTTTTGAATTTTTGTTATTTTTTGGCTTTTTTTTTATTTTTCAGCCTCTTTTACTTTTGAAAAAATAGCAAACTAACAAGAAATATTTGAATCTAAATTAAAATTAATAAAAATAACCTGAAATGATGAATCTTTTGTGAACTAGCTCCGGTGAGGCACCTTGACGATTTTGTGTGCAAGAACAAGCAAGATTGCTTGCTTCTTTCCAAGAATCGGCCAAATCTTATACCAATTGATAGGGAAGCGGTGCAGATTAATGAACGTTGCTCTTGTTGAAGAATCAAACCTAGAAAGCTCTAGACTCGATAAAGAACAAAAGGGATGAATAGTAGAAGGTGCCTCCCTTATGAAGAGGAATAGTAAAGATGGTGATGTTAAGGATGGATTTGTGGAAAATAGATGGATAAGTGGCCTATCGAACCCTCCTAGTCGCAATGAAAAGGAAAAAATCGATAATATGGCTCTAGGTGTTATATCGAACCCACCTAGTTGTAATGAAAAAGCAAACTCGATAATATGGCTCTAACTAACCCTCCTAGTCACGATGAAAAAAATTGGAGTGTGAAGATTAATCTCCCATACAAGAACTCTATGAGAAGAAGCTTCAAAGGCACAAGGCAATCAACACTTGCAAAAATGAACTCTCGTTATAGTATTAATCAAAGCAATATGTGTTACAAAGTTGAATGAAACCTCTTTTATATAGGAGTTGAGTTCTAAAGGTCTTAAATAACTAATAAATAAAATAATAACAAACTAAACATATATTAATTCTAATTCCTAATAAAATAATAATAACTAAAATTAATGTTTTAACTCGACCTTAATTCCTAATAAAATAATAAATCTAATTCTAAAATATAACTCATCATCCTATATTAAATTATATTACAAATAATCAATATAAATATTGAAAATTAGTAATATTTACAAAATCACGTATTAATCTCGTATAGGAATTTTTGCATGTGTTGTCTTCACTAAAATGAACGTGGCTTGAGTTCTCGATATCAGATTGATTCAATTCAAGAACCGTGGGAAAATAAGAGGCATACGGTTGTATATCCAGAGACATGTTGACCAAATAAGATCAGGATCCCATTCAAAAAGTTGTCGCAAGTATGCTGCTGTTCTGGTCTTCTTTTCCAAGGCTTGGACAAGTAGATCATTTGGATAAGTTATTACTTCTTCTTTTGATGTGAGCCTTGCAATGCATGTGTCATAAAACCCTCAAATTTCTCTTACAAACAAAGAACTCATGGTTTAAATGGTTAAATCCATGATGCTTAAGGGGTTACGAACGAAAAATAAACTTGAAAGAGGTAAGAAATGGCTCAAATGACTTACCATTGGTTATGGAGCTTGAGGAGGAAGAAGAAATAAAATGGAAAATGGGATGAAGAAAATGAAATGAGAGATATAAAAGCTCTCATCTTCAAAAATGGGGTAATTACACTACTGGGCCCCTTCATCTTTCTACTATGCAAAATCTACCTTTATGACTAGTTAGGCCCAATTCCAACTCAATCAAGCCCAACGACTTGAATTTATAATTATACAAGATCCACTTGCCTCTCAGGTAAACCCGAAACTACTAGCTGAATTTGGGATGTTACACATCGTCTTCCTTTTTTTCGTCCCGAGTCCATCAATGTTGGTGTTGTCTCTATGGCTATCGACGTGTGGAAGAGTGAGACATTACAATTTTTCATCGAGTCGATATCGAGCTCTTCGCCATTCACCGTTATGAATCGATATTTGTAAATGCCTCAAAACCGCTCAAAATGAATTGTAGAATTTTTTTTTAGAAATTTTCGTAATTTTTCCATCACTAAAAAATCATCGCACGTGTCACCGTGGAGCGTGGGGATGGTCCATCGTCTAGTGGGATTTTAGAAGCGGGTCAACCTAAATTCCTAACCAGTATCCGACTTAACTGCTCAATCCGACCCTTCTCACTCGTCTAACCTATTTTTCCTTAAACCCAAACCGACCCAACCAAACCATATCGAACCAACCGAACCGTTGACCTCCATTGATTGTTGATCGTTGACCGTTAACAGTTGATTTTTTTATTGCTGTTAACCAGCATTGACTTTGACCGTTAACAACCGTTGACTTTTTTTAAACCTCCCCCTTAACATTTCTCGACGTCCTGAGTTCGATTTTGCAGTTTGTTTTATCAAATTCTGACCCGAAGTCTCCGAAATAAACTCGTTAATCCAAAAATGCTTAGTATTGTTAGCATTTCTGCATGATTACTTAGGTATTGAATCTAGAATTGATCTGAGATTATATTTTATGAGGGTACCCAAATTTCCCCTGAGATTATATTGCAGTTAACAGATATGTACTGTTCACGTTCTTCGAGAACTACTCATAGGTTATATAATTGTTTCAATATAGTATGCTGCCAAACGCGTAATTGACTCCCGAACCTGTTTTTTGGTTTTTGCATACTAAAATTTTGTATTTTTTTATTAAGTAAAATGTTTTATTAAAAAAATTACATGATTTTAGGTATTACAATCTCACCTTAAAAATGGTTGGTGGTAACTCCCAACATTTCATAAAACCTTTTCAAAGAAAATCCCATCGACGTACTATTTTTACCCACCCGGACGAAAAATGGTGTCGACAACTTGGCGACTCTACTGAAGATATTTAATTCTAAAATAAAAGGAGAGTCAGTCCACGAGTTGATTAGCCTATATTCAAAATTTGTAAGTTTAGAGTTTGAATTTATTTAATTTGTGATTCAATATTTTTTTAAATTCGAAAAAATGATTTTCTCTCTCGTAATGCTTTCACTTATGTGAATATATTTAGGATTGTTGTATATCATAGCTCTATACTTGAGCTTCGTTATGTTTCATTTAAGTTGGAAAATGTCACACCACCAAGGAATACTAGTTTTCCTCGCGTATGTCTGACAAAGTACCTCTAGAAAGCATTCTAAGTTTTTGTCTGAATACTAGTTTTTGTGAAACCCATTTAGTGATATGATTCCCTAGACTGAATTTGATTCGTAAAGTCTGTAATGGGCCAAAATCGAAGTCCGTAAGGACAGTTTGGGAACCTTTTTTAGTACCAAAATTCATTTAGAGAATTAGTAAGCCCACCCCACTAAAGTCATGTGGAAGCCTTAGAACTAGAATGCATGTGGTTAGGGCTTTAAACTACCTTTGTATGCCTTATTTACATTATTATTTGCAGTCTCATCTATGAGTTGTATCTAATTATTTTTTGACTTTAATTTTTGCCAGTTTGCATCCCTTCAATTATTATGCTACTAACTTGATTTCCTTTTGCCTTGTTGTGTTTTTATTTTTTGCATAAACATGAAATCTGAAAAAAGGTATTCATCTATAAAATAGTTAGTCATTTAGAAGGTTCTTGAAAAGACAATGCATTTTGTTGGGTAATATAGAATTTTAAAGATTCCTACGTAGGCAGAGTAAAAGCAAATAAATTAAGATACAATCTACCTGTGAGGAGATAAGTTGGAATAAAGAAGATTTAACATTGAAGGTAGTATCTAAATATCATTATTCGACTCGATAAACCTTCGCTATGGTAGAGGAAGTAGAAGATTTTTGAAGAACCCAAGTCTGACGAAAGACAATGCATCATTTAGCTACTCGCAGGAGTTGAACAACTAGTGATATGATCGCCAATAGCAAATACCCGAAGAAGTACCCAAGTGGCCCCATCACACGAGCAAGGGCTAATGAGTTTCAAGCAGCCATGGAGAGTATGTTTACAATAAGTTTGGAATGTGATGAAGGAGGAATAATAAGGGAGGAACACTTTATGTTGCTTATGCATGAATTTGCATGAGAATTTAAAGTTTGCATAACATTCATTGCATTTAATTAGTGTGTTGTTCATTCAAGCATGCATTGCATTTAAATCATCTAGATCATTTAAGGAAGTCTTTCATTAATTAAACTAGTTCGTTTATTAAATTAACTGTTAATTATTTCATGCATGTTTTCAATTAAATATTGAATAAAGTTCACCTTTGTGTCTAGGTGGATGAGAGAAGTTGAATGGTTTCATCATATTTAAGAATGTCAGTCAGAATGTCTTCCAATTTTGGATGTGATACAGATGTGTTTGGTTCTAGAAATCAATTGGAAATTATTCCTATATCTCTTAGCTTTCCAACGCCTTTTGAATCACCTTAATCCGATATTGGACGCTTGAGATATGATCGATTTATTGAAGATAGTGGAAGCTTGAATTTTGTTACGGGAATTTTATGCATGCATGATTTGGATGAGTTTGAGCCAATGGAGAGTCTTTTCAACTTCAGCCAAGTGAAAAGCCATTGAAGGACTCTTAATTCACCCATTCAAGCCATTCAAAGCTGATTGTTATCATCTAAATTCAAGGGTTGTTCATAATCTTCAAGGGAGCATGCAATGAAGGGTGATTTAATTCACTTGTTAAGACAATCTTCATCATGGAATAGCAAGAGTCTTCTACCTTGGACAAAATTAAGGTCAAATTCAGCTTCAATTGTCTAGATTCATCCCAAAATGATCTAGAATATTCATCCCAAAATACAAGTCATGGTGCGTAAATTGACTAGGATTTTGAGGGAATAGTTGGAACCTCTCCATGAACCTATTAACTATATTGAAGAGGAGCTTACTCAAGGATTCCGAGAACAAGAAGATGTCAATCAAGGAGGAAATGAAGAAGTGGAAAGACCAGAACAAGATTGTTCATCACAACAAAGAATGGGAAATCGAGGTAAAAGGCCCCAAAGGTTTCGTCCATTACTGGATGATAATCTTGTTAATATCAAGATTTCCATTCCACCATTACAAGGCAAGACGGATCCCAGGCTAACCTGGCATGGGAAAAGAAAGTAGAGCGTATCTTTGGGTACCATGATTATTCCGATCTCAAGAAGGTAAAACTCACTGCCCTTGAGTTTATGGATTATGCACTAAAATGGTGGGATCAATTGACATCAAGTAGGAGATGCAATGGAGAACATCCTACCACTACATGAGATAAAATGAAAGTAGTGATGGGAAGACGATTCATTCCAACCCTTTACCATCAGGAGTTATTAAACCGTCTTCAAAACCTTTCACAAGGTAACCGAAGTGTTGAAGATTATCACAAAGATATGGACGTGGCCATTATTCGAGCCAATATCGATGAGGTTTGAGAAGCCACAATGGAAAGATTTCTAGTGTGACTTAATCCAGACATTACGAATGTGGTTGAGTTACAACATTATGTAGAGATGGAAGACATGGTGCATATGGCCATAAAGATGGAAAAGCAACTCAAAAGGAAGGGTACCAAATGATATTATGGGAGTGCAACTTCAAAATGGGGGAAAATTTCATACAAGAAGACTCCTTCATTGCCATCCCACGAAAAAGTAGGACCACCCAAAAAAAGTAAGCCCATTCCAAACCAGCAAAGGTAAGACTGCCACCACTCCAAATCGTTCCTTTGACATACTATGTTTTAAGTGTTTGGGATGTGGACACATTGTAAGCCAATGTCCAAATCGTAACACCATTCTTCTTCGAGATGATGGAGAAGTTGAATCAGAGCAAGAAGAGGATGAGAATGAAGATGCTAACATTGATATGGAAGAATTAAAGTATTCCGTGGAAGGAGAGGTTCTTGTTGTCAAAAGGAGCATAAACGTTCAATCCAATGGAGCATAAGCAAGATATGGAAAGGTTATGTGAGTGTTGCATTACTTGCAGGAATGCCAAATCTAAAGTCATGCCACATGGACTTTACACACCACTACCCATACCGGAAGACCATGGATGTATATTTCAATGGATTTTGTGCTAGGCTTCCATGCGCAAAGAACAACAAAGACTCCATCTTTGTTATTGTTGATAGATTTTCTAAAATGGCTCATTTCATTCCCTGTGACAAAACCAATGATACCTCACATATTGCTACTTTGTTTTTCAGGGAAATTTTAAGGCTACATGGTATACCCATAACTATTGTGTCTGATCGGATGTGAAGTTCTTAAGCCACTTTTGGAGAGCCTTATGGAGTAAGATTGGTACTAAGCTACTATTCTCCACCACTTGCCACCCTCAAACGGATGGTCAAACTAAAGTGGTGAATCGAGTACTTTCCATATTACTTCGATCCATCATTCGGAAGAAGGAAGAATTTGAGAACATGGGAGGAGAGTTTACCACATGTGGAGTTTGCATATAACTGTTCAATCCATACTACTACGGGGCGTACGCATTTTGAAGTGGTGTATGAGTTCAATCCAATAACACCGATAGACTTGTTACCATTACCCGCTGATCAAATTGTGAATAAAGATGGACTTAAGAAAGCTGAGTTTGTTAAGAAGCTTCATAAACAAGTGAGGGAGAACATTGAAAAGCGAACTCAACAATACCAGTAGAAAGTAAATAAGGGTCGTAAGAGAATTACTTTTGAGCAAGGGGATTGGGTGTGGCTGCACATGAGGAAAGAAAGGTTTTCGACTCAACGAAAGTCCAAATTAATGCCTCGGGGAGATGAACCATTCCAAATAGTCAAGAAGATCAATGACAATGCCTATCAATTAGATCATCCAGGTGAGTTTAATGTCAGTGCAACCTTTAATGTTGTCGACTTGTCTACTTATAATATAGGTGATGATTTAGGGACAAATCGTCTTAAAGAGGGAGGGACTGATATGATCGCCAATAGCAAAGACACAGAGAAGTACCCAAGTGGCCCCATCACATGAGCAAGGGCTAAGGAGTTTCAAGCAGCCATAGAGAGTATGTTTACATCAAGTTTGGAACGTGATGAAGGATGAATAATAAGGGAGGAAAACTTTCTATTGCTTATGCATGAGAATTTAAAGTTTGCATAACATTCATTGCATTTAATAAGTGTGTTGTTCATTCAAGCAAGAATTGCATTTAAATCATCTAGTTCATTTAGGGAAGTAGTTCATTAATTAAACTAGTTTTTTTATTAAATTAACTCTTAATTTTTTCATGCATGTTTTCAATTAAATATTGAATAAAGTTCACCTTTGTGTCTAGGTGCATGAGAGAAGTTGAATGGTTTCATCATATGCAAAAATGTCATTAAGAATTTATTCCAATTCTGGATACGATACAGTTGTGTTTGGTTCTAGAAATCAATTGGAAATTATTACTCTATCTCTTAGCTTTCCAACGCCTTTTGAATCACCTTAATCCGATATCGGAAGCTTGAGATATGATCAATTTATTGAAGACAGTGCAGGCTGGAATTTTGTTACGGGAATTTTATGCATGGATGATTTGGATGAGTTTGAGCTAAGAGAGTCTTTTCAACTTCAGCCAAGTGACAAGCCATTGATGGACTCTTAATTCACTCATTCAAGGCATTCAAAGCTGATTGTTATCATCTAAATTGAAGGGTTGTTCATATTCTTCAAGGGAGCATGCAATGAAGGGTGATTTAATTCACTTATTAAGACAATTTTCAGCATGGAATATCAAGAGTCTTCCACCCCTTGGACGAAATTAAGGCCAAATTCAACGTCAAATTGTCTAGATTCATCCCAAAATGATCTAGAATATTCAGCCAACCTTGAAGATAAGAAGACAAAGCATTCAAGTGCATTTTATTGCTAAATTGATGAGAATGTTTTCATCTTTTGAGTCTTTTCATATGATGCTTAGAAACACTATAAATAAGCACCTTTGGGATCATTTGTAGACACTCATTTGAATATATAAAATATATTTGAGAGGTTGCTTTCATTCTTGTTCTCTTGTAGAACTTTATCGGCTTCAATATAGTCTTGTTGTCTTCATCCATTTCCGTTTGTTATAGCGTTGGTTCCTAGCTCATCTATAGCTAGTGGGTCACGTTCCATCTACTTCCACTTCGATTTCATCTATTTATATTGTTGGTTCCTAACTCCATATAGTTAGAGCGTCACAATCCATTTTCTTTTCAATCCATCTTTCATATTCCACGCCATTACCAACCCATACCTTCGCCATACTTTCATTACATCCAAACTACAACTTCCATTATCTTCTTTTCAAAGCAAGCAATTCAATTTCTTACTAGAATCACGATCGGGCAATCATATATATGATTCAAAACTCATAATTGATATCATATCAACTAGGATGTAGAGCTATATTTTATCTGTAACCTTTGATTTTCGCTTTCCTATAGTACCAAGATATTCTCAGTTCTTTGAGAATTGTTTTAGGAACAATTATTTTGGGATCAATACCTTTTGGATTTGCATTTTCATTTGCATTTACATTGCATTCATTCAAACATTTTGCGTGCATTAAACTAATAGAAGATGAGATTAATTGGTGAAGGGTTCTATGGTAGAAATTCTAAAATCAAATTGAAGCCACTCCGATCGTATCTGAAATATAACTTTTAAAAAAAGTCAACTTTTGGTCAACGCTTCTAGTCAATGTTCAACGGTCAATATTCAAACAGTTTAGGGATGATTTGGTTCACCCGAAAGGATTATAACAATTCAAACTGACTCAGTTCAATTCAAACTAGTTTGACTCAATTCAGTCCAATTGACCGATTCAAAAAGACTCGCTACCGAAGAAAAAGCTCCATGCACAATGACAACATGTGGGGGCACGTGCGATGGCTAAATTTTTGTATAAGAGCATTTTCAGTAATCTTGATGTATGCTCTTCACTATACCCAACTCACAATCGAGCTAGAACAAATGAGCAGAAAAGCGTAGAGAAATAACCAAAAACTTACCTAATAGTGGAAGGAGAAGACACGATAGCGACAAGAACGATCGGTCATATTTTGTTTAGAGAAGCCTGAGGAATACGATAGTGGCCGTCCTATCATGCATGGATGATGGAGGTGGAAAGAATTGATGAAATATAGTGAAGGCGAAAACATGAACTCTGATAGACCTTCGTGACGATTTCCATGGTGATCAGTAGGGTTACACAGTGAGTAAGGGATTGGGATTTTGCTCGCAACAAATAGTTGGAGGGTGATTGGTAGTGAGGGACTATAGATGTAGTGAAATATGGCGTAGAGGATTTGGGGGTTGGCTTGTTCTCAGGTTAGACTTCCTTAGACTAAGTGCAAATGAGTTACAAAACTGAACTAGTTTTGTTTATAAAATATTTTTAATATTTTATTCATTAATAGTAGCGTAGCCTAAATGCTAAAGGCTTAGTGTGGTTTCATCTTTCCTTAGGCCACAGGTTTAAACTCATCTCTTTTCCTATTTTATGGCTAAAAAGAAGATGGGTAAATTTGGGTTTAAGACCCTAAACTAGAAGAAAGTTGACAAAACAACTTGCATACTTCAAAATTATGCAATTTGATCCTTAAATTATATCAAATAAGGTTTTATAAATTACAATTTTAAATCGGTGCATGACAACTCTCCCTCTTAAAAAGAAAATTCATCCTCAAAATTTACCTGATTCGAACAAATATTGAAATTGAGTCTTCATTGATTTCTCTATCTCCTACGTAACTTCTGTGGGACTATCATTACTCCACTGATCTTTAACCATTGGAATACGTTTGTTCTGAAGAATTCTATCATCCTGATCCAAAATCTAGACAGGTCCTCATCATATGATAAGTCAGGACTCAACTCAGTATTCTCAGTCTAAATGATGTGAATTGGATCTAGATGATATAACCTCAACATATACAAAGACATCATGAATATGAGCAATTAAGGAGGAAACTCAAGTTGATAAGTAACAGGTCTGACTCGTCATAATACGATACGACCTAATAAATCTCGAACTCAATTTACCCTCGCGTCCAAATCTGAGCACCTTTTTTCCATAGAGATACCTTCAGAAAAACTTTCTCCCTAACTTAAAATTCAATGTCTTTTATTCTTCGATCAACATAAGGTTTATGTCTATCAAAGGCCTCTTTTAGGAGATCACATATTAAATCGATAATGTCTCATTATCTTAGACTAACGCTGGACCCAATGTCTTCCTATCATGCACCTTAATCCAACAAATAGGATTATGAAATTTAAGCTATACAAAGCCTCATCTGATGTCATACGAATACTTTTCTGATAGTTGTTATTATAAGAAAACTTGGCCAAGGGCAAGGACTCCTCAACTACCACGAAAGTCAATAACACAACCCTATCACTTGTGTTTCAAAATTTGTATCACTCTTTAAGACTCACCACCAGTCTATAGATGGAAAGATGTCATGAAATTCAAACGAGTACCTAGAGCATAAGAAAACTTGGCCAAGGGCAAGGACTCCTCAACTACACGAAAGTCAATAACACAACCCTATCACTTGTCTTTCAAATTTGTATCACTCTTTAAGACTCACCACCAGTCTATAGATGGAAAGATGTCATGAAATTCAAACGAGTACCTAGAGCCTCATACAAAGCCTTATAGAATCTTAGGGTAAATCTTGGATCTCGATTAAAAATTATAGATAACATAACAATGTGAAATCTAACAATCTCTGATATATAATCTAGTCAGCTTGTCTAGAGAATAATTAACTCAAAGAGGAATAAAATGAGTTGACTTAGTAAGTCAATCGATAATCACACAGACACAATCCTTCTTAGGAGTTAGAGGCAAACTTCGAACAAATTCCATCGTAATATGCTCCAACTTCCATTCAATAATCTTAATAGGTTGTAATAGACCAAAAAATGTTGATGTTCTGCCTTAACCTGCTGACAAGTCAGACACCTTAACTAATCAGAAATATTTTTCTTCATACTAGCCCAATAGCATCTCTCTCTCATATTAATATACATCTTATCTTTACCTAACTGCATAGCATAAGAGTTACTATAAGCCTCACTATGGATATCCCACTTCAACTCTACATAATTAGGAACACAATAACTGCCCTTGAAGCACAAAATTCATTCTTAATTAAAAGCATAGTTTGATCAGGTGGATCATGCTTAACTTTCCTCATAATGGGGAGCAAAGAGCTATCTAGAATATGTTTGGCCTTAATCTCTTCCGCCAAAGTTGACCTAACCTGCAACTCTTCCAACAATCTACCATCATCAAATAACCTCATCCTGGAAAACAAACATCTTAGAGTTGATATTGTTTTATGGCTCAAAGCATTAACAATGACATTCGCTTTACCCGGACGATAGTCAATCTCACATTCATAATCCTTAAGAAGCGGGAGCACATGATGCTTCCTTAAATTGACCACTTTCATTTTTATTTAATTAAGATGTGGTTAATATGAGTTAATTATCGTTAACAGTTAACAGATTAGGTGACATGATAGTTAAAGATTTTGATATAATCACACATTGGTCCCTATTATTTGCATATTCACTTGATTTAGTCCTTTTAATAAATTAAAATAAATTTAATCCTCCAATCGAATGACACCACGTGTCACTGATGCACGACCAATGCTTGGTCTAAAATAGACTACATGATGTATATATTTGTATCTTAATGTATAAAAACTTGACTTAAATTCATAACATTTTATATATATTAACTTAAATTTTTTATTAACTTATTAAATATATTTTATTATTAACTTAATTTTAAAAATATTTTTTTTATTTAAAAATATATATTTTATTATTATCGAAAGTTTTAAAAATATATATTTAATTTATTTTAATTTATTAAAATAACTAAATTGAGAGAATATGTAAATAACAGGGACCAAATATATAATTATATCAAAATATTTAATAGTCATGTCACTTAATTTGTTAACTGTTAACGGTAGTTAACCCGTAGTGATAATTTATTAATTAAATAAAAATGAAAGTGATCATATCTTAGTTAAATAAAAAAGAAAGTAGCTATATATTATGCTTTTTGAAATCAGTAAGTAAAATTGGATAAATCACATACATAAATAATCACGTAGTTAACCCCAAATCATTTCAACTATGTTAGATATTTTTTAGACTCAAGAATTTAATATATTCCTGACTGATTCCATATATTATATGATCAAGTTGGAGATTATGGTTCTTATAAAAATTATAACGATATTGTCTTCGGTTAAGTGAAATTTCGTAATACTCTTAAGATATTTTGTTTTTGTTTATTATTTTGCCATCTATACTTTCATTTTAGTATAAAATTTTTATTTGATCTTTGTATCAACCACCATGATAATATATTATGTGCATAGCGTATATATATTTAATATGATGTAACTCTTTTAAATCTCTGTAACTTTTAGAATTTACGTTATAATGATAATTTTATAAAATGCTGAGATAGTGTTTTAGGACAACTGGGATTTTAGTATATATACTAGTTTTTTTTGTGATATAACGTTTATTGTGGATTAATTGTTTCTCTCGTACGTGGAGGTAGGCAAGATCGAACTAAATCAAATTCCATCTCTTGCGTGTGTCTTGTTTCTATGATGATATCGCATTGTTTGTTTTCTGCTTAAAACTCCCAACACATCCCATATCCTTTTGAACAGGAAATAGCTGGAACATCAGCAGCCACATTTTAATTCTCTGTAATACCACTTGAGACTTTATTGTCTGAATTTCAGCAGTAGTTGTATTCAGCACACCAAGAGGACCCGAAAACAAAACAGACCTATCCACATTGAATTACATAGAACATTGAGGCTTTGCAACACAATGGATCATAAAAAATAATCCCATAATCCATAGCTTTAATCCAGTGAAGGGATCAAGTTTTATCAAATCCATGTTTTTACCTTCAAGCGCTGATTCAATCTTTGCAAGCCATCAAACTTTAATCGACGCAGAGAAAAACAAGAGGGGCGGCATTCGGATCGACTACTCTTCTACCATACACTATTACATTATGATAAAAGATGTTTCAATACGTGAGCATAAGGGAAAAGATCGCGTCATTAATACATAAATTCATAAAATTTTGAAGGTTAAAGAAATCTTATTACAATGGCAATCAATCAAGGTGTCTCGGAGTAATTGTATGTACCTCACTTTGCAAAGATACATTGGCCTTGAGGAAACAAGAATTATAAGAATTCCTGAACTTTTGAACCTAAGATGAAGAAAGCATTATCAAAGAAGCTATCTTATTGAAGTTAAGAATAATCATATGCATTATACATATAGATGTGCTTGCTTGATTCAGGTTACTTGGAGTTAGAAGTCGAAGAACTGCCTCGATCTTTTATGGAATTTTACACTTCCTCCATGAGATTCTACATTTAACAATCCATAATAGAAATTAATAATATTTATGACAAATAAAAGAAGAAGAGTAAATTAAAATGAATTTTGACTTACTTGGGTGTTAGAAGTTGAAGGCTTGCTTTGATATTCTTTAGAATTCTCACGCTCTTCGATAATGACCGTGGACGGAGACAGGATTGAACTATAAGAAGACAAGTTTTTTAGCTTTAAAATAAATAGGGGCTTAGAAAATAATTAAACCATAAAATTAAGAGATTAAGAGTTTAATTTCACTAATTTTAAAATTCAAAGGTCTTAAAAAGTAATAAAACCAGACAATTTTGGGGTCAAGACTTAATTCTAATAATTTTAAAACTGCTAGTGTCCTAAAACTAATTATACTAAAAAATTTTAGGAGGGCAATGACTCAATTGTAAAGTTTTCAAAATTTATTATGTTATCATGTACACTCATAGTGAGCAACCTCATCGTAGTGCGAATAATAAGCGCATGTCTTATTCTTAATAATACAATGCATCCTGTTATGGTCGCAGGAGATTTGAGAAAACATACCTTTTCTCTGAATAATTGTTGTATGGTTCTATTAAGGCTGCCGTCCCCACTTGCGGGTTCAAACTCTGTGCAACATTAGAATGTTTGAGTGTCCTTAACAGAACATCTTTATCTTTGGGCAATTACTTAAAACTAGAATTTCCAAGGATGGGAATTCAAAGGTAAAATTCCCTGATGAGCAGAAGCTTTCTAACTTTGGTAGACGATGGAGTTCCAAACGGTTGAGTTGGGGGAAACTGATTTCGTCATGATGGTCATCATCATCACCACCTTGAATCATTTCTTGGATTTTTTTGTAATACCTTGCACTAGACTTTTGGATGTGGAATGTGTGATTAATTTTATGATTCCATCACATTGTTCTACATCCAAAGTCATCAGTTTTGCGCATGCAAAATCCTTTGATTTTGGTGTCCTTCCTTTTCCTTCCATATATGCAACAATTTAGAAAGATAAAACAGTTTTAATTCAGTTATCTGAGAGAGTAGCAGCGATGCCGGCTTTTCCTCACCACCTTCACTTTGGAATATCATCTCCTTAAAACAAGATCCGCTTATTTCGAGTGTTCGAAGATTGGGTAACGATAATAAAGGAGCAAGTAAGTTGACAATACGGTAAATTGCTACGAATAGCTCTCAAGTTTGACAACTTTTAGGTTGCCAAAGTAACGAGATTGGTGTTGCTGTTGTTGTTGGCCTTCACAATGCCATATGATCTCTTTGATTCCAGCATTCCATCCCAAAGATAGTTGATGTAGATTTGGAAATGACTTCAGAATTCCCCATTATTTTGTTAACAACACAAACAAAGGATGCATTGGTCAAAATTGAAAGAATATCTTCTAATACTAAACAAGTAGCTCCATTCAGGAGACAGAGTAGATCAAATAAATAAAATAAAATAGTTTGGGAATTAGGATGATACCTCATTCACCCAAAAGAGGGACTGATGACTAGTGTTCCCTATTGTTTCTTGAGAAGAAAACAATATCTCCACAGTCACATCCACTCACTCTCAGTTCCTTCAATGAAGGACAATTTATATTATGTATTTTATTATGGATACTCTATAGATTTGGCAAGGAACAGATATCTAAGGATGTCAAATGTAATAACATCTGATTGAATGAATGACGAAGAAAGTGATGGCACCGCTTTTCTGCTTCCTCCTCATTGGGACCTAGATTCAAATATGATCTCTTCTACTGATTTACAATCCTTTATGCTCATTCTGTCAAGCTTTTGAAGTCTTGTCGAAATATTCAACAGAAAAGCATTCAATAGATTAGAACAATCCTCCAAATCAGTGGAAGTTAGTCTAGAAAAGGAATGTTCAACAAGTTGGTTAGGCCATAGCCTCTCCAATGTTGGGAAATAAACGAGAACAAGTAATTTCCCTATAACCAGATTAGTGAGAATGTGAAATAAAAGAGGAAAATAATACCCGAAATTGATAACAGAGTTAAGCCAATTTGCTTAAGTCTCCGGACTGTTGCAGATCTTTTACTAAGAGAGAAAATTTACAGGTGTTTACAAAACACTCACTACTCACAAGAAAGATCTCTAGTATTGGGAGAAAGAAATGATTTTGGGATGATATTGAAGCTAAATGGGTTAGGGTATTTATAGTTGAAGCTTAAAGACTAATCTTATAAATACCCTAAAGTGCAATGACTATTTGTAATTATCCCATTATCATTTTTCAACAAACATCTACCAAACTTTGAAAAACTATTTTTCAAAGAAACATTTACCAAACTTTGAAAACCATTTTTTCAAAGTTGGTTGCCAAACTTTGAACTAATACTTTCAACAATCTCCCACTTGAAGACTGATTTTAATCTGTCTTCACACCTCGATCGATGCAGTAGTATTTCTAGTCTTGTTATTCTAGCATGCCAACTGAAGTTTAACACAACTTCAGTTTGTCCGTGGTCACCGTCTTTGTCAACATGTCTGCCGGATTTTGAGCTCCACTAATCTTTTCAAGTTTCAAAATCCCATCTTCCAGAAGAGACCGGAAAAAATGATATCGTAATTGTATGTGCTTCATCTTGGAATGAAAAGACGGATTCTTTGCTAGATGGATAGCGCTTTGACTGTCGCAATACAAGACATTATTTCTTGTTTCTTGCCTAACTCTTCCAAGAAACTTTGGAGCCAAACCATCTCCTTGTTGGCTTTCGTAACAAAGACATATTCTATTTCAGTTGTGGAGAGAGCAACTATCTTCTGTAGTTGAGAAACCCAACTCACTGCAGTACTTCCTAGAGTATAGACATACCCTGTAGTGCTCCTTCTGATTTCAATATTTCCGGCTAAGTCATCATCTACATAGCCTGTCAGTATCGTATCTCCACCTTTGAAACAAAGTGCTTTGTTTGTAGTACCCCGTAGGTATCTGAGGATCCATTTGACAGCTTCCCACTGTACCTTTCCTGGATTATTCATGTACCTGCTAACAACTCCCACTGCATGAGCAATATTTGGTCTAGTACAAACCATGACATACATCAGACTTCCAATTACTGAGGCATACGAAACATTCACCATGTGTGCACGTTCTTCCTCCGTCTTTGATGACTGTTCTTTGGAGTCTAAAATGAACACCTAAAGGTGTATTTACTGGTTTAGCATCTTGCATGTTGAACCTGGAGAGTACTTTGTTGATGTACTCAGCCTGTGATAACATCAAAGTCCCCAACTTTATTTCTCTCTTGATTCTCATCCCAAGAATCTTCTTTGTTGCACCCAGATCTTTCATTGCAAACTGCTTCGACAATTTTTGCTTCAAGTTTGTAATCTCTTGCATGTCTGAACCTGCAAAAAGCATGTCATCAACATACAACAATAAAATAATGAAGTTGTTTTCGAACTTCTTGATGTAGCAACAATGATCTGCTTGGCATCTGGTAAAACCACTGCTACTCATGAAGCTATCGAACTTCTTGTACCACTGTCTAGGAGTTTGTTTTAAACCATACAAGCTCTTCTTCAACCTGTATACTAGGTTTTTCTTGTCTGCTGCCTATATGAAGCCTTCTGGATGCCTCATATAAATTTCTTCCTCCAAATCACCATGAAGAAAAGCTGTCTTCACATCTAACTGCTCAAGATGTATATTCTCTGCAGCTACAATTTTCAACACCAGTTTGATTGTAGAAAGTTTCACGACTGGAGAAAAAATTTCATTGTAATCAATACCTTCTTTTTGTTGAAAACCTTTGACAACCAATCTTGTTTTGTAGCGTTTTCTTCCATCGTGCTCTTCTTTGATTCTGTAAATCCACTTGTTATGGAGTGCTTTCTTGCCTGATGGTAATTCAGCTAATTCCCACGTCTGATTTGACATAAGCGAGTCCATCTCATCTTTCATGGAAGACTCCCACTTGACTAAATCCTCTACCTTCATTACTTCATCATAGCACTCTGGTTGTCAGTCAGCAACAAGTAGTGCAAAGAAGGTGAATAACGCTGGGTTGGTTTAGGAATTCTGGATGATCATCTTAGTTCCGATGTGTTTGGTTCTTCTTGAACTTCTTCAGGATTGATCTAAACATCATTTCTTGAAATCTCCTCGAACTCAGCAAATTCCTTTGTTTTAGCTTCGGTATTGGAGCTACTTGATTCTACAGTAGACCTGTCTTTGTACATCACATTCTCATTGAAAATGACATCTCTACTTCTGATGATCTTTCAATTTTCGTAGTCCCAAAATCGGTAACCGAACTCATCACCACCATAACCAACAAAGATACATTTGTTGGACTTGGCGTCAAGTTTACTTCTTTTAGCATAATTTATGTGTACATAAGAAATACAACCAAACACTCTTAAGTGCGAAAGGTTTATTTCTTTCTTGCTCCAAGCTTCCTCTGGTATTCCACTATCCAAGAGAACTGAGGGCCCGCGGTTAATCAGGTAAGCTGTAGTGTTGATAGCTACAGCTCATAGTAATTTGGGCAATCCAGCATGTATCCTCATGCTTCTGGCACGTTCATTCAGATTTCTATTCATACTCTCTGCTTCTCCATTCTACTGCGGTGTCATGGGAACTGTTGTCTCTATGTTGATCCCATTGTTTGCGCAAAAATCTCTGAATCTACTATTTGTGTACTCTCCTCCATTGTTAGACCTCAACCGCTTGACTTTCAAACCAGCCTCATTTTCCATCATAGCCTTCCATTTTCTGAATGTATCAAAGACTTCTGATTTATTCTTCAGAAAATAAATCCACACCTTCTTTGTAGAATCATCGATGAATGTGACATAATATAGTGAGTCTGCAAGAGATGGAACTGGAGATGGTCCCCATACATCAGTATGAACTAAATCTAACTTTTCTGCCTTGGGTGTCTTGTCAATCTTTGCAAAACTGACTTTCTTTTGTTTGCCAAAGATGAAATCCTCGCATAGTCCGTTATATACACTCTTTAGATCTGGTAGCTTCTGTTTTGACAAAAGTGCCTTCATCCCTTTCTCGCTTATATGGCCAAGCCTTTGGTGCCATAGGTTTGATTTTCCATCAGCATTTGTTACTGCAATGATATTCTCTAAATTTGAGGTTACATAGAGAGTACCAGTCTACTTACCACGAGCAATGACGAGTGCTCCTTTGGTAATCTTCCATTCACAGACTGAAAAGGTTGTGATATATCATTCCCCATCAAGATGTCCTACTGAAATCAAATTTCTTTTGAGGCCAGGAATATGTCTCACTCCTTTCAGCTTCCAGGTGGTTTGGTTTGGCAACTTTAATCAGATGTCTCCTTTTCCGACGATCTTCAAGGTTTCAGCATCAGCTAGATGAACCTTCCCAAAATCATCACTGACATAGTTCTCCATGATTTCTTGGCATGGGGTGGAGTAGAAAGATGCCCCTGAATCCAAGATCCATGATTCAATCGGACTGTTGACGCTTAAAATCATGGCATCACTTATCTCCTCTGTCATGTTGGCAGATTCATGTGCGTCGGTATCTTTCTTCGGTGCTCGACAATCTCTTTTAAAGTGACCCTTCTTGCCACAATTATAACAGGTAAAATTTTTCTTTCCCGTTCTTGATTTTCCCGTTCTGGATTTCGATCTTCCATGATTTGAATATCTTCCTGAAGTTCTCCCTTTAGACTTTGTGTGCAAGGCTGAGGAGCTTAATGCTTCACCCGATTCTCTCCGTTGAATTTCATCACTAAATACTAGATCCCGAACATCGTCGAATTTTAATTTGATGTTTCCTGACGAGCTGCTGACTGCTGTAACTGTAGCATTACAACTGTCAGGTAGAGATGATAAGAGAATTAAAGCTTCAACTTCATCATCGAATTCAATTTCCACGGAACTCAACTAGGTTGTGATTGTGTTGAGTTCATTTAGGTGTCGAGCCACTGATGCCCTTTCCGCCGTCTACAAATTGAATAATCGCCTCATCAAATGAACTTTGTTTAAGGTCGATGGCTTCTCATACATACTGGAGAGAGCTGCCATAAGACCCACCGTGGTCTTTTCCTTTGCTATGTTTAAAGTAACATTGTGGGATAACGTCAGTCGGATAACTCCGAGGGCTTGTTTGTCAAGAAGAGCCCAATCTTCATTCTTCATGCCCTCTGGTTGCTTTCTTGAGAGAGGTTGATATAGATTTTTCTGGTACAGAAAATCTTCAATCTGTATCTTCCAGAAGCCAAAGTCCGTACCATTGCAGCCATCGCTCCCACTCAAATCTGGTTTCGTTTGGATCGTTTCTGACAATTCATGCTTAGAACACCTCCGTAGAAAAATTTGTATTACCGACAAAATTTTTACTATTCACAAAATTTACTATTCATGTAAATAGTAATGAATAGTAACCTCGCAAAAAATTGACAATATTCACAACCAAAAGCTATGATTACCAGTTGTTGGGAAATAAACGAGAACAAGTAATTTCCCTATAACCAGATTAGTGAAAATGCGAAATAAAAGCGAAAAAATAATACCCAAAATTGAAAAACTATTTTTAATTATCTTATTATCATTTTTCAACAAACATCTACCAAATTTTGAAAAACTATTTTTCAAAGAAACATTTACCAAACTTTGAAAATCATTTTCAAAGAAACATTTACCAAACTTTGAAAATCATTTTTTCAAAGTTGGTTGTCAAACTTTGAACTAATACTTTCAATATCCATGTTGTCAGTGTTGTAGTTCACAATTCCTCTAGCACAGGAAGTATCACCTGCATGCGAATTTTTATTTTGAATGTGTATGTAACTATATATATAATTGAAAATAAAAGAAAACATTACATAAAAGGAATTCAAGTTAAGGAAATACTATGTTGCTACAATTATATCCATCATGATCTAAAATCAAAAATCTAAATGCAATAATTTTCAAACCATAGTCCCTAAAATCTAAAATTCTAAACCCGTTCATGGAAAAAAGTATTCCACCCAAGTGCATGAATAATTTTAAAAAATTAGGGTATACCTTTTCATTGAAGAGATAATGTGGCGGCGGAACTTCATAGTTTCCATCATTAAAATGGAATGTGTTTAAACCAGTACATTTCATTATTTCTAAACGCCTTAACGAGATAAATTCAATCGGATTAATTCCACAACAAAATCTTTTCAGTTTTGGATGCCCTTTAAGGCGCAAAGACTCAAGTTTAGGAAACACCCTTATGCTGCTGTTAATCCTTTATTCTTTTGTTTCCGCTTTTATTTCTTCTATTACCTCTTCCATTTCATGACAACCCGAAACTAACATTGTTTTCAATTGTACAAAACTTTTAATCATCGATGAAGTAAATACATACTTCAACTTATGGCAATATAACACTTCCAAAGTTGTTAAACTTTGAACACCAAAAGACATTAATAAAAATTGATCATCAATATTCCATATTTTCTCAATACCACCTACCGACTTCAAGTACATCTCCTCAAGACAGGAGATAAAACCTGCAAATATATAAAATCCATGTTTCAGATCATCATAAACAGATCATTCTTAATTATCACTCAAAGTATATAGTTTGTCTTTAGAAAGTAATAAGTTTTTTTTTTTAATATTATATAAAAAATGAAAAGATATAAAAGATTTTATAATAATGTTCTATATAAAATTATTTTAAATTTTGTTTTTTTTTTTGAAAAAAAAATCATCTGAGTTGATGTTATTTAACCGGTAACACCAAATAATGGTGTAAATATAAATAAATACGTGCTCTTTCATCTTTAAAGCAATAAGAAAATGAGGAAAGATCATTTTTTATGCATGCTATAATTAATGTACAAAAGAAAGAAGAAGAGAAATACAATTACCTTTTTATCAAAAAGTCAAGTGGCTGATTGGAATGTATTTTCTGAATACCACGAGCTATTGAATCTATTCAGATGATCCAACCTTAAGATGCGCAGTTTACTGAATCCCAAAATGCCTTTCTCACTGGTCTCTTCCTTTTCTGAAATTAACTCCGTGATGTTCTTGCAATTGGATACCTAAGATTTTTAAGTTGGTGAAGTCTTTTTGGCTATGGAGAATGAGAACAAATTATTCTACATATTGCAGTTATCGACTTTTATGAATCTTAACTGCCCAAAAGATTCAGCACTTGTGTAGTAAAACATTTCCTCAACATCTTCCAATCCATCGAGATATAAACTTTGAGTTTTTCCTAATAACAATTTAATCCCATTCACCAAATGAGTAATTTTATTCATCCTGAGCTTCAGTATTCTTGACGTTTTCAAACCCCTGCTGCTCCAAAGGCTCATACCTCCAATGGAAATCATGTATTTTTCCATCTTCCCGAAAAATGAATTATCTTTTGCTATAGCTTCCACATGAGGAATATGTACGGCCAAAGTGTTTAGACGAGACAAATACTGCAACTCAACAAGACTGGCATTTCTTCTTGGATTCTCAATTCCCTCAACCTCTCAATTGATGAAGCTACAATATAGGTATAGTTCTTCTAATCTGGATAACTTTGATAACACATTTGGTGATATTACTTTAAGTTCCTCACAATAATTCAAGTCTAGCAATTTTAGTCTGGTCAACTGTCCTATCTCCTTTAGTAGCATTTTCATTCTAGATTCACTGAGGTCAAGGATTTCTAAATTTCCCAACTCTCCGAAGATGCCTATATATTCTACATCACAGCCTACCAAACGCAATGTACAGAGATCTCAAGGAACCAATGGAAAAGGCAAGGATGTAAAACGTGTTTTGGCAAATTCCAAGACTTTGAGTCTTTGCATACCCTAAAGAAAGTTATTTGAAAATTTCAAAGGCGGACAATAATTCGTACCAATTGAGAAATAGGTAAGATTTTGACATTCTAATTTATGATTAAGAAGCTCACTAACCTGGACATTCTGTAAGCTTACCAATTGGCTTTTGTTCATTTTCTCATCTGGCCAATCTTTGAATAAAGATAGCTTTGGTGAGAACTTTTGAGTAACATCACGAACAACATCATGCATATCAAAATGGCTTTGGTGAGAACTTTTGCGTGACAGACAAGAGGCCTTCAAGTTGTTTACCGATGTCAAGACTCTATCTCGACTCTCTTCCATGGTTCTAACATCATGGATAAAACCCAAACCAATAGCATATCTCAACAAATCCTCCATATCAGCATTATGACCCATTATGATATAGAGTAAAAAGATTGGCCCAAGTTCCTCGACTTCTAGAAACTTGTACCTTAACTCTATTGCTGAATATGCCCCGCTATGCTTTTGAAGTTTCTTTTGGAGGGATTACTTAGCTGTCGCAAAGCATCCCTCCTTTCAAACAAATTCTGCTTAGGTTTTAAAGCCTTTGCAGTTGTTGCCATAGCGATCGGCAGTCCTGCACATCGTTTGGCAACTTCAACCGCTGTAGATTGTAAGTCAGATCTTTGAACAATATAGCCAGCCCTTTTCTTGAACAGATTCCATGCTTCATCTTGTTTCAATGTTTCAACTGAAAAGTTTGGTTCAGAATCCATTGATTTTAACACGTCAAGCCTCCTAGATGTCATCAATATCTTGCATCCCTTGTGTTGGTCTGCTGAAGGAATTCCAATTATATCCACTCTTTTTTCTCCAAAATATCATCCAAGATGACAAGAACATTTTTGGCTTTCTTCAGTCGATCACGTAGTCGGGCTGCTCGAACATCAACGCTTGGGTCGTCTAGTTTGAGTCCTAACTGACTGGCAATCTCATTTTGAAGATTTTGTGTGTTAGAGGTTTGCGTTACAGCTATGAAGACCACTTCATTAAACAGTTGTTTCTCCATGGCTCGTTTGGAAGCCTCTTTGACGAGTGTGGTTTTACCCACACCACCCATCCCGTACACTCCAATTATACTGACTGTATCATCATCTAATGCCGCCATGACTTCATCTAAAGCAAAGCTTCTTGATCCGAAGGCCTCATACTCTGACAGGTCTGATAATGTCTATCCCTTTTGGATCAGAATGGTAGGAAACTCCATCAAAGTTATCCTTTTGTGTCATGAGTTGAGCTATGTCATTGGCCTCCTTGTCCGCTTTCTTGCTAATCCAGTAACTGGACATGAAATCAGGGCAAAATCCAGTAAAACATTTCTTCTTTGATTTATCTTCAGTCTCCTGCAATTGTGTCGCAGCCTTCTTGGAGATCTTCTCACCGGCCACTGTCAACCACTTTGAAAATCATCAAAAATCACATGCCCCTTCCAATTAGCCGAGTAAACATATTGTTGCACCATTTTTCTTGCATCCTTTAGGTCTTGAACTTGACTCCGGAGATTGAGAAACTTGCTCCTGGACTTGAATAAGTAACTAAGTTGTCGTGCAGCGGGATTGACGGTGTACTCAGCAGCTTTGGCAACAAGAGATCCAACAATGCCAACAAAAAATTCCAAATTTTACCTTGAAAATTTCGATATGAAGCAGAACAAACTGTAGAACCACCTGGAAGTAAATCCTTACCAACAAAACACTCGTTGCGAAGTAAAACAAAAAACAAGAACATATTGAATAACAAAATGCATATTTGAAACAGTGGTGTAAATATGATATAATCAAAGAATAAAATAATGGAAGCAGTGTATTAAACAAAGAATGCCTCCTCTAATTTGGATATCCAATGCAAAAGATTAATAAGCTTTAGCGTTTGATTTCTTCCTATTCCTACATTGAAATCCTTGACTGGATCTGGATTTGGCTTCTGCATGCAAGGATAGTGCATATTTTTTATTTGTATTTATTTCTTTCTCGACAAAAGCATCGTTGACTAGACCTGGTTTTGGTTTCTGCATTGAGATTCAAATCCAATAATTTATCTCTTCATTGTTTATTTGCAGTGGAACAAAAGCCTTGGTGACCGAGAAATCTTGATTGATTCCATATATTATATTATAAAGTTGTCAGAGATTATTATAGTATGCATGATGCAAGGGACTACATGTTGAAATGTTGAGATTGCAATGAAGCAGAGAATCAAAATGAAAAGTTCAGAAATCTTGAAGAAGCATAGAAACAGAAAGCAGACAAGTAGGAAAATAATATAGATAGAGTACAATTAGATTATTGGGTTAACTACATGATTGATCACTTATGTTTGTGTTTGTCTACTTTTCCTTAATGATTTCAAAAAATATAATATACGGTCATTTTCATTTTCATTTAATTAAGATGTGATCACTACAGGTTAACTGCCATAGATTGGGTGATGTCGCAGTCAAATATTTTGTTATAATCAAATATTTGGTCTATGTCATTTACATATTCTCTCAATTTAGTCCTTTTAATAAATTAAAATAAATTTAATAATTCAATCGAATGATGTCACTTGTCATTGATGTCACGACCAATGCTTGGTATAAAATAGACAACATGATGTATATATTTATTTTAATTTTAATTTAAATACATATTTTTTATTTTTATCGTAACTTTTAAAAATATATATTTAATTTATTTTAATTTAAAAATTTATATTTAATTTATTAAAACGGTAAAGTTTGAAACGTTAGACACCGAAATGAGTCTAAAAAATACTTTAGGCACCTATTTGTGAAAAGCGGTATAGTTTGAGTACTTATTTTATATTTATGCATTCGGGATATGATTTTTTTTTGATCCATATTTTTACCTTCAAACACTGATACAGAAAAATAGGATGAGCATCAATCACATTGAATAATTTTGCTACCATACATGATGAGTGCTTTAAATTGAAGATATTTACTTGTTGATTTTTTTGTATTGTCGAATTATTATTGTTGATTTGGTTATGTTTCACTCATTTTTTGTGCAAGAGCTTAATTTTCAGAAACAACAATGAAATGCGTGATTCTACTTTTTTTCTATTTTCTGGAATCATGGCTGGAAACATGGGCATGACCTAGGGCATTACATAGTCTAACGTAATATTTTTTAGAAGATTAAATCAGTCACAACTTCTAGAAATCCAATCAGCATTAATTTAGAAGATGGACGGGCAAAGCCATCCTAGGGAGATTTATCTTAGGAATTAAATTTGAATTTAAAATACTTTGGGGGTTTATTTTATTTTGAATTTATTTAGTGTATCTTTTGGATTTTAGAAGATTATAAATACCCATTTGGGTATTGCTTGAACATGCACTTTTTTTCTTTTAATTTATAAAATTCTCTTAGGTTTTTATTCAAAGTTTTTTTTTCATTTAGCCTATGGCTTAGTGATGACTCAATTCATTCGGTGAAAATTGAAAAGCACTTAATATCTTCGGATAATATTCTTAATTTTCTATAAATTTGGAAAGAAAATGACTTTCCTTTAAAAATCTCAACAATTTCATTTCAAAAAGAGCTCATTGGTTTGCATGTTGTTATGATATACAGTTGGGAGGGAGAGTCAGCTGGTAGCAAATTCTACTTCTTGTGAACACACTTAGCAGCGGTCTTTTAAGGGAAATTGAGACTGGGTTCAATTCTCATTGAGAAAATATAACCCTATTCTGGGCTTTCCAGTGCATAAATATCTTTTGGTACTAAGGGCGATGGTCGTGGTTAGTCCAGGCAAGGACTGAATTTCGAAGAGTGACTTGAGAGTATCGGTTTACTAGAGAGAAAAGTAAGTTACAAGGGTTGTGCCTTGTATACTGTAATCGACATGAATCCTAAAGTAAAATCCATATCGATGATCTAAATGAATTGAGGTGGAACGAAGCTTGAGGTTATTTTTCATCATTATTGCTTTCAATTTTTTTACTTTCATTCCTTGTCATTTTTTTATTTGGTTTATGTTATTTAATTTTTATATCACCAAACACTTTTTTTTTTCACTTTCAATTTCCTTGGGTCAAGTTCAACACAATACGACGTTGAAAATTTCTAAGTCCTTGTGGATCGACCCTTTCTAATCTATACTATGCTTTCATTTATTTCATTTGAGAAAAATGAATAATTATCTGATAGTCATAACACTTGTCAAATTGGCGCCGTTACCAAAGACTTTAGCTAGTTACTAATATTATTTTATTTTTATATACGATAGATAATCTGAACCAGGTCGTCGAGCTAATGACGTTAAACAAAACACACTCTAATGGGGGCAACCTATTTTTATTTTTTTCATTTATTTTATTTTATTTATTTATTATGGTTATTAATTTATTTTTCTTTTGACTTTTTTAGGTACCAAAGTATTTTTCAGATCAAACTCCGATGAAGGACCATGATATTTATTCATAAAGAAAGCAGGCGAACATTGAATCTTTTTAGAACCATTGAGCAAGCAGGAGCAAATCACCCGCCTCTGTAAATGAAACGTACCGTTTCATTAAAAGAGAACCCTGATGCACATTAGCATTTCCCTTGACCCCATGCCCACACAAGCAAACATCACAATCCCATTTTATCTTAAATTGCCGTCCATTTTACACCAACCAAATCAAACCTTTTTTAAAATTTTTTAAACACTTTGACCGACCCCACACCTTTCAATAACCTGGACACCACTTTTTCTAATTTAAATTCTTTTCCAATTAAAACACCTTTTTTCCATATTTTTTTACAACACAAGTGGTTCTTTTCCTAGCCCCAACCACATTTTGACTAGACAAACTCAAACCGTCCACCTTTTATATTCCTTTTATAGGACTCACACTTTTTCCATTACTCACCATTTCATTAAAACAACCCAACCTATGTGCACCATCGTAGAACCTGACCACACTTTGCTTCCAAGTTTCTGAGCACTCACTCGCCGTCCATTGACACTATCATGGTTCAAACTCGCAACCAAGGACCCGATGATTAATTGCCACCAACCATCGATAGACACGTGGAGTATTTCTATCCCTCATCCTTGACTTTATTTCGTATTGGGATAATATTCTTTAAGTGAGGGGTGGAATCAAATTTTTGCTTACTTATTCATGTTGGTTTAATGGAATATCTCGATGCTTATGACTGCTACTTACCTTGGTTAACTTGTAAGTTTTTTCATAATCTATTGTTTACAAGCTTGAGTTGATCTTGTTATGTATGAATAATTGATTTGAGTTGATGAAATGATTTGATGAAAAGCTTTTAACGTTATGGTATAATTGTTAATATTGCTTAAATATGAGCTTGTTTTATTTTGCTAATGATTGGTGTTATATTCAGGTGTGTAACTTTGTGAGACGATTGTGAGTGGTAGATCATTTGAATGTGATCGAATTGGAAAACCGGGGTGAGGCGCTTGGATTGTCATCTTATTTCTGTCATAACGTCCTTTTATTTTAATTTTTTTTACTTTTAAAGAAAGTTCGCTACAACTTATTATTTAAAATCACTTAATTTGTTTGGGAGTCACTAGGTAGGTCAAATACCTAAAAATACATTTTAAAATATTAAAAAAATATTTAAAGTGTACAAATCATTCTATGTTTACCAAAAATTTGATCTAAAGGGTTCGTGAGTCGGTTACCACTGGAAAACAAATAACACCACAATACTCAGAATTGGTACCAAATTGCTTATACATTGAAGAAGTAAAATTATGAAATTGAATGTAAAATTAGAAAATGATCCATTTATTAAAGTTTAATTAATTTACTTTGAATTATTTTACTAGGGAAAATCATTTAATTTGAAAAGAAATATTGAGATTCACACATCCTCAACGAGAAGGTTATCTCTTTTATTTCTTATCTTCAAAAGAATATTCTCTCTTCGATTTAAAATCAATAATCAAATAGAAATTGAATACCAATAATTACGAAAATATAAGATCTTCGAGTACTCCATTGTAAGTCTCTTGGTCTGCCTCAGCCACAAACCTCTTATGTTGATCTTCCACTTTCCCCATCTTGAAATATCTATTGAGTGCTGAAGGGGAAAATCGAAGGAGTTTCCCTCTGACATACACGGTGTGTTGGGATGGGTCTTCAAGATGGGCGTAAAATTTTCTGACCATTGTCGGTGCTACGACTTTAAGATGGCTCACAAACTTCTCCCAGTTGTGTTTTCGAATCACATCCATGACTTTCGGTCCGAATGGTTCTTTGTTTTCTGGTAGAAAACGAAACTGTCCTCCAAATATACTTGCCATTTTTGGAGGTTCTTGAATCATGCCTCGACTTCAGCTGTCTGGAAATGCTCAAAGCTTGGTGTTGGGGCTGGGTTTATCTTTGATCTGGCCATGATACTTGTTGGTACAGTATGTTTCACGGTGGTGATGAGGGAGATTTGTTGAAAGAAAATTTTGAAGTATAGATAAAATGATGCACGATGATAAAGATGGAGTTGAGGTTGGTTTTTCTGGAAAGTTAATGGGTGGTTTCATCAAGGAAATTTGGTCAACACAAGAGGGGAAAAGTTTTTTTGCATTGATTGCTCAATATATGATTGGACATAAAATGAGGAAAATATATTTTCCCTCTTTACTATTGTCGTCCAAAAATTTCTTTTCTCTAGGGTTTCTATTCCTTTCATGCATGAGTTCTCTCCCTATGATGTTACGTGTACTTTGCATGCCTACGATAAATAAAGAAAATAGAAATAAAGTAAAACAGATAACTGGCATAAAATAACTTAATTTATTTATGTACAAAATTCATATTTTCGTTGCCTAGGCAATGAATTTTGTTCAGGTGAATAAGGCAAACTCTTGGGTATCATGTGCTGTTGATTCCGGTTTATCACGCATGACTGGTGCTCTTTTGTATTCCTTTAGTGTCTGCCCATTCACCTTGAAAATGGATCCATCATATCGGTTCTTGCTCGATTGTTATGGATTTGATGTACAATGAACGGTTCTACCATCGTGATTTTAGCTTTCCTGGGAATAATTTGAGTATTGAATTATAAAGCAGTACTTGTTGTCCAAAATAAAATTGCCTAGGCAATATTATTTTTGTCATGCCATCGTTTTGTTTTTCTTTACATAGGCAGGCATTTTCGTAAGCGTGGGCTCTGAATTTGTTCATTTCGTTCAGTTCCAAGAGTCTTCTTTCTCCAGCAAGCTGAGCATCCATGTTTAATTTCTTGATGGCCCAGTAAGCTTTATGTTCAAGTTCCACAGGAAAATGTCATCCCTTACCGTATATGAGTGTGAATGGGGACATTCCTAGCAATGTCTTAAATGTTGTGCGATAGACCCATAATGCTTTATCTAGCTTTGGTGATCAATCCTTTTGACTTGGGTTGACCACTTTCTGAAGGATCTATTTGATTTCTCGATTAGAGACTTCAGCTTGTCCATTAGTCTGAGGGTGATATGCCATAGCTATCTGATGTCGCACTCCATATCGTTTCAGTGCCTTGGCAATTAGTTTGTTATCAAAATGTGTTCCTTCATCACTAATGATAGCTCTTGGTGTTCCAAAGTGTGTGAATATATTCTCGTGTAAAAACTTCAGCATGGTCTTGGAATCATTTTTAGGTGTTGCGATGGCTTCCACCCATTTTGGACACATAATCTACTGCTAAGAGAATGTACAGATCTCCAAAATATGTGGGAAAGGGTCCCATGAAATCTATCCCCCATACGTCAAAAAGTTAAACCTCTAGAATGTTTTGCCATGGCATCTCATGTCTTTTTGATATGTTCCCTATTCTTTGGCATCTATCACATGACTTGTAGAATTCATTTGCATCTTTGAATAAAGTTGCCTAATAAAAACCGATTGAAGAACTTTTGCCACTGTTCTCATTCCACCAAAATATCCTCCATACGGTGATGAGTGACATTGAAGTAGAATTTCTTTATGCTTCTCTTCTGGGACACATTTTTGATTATTTGCTCTCCACATTGCTTAAATAAGTACAGTTCATCCCAGTAGTAATGTCACACATCATGTCAAATATTTTTTTGGCATTGGCTAGATAAATCATGAGGTACAATACCACTAACAAGAAAGTTAACTATGTCAAAAAAACACGTCACAACTATGAAAAATAAAATTTTCCCATCAGGGAAATCCTCTTGAATCTCTGTCATGTCATGATAATTAATTTTGTTATCTAGTCTAGAAAAATGATATGCTACTTGATTTTTCGTACCCTTTCTATTCCTGACCTCTAAATTTAACTCTTGTAGTAATAATATCCATCTTATATGCCTAGGCTTTGCATGTTTTTTATTGATCAAATATTTTATGGCAAAGTGATATGTGTGCATAATTACTTTAGTGTCTGTGAGATATGGTCTAAACTTATCGAATACAAATACTACTGCTAAAAGTTCTTTTTTAGTGGTGGTATAGTTTACTTGTGCATCATTACGAGTACAACTAGCATAGTAGATAACATGAAAGAGTTTACTTTTCCATTGCCCTAGCACTGCCCCAACTGCATAATCACTAGCATTGCACACGAGCTCGAAAGGTTCGTTCCAGTCAGGTGGAACAACGATTAGTACTTCTGAAAGTTCTTTTCTTCAAATCTGTAAAAGCATTCAAACAATCATCATAAAACATAAATGGTTAATTTTTTTGAAGTAAAAGACACAAGGGTTTTGAAAATTGAGAAAACTCTTTTATGAACCGCCTGTAGAAGCCTAAATATCCAAGAAAACTGCGTACGCCTCTCACTTTGGTGGGTGGAGGTAGGTTTACGATTAATTCCACCTTGGCTCTATCAACTTCAATGCCTTGAAAAGAAATTTTGTGACCCAACACTATTCTCTCGGTTACCATAAAGTGGCATTTCTCCCAGTTTAGTACTAGGTTGGCTTCTTCACATCATTTCAGTAATTTGGATAAATTGCCAAGACATCGGTTAAATTGTCACCTGAGACGGAGAAATCATCCATAAATATTTCCATGCACTCTTCCACCATATCTGAAAAAATGACCATCATGCATATTTGAAAGGTAGTTGGGGCGTTACACATACCAAATGACATTCGTTTAAATGCATAGGTACCATATGGACATGTGAAAGTAGTATTCTCTTCATCCTCCGGTGCTACGGCTATTTGATTATATCCTGAATATCCATCAAGAATGTAGTAAAATGCTTTTTCTACTAGCCTATCAAGCATTTGGTCAATAAATGAGAGGGAAAAATGGTATTTCTTTGTGGCTTTATTGAGCTTCCTGTAATCCATATATATACGCCAACCCGTGACTGTTCTAGTAGTTAAGAGCTCATCATGTTCATTTTTAACCACGATTACACCACCCTTCTTTGGCACACATTGCACTGGACTGACCCATGAACTATCAGATATAGGATAAATTACTACCGTATCCAGCCATTTTATGATTTTCTTCATGACTACCTTCTTCATGATCTAGATTGACTCTTCCACCATCTCTTGTTTGGAGGTTAGATTGGCATAAATTATCACTGGTAAAGTTTCATTACTACCTAGGTAGGCATATTTTTAATGTGATGGGAAGGTTTTAAGTTCCAGTTTAGGTGCATGCTGTAGAGATGATTATGGAGGGTTAACTTTATTAAAATCTAGGGGTTCAAATTTTATACCTGATCTAGAATGAAGGAAACTAGATTGTTCCTCTGACTCTCCTTCATAGTCTGCCTTGGTGTCATTAGCAGATAACCCATTTAGTGCTTTATTCAGATTGCTATTGTCAGGGTCATAGTTCTCAGAATCTTCTTCTAAAAAATAATTCACTTGGGCCATGATTTTCGTGTTTATGCATCATGGTTATTAAGTTGTGGCACAAAGTATTGTATTCATCTAGCTTTAAAAATTCATCGTGGCCAAGAATTATCTTTTCTTCCTCTTCTATTGAGTCCATGTCTCTAATGCATTGGCATTCTTCTGAATCGTCCACATATTTTGTGGAGTTGATACATTGATTGTGACGCTTTGCTCTCCTACCCGTATTGTGAACTCTCCCTTTTCGTAATCTATTAGGATTCTTCCAGTGGCTAAAAAGGGTCGTCCCAGGATGATAGGTGCATTTTCATCAGCTTCACAGTCCAAGATGAGGAAATCAATTGGAAATACGAATTTATCCACCTTCGCTATGGCGTCTTCTATTATGCCCTTAGGTCGCACATAAGACTAATCAACTAACTGTAAGATAATTGTGGTTGGACAAGCGTGATACCTTTCTAGTTTTAAAAATATGGACTTTGGTATCAAATTTATGCTTACCCTAAATCAACGAGAGCTCATCATACAAAGTTGTTACCAATTGAACATGGTATTACAAAACTGCAAAGGTCTTTTTGTTTTGGTGGGAGTTTGCTTGTTGTAGAGCAGATTTTTATTGTTGTGGCAGCATTTTCTATCGTCCTTTTCTTTGTAAAGATGTCTTTTAGAAACTTAGCATAGGAAGGCATCTGCTCGATGGCTTCAAGTAAGGGCACTTTGATATATAATTGGTCCAGAAAATCAACAAATTTCTTGAATTGGATATCATCATTATGTTTCTTTAATCGTTGAGGGAACGGTGGTGGAGGCCTCACATTATCTGCTATTGGTGTTGAGGAATCTCTAGCCTTGGCCATGAATTTTCCATTATCTATTTGATGTTTTTCTGAGCCTTCATCCTTTTCCTTATCTTCGGGCGATTCATCCTTCTCCACATCTTTGGCTTGATCTTCTGGTTGTGTAGTGCCTTGGCGAGAATTGTTCAGCTGTTCTCCCCAAACTTGTCGTTCTGGTTAATCTATGTTCCACTCCTTAGTGTAAGTATACTGCACCTCTCTTTTCCATGATGTTGAGTGATTTCAGTATAAATTGGGAGATTTCATTGTGGGTGGGAATGCAATGTCGTGGTAATTTGAACCACTTGGTTCTCTAATGCTCTTAGAGATGAGCTATGGCTTTGCAAAAGTGCAGCTTGACTTTGCAACAAATTTCCTTGGTTTTTGATCGTTGATGAGTGCTCGTGCATCAGGGTCTTTGTTGAAGCCATGAAATCTTTTGTCGAGGCCATAAATTCCTTGAATGAAACTTTCAAGGAGTTAGAATTGGAATTGGTATTAGAGGAAGAAGTTGAACCTTTACTGTTTTGCCAAGGGAGCTGATGATGTTTTCTAAAAATGTTGATGGTCTAAGTTACTCTGCTGTGGCCTATTATAATTTGCTACTTGATTGTTATTGTTCCCTTGATTACCCCATGAAAAATTCGGATGTTATCTCTAGCCAGGATTATATGTATTTGAATAGGGGTTATTGTTGCTTTAGTTGTAGTTGCCCACTAAATTGGTAGATTCATGGTTTTCTGGACATTCACTCTCATGATTATTGCCGTGATAGAATATGCATGCATTACTGGTTGCCTGACTTCTCTCACCTCATTAGGACGCTACAAATTTTCAACATATTAGTTATGGCAGAAAGTTGAGCAGCTACTGAATCCTTACCCTCTATTTAATATTCTCCATATGCTTATATGTCGGTTCCCAACCTTGTATTTGGGAATTGATAGTCGTTATTTGCTATCCTGTCAAGGATATCAAAGGCTTCCTCGGGTGATTTGTCAAGTAAGGTGCCATTTGAGGTATCTAACATCATTCGAGTAGGTGCATTAACTCCGTTGTAAAACAACATTACTTGCGTCCAATAATGAAATCTATGGTTTACACACTTGTAGAGTAAACTTTTATATCTATCCCAACATTCGTACATTGATTCATCATCTCTTTGGCAAAAACTTACAATATCATTGTGAAGCTGTGTATTCATATTACGTGGATTGTATCGAAGTAGGAAACTTTTGTATAAATCTGCCCAAGATTCCATTGAGCCTGAAGGGACTCCACTGAGCCAAGTTCTCGCTCTATCTCGTAGCGAATAAGGGAAAAGTTTTAGTTTAAGCGCATCTTCATGCACTCCTTGTTGTCGGAATGAATCGCATACTTCAAGGATGGCACGAATATGCTGTCTAGCATCCTCATTAGGTGAACCACCAAATTGACTGATAGAATTTACCATGTTAAACATCACCGGTTTAAGCTCAAAATGGGTTGCTTGTATTTCAGGTGCCATGATGCCTGGATTGAGATCATCAAGAATTGGATTCAAATGATCTCGTATTGCTCGCGGTCTTGCAACTTCTCTCTGAAGATTAATTGCTACATCAGGATCTGCTTGATCTCCCATGTTGTTGCCTTGAAATTGTAGTTAGTTCATATACTCTCTGGTTTGTTAGTTACGTCATCTTTGTTTGAATGACTGTTCAATTTCAGGGTCGAATGGTTCCAATGGTTTACCAACAGATCTCAGGGTCATGCAATGATAAAAACCTACAAAAGAAAATAATAAAATACATTAAACTAAGTAAATATAAGGTAACAAGAAAAATTTGTTATGGCGAAAAATAAAAATTCGCACCAAAAACATGATCGCTTGTAAATATATATACTAAGGCAAGCAATTCTGTGCAAGTATACACAATCGAATCAAGTAATATAGGGGAGATGAGTTATCATCTCCTCAGGGATTGATCGAATGTTTTTAAGCTTCACCACAACCAGAACTAGTTGTCACAAGCTAATTCCTAATATCTTGTCAAACTAGAAAACTATTAGTAAGAAAGAAAGAAAATATTATAAAATATGATTGCGGAAAAGTTTGGTCGAGACAAAATAAATATGCAAAACTATTGAAGTAAAATAAATAAAGCAAGAACAAACGTTGATTTAAATATATTCAAAACAACCTCACATATTCAGACTTATCACAAAGCACTCATACTAATATTTGGTATTGACACACAATTATTCTAAGTCCAGAATGAATTGTTATGACCTGCTAATATTTCCCGACAGGATTACTAAGTATTCTTAGACGGTAGTTATGGAAATATTACTTAGCGTTAACTACAACCCTTGGTTTGTCAGACTGTTGTTGTAGCTATACCTCTTAGCGTAAACTATAATCATTGTCTATCATACTCTAGCGTCTATCACTTTTAGTCGATTGAAACCCACTCTTTACCTCTAAGGTTGACAAGTTAGAACATCACCTTCCGGATCCATTTCATTTTGTTCACGTAGATCTATATTAATTCTCTTGAATCTAAGAATCAATATCTAAACAAAGGGAAATCTCTCGACGCTCTTACATTATCAAGACATGTTTCACCAAGACCCATGCAATCTCTTGAAGCTCTTACAGTATCAAAGTGAAATATTCAAACAATGAACAAAACATACATGAGCAGAATCATAATTCATCATTCATAAAGTTGAAAATAATGGTTTAGGCAAAACAAAGATTATCACCAAGTAAGACAGTTACAGTGTTATCAAAAAGTCAACCAAGTATCATCGTTTTAATATAACCCCAAATACGTAAAGAAATTAAGAACAAAGGAAGAACGACTCCCAAAACTAGGGTTCTGTCATGACAATTATGATCAACACTGTGCCTGCCATGGCGGTCAGCCTTTATCGAGACCTGACCTCCGCTTTGCTACCGTCTGGCTATGGAGGACACCAAGGAAGGTCGGTTGGTAAATGGTGGGGAAACACTCCAATTGCTCATTCATACTTCAAGTAAAGCTCTTTTAACTTCCTTGACCTCCTTCTTTGGTGGCTATGGATGGGTATTTATAAAGGGAAATATGCTACGGTTTTGCATAAGTAAAGATTCCCTAGATACCTGTTATTGTCTTGTCCAGGCTAAAAAAAGAAAGATGGCTGGCTGTTGTCAGAATCTTGAGGGCTTGCTTCCACGTGAGGGAAGTCGTATAGCTGGCATGTGACATAGGCAATTTTATCATATCCGCTTCATACTTGTAAGATAAACCTTACATTGGTGAGATAAATTTGCTCTTCACTTTCTTTAACTTCACTATTCCATTGCCCTTGGAAATTATGTTATCGTGACTGAAATATTCTTTCTAAGTAAATTTCCTACACATACACAATCCACACAGACCCTTTCTCCTCAGCAGCACCAGTCAAGAAAAATAAATTTTGCCGAAGCCAAACTTATCCACCACAAACAAATATAACCTAAATACAACTAAATAAAACTAAAATGTTCTACATACTTTGTTTATACAAGCAATAACTTAAGTGAAAAATTAGAAATTGAGTTTTTTATGGAGTTTTCAGGAATTGGTCAAAATCATCACCCGAGACGGAAATGTCATCCATAAATATTTCCAAAATATCCTCCACCATGTCAGAGAAAATGGCCACCATACATCTCTAAAAAATTATCGGGGCATTACATAGTCCGAACTGCATTCTATGAAAAGTATACATACCATATGGGCAGGTGAAGGTGGTCTTCTCTTGATCTTCAGGTGCCATGGCAATCAGATTATACCCAAAGTATCTGTCAAGAAAACAATAAAATGCCTTGCCACTAATCGATCAATCATTTGATCAATGAAAAGAAGGGGGAAATGGTATTTCTTTGTGTTGAGTTTTCTATAATCCATACATATCTCTAGCCTGTGATGGTTCTTATAGTTAAAAGTTATCATTTTCACTCTTTAACATGGTCACGCTACCTTTCTTCGGCACGCATTTAACTCGACTGACCAAAGAGCTATCAGATATGGGATAGATCACCCCAACATCGAGCCATTTGATAATTTTCTTCATTGTCACTTTCTTCATTATAGGATTAAGTCTCTTTTGGGGGTCCACAAAATTGCTATGACATTCGTCTAACTAGATCTTGTGCATGCATATGGTAGGTGTTGAAACATTTTGATATAACAAATTAAGTTAAATGGATTTTAAGATTTTCCAAATGATTTTCTAAGTATATTCGATATAACTATTCGAATATCAAAACATTACTCCAAATATTTCAAAAATCATTTTTAATCCTTACTTAAGTGTAAAATTAAGTTTTAATCATAAAACAATTTCAAAATAATTTTACAAAGTATTTCGAACCAATTCAAAGCCAAAAATTCCAGATTGCTCATAGGGAACCGATTCCCCCCATAGGAGGAACCGATTCCCCCTGAATGGTTTGGCTCCGAGATTTCCAGAATGCTCAGAGGGAACCGATTCCCCCATAGGAGGAACCGATTCCCCCCTAACAGTTTTGTTCCGAGAATTCCAGTATGCTCGGAGGGAACCGACCCCCCCAAGGGGGTACCGATTCCCCCCTTGTACAACGGTCGAAATATTTGAATTTTACACTTAGGAACCGATTCCCTTCAAGGGGGAACCGATTCCCCCCACGCTCCAAGCTGTTTTATTAAATGTTTTCACACTAAAACGGCTATAATATCTTCTCTAATCATCCCCAACGTTCAGAAGTGATCCAAGGTGTATTTAAGCAAGATTAGAAGCCATTGATCAAGAATAAGAAACATCAAACAACTAGAATCAAGAGAGAATCAAAGAGAAAGCATCAAACCTCAAGTTTGAGCATTTCAAGCCTATTTTCATTCAATATTCATTTTGCTTTCAAGAACACTTTTTGTGCTCAATTGTATTCATCTTTGAGTGTTCTTTTCTTTGTTCTAGAATTGTGCAAACATCTTACCTTGTGAGGTTTTCTTGTAAGTTTGCAAATTTGTAATCTTCTCTTTGAGAAAAGAGTGTTCTCAAGAGTTGGGGTATACTCTTGAGGGAATTGTAAGGTTATCTCTTTGGCCTCAAAAGAAAGAACAAATTAGTGAATTTGTTGGAAAATCCTTAGTGTGGATAGCTAAGGTAGTGGACGTAGACTTTGTTTGAGAAAGTCGAACCACTGTAAATCGCTGTGCAATTACTTTCAATTTTCTGCAAAAGCTTCCACAAATTTTTTATTGCCAATTCACCCCCCTCTTGGCCAATTTTGTCATTCGATTAACTCAACAATTGGCATCAGAGCCTAACTCATTTGAAGGTTTTATCGCCTCTTGAGTCGATTCGGGAAGAGTTATATCGATTATTAAAGTCATCAATGGCCTCCGCTTCAAACTTCGACTCCGGTCTCAATTCGATGCCCGTCAACAAGCCTCATTTCTTCAATGGAGCTAACTACGCCTATTGGAAGAATAGAATGATGTACTTCATTCAAGCAAGTGACATGGGAGCATGGAATGCCGTAGAAGAAGATACATTAAGCCTATCACTCATCCAAGGTTGTGGAGTGAAGGAGATACAAAAATGTTCCAGCTCAACTCCAAAGCCATCCATATTATCTTTTGTGCTCTTGGACCATATGAATACGGAAGAGTTTCATCGTGTACAACCGCCAAAGAAATATGGGACAAGCTTCAAGTCACACATGAAGGTACCGATGAGGTAAAGAAATCAAAAATTAGTATTCTAACGCATAGCTATGAAAATTTCAGGATGAAACCAAATGAAGACATCAAAGCTATGACGGATAGATTTTCAACGATTGTCAATGGTCTCAAATCATATGGAGAAATCATCTCAAATGAAAAGCTTGTGAGGAAGTTAGTCTACTCCCTCCCAAAATCATGGCAATCAAAGAAGACGGCAATCATCGAGTCTAAGGACCTATCGTCCTTAACTCTTGAAGAACTTATCGGTTCACTCCTCACTCATGAGATGATGCTTGAAGATGAGGTGGACCTTGATAAATTTGAAGAGACACCAAAGGAGAAGGAGAAGAAGAAAAACATTGGAGTTGCTCTCAAATCCACAAAAGATGAGAGTGATTCTAATGATGATGATGATGACGAGGAAATGGCATGTTTGCCAAACGGTTCAGAAAAATGATGAGACCTTACCGAGGAAGAAAATTCAAACGAAATGAAGGCCTCAAAGATGAACCAAAAGAGAAGGACCCGATCATTTGCTATGAATGCAAAAAGCCAGGGCATGTCAAATATGATTGCCCACAATTGAAGAATAAGGGTCAATCAAAGAATAAGCACAAGGCTCATGTGGCTACATGGAGCGATGAAGAAGGTTCCGATGAAGAGGAACAAGAAGTAGCAAATTTGTGCTTGATGGCATTCAGGGAAGATTCTAAGGTAACCTCTAACTCATCCGATTTTGATGATTTATCTTATGATGAGTTATTTGAGGAATACAATGGGTTGGCTTCGGATTATGAGAAATTGTTTTTAAAATATAAAAATGATGTTTCAAAATTGAAAAATGAAAACAAACTCATATCCAAAACCAACAACGATCTTGAAAGTAAAATCAAAGATTTGCAAATCAAACTAGAATAGTTTGAAAAGAAAAATTTAGATTTGCAAAATTTACTTTCAAAGATCAATGATGATCATCAAAAGAAAATTGATGATCTTAAAACTTCTTTTGATAAAGTTGGAACAAAACATTTTGAAAAAGGTGGAAATTCAAAATCCAACTTTGTTAGAAAAAGTTTTAGAAACTACAATCATAGAGGTCCCCAAAGAACCTCTAATGGAAAAATCATTAGAAGTATGTGGGTTCCTAAAGAAATCATTACTACTAAAGATAAAAATATCCTACACAAATGGATACCTAAGGGGACTAGTATTTTGGAAACTAATGAATATGGACCCAAAAGAATTTGGGTACCAAAAATCAAAAATTAATCTATGTTTGTAGGGAAAGGAGCATTGCTACAAGGCACGGGAAACAAATTCAAATTCATGGTACCTTGATAGTGGATGCTCAAGACATATGACCGGAGACAAAAGCCGGTTCATTGAGCTTAACGCCAAAAATGGAGGAGAAGTGACTTTTGGAGACAATTCAAAAGGTCACATTGAAGGTATTGGTACAATAGGTAATACCTCTTCCATACAAATTAAGAATGTTTTATATGTGAATGGATTAAAGCATAATCTATTGAGTATTAGTCAATTATGCGATAAAGGATTCAATGTCTTATTTGAAATTAATGGTTGTAAAGTCATTGACATTGCATCTAATCGGATTATGCTTGTTGGTCATAGAATAGGAAACATTTACATGGTGCATTTAGATTCTATTGATATGACTAATTTATGCCTAGTTGCTAAGGATGAGCATGATAGTTGGTTATGGCATAGGAGACTAAGTCATGCTAGTATAAGTGTTTTGCAACGATTAATTCAAGGAGACTTAGTAAGAGGATTGCCTAAGATTAAATTTGATAATGATAAAATCTGTGATGCTTGTGCTAAAGGAAAACAAAAACGAGTTTCTTTTAAATCTATTAATGATGTATCAACTAGTAGAGTATTACAATTGATCCATTTAGATCTTTTTGGGCCAACTAGAACTACTAGCTTGGGTGGAAAACAATATGCATTTGTCTTGGTATATGACTATTCTAGATACACTTGGGTTCTATTCTTAAGTACTAAAGATGAAGCATTAGAAAATTTCATCACATTTTCAAAAATAATCCAAAATGAAAAAGGTTACTCTATCACTAGTGTTAGAAGTGATCATGGAATTGAATTTGAAAATCTTGGATTTATTGAGTTTTGTAATTCTAATGGTATTAGCCACAATTTTTCAGCACCTAGAACCCCTCAACAAAATGGAGTTGTTGAGAGGAAAAATCGAACTTTAGAAGAAATGGCTAGAACCATGCTTTGTGAAAATAATTTGCCAAAATATTTTTGGACGGAAGCCACAAATACCGCTTGTTATGTTGTGAATCGAGTAATGATTAGGCCAATTTTAAAGAAAACTCCATATGAAATTCTCAAAAATAAAAAGCCTAACATTAGCTATTTTCATCCTTTTGGATGTAAATGTTTTGTTTTAAACAACGGTAAAGAAAATCTTGGTAAATTTGATGCTAAAAGTGATGAAGGAATTTTTCTGGGTTATTCCTTAAATTCTAAAGCTTATCGTGTATTTAATAAAAGAACTTTAGTTGTATAAGAGTCTATACATGTTGTTTTCGATGATAATCCCCTTCCGAGGAAGGATTCTTCTGTTAATGATGATGTAGGTATTGTACAAGCAAATGACGTTAGAAATGACGTTGGAGAATCATCATCAAAGGAAGAAACAAAGATGAGGAAACTCATGATCCCCTCGAGAATCCAACCATTGAAGAAAGGGAAGTATCTTTTCCAAGAGAGTACAACTATGTCAAGGATGGGAAATTATAGGTGATCCATCAAAAGGGTAACTACTCGATCTTCTCTTAGAATCTGTAATTATGTTGCATTTATTTCATGCATAGAGCCTAAGAACATCAAAGAAGCATTAAAGATGAACATTGGATTATGGCTATGCAAGAAGAATTAAATCAATTTGAGAGAAGTAAAGTATGGACATTAGTTGAAAGGCCTAGTAATAAATCTACTGTAGGTACTAGATGGGTTTTTAGAAATAAACTTGATGAAAGTGGTAATATAGTGAGAAACAAGGCTAGACTTGTTGCTCAAGGGTATACTCAAGAAGAGGGCATAGACTACGATGAAACATACGCTCCCGTAGCTAGGATGGAAGCAATTAGAATGTTATTGGCATTTGCATGTTTCAATGAATTTAAATTATATCAAATGGATGTTAAAAGTGCATTTTAAATGGTTTTATAAAAGAAGAAGTGTACGTGGAACAACCTCCAGGTTTTAAAGATTCAAATTTTCCGGATCATGTTTTAAAATTGACAAAGCTCTTTATGGTTTCAAACAAGCTCCTAGAGCTTGGTAGAAGATTGTCAATTTTTTAATTAAAAAAGATTTTTTTAAAAGGAAAGGTTGACACTACATTGTTTTTAAAGAGAAAAGGTAAAGATTTATTAGTAGTTCAAATTTATGTTGATGATATAATATTTGGTTCTACTAATGATGTTCTTTGCCAAGATTTCTAAGCTAATGCAAAGTGAGTTTGAGATGAGCATGATGGGGGAGCTCTCATTTTTCTTGGGACCCCAAATCAAGCAAAGAAAAGATGGCATCTTCATTAATCAAGCTAAGTACGTCAAAGATATGCTCAAGAAATTGGACTGGAAAATGGGAAACCTCGTAACACTCCAATGAGCTCTTCAAAAAGCTTGACTTAGATGAAGGAGGTAAATGTGTAGATGTTAAATTATATAGATCAATGATTGGCTCTTGCTTTATCTAACTGCAAGTAGACCGGACATTATGTTTAGTGTTTGCTTATGTGCTAGATTTCAATCATGTCCTAAATCACATTTATAGCTGTTAAGAGAATCTTTAGATACCTTAAGGACACTCCTAGTTTAGGACTTTGGTATCCTAGAGACTCTAGCTTTAGCTTGCATGCCTTTTCTGATGCGGATTATGGATGATGCAAATTAGATAGGAAAAGCACCTCCGGCACTTGTCAATTCCTTGGAAATATGTTGATTTCTTGGTTTTCAAAGAAACAAAATTGTGTTGCATTATCCACCACTGAAGCGGAATACATTTCAGCCGGTAGTTGCTGTGCACAAGTTTTATGGATGAAACAAAAACTTTTTGATTATGGAATTGAAGTAGGTACCATTCCTATCAAGTGTGACAATACTAGTGCTATTTGTCTCACTAAAAATCCCATCCAACACTCTAGAACTAAGCACATTGAAATAAGACATCACTTCATTAGAGACCATGTCACTAAGGAAGATGTAGTTCTAGAATTTGTTGATACTTTGCAACAATTAGCGGATATCTTTACAAAACCCTTAGACAAGGAAAGATTTTGGACACTTAGGAGAGAATTAGGTTTGACCAACCTATCTTCACTTAGTGTTTAAAATAATTTTAGCACTTTAATAAATCTTGAAAATGCTTATAATAATAATTTTGATTGCATTCTTGCTATTAGTTAGGGGGAGTTTGTGATTATTAATGAAATTAATTTTATGTTCAAAAATCGATTAAAGATTAATTTAATTGTTTGAACATAATTAATGTTTGATATATGAGTTGCCAATACCACTAGAAAGATTAATTTAGCATTTTGTGCTTAAAAAATCAGATTTTAGCATTTTGGTGCAGAGGGAATCGATCCCCCCCTGAGGGAACCGATTCCCCCTTTGAAGGGGAACCGATTCCCCCACAGGGGAATCGATACCCCCTGGGGTTCTGTTAAAATCGGGCAGAACACCCCAAAATCCCAAAACCCTCTCTCCCTTTCTTCCCTTTTTTTCACCTCCTACACCCTCAAATCTCCATTTTTCTCAAATCGACGATATTAATCGGAATTTACTTCAAATATCATCTTTAAACCTGTTGAAATCATTAAAGTCGTGCAAACAACATCTAAATCCCCTCAATCATCTTTTAAGGTAATTTTCTAAACTCTCTATTTCATTATTTTTGAACTAGGATTAGTTTAATTAGTTCTAGGTTGAAATAGTAATCGGGCATTGCTTATTTAGGGATTAGAAACTAGATGTTACAACTAATTTTCAAAAACACAAGAATTTTCAAATTTTTTAAATTTTCGAAATAAAAAAAAATGTTATTTTCAAATTATTGTGTTTGATTAAATTATGTTGTTTATGAAAAACTATACATATATTGTTTCTCAAAACCATATTTTCAAAAGTTTTTCAAAAACTTTGCCCATTAGGATTGATTTAGAGAATCTTGAAATAGAGGACTCATTTGAGTTTTGGGATTAATTGAATTGCATACATCTGTTTTAAAATTGCAGGTTATTCTATCTTTCGATTTCCTTCACCATGTCAAATCCTAAAGTCCTAGGTCTTCATCTAGTCATTCTAGTCAACAATCCTCCTCCTATTCCTCAAAATCCTATTCCAAATCTTGATCCTAACTTGACTACCAAAATTCTTGTTTCAATCAACCGGGTCCTAAAGATTATCGTTATTGGTTTTACCAATATTTGACTCGTATAAGATTAGGGAAGAACGTATCCCATCTCTTCAAACTATGGTTGACATTAACTTTAAATATCTCCCTATCTTGCACGAATGGAAATTTGATAAACTTTTCGAACTTGAATTGTCTATCATCAACTTGTTCGTATCTTCTACTGTAATGCCATTTGTATCAAAAATCAGAAAACCAAAACCATAGGAGTGCGTCCTACCTCCTAGGTCAATATTTCCATCTTGATCCGGATTACATAGCCAATGCCTTAGGCGTGGACAATGAAGGTATCAAACGAAAAACAAGTTTTAGGCTCACGATATAAACGGAATGATAGTGCAAGTGTTTAGATCTCCATGAGCGTTTCCTTCATCTCATGATCACTTGGTAGTTTCGACCATGGGGGTCGATATTCAACTCTTAGCTTTAGATCTTTGGTGGTTGCACTGTTTTGAAAACAATATAAAATAAACCTCTCCGAGATTATCTTTGCTGAAATTGTTGAAACCGTAACCTAGTGCCAAATAAGAAACTCTGTCTTCACTAGTTTACGGTTGTATCCTTAGTAATCTCTTTTCTAAAGCTGAACTCCGAGTTGGTCAATCTTCTTTCTTTAACAAGAGCGGATGGGTCAAAAAAAGGAAACCGGTGCATGGGTTCGATCTTCTACTCCGGGAGCTAGTTTTTCACAAGCTCCACCCGAAGCTGACGAAGATCCCGAGTTTGAACAACTAATGAGGGATATTGATGAAGCTGAAGAAGAACCTGAACAACCCGAGGAGCACGCACAACAATCGACTCAAAGCCTCCATATTTTCAATCCTTCATGGAGACATTTGATTTCCGTTATGCTACAAAAGATCCCGAGTTTGAACAACTAATGAGGGATATGATGAAGCTGAAGAAGAACCTGAACAACCCAGGAGCACGCACAACAATCGACTCAAATGCCTCCATATTTTCAATCCTTCATGGAGACATTTGATTTCCGTTTGCTACAATGATTCGCGCTTTTCCTCTATAGAGTCATTTCCACAATGGGAGCTCAACAATTAGAGATTCTTTAGGAGATGCGTGCAAACAATGAAGCAACCAATGCTCGTATTAATGAACTAACTCATGAAATGGCTGCTATGCGAGCCCATTTTCCACCTACCGATCCGGATGCTTGATTTTATGTTTAGCTTTAAAACTTTAAACAAAATGAATATTTTTTCAACATTTTGAATTGTTTGATTTTGTGGATTGTTGGATTTTGGATTTATGGATAATGTGAACTTATATATTTGGTGGTTTTATTCGTTATTGCATCATTTACATTTTAGCAATATGACCAATTTTGCCATATCACATTATTTATGAATATTGATGAAACTAATGGCTACCTCTCTTTTGATTGTGATCTTAGCAGGTTAGCTTATAATTAATAAATCAATTGGCTAAATGATTTCAAAACCTTGTTTTACAATGTCTTTTTGATTTAACAAAAAAGGGGGAGAAGAATAAGGTTAAGTTTAAATGTTTACATAATAAATTGAAGAAGTGTTAAAGTAAGGGGGAGTAATTTCAAAACTTGATTTCAAAAATCTTAAATTACTAAATGTTTTTTATATCAAAAAGGGAGATTGTTGAAATTTTGATATAACAAATTAAGTTAAATGGATTTAAGATTTTCCAAATGATTTTCTAAGTATATTCGATATAACTATTCGAATATCAAAACATTACTCCAAATATTTCAAAAATCATTTTTAATCCTTACTTAAGTGTAAAATTAAGTTTTAATCATAAACAATTTTAAAATAATTTTACAAAGTATTTCGAACCAATTCAAAGCCAAAATTCCAGATTGCTCATAGGGAACCGATTCCCCCCCATAGGAGGAACCGATTCCCCCCTGAATGGTTTGGCTCGAGATTTCCAGAATGCTCGGAGGGAACCGATTCCCCCATAGGAGGAACCGATTCCCCCCTAAAAAGTTTTGTTCCGAGAATTCCAGTATGCTCGGAGGGAACCGATCCCCCCAAGGGTACCGATTCCCCCTGTACAACGGTAGAAATATTTGAATTTTACACTGAGGAACGATTCCTTCAAGGGGGAACCGATTCCCCCCACGCTCCAAGCTGTTTTATTAAATGTTTTCACACTAAAACGGCTATATATCTTCTCTAATCATCCCCAACGTTCAGAAGGATCCAAGGTGTATTTAAGCAAGCTTAGAAGCCATTGATCAGAAAAAAACATCAAGCACTAGAATCAGAGAGAATCAAAGAGTAAGCATCAAACCTCAAGTTTGAGCATTTCAAGCCTATTTTCATTCAATATTCATTTTGCTTTCAAACACTTTTTGTGTCAATTGTATTCATCTTTGAGTGTTCTTTTCTTTGTTCTAGAATTGTGCAAACATCTTACCTTGTGAGGTTTTCTTGTAAGTTTGCAAATTTGTAATCTTCTCTTTGAGAAAAGAGTGTTCTCAAGAGTTGGGGTATACTCTTGAGGGAATTGTAAGGTTATCTCTTTGGCCTCAAAAGAAAGAACAAATTAGTGAATTTGTTGGAAAATCCTTAGTGTGGATAGCTAAGGTAGTGGACGTAGACTTTGTTTGAGAAAGTCGAACCACTGTAAATCGTGTGCAATTACTTTCAATTTTCTGCAAAAGCTTCCACAAATTTTTTATTGCCAATTCACCCCCCTCTTGGCCAATTTCGTCATTCGATTAACTCAACAGTAGGTCTGATTACCTTCAAGTCTACTATAGTCCACCCGAAAGCTTTTTTGTGTTGTGACAAAACATTAAACAAATTACCCTCTTGCTCGGGGTTTAGACTAGCAGAAATTATAATTGGTAAAGTATTGTCACTCCCTAGATAATGTATTTCAATTATGATGGAAAAGGTTTAAGTTATAAGGTAGGTGCATGCTATAATGAGGGTATTGGAGGAATAAATTCATTGAAATCAAAGGGTTTGAATCTCATACCTGGTCTATCTTGAAGTAAGCTAGACTATTCCACCTCCAGTGAATAATCCTCGAACTCTTCATTTGTTTTATCTTCAGTAAATCCTACCTCTGCTTCAGTCGGAAAATTCTTTACTGGCATATATTTTTGCCTATATCATTCTAAAAAAATTCACCTGGGCCAAACTTATTATTTCTCTCTGGTTGTAAAATCTCGACAGGACAAAAAATTTAACACTCCTAAATCTGGGCAATGTTATTTTTGCACAGAGTATCATATTCGTTTAGATGTAAAATTTTGTCTTGGCAAAAATATTTTGTTCCGTCTTATTTGTGGGCCCCATGTCTCCAATACTGTGGCATTCTTCAGAATCATCAACAAACTTTAGTGTGTTGAATATATTGATAGTGACGCTTTGATTAGCCACCCTCATAGTAAACTCTCCCTTCTTGCAGTCTATTAAGATGCGCCCTGTGGATAAGTAGGGACGACGAAGAATAATAGGTGTTTTATGTAAGCCTATCTACACCCCTCAATGATGAAGTTTATAGATAGCCTTATTGTTGTCCCGATCTAGGAAATGATAGCAATTATTGGTCCAGATTTAATAAGTATGATTGTAAAACAATAAGGATAAGAAAATGGATTAGTAATGATGATAATGATGGAAATAAATAGAAAATTAAGTGAATTAATGATGAAAAAATGATTAGAGTTGTTGCAGAAGAAGAATGGCAATGGTGGTCTTTAAAGGATGTTGTTGTTGAAAATGGCCTTGATGTAGTAGAGTGCACGACAATGAAGTTGTTGAAGATGGTTGTTGAATGATAGAATGGTAATGGAGATGAATAAAAAAAGGATGGTGATGGAAACAAAAGAGGTAATATCTTAGTCAAGTTAAAGAAGAAACTATACTATAAAGAGTATAGCCCCGGTCTTTGCAAACTTGAATAAGAGGTGGCATTTAAGACTCAAACCCACTAGATATGAAACTAGGAATTAAAAGTATCAAGGTGAAAGAAGTGACGCCGCAAATATAGAGAATTATATTTGCTTAATCGATATAGTCTTTAAAAGAACTTGAAGAGAGAATTCTTACAAAATAAGTTAAAAAAAATCAAAGGTCTATTTACAAATGAACTAAGCCTCTCTATTTATAGGATTTTAGAGGGTTGGCCGAATGATTACATGTCTTTTCGGCAAGGATCATGTCTTAATGAAGATGTATGACTATTTGGATGAATGAACAAGTCTCTTGGCCTTCATGTTGGTTCGACTATCTCTTCACAAAGGGAATTAATGATTCGACTGGAATGAAGGCAAATTCCCCTTGGTTGAATGATCACGTGATGCTTCATCTTGGCACCAAGGCTTGGGCGTGTTCTAGGCGTGTTCCCATGGTATGGTCGAATAGTCTTCTAAGCTGTCTCATGTGTCTTCAAGTTTTAAGCTCCTTTTAGCTGCAAAAACCTCATCAATGTGTACCTAAGTGGCATGGTACTTCAATGGATAACATCTTTCATGAAATGTCACTTTGTTTGGAAGATAACCCTTTATGCTTTGAGCTACTTCCCACGTTAATGAGCTGAAGGCGAGCTGGCCATAGGTGAGTCATTTGACAGGTCCTTGTGAAAAGGTACCCTTGGATTGGTAACTATTCAAGAAAAGGTACGATTTATGAAAATTTGACTTGACCCAATTTGAAGTATGATGAACGATGATGATGATAGTTCAACTCTCCAGCTAAATTGAGAAGCCTAGCTAGCTCAAAAGTCCAGTTCAAGTCATCTATGAACTCGGAGTGCAGCTGACAACTTTTCTCAAAAAATGATCTTAAGCTTCCCTAGAGTTGTCCTAGTCATTATCCCATAGCTTTAGACTTTAATTGCTAGCTTAAATAAACTCCCAATATGTGGCCACCTATGTACCTTCACAAAAAAAACAAAATATAAACTAAGTAATTAAATAAGCATATAATATAAATATGTGTACTATAGATTATATGCATGAATATCAATCAATGATATAAACCATATATATAATGAATGAATGCATATATTAGGATAATTCAAGTATAATATAATATGCAAATATACGCTCATAATAATATATAGTGCATAAATGAGAAAATATAAGATAAAGTAAGTAGAACTCCCTTAGATTGAGCTTGATGGATCTTCAATGATGTGACTATGTCATGAAGAAAGTTGGTGTTAGATAGGATCACATCATGCATTTTCATCGGCTTTACAATATAAATTAAGGAAATATGTTGGAAAGATGAACTTGTCCATTTTAACTATCACATCTTCAATTTTTTTCTCGGGATGAACATGTGATCGGTCTGCCAGTTGCAATATTACGGTGGTTGGTCGAGCATTACCCATTCCAAGTTTAAAAAATATGGACTTGGGTATCAGATTTACTCTTGACTGCAAGTCAGAAAGGGCTCTCCCAATATACTTATCACCGATTGAGCATGGTATAACAAAACTTCCATGATCTTTTTGCTTCAACGGAAGTTTACTCAATGTTAAACAATATACTCTATTGTTGTGGCAACATTTTCTATTCTTTCCACCTTTCTGTTCTTCGTAACAATATCCTTCAAGAACTTGGCATAAGAAGGCATCTAATCAATAGCTTCAAGCAATGGGACAATGATATACAACTTGTCAAAGACATCAACAAACGTTTTGAACTAGATCTCATCATTATACTTCTTTAACCGCTGAGGGAAAGGCAACGGAGATCTGAATATCTGCTGCAGATGAGGGTAAATCTTTTGCCTTAGAAATAAAATTTGCACCTTCTTTTAGTTGGCTTGTGGAACCCTTGTTCTTTTTCTTCTCCACAAGTATGTTTTCTTGTTCAGCATGTTTAGTTTGACCTTCTGGTTTTTCCTACGTAGTGCCTTGGCGAGAAATTTCTTGCTTCTTTCCCCCAAACTTATCATCAAGATTAATTTGTGTACCACTCCTAAGTATAAGTGTAATGCATTGCTCCTTCCAATAAGGCTTAGTGACCTGAGTATCACTAGGGAGGATCCTTTGTGACTGAGAATGTACTGCTGTAGCTATATGGCCCACTTGATTCTCTAATGCTCTCAATGATGAACTATGGCTTTGTAATAAAGCTGCTTGGCTTTTTAATAAATAACCTTGATTATTTATTATCGATGAGTTCTCATGTATCAATGTCTTTATTGAAGCCATGAAATCTTTTGTCGATGCCATAAATTCCTATAACGAAGCTTCAAGGGAGTTAGAATTAGACAAAGATGCATTACCTTTATTGTTATTTTTTCAGGGTATCTGTTGATGCTGCGAACTTGAATATTTAGAGGCATTCTGCTATGGCCTATTAAAGTTGCATGTATAGTTATTGTTATTCCCTTGATTACCCTGCGAAAACTTCAGATGTTGTCGCCATCCAAGATTGTATGTATTAGAGTGGGTGTTGTTGTTTCTGTTAAAGTTACCCATAAAATTGACGGACTCTTGGTTTTTAGGACATTCACTCTCATGATGGTTGCTGCGACAAAGAATACATGCTGAGTTTACTGACTTCACCTCACTGAAATGCTGTAAATTTTTAAACATGTTAGTTATGGCAGAAAGTTGGGAAGAATCTGAATCCTTACCATCAAGTTCATATGCCCAAGATATTTTCCTGTTGGTTCCAAGCCTTGCAGACGATAATTGATCATCATTGTTGGATATTAGATCGAGGATATCAAAGGCTTCCTTGGGTGATTGTCTAGCAAAGTGCCATTCGTCGAAGCATCCAACATCATGCGAGTAGGTGAATTGACTCCATTGTAAAACATGACGACTTGAGTCTAGTCGTGGAATCCGTGGTTTGTGCATTTACGAAGTAAACTTTTATATTTGTCCCTACACTCATACATAGATTCATCGTTACCTTGGTGAAAATTTGTAATGTCATTGCGAAGTTGGGTGTTACTGGGTGGGTTATACGAAGCAAAAAACTTTTACATAACTCAGCCCAAGATTTGATTTAGCCGGATTGAACACCACTCAACCAAGCTCTTGCTCGGTTGCGTAAAGAGTAGGGGAATAATTTTAGTTTTAGAAAACCCTCGTGCACTCCTTGTTGCCTAAATGATTCACACACCTCAAAGAAATCATGTACATGATGTCTAGCATCTTCATTTGGAAAGCCTCCAAGCTCGTCAATAGAATTGAGCATGTTAAACATCATTGGTTTGAGTTCAAAATGGGCTGCCTGTATTTCTGGTGCCATGATTCTAGGGTTGAGATCATCATGAATTGGATTTAAGTGATATCTTTAGCTCATGGTCTTGTAGCATTTTGGGAATATTATTTGTTGCGACATCGAGATCTACCTGATCTTCTATAGGGTTATTAGCTTGAAACTGCAATCGATGCATATAGCCTCTGGCACACTGAGCATGTCGCCTTTATCTGAATAACTGCTCGATATCAGGGTCGAATGTCATTAATGGTTTGTCAGCAGATCTTCTGGTCATGCAACAACAAAACCCTATAAAAGAAAATAAGAATTCAAATAAGTAAAACTACAATAAATATAGAAAATGTGACAAGAAAATAAAAGTTGCTATGGAAAAAATTATAAAAATTCCTCCAGTTGACAATCCTCAGTAACGACACCAAAAACTTGATCGCGTGTAAATTTATGTGTTATGGCACACAAATCTATGCAAGTATACTCAATCGATGCAAGTAATGTAGTAGTGAGTTATCGTCTCCTCATGGATTGATGTGAATTTTTTATGTTTTTAACGGCTAGAACTAGGTGTCACTAACTAGTCATACGATTCTTGTCTTAACAGTAATAAAGTGTACAAGCAGATGGAAATGTATTATCGAGGCAAAAAAAATTGTAAAGTGTAGTGATCAGAAAAATTTGGTCAATGCAATAAAAATATGTAAGGGTAAACAAAGAAAAGTTGTCAAAGCAATAAAAATTAACGCTTATCAAATATTTAGATAAACCTCACACAATCAGACTTCTAACGGAGCACTTGGTTTTGACTTGCTATGGTGACAAATTATTCTACGTTTATGAAGATTTAGAATGCTATGCTTGTGCTGCCTGACAGGATTTACTAGAGTGTTTTTGTAGTTTTGCTATAGCAAAACTACTTGGCGTAAAACTACAACCTTTGGTTTGTCAAACTATTATCGCGACATTACCACTCAACATAAACTATATCCTTTGGCCTATCTTACTCAAGCACTTACCTTTTAACTGAATGAAACCCTCTCCTTATCTCTAAGGCATATTAGAACCTCACAATCCCAGATTAGTTCCCTTGTTCACATAGATCTACCCTAACAATCTCAATATTAGGCATCTACTCCTAGAAAAAAGGTAATCTCTCGAAGGCTCTTACAAAGACTAGGATTGTTTTGCCGTGGAACTAGGCAATCTCTAAAAAGCTCTAACAACATCAAGGTAAAATATTGAAACAGTGAAAAAAACAACCCTTAGCAAAAAACAAAAAACTACATTAATCATTAAAAATTAAGCAAAATATCTTTCAAGCGTCATCCAACACAAAATAAAATAATTATTTTGTGCTAAATATCATTCAATAATCATTCCTTAAGTGCAACCCTTTAAGCGATATAAAAATAAAAAAAGGAAGAAAAACTCCCAAAATCAGAGCTTTGCTGTGATATTCTGAAAACCACCACGGTTGTTCTAGCGACCAGCCTCTCTCGAGGCCTATCAGCCGCTCTAATGAAGCCTGGCTATGTAGGGCACCAAGAATGATCGAGTTGAGAATGGTGTGAAAGTGAGTATTGTAGCCGCATACTCCAAGCCTCGGGTATATTCTCCTCTCTTCTTTTCGGTTCTAATCTCCTTTAATGATGAATTATAATGGGGTATTTATAGTGGGAATTTTTAGGGTTTAATGCCCGTGGAAATTCCTTAAATACCCTTATTGTCATACCCATTATATGAATGATATAGCGATTGACAGTGGTCCCCATTAACTTAATAAGGGGCATGATTACAAGTGAGGTTGAAGTTGGGCAAGTGGCGTCAGCAGTGTCATCAAGTTGCATCATACTTACATGATATGTCTCGCCTATATAAGAAAATATGTTCTTCACTGTCATCTTTTTCTAGTCCACTAGCCCTAGCAAATTTATTTATCTTGGCAAATAAATTCATCCTTCGTCATTTCCTGTATCAACACGACCAACAAAAAATCTTCCTCTTCAGCAGCATCAGTTGAACCAAATAAAGTTTTCCTCGGCAAAACTTACCCTCCACATGCAAATGTTTCCTACATGCAACTATATGCAACTAAATTGCAATAAAATAGCTTTTAGACAAACAATAACCTAAGTAAAAAGACCCATAACACTGTCTTTTATGGAGTTATCACATGGCTTGAAAAGAATTAGCATGGAATTGTTACTTTAGATTTCTCTCAATCACCACACTTTTTGCATCCAAGTACCCCCTTTTATAGGTTGAATGAAAATCTCACCGCCTAATAGGATAAATCTATGTTTCAGGTGTTATCCAGCCACATAACAGCTTCCAGCACCAATTGTCCCAATCTAGAAGGTTCTTTAAACCATATGGAGTTTAGACAACCGCTACAACATCCAATCAGCATTTCCTACATCGCTACAACATTAGTGCAACATTTTACAACAGTAAAAATCAATTTTAACCCTAAATAACCAACGATGCTCCTATTATGAAAAATATACTAAATAAAGTAAATTTAATCCTAAAATGCTCCTAAATGTGCTTAAGTTCAAACTGAACCTAGGTAATTAAGGATACCAAAGATAACTCTTTTGGAGAGTTATCAAGGATGTATATGGATAGTTGGGACCGAGGATCGTTACATGAGATATTCAATAAGCGGTACAATGAATATGTCAGATTTAGTGGTAGAAAAAGCATGAACTTTAAGAATGTTAGTGAACCTAGGAAGAGTAAGTCTTCCTTTTTAATTGAAGAGGTTTTGAAGGGGAGTACAATAAAACTGAATAGAGTATTTCTACTCTGAAATGAACCTGAGCTAGATATCGGGCTAGCTAGTTTCATATTTAATAAATAAGCCATCACATGATGTTCTAGATGAGAGAACAAACGAGATAGCAGCTAAAGAGATGATGACTTCACTTCAGTGAGTCCAACTTTGTTAAGGTATGCCCATGTTACTTTAATTGCTCTAGTGGGTCATTGTTAGTGTGCGAAGCACTTCAGGAGCTAACTAGGGCACGAAGCCCGAACGCTCATGAGGAGTGGGTTAGCAATGTCATGTTGTGGCATTTAGATCTTAGATATGCATGGGTAGTTATTCAAGTTTAGTACAATCAAGTAAGCTTCCGACGCATGTAAATTTTGGTTCTTACCCCTAGGCTATTATTTATTCAAGGTAGGTTGGGGTGTTATTCTGAGATGCATATAAAATTCCTATGAACACACCACCAGTCCTACCTCATATTTGTTTGTTTAAGTGATGCATGTATAATCCTATCAGTCTGGTATATCAAATATGTTAAAGCTTAACTTGAAGGCTATGTGAGACGGAGCCAATACTTCAGTTTGATAGGAATTGTACCGATTCTATGTGACACCATGTTCCCCTCAGTGATATACCTAATGGCTATGTAAGGACCAGGAGATCATTCAATATGTCTTGTGGGAATTGCACTGATGCTATGTGACACCGGGTTCCCTTAGTAACTAGTGTCTGATGGCTACGTGAGACCAGATACTAGTCAGAGTTGCATTTAGATAATGCACAATATATTCAAGTTTTTATTTAGATAATGAGTAATAATTCTGATGTGATCCAATTCAGCATCATGGATATTCCACCCTTACAAGGTAAGAGACTTTCTAACTTTACACATATATATGCTTATTTTAAATATTTTAATATAGTTATTTTCATCTACATATATTATATCTATAGTTATTATGATGATAACTTATCCATTAATATGTGAGATATAAGTTATCATAATATACTATAGTTCACATACTTATATTATACATTATATAAGTTTATATATACTTAGTTATTTCTTTATGTTATGCATGTAGGCACATTCAGTCAACACTTGCGAGCGACATTGGAGCTAAATGGAGCATGCTACAACAAGGATACTTATATGGGAACGATTAGGAGAGCATAAGGAGCAAATTGGTGAAAAGTTGTTTGAGTCCATGAGCTCATAGCTGGATTGAGCTGAAGATTTGAGCTACAAGATGACCTCATTTCAGCTGGGGAGCTGCACCATCATCATCACCACTTAGGACACTTCAAATATGTCCTAAGTCAAAATTTGTGAAATCGTATCTTTTCGCGAATAGTTCCCAACTCAAGAGGTACCTTTTCACAAGGAGCTTCCATAATGTTCACCATGCTACAAGTCACCTATGGCTAGCTCACCTTTAGCTCATTCACACCATAAGTAGCTTAAACATGAAGGGACATCTTTCTCAAACATTGTGACCTTTCATAAATGATGCTTCCCATGAAGATGCCTTTACATCCAAGAGCATGCTGATGAAGACATTGTAATCATTGGAGGTTTAAATCACCAAGGAACATGATATAAAAGCTCCATGTCTATTCGGCCACACATATGCCATACACATAAGAGTTTTTGGCGCCAACATGAGGAGACAAAACACCGTTCGACCAATTGAGATGTTCCCTCATCATTGTTGAATCATCAAGCCCCTTCATGAAGGATTAGTCGAACCATCACAAGCCCAAAGGACTCATTCATTCATTTTAAGCATTATGTACTTTCATCAAAAGCCATGTATCAACCGAATAGCTATGTAACCATTCGACCAAGCCCTCTCATGTCCTATAAAAAGAGTGGCTTGCCTTCATTTATACTTATCTCATCTCATATATAAAAATTACTCTTGTGAGTTAATTTCTCTTCAAAGTTCTTTGTGAATTTTATCGATTAAACAAGTATAGTTCCTATACTTGTGGTGTCATTCCTTCCATCCTGATTCCAAAATTCCTAGATTGATATCTAGTGGGTTGAAGACACTATCACCACCCCTCAAGCAAGTTTGTGAAGATCGGAATTGTGCTTCATAGCATAGTTTCCTCTTTGGCGTGTTTGAGATACAACATCACCACCATTGCCATTCTATCAACAATTCCATAATTCTGCAACCATCTCTATTCTTATTCTTTCATTTCATTAATTATATTATTATTCCCTTTATTAAGTTCATCATTAATTCATATTTCCTTTCTTATTTTGTGCAGCCCAAGCTTATAAATTCAAGGACATCAGTACTTGTCAATCCTAGATCGGGACGCAATAAGGCTATCTACATCTCTTCCATCAAAGCGTGTAGATCATCTTACATCCAATTCATTCATTAGGGTTAGAGACCCTTTAGAGGTGTACTCATGGCAAGGCCCTTAGAATAGGATTAAAGAAAGTGTAGGGCCCCTAATTCAGTGATAGAGCAGTAAAGCCTTAACTAGGTAGCACTTGATCTAGCTCATGCATGTACCTACTGCTTACTACTATGTCTTCAGCATGCTTATGTTTATGAAATTCTTATTATGCTCTAGATTAGCAATTATATTGTTGGGCTTTATAAGCTCAGCCTTTGGATGTTTACTGCTTGTAGGTCAGTAGCTTGAGCAGTTCGAGGAGCACTGTCGCAGTAGGACTTCCAATATCTCTGAAAAAGTACTGTATTGTAGCTTTAGTGGGCATATGTATTCATAAAACCTTGCTCATGTATTTAGTTTATCAAACTCAGAGTCTATATTATTTGGTTTTAAATTATATGTCACGGAGCTCCGATTTTGTAAAGTGTTTTAATACAATTATTTACGTTTTATCTATGATATAATTCAGTATGTTTGAAAGGAAAATGAATAAGTTGTGAAAATCAGGGGTTGCATTGGTAGCCCAGTGTGGCACTTTAGGCCCAATCAAGTTTATGGTGTTACATGTGACTTGAGAGTTAGTGATATAATTGGCATGCAATGAGATGGAGTGTTATTGATCGATCATACATATGTACATTCGTGTACAACATAGTTATTGGATACATTTATGTATTCGAGATCATAGGTACAATATAGTTGTGTTCTGAAGTACTTGTACATTCACAGGGCACTATATGTGCAATTTATTCACAATCAGTTATATTGCACACAACATAGAACACTCAATTATGGACTCACATAATATGTATTCTCATGATTATAGATTAGCCTATAAAATGAACTGAAAAAGGAATAGTACATGAAAATAGAATAGTACATGTTTGATTATTATGTTTTACAGTAAACTTTATTTACAAAGCTTGATTTAGTATTGAATGATTTAATTACAAAATGTTAAATTACTAGTTACTCGTATATGAAAATGATTTGGATAAATCTTATTTATTTATAAAGGATTTTATATAGTGTTTTATACAATTTTCTTATACTAAAATACATGTTTTATATGTTAGCATAGGAAAGTTTTATTTGTTACTCTGAATGTCTCACTAAGTGAAAACTTAGTATGTGATTGTTTCACACGTAAGTACTAGTAAAGGATTGGAGTAAGGAGCGTAGCGGGCATCTCTTTTGCGGATCATACATGTCTAGTATTAGTAAGAACATCATTTGATGTTATTTTAAATAGTTTAGTGGTACGTATATTATAGAGGTTTAAATGCTCTGATATAGTAGTTTAAAATGATTTTGTAATATTAAAATTAATATTATATTAATATAGATAATAATTAGAATAACAAAGGTGTAAATGAATAGTATATTATTAATTATGTTTTAAATGTTAATTGGTTGATTTTTAATTAGATAGTTTTTAGGCATTTTCATTTATGATATTGAACAGTATAGAACTGTCTAGTTGCTGCCTGAAATTAATTTTTAAATTGGAGTTAAAATAGAACATTATCATTTTATGCGATTAAATAGTTTTGTGAGTTTTGTGATAAATATAAAATTCGAAATTAAAAAAAAATTAATGGATTTTTTAAATAGCAAATGTACTGACATCTCCGAATAGTATACGGGTACATATACGGGTTAAGAGTATTACATGAGAGGATACGGATTGTGAGGTTGGTTTGTAGCCACTTTATGATATACTGTCTGAAAAAATTTGTTGCTGTATGGCTTAGAATCAAAGTATCCTAGACTAATCGAGCTTGGGGATAGTCAAGGAGGACGTGGATTATGGATTCAGTGTTCGAGCCACAGATCGGACATTGGGGATCTGGAGTAATGCCCCATCGGTTACGTACGAAGTTCACCATAACTCGATTACGAAGAATGAGACAAATATGGCGGATTCTCTGAGGGCCATCAAAGGTTATATTCCAGAGGACTCACATAATATGTATTCTCATGATTATAGATTAGCCTATAAAATGAACTGAAAAAGGAATAGTACATGAAAATAGAATAGTACATGTTTGATTATTATGTTTTACAGTAAACTTTATTTACAAAGCTTGATTTAGTATTGAATGATTTAATTACAAAATGTTAAATTACTGTTACTCTATATGAAAATGATTTGGAAATCTTTTTATTTATAAAGGATTTTATATAGTGTTTTATACATAGGAAAGTTTTATTTGTTACTCTGAATGTCTCACTAAGTGAAAACTTAGTATGTGATTGTTTCACGCGTAAGTACTAGTAAAGGATTGGAGTAAGGAGCGTAGCGGGAATCTCTTTTGCGGATCATACATGTCTAGTATTAGTAAGAACATCATTTGATGTTATTTTAAATAGTTTAGTGGTACGTATATTATAGAGGTTTAATTGCTCTGATATAGTAGTTTAAAATGATTTTGTAATATTAAAATTAATATTATATTAATATAGATAATAATTAGAATAACAAAGGTGTAAATGAATAGTATATTATTAATTATGTTTTAAATGTTAATTGGTTGATTTTTAATTAGATAGTTTTTAGGCATTTTCATTTATGATATTGAACAGTATAGAACTGTCTAGTTGCTGCCTGAAATTAATTTTTAAATTGGAGTTAAAATAGAACATTATCATTTTATGCGATTAAATAGTTTTGTGAGTTTTGTGATAAATATAAAATTCGAAATTAAAAAAAAAATTAATGGATTTTTTAAATAGCAAATGTACTGACATCTCCGAATAGTATACGGGTACATATACGGGTTAAGAGTATTACATGAGAGGATACGGATTGTGAGGTTGGTTTGTAGCCACTTTATGATATACTGTCTGAAAAAATTTGTTGCTGTATGGCTTAGAATCAAAGTATCCTAGACTAATCGAGCTTGGGGATAGTCAAGGAGGACGTGGGTTATGGATTCAGTGTTCGAGCCACAGATCGGACATTGGGGATCTGGAGTAATGCCCCATCGGTTACGTACGAAGTTCACCATAACTCGATTACGAAGAATGAGACAAATATGGCGGATTCTCTGAGGGCCATCAAAGGTTATATTCCAGATCTTTTTTACGAGCCTCTCATTTGTCATGTTGAAGGCAGTTAAAAGCAATTTTCCTCAAACGAATGTTGAACTCGTTCCACCGCCACATGGAGTAATCTTCCCCAGTAGAATCACATGGGGCAGGAATGCTAAGGATTCGCTGGATAGTGTTATTGTTTAAGGTTTGATGGAGTTGGGCTAAGTTTCATTCTCCATCTATCATCACCAAATCACAAACAGAAGAAAACAGGTTAGGAATACAAATAATATTAATAAATTCGGTCAGAGGTCTCATACCTGGAATCCATGAGTCAAGAAAAGATCTAGTTTGTCGTCAATCTCTTAGAGACCAACAGATATTATTCCAGATATTTAGCTAGACTCCAACTAAAGATTTCCTAACAAAGGAAGCATTCTTGCCTCTAATAGAAGTAGTCGCCATCTCCATAATTTTATACTTCGATCACATAATTTTCACCAAAAGAGTGTTAGGTTTAGTGAGGAAATTAAAACCTATCTTGACGAGGAAGTCATCATATTGAGGACGAAGGGGGCGAAGGCCTAAACCCCATAATAACTCGACTAACAGCACATCTCCCACTTTACAAGGGAGGCCTTAGGAGAGTCACACGTACCACCCCAAATGAATCATCTCGCAATTTGTTTAATACGGTGACACACACACCCTTGGGAATAGATGAGGAGATTAATATCCGGATTGCTGAGCTTTGGGAACATGCCATGCAAGGGAAAGGAGTTGGTGCGATTGATATCCTCAAAGTAAATATTATCGAAAAAACAATAGCCTCCACTTGGAGTGTGTCTTTTTCATAACAATAGTCACCATTTTGCATCTTTAAGGCTTGAATACGGTTGAATCTACAGCAAATGAGGGCACAAATATGCGGATACTTGATGTTCCAACTTCCCTCCTTAATATACGTGTTTCTCAACTTTTACTGCCAGAGGAACTTCTCATGATCGAGAATCTCTTCAAGTTTAGTGCGAATATCTAAGTCCTTCTCGATAGGGATGGCAACGGGCCTGGTATTGGCCCCCGTCCCCGTCCCCGTTTAAAAAACCCGTACCCGTCCCCTCTTAAAAAATCACGGGGATTTAAACGGGAATCTCCATCGGGGAAAACCGCGGGGAAACGGGTATCCCCGTTTAGCATAAACGGTTATTTAAAAAGGTATCGGGTCGGGTATCAGGCCGGGTATATATATTTAAATTAAATATATAAATATTATATATATATATATATAATTTAATTTAAATTTAATTTATTAATATTATATATATATATATATATATATATAATAATTATTTTTAATATTTATTGGGTCGGGTATCGGGCCGGGTAATTGGGTAATCGAGGCGGGGATTACTAAACCTGTCCCCGTCCCCATCCCCGTTTAGCATAAACAATTTTTCCCAGTCCCCGTTTTATTTGGTTTTCGGTTTTCCCCGTCGGGTTCGGGTTTTTTTGCCATCCATACTTCTCGAGAAGGTGAGGGCTCCCACTTCTGTCTACTTTCCCTTGAATAGAGGAAAGTTGGAACTTCAATTTCTTCTCTTGAATGATATGGTCAAACATATCCCTGTTCCAAGAGGTTAACGAATTTGGAATACTATGTAAATAATTTATAATGTTATCTTTCTGCTAGATTTCATGGATGGAATGGTTGAAATGAGGGTTTTTAGTCCACCAAGCAAGGAACTGAAAAGGTATTGGTAAAAATTAGGGGGTGGTGTTGAGAAACTTGAGAAGTAAAGGATAGTGGTCATTTAATTTCGGGGAGGTGGTGATGTAAGGCTATTCAAGTTTCTTCAATAATGGAGAAATTGGCAGCCTTGCTGTTTCCCGATCTAGGAGAGACACCAAATGCTACACTTTGAATTGATAAGTAATCTGCCCAATTAAAAAGAAAGAAATGATTACAATGGAAATATGAAATAATAAATGGAAGAAAGAAATGAAATGATAAGAAATGAAATGGAAATGAAAGGAATTGAAAGTGATAGAAAATGTTATCAAAGATAGGTTGCGGAAGTGTTGTAGAAATCTCCTTCAAATGCAATGTCTCTGCCTCCAATGGTGATAATGGACGTTGACTTTGATGATAGATGAAGGATGATTTAAGGTTGAAGAGATGGTAATGGAAGGATGGTGATATAGGCGTGAATGGTGATGGAAGATGGTGATGGTTAAATAGTATCTTATAGGACTAAGAATGAACCAATGCTATAGATGAACAAAGACTCGATTCTTATAAGTCATTATAAGGGATGGTAGCAAGGACTTGAACCCACTAATTATAGGAACTTGGAACTCTAAGTATCAATGGAAGGGGTTTGACGCAACAAACTTAGAAATAAACTTGCTTAATCGATATAGTTATAAAATAAACTTGAAGAGAGAATAATCTCATAAGAGTTTATATTATCAAAAGGGTTGAGTTACAAATGAAAAGACAAAGCCTATTTATAGGCTAGAAAAGGGTTTGGCTAAATAGCTAAATGGTGTTTCGGCAAGGCTAAATGACTTCTCAAGGAGTTACAATGCTTTGAATGGTTACATAGGAGCTGGTTCATATTGCCACCCACTTTTGATGAATCATGAGGTGCTTGTTCACATTACCGTCCACTCTAGATGTCTCCTCATGCTTGGCCGAATAGTCTCCTTGGTGCTCCTCGTGCCTCTTCATGATTAAAGCATCTTTTGTCTAAAATAACATCACCAATGCATGCCTCATTTCAATGGTGACCTTCCATGGCAGCAACTTTCATGAAAGGACATGATGCTTGAATGACACTTTTTTATGGAAATGTATTGTAAGGTGAGTGAGCTGATGATGAGCTGGCCGCTAATGCTTATTAACATGCTGGTTCATTTGGTAGCTCATAGTGAAAAGGCACGAGCCGAAAAGGCACCTATTCGCGAAAAGGTACAATTTGAGAAAAAATGACTTTTCACAGAATTGATGTCCCTTGGCCATAGATGATGTCTATTCAAGTCCCAAGCTAAATTGAAGTCTTTTTATAGCTTAAATCTTCAGCTCAATCCATCTATGACCTTACATGGAAAAGGTTGGCAATAAACAACTTTTCACCATATGTTCTTCATGATCTCCCGAGTAATCCTATGTCAGTTTTCTTAGCTCCTTGTCCTTAGTTAAGCTTAAATTTAGCTCCCAAGTTGCTGTATACATTGATTCATACAAAATAAATAAAAAACTTATATTAAAATATAACTTAAGAACTTATATAATGTAAAGATGTGATGCATATAACATATATATTAAGTATGCTTCATTTAATGATGTATATAAGTTTATTATATGTTATAAGATAAGCTTTATATATTATGAAATATAAATCATATAATATATTGTTTAAAGAATAGATTAATATATATGTAATATGATGTAGCTTTGTGAATTGTAAACTAAGGAAAAGACAAATAAAAGGGATTGAGAAGACTCCCTCATGCCACCATGGTGAGGACGTTAAGAAGTAGGCTGGTCCGTATCACATCATCCCTCCCTTCTTTGAAGTAATTTTCCTCAAATTGAAAGGGTCTTCTAGTAGTCAGTCCTTGTTCTTCACTCATTGCCTTCCAAACTCATGAACTTCTTCCCAAGAGTTGATGTCTTCTTGTATGTCCTTTGGAGGGTTTATTTCAGGAAATTCTTTAGTATTAGGTCTTTCATTGGATAGATATGATTGTATGCCAATAGGTACATTTCTTAAAGAATCTTCCTCAAAAGACACCTCCTTTGGAAATTTCTCATACTTAACCTAAAAATATAAGAATGTTTCACTTACTTGATTTCCATTGATGAAAAGACTCTCCTTGTTCATGTCTCTAAGAACATCAATAGTTATATTGTTTTGAATTAACACATCTCTTGGTTCAACAATTTCATCCTTTGGTAAGGTTACATCCTTTGGTGTTTAAATGTGTCTTTTAGTGATAGATCTTATTTCTCCTTGACCTGATGTATCATGTTCTTTAAAAAAATAGGCAACTCTTTATATCCACTCATTGAGTCATCATGATGGTTTGTGAAGAGTCTTAACCTTTGAAATCTCTTCAAATGCATGAGTTCAATGCACCAATGAATCTCACAATGAGAAAGGAATTTGACATCAACATTTGGTAGGATAATACCATATATATGAATTGAATTCCTATAAATAAAATAAAATTTAGAACATGAAAAAATTATAAACAAAATGAATGGAAATATCAAACCAAGGTGGATGTTTAATGGGACTTGGCTGCTGAATTCTTTTCAGGATTGACAATGCACTTGGAATGTCAACGAACAAAACTTTTAGAACTTCAAGTTATGCATTTTTTTTAGAACTTCAATGGTATAACCTTCAAAACATTAAGAGTCATGTCTTATGAATCACAAAGAGTCACGCCTATTGGTTCTTCAAATGTCACATCTTTTAATCCTGCATAATTCATGATTCTTGAATCATCTCTTGAAAATATACATCTCTTGGATTGTCCTGTAAAATAGTAGGAAGAATAGATGAAAGAGTAAGGTTAGTTAAAATATGTTCTTCATTCTGCTATTTTTCTCCAAATTCATCCTTCTCAACTTTCTCATTTTCAAATCCAATGTCTTCTTCATCTACGCTTTGATTCTCATCATTTTCAATGTTTTGTTTGATTTCAAAATGCTTTCCTTCATTTGAACTTTCTTCCAACCGTTCTTCTTTAAGTTGCTCCTTCATTCCTTTAATGTTTTTTCTCAAATGAGTTTTGTCTTCTTTCACTTGACTAGAAGAAAGTGGTGTCAAAGTGATTTTCTTACCATTATGGGTAATAGAATATATGTTTGTAAAACCATCATGGATTGCTCGTCTGTCAAATTGCCACGATCTTCCCAAAAGTATATGTGCAACATCCATTGGTACAACATCACAAAGAACTTCATCTTGGTATTTGCTAAATGAAAACGGGATGACAATTTGCTTTGTGACTTTTACTTCTTCTCCATCATTTAACCATTGAAGATTGTATGGATTCGGATACTTAGATGTCTTCAAGCCAAGCTTTTCTACCATAAGGGTACTTGCAGCATTTTTACAACTTCCTCCATCGATGATCATGAAACAAACTTTGTTGTTCACATGACAACGAATATGGAAGATGTTCTCTCTTTGGTCATCTTCTAAGATTTGAGTGATTAAAGCCTTTTTAATGACAAGCACTTATCTCAAAGCTGTATGGAACTCAAGTAATTCTTGTGAGATGGTTAGTGAAATAAAAATAATTAAAAACCTTACCAGCACGCTCACAAAAGCCTCACTTGATCACTCCAAAGAAAATTCAAATTACACTCCACTCACACTCGTGTTTGCACTCGGGGATATATTCCTTGGCTTTTTCTGATCTCCCTTCTGATCCCCTTCTAATCTCACCCTCTCGTTTTCCTTTTACCACTCAAATCTCTTTTGTGGTTCCTTTATATAACTAACTCAAGATTGAGCAAGTTTCTTTATTTGTGCGTCGGCTTAAAAGAAATGGTTATGGAATAGAAATGGTAAAGGTAGGATAAAATAGTTAAGAAAGAATAAGGTAGTAAATAAGAAAAGATGAAAGAAAAAGGAAATGAAATAGTAAGAAAATGAAGAAAACTTACAACTCAAGTTGCAACACTTACTATCTTCCTTCACAAGAAACAACAAGGATACCTATTTCAAGTTTGATGTTGGGGCAGATTGTAATGTGCTTCTATTTGAGTGTATTCTGTAACTTTTTCTTCTCTTTTTCTTTTGCTTTGAATTTTTCTTATTTTCTTTTCTTTCTTTTTGCACTCCAATTTTGATGTAGGAGTCTTTTACTTTTATTTTTGTTTTTCTTTTTTCTTTTGCTTTTTGTTGTAGCACTTGATTGTCAATCCGACTAAGCTCTGAATACCGCTTGTTGTAAGGCTATTCAAGCTTCTTCAATAATGGAGAAGTTGGTAGCCTTGTTGTTTCTCGATCTAGGAGAGACACCAAATGCTACACTTTGAATTGATAAGTAATATGCCCAATTAAAAAAGAGAGAAATGATTAAAATGGAAATATGAAATAATAAATAGAAGAAAGAAATGAAATGATAAGAAAGGAAATGGAAATAAAAGGAATTGAAAGTGATAGAAAATGTTATCAAATATAGGTTGCGGAAGTGTTATAGAAATCTCCTTCAAATGCAATGTCTCTGTCTCTAATGGTGATAATGGACGTTGACTTGGATGATAGATGAAAGATGATTTAATGGAGAAGAGATGGTAATGGAAGGATGATGATATAGGCGTGAATGGTGATGGAACATGGTGATGGTTAAATTGTATCTGATAGGACTAAGAATGGACCAATGCTATAGATGAGGAAAGACACGATTCTTATAAGTCGTTATAAGGGATGGTAGCAAGGACTTGAACCCACTAGTTATAGGAACTAGGAACTCTAAGTATCAATAGAAGGCGTTTGACACCACAAACTTAGAAATAAGCATGCTTAATCGATATAGTTCTAAAAAGAACTTAAAGAGAGAATAATCACACAAGAGTTTATATTATCAAAAGGGTTGAGTTACAAATGAAATGACAAAGCCTATTTATAGGCTAACAAAGGGTTTGGCCGAATAGCTACATGGTGTTTCAGCAAGGCTAAATGACTTTCAAGGAGTTACAATGCTTTTAATGGTTACATAAGTGCTGGTTCATGTTGCCACCCACTTTTGATTAATCATGAGGTGCTTGTTCACATTGCCGTCCACTCTAGCTGTCTCATCATGCTTGGCCATATAGTCTCCATGGTGCTCCTCATGCCTCTTCATGATTTAAGCATCTTTTGGATGAAATAACATCACCAATGCACGCCTCCCTTCACTGGTGACCTTCCATGGCAGCAACTTTCATGAAAGGACATGATGCTTGAATGGCACCTCTTCATAGAAAGGTATGTTGTAAGGTGAGTGAGCTGATAATGAGCTGGCCATTGATGCTTCTTAACATGTTGGTTCATTTGGTAGCTCATAGTGAAAAGGCATGAGCCGAAAAGGCACCTATTCGTGAAAAGGTACAATTTGAGAAAATATGACTTTTCATAGAATTGATGTCCCTTGGCCATAGATGATGTCTATTCAAGTCCCAAGCTGAATTGAAGTCTTTTTGTAGCTCAAATCTTCAGCTCAATCTAACTATGAGCTCAATTGGCAAAGGTTGGCAACATATAACTTTTCACCATTTGTTCTTCATAATCTCCCGAGTAATCCTATGTAAGTTTTCCTAGCTCCTTGTCCTTAGTTAAACTCAAATTCAAATCCCAAGTTGTTGTATACATTGATTCCTGCAAAAGATATAAAAAGCTTATATTAAAATATAACTTAAGTACTTATATAATGTAAACATGTGATGCATATAACATATATTATGAAATATAAATCATATAATATAATGTTTAAAGCATAGATTAATATATATGTAATATGATGTAGCTTTTTGAATTGTAAACTAAGGAAAAGACAAATAAAAGGGATTGAGAAGACTCCCTCATGCCACCATGGTGAGGATGTTAAGAAGAGAAGTAGTAGGCTAGTCCGTATCACATCAGGTGGTTCATGACTGAGGTGGGGGCAAGAAGTACACCAAGCATCATTGGAAAGAATATGTTTAAATGTTTGAAGATACCTCCCTGAAACCACGTAAGTTGGGGTCCTTTGAAGCCCATGTTAGAGAGCTTGTGAAGGTCCTAGAAATCCTGAAATAATTTGTATCTTCTTCCTCTCTTCAAGCTACCATATTTCTCATTAACTGAGAGAATTGCATTCAAGTCTATGGAAATGATCTATAGAGTGCCTCTAAGGATTAATAAAGGATGTAGAACTCTCCAAAGAGCCTTACGATTTGTCTTTCCTTGATTCCCATTAATAATGGTGGAAAAAATAGAGATGGGGGATGTATGCCACTTAACTTTAACGAATATTAATTAAGGGTGGATGGATATGATGTTAACCAGGAAAGAGTTGTTCTAGAAAATCCAGATACCCCTAAGGAAACCAGGTGCCTTGATATAAAGGAATTATCATAGGTAAGCTTCGAAACAACACAACCCATCTTTCTGTCGTTAACTCGATTTTCCAGAAAAGCAACTAAGTATGTGATATATGCATCACCAGGCTCAAACTTTATTCATCCATGAAAGCATCCACGACAACAAAGGAAATTGTCATTATCTTATTCTTTTATTATTCAAGTGTTGTTTGTATTATGTATGACAAATATATTTCTATATAACTTGTTATATTCATCCATTTATCATACATATTCATTCATATAAAATATTCATAACTTAGTAATGAATGTTGCTGCATGATAATAATCCACATCTTTATGTTAATTTATGCACAATGTTATTTTAAGTATGTTATTATGTTATATTAAGTTTTGCATTCATTTAAGTATGTTTCAATTCATTAATGAAATGACAACATGCTTAATCATTCATTTCTTAGCTCATTTTCATTCAGTTCATCTTATAAGTCACATACATTAGCTCACATATGTTAAATCATCCTATACTTATCTCATGACATGCATTCATAGCTCATAAAGACATATACATGCACGACAACAAGGTAATTGAATCATTCCATCTCATTTCCTTTGATTTACCTTGTTTTCTTTGCGTATATAGGTACATGGAAGCTAGGCACACATTGGGGCAACTTTTTTGAGTATTTGGAATTCATATGCAGCTAACAATTAGTTCACAAGCTTCATGGCAGCTCATGGAACACAATGGAAATCTTAAATCATTTGGAGGAACTCAAGTCTAGGAAAACTCATCTAGGTTGACTATTTGAAGCTAAGTTGATGAAATTGATCAAGTGACCAGCTGAAAGTAGCTACAAGAGATTCCAATGAACCAAAGAGGACTTGAATGAAACAACAACTCATAACAACCCACTTGCTTGCTAGCTGCATGCATGCCTATGAGAGCTTGAGGGATAACTCATACACGCCCAAGGAGATGCACATGACCAACCTTTATCCCATGCACAAGGCTGCACCCAAGCATCCCTAGAACTCCCATATGCAAGCCATGTGATCAGCAAGTGTGTGTAATGCGTGTGACTCCTCCTAGGTGCGCCAAACACCAAGCAACAAATCCATTCAGCCAAGGCTCCTAATGTTTCATTTAGGTGCCAACTTGAAGGGGTTCAAAACCATTCGGCCATGAGACATGCTCCCTCCATTCAGCCGAATCATCATACTTTTTAATTCATGCATGTAATTAATTAGTTATGTACTTTCAAAGAGACATAAGGGCTGGCCAAACCATTAGGTACCCATTCGGCTTTGTCTCTTCAAAAACTATAAATAGGCTAGTTCTATTCATTTGTAAACACACCTTTCATATTAATTAAAGTGAGATTATTCTTTTTTCTTAAGTCCTTGTGACTTTTATTACTTATCAAGTAAATTCTTACTTGTGGTGTCAACCTCTATTCCATTGATACTTGTGGTTCCTATCTCCTTATAGATAGTGGGTCCAAGTCCTTTTTTACCATCCCTTAGATAGATTTGTAAGGATGGGTCTTTGCTCATTGTAGCACTAGTTCTTTCTTGGTGTTTTTAAACTATTATCCTTACCAACCATCATTTTCTTTTATAAGCCATACCATAGCCATAATAACAATACTTCTGCTACCTATCTCTTACCATAAATAGCCTTACATTTCACCTTTACATTCACTACCAAACCATTATGCTTGAGTCATTAACTTATGCAGTTATTTTGCTTCCTTCCTAGATCCAAAAATAATTAAGGTATGAGTACCTTACATCAAGCAGTATTTAGAGCTCTAGTGGAATAAGCAACATGAGAAGTAACAACAACAACAAAATACAAAAAAAAGTGTAAGTTAAGTCCAACTGAAGAAATCAACATTCAGTAAGGAAAATTGCAAAACAGTCAAGAGAAAACAAAAGAAAAAAGAAAAGAAAATTGCAAAGTTGAAAGCACAAACAACAAGCTCATCACCAAGCAAGTCAAGTAAGAATTCGAAAATTGATTGTGGTAATCGAAGGGTTGTAAAGTGACTTTACTGTAAGTAACCCCTTTATTCTTTTCTTTCTTATTTCTAAGACACCCTTTACATTATATTTTCTTTTCCATACCTACTAACCATTTGTAGCCGACGCACAACAAGTAAGCATTACATGGTATAGTTTTGAGTAAAGTTTACTTAGAACTCGAGACAAAGAGAGTAAGAGGAAAAAGGCTTGAGAGTGGGAGACTAGAAGAGGACTAGTAAAAGCCTTGAAGTTCTAGAGTGCAAACACGAGTGGATTGAGTGACATTCAAGTTTCTTTGGAGTGAACTCGTGAGGGTTTGTGAGAGCAATATTTGTTAAGGTTTCTTACATATTTCCTTTTTCTTAAATTGCTAACATGTCTATTCCATCCAGCATCTTTGTAGTTAAAAGGACTTAGAACATTCAAAGTCAAGATGATGAACAAAGAGAGAATCTTCCATACCAAATGTCATATGGAAGATAAAGTCTACATAGTGATCATTGATGGAGGAAGTTGTACAAATGTAGCAAGCACTCACATGGTGGAGAAGTTGGGCCTAAAGACTTCCAAGCATCCTCATCCTTACAAATTGCAGTGGCTCAATGATATGGGAGAAGCCAAGGTTACCAAACAAGTAGTTGTTCCTTTCTCCATTGGAAGATACGAGGATGAACTTCTTTGTGATGTGTTACTAATGAGTGCAAGCCACATTATCTTAGGAAGACCTTTGTAATTTAACAAGAAGGCTACTCACTATGGATTTTCCAATGAATATTCATTCCAACACTAATAAATGAAGATCACCTTGCTACCTATGATCCCAAATCAAGTCCATGAATGCCAACTTACTCTTAAGTCACGTATAGAGGAGTAGGAGAAAACTAAAGCCATGAAGAAAGTTGAAAGAGAAGTCTTGTAAGAGCAACAAGTAGAACAAGTGGAAAACTAGATTGATATGAGAAACATTAGAGTTTATGAGTGTGGAGAAGAAAGGGAGAATGGAGAACGAGATTCACCTAACAATTCTTTCCCTCCAATTATTTCTTTTTCCTTGTAGGATATTCCAAGAGACATAACATTTCAAGCTGAAGATTCAAGAAACATGTCTTTTGAAAAACTAATAGTCATGACCTTTGGTGATCTACAAAACATGTCCTTTGACATTTCAAAGGATATACCTCTTAAAGTTCAAAAGAATATGCCAATTGAAGATCCCAGAATTGTGAATTGTGACATTCCAAGTGCAATGTCAACCTTAAAGAAAATTTAGCAACCAATGAAGAATTCAATCATCGAGCAACCGATTCCCATTAAACATCCACCCTGGTTTGCTAATTCTATTCATTTTTTTATTAGTTTTTCATTTTTTTGCAACAACTTGATTCGTGTAAATGGTGTTAACTTATTAATCTATGATGTCAGGATCATTTTTCATTTTAAGTTTGATTAGTTCATCAAATTCAACAAATACAAGGGAGTGATTCAAACATTATCCACCTTATTAAATGCCAATACCTGGATGGACAGAAAGCTTAAAGGTGTTGACCTTCTTCACCTACCTGAAGGAGATCAAACGTCAAACTTATTCACCAATAATCATGATGATTCAATAAGATAAAGTGAAGAGATATGATGCTTAGAAGAAATACAATCCTTGGAGTATACAACGCCACCTTTGGGGGAAACTACACCAACGTTGGAACAAAGGACACACCTCTTTCCAAAAGGTCAAGATGATTCAACGCAACATGGGAATGAGTCTCAAAAGGTACGTTACTCTTCCTTATAAATTTTGATGCAGGAAATCATTTGTGAAGGTTGTCTTTAAAAGAAACAATTCTTGAAGAAGGTTATTCTAAAAAGGTACCTGTTGGTAATAGTTATTCCAAATAAAGGCTTTTATCTGAATACTTTTTGAAAGGATGTTTTTAAAAGATAACTATTCACTAAAGATGATAACACAATTGTATTCATACCTTTTCAAAGAAGCACAACTTGTCAAGAACAAAGATGCAATGAATCAAATTGATGAACGAATCAGAGAGGATGGATTTGTTCATTGTACAATTCACACCCCAACACAAGCCTTCGATTTGAAGATAATTCACCTTCAAGAAGGGGGATGATACATGGATGACCCTGCTCAAACTTTATTCATCCATGAAAGCATCCATGATAGCAAAGGGAGTTTTCATTACCTTATTCTTTTATTATTCAAGTGTTGTTTGTATTATGTGTGACAAATATATTTATGATATAGCTTGTTATAATCATCCATTAATCATACATATTCATTCATATGAAATATTCATAACTTAGTTATGAATGTTGCTGCATGATATTAATCCACATCTTTATGTTAATTGGTACACAATGTAATTTCAAGTATGCTATTATGTTATACTAAGTTTTGCATTCATTTAAGTATTTTTCAATTCATTAAGGAAATGGCAACATGCTTAATCATTAATTTCTTAGCTCATTTGCATTCAATTTAGCTAATAAGTCATATACATTGGTTCACATGTGTTAAATCATCCTATACTTAGCTCATGACATGCATTCATAGCTCATAAGGACATATACATTCACGACAACAAAGTAATTGAATCATTCCAGCACATTTCCTTTGATTTACCTTGTTTTCTTTGCATATATAGGTACATGGAAGCTAGGCACATATTAGGGAAGCTTGTTGGAGTATTTGGAATTCATATGCAGCTCACAAGCTTCATGGTAGCTCATGAAACACAATGGAAACTCAAATTAGCTGGAGGAGCTCAATGCTAGCTAAACTAAACTAAGTGAACTATTTGAAGCTAAGTTGATGAAATTGATCAAGTGACCAGTGGAAAGTAACTACAAGAGATGCTAAGGAACTAAGGAGGACTATGTTGGAACAATAACTCATAACACCCCCTTGCTTGCTAGCAACATGGAAGCCTATGCTAGCTTAAGGGAGAATACACACACGCCCAAGGAGATTCACATGACCAGCTTCATCCCATACACAAGGTTGTACCCAAGCATCCCTAGAGTTCCCATGTGCAAGCCATGTGATAAGAAAGTGTGTGCATTGTGTGTGACTCCTACTAGGCATGCCAAACACCAACAACACATCCATTCGACCAAGTCTCCTAATGCTTCATTTAGGCACCAACTTGAAGGGGTTCAGCACTATTCGACCATGAGGCATTCTCCCTCCATTCAGCCGATCATCATACATTTTAATTCATGCATGTAGTTAATTAGTTATGTACTTTCAAAGAGATACAAGGGCTAGCCGAACCATTAGGTACCCGTTTGGCTATGTCTCTTCAAAAACTAAAATATGTTAGTTCTATTCATTTGTAAACACACCTTTCATATTAATTAAAGTGAGATTATTCTGTTTTATCAATTCATTGTGACTTTTATTGACTTATCAAGTAAATTCTTACTTGTGGCATAAATATTTATTTTATTAATACTTGTGGTTCCTATCACCTTATAGATAGTGGGTCCAAGTCCTTTTCTACCATCCCTTAGATAGATTTGTAAGGCTGGGTCTTTTCTCGTTGTACCACTGGTTCTTCCTTAGTCTTTCTAAGATATTATCCTCACCAACCATCCTTTTCTTTCATAAGTCATACCATAGCCATAACAACAATACTTCTGCTACCTATCTCTTATCATAAATATACCTCAATTTCACCTTTACATTCACTACCAAACCATTATGTTTTAGCCATTCATTTATGCAGGTTATTTTACTTTTTTCCTAGATCCACAATCAATTAAGGTACGAGTACCTTACATCAGTATGGTTTGTAATCATGGGAATATTCTTATCGCCTTTGCTAGTAATCAAACTCTGATACGAACTGTGGAAGACTACTTGGTAAAGTGAGTTTTAAAGAGTACAAGATCGAATTACTTTCCTCTCGTTGTGTTACTTTCTTGGAGTGACTTGTGAGGCTTCTTGCTTTGTTAAATTTTCTTTCTTTTATTTTTATTTTACTTTAAAATTTTCTTTTGAGTCTTATGAGTCCTATACGAGATTTATACGTGATTTTGTAAATATTATGAATTCTCAATATCTATATTGATTATTTGTAATATAATTTAATATAGGATGATGCATTATCTTTTAGGATTATATTTAATATTTTATTAGGAATTAAGGTTGAGTTAAAACATTATTTTTAGCTTTTATTATTTTTTTAGGAATTAGAGTTAAGACATGTTTAGTTTGTTATTATTTTATTCATTAGTTATTTAGGACCTTTAGAACTCAGCCCCTATATAAATGAAGCTTCATTCAACTTTGGAAATCAGATTTTTTTGATTAATAATACAATGAGAGTTTGTTTTTGTAAGTGTTGATTGCTTTGTGCCTTTGAAGCTTCTTCTCCTGGAGTTCTTTCAAGTTCTTATAAGGGAGATTAATCTTCACACTCTAATTTGCCTTTTCATCGAGACTAGGAGGGTTGGTTAGAGCCATATTATCATGTTTGCCTTTTCATTGTGACTAGGAGGGCTCGATAGGACACTTCTTCATCTATTTTCCACAAATACATCTTCACCATCATCATCTTTACCGTTCACCTTAATAAGGGAGATCTTTTGATTTCTTGGTTATCATACTTTATTTTCAATTTCTTTATCTTTTGTTTATCTTGTTATAATCTTATTTCTTACCTTGTTTCCAGTACCTAAAAGAAACCCTAAGAACTCTAGTTGTTGCTGCCACTTTCCCCTATTAATTACTCTTTGTTCTTCATTGAGTCTAGAGCTTTCTATGTTTGATTCTTCAATAAGAGCAACGTTCATTAACCCGCCACTGCTTCCCTATCACATTACGTTCAACATTTTGTCTCGATATGCATTGTGATTACAAGTTCTAGAATATCCTAATTAGTTTGGCACTCTCAAGTCAAACAATGAGCAAGAAAAAAATGTATGCTCGTGAGGCTTAAATCTCACAAGAAAAGTTTATATGCACTGAGTCAAATTCATCTCTATAGATAAAAGCATGAAATATCAATACTCAACCAAAAATTCACCAGCTATATCAATCACTAATTATGAAAATTAAATTCGATCAAAACATGATCATAATCCAAAAGGAAGCAAGAGTATAAAGTGAAGTTTAAGACTAGCAATGAATTATCCCAACATATCAATATCGTAATAACTCAATTTTAAACAAGCAAACAAGTCAAGGAAAAACTTGATGACATGCTTACCTTTCCCCTCCTCACTTAATTTGTTTTGTCCCAAAACATATGTTAAATTTAAAAACAATGAGAGGGTAAAGGAATACTCCATAATCTAGTAGCCAAAAAAATTTAGACCATTTCTCGATTTGTGCGTGTCATCCTTGCGTAGGGCCCATACTAATCTTTATCTCGGAAGTTAAAGTCTTGTGGCTCGTAATTTTCTACAATTCTGCTTTCCAAGAAATCCGATATGGCACTTCTCTTTATAGCTTTTTGTCTTACGTAATCAAAATCAAATTCGGATATCATCACCTTTCATCGGCCTTTTCGTGGGATGATATTTGATTTCGCAATCAGTGAACTTCTTGATCAGGTAGTAAATGACCCGTTCCTTTCTACCGGATTCATCATGCTGACTTAGAACAAACCCCATTTAGTTCTCAAATATGGTTAAATACAAAAATAAAGATTTACCCTGAATGAGGAACATTAAGATAGGAATGTGAGATAAGTATTCTTTTATTTTCTCGAATGCAGTATGGCAATCCTCATCCCATGTTCCAGAGTTATTTTTTTCGAAGAAGGCAAAAAATTGGGTTGCATTTGTCGGTCAATTGAGATATGAATCACGCTTTATAATTTAACCTGCCCAGAAAACCTCGAACCTCTTTCTGTGTTTATGGGGAGGTAAATTCTGGATGGCTTTGACATTATCTGGATCGAGTTCGATACCTCTTCTACTGACCACGAAGCCTAATGGTTTCTAATGTTACCCCGAAGGTACATTTGTTAGGGTTTAGTTTCAGCTGAACTTTCTTAATCTTTGAAGGAGCTTTCTCATATTATCGACATATTCATCTTCGGTTTATTATTTGACAATCATGTCATTGACATAAACCTCGATTTCTTTTTGTATCATGCCATGAAACAAGGTTACTATGGCTTTTTGATATGTTACCCCAGCATTCTTTAGTTCAAAGGGCATCACCTTGTAGCAGAAAGTTCCCCATATTGTGACAAATGTGGTCTTTTCCATGTCCTCATGATGCATCTTAATCTGGTTATATTCTGAGAATCCGTCTATGAATGAGAAGAAAGCGTTCATGGCATTATTATCCACAAAGTGTCTATGTGCGGTAGAGGAAAGTTATCTTTGGGACTCGTCTTGTTAAGTTCTCGGTAATCAACACACATGCGTAGTTTTTCATCTTTCTTTGGAAACAACACTATGTTAGCCACCCATTTCAGATACTTGGCCACTTGATGGAAGCCAGCATCGAATTATTTCTTGACCTCTTCCATGATCTTAAGGAGCATTTCAGGTATTATTCTCCTTAGATTTTGTTGCACAGGTGATAGGGAAGTGGTGGCGGGTTAATGAACGTTGCTCTTGTTGAAGAATCAAACCTAGAAAGCTCTAGACTCGATGAAGAATAAAGGGGAGGAATAGGGGAAGGTGGTGGTAGCAACTAGGGTCTTTTAGAGTTTCTTTTAAGTACTGGAAACAAGGTAAGAAACAAGATTAGAACAAGATAAATAAAATATAAAGAAATTAAAAATAAAATATGATAACCACAAAATCAAAAGATATCTCTTATAAAGGTGAACGGTAAAGATGATAATGGTGAGGATGGATTTGTGGAAAATAGATGGATAAGTATCCTATTGAGCCCTCCTACTTGCAATGAAAAGGAAAACACTATAATATGGCTCTAACCAACCCTCCTAGTCACAATGAAAAGGAAAATTGGAGTGTGAAGATTAATCTCCCTCACAAGAACTTGAAAGAACTCAAGGAGAAGAAGCTTTGAAGGCACAAGGCAATCAACACTTGCCAAAATGAACTCTCGTTGCATTATTAATCAAAGAAATCTGCCTTAAAATGTTGAATGAAGCCTCCTTTATATAGGGGCTGAGTTCTAAAGATCCTAAATAACTAATGAATAAAATAATAATAAACTAAACATGTCTTAACTCTAATTCCTAATAAAATAATAATAACTAAAAATAATGTTTTAACTCATCCTTAATTCCTAATAAAATAATAAATCTAATCCTAAAAGATAATTCATCATCTTATATTAAATTATATTACAAATAATCAATATAAATATTGAAAATTCGTAATATTTACAAAATCACGTATTAATCTCGTATAGGAATTTCTGCATGCGCTTTCACTAAAATGAACGTATCTTGAGTTCCCGATATCGGATTGATAGATTCAAGAACCGTTGGAACGATAAAATATAGAAGGTTGTATCTCCAGAAGACATTTTGACCAAATAAGATCATGATACCATTTAAAAAGTCGTCGCAAGTCTGCTACTGTTCTGGTCTTCTTTTCCAAGGCTTGGACGAGTGGATCATTTGGAAGAGTTATTATTTCTTCCTTTGATGTGAGCCTTGTGATGCATGTATCATCCTCCCTTTATTCAAAATGATTCAACCTTAAATCTGAAACATTAAAGGAAGCAACAATAGAATAGTTTAATAATTCATTCATAATATGCTTACCGAATAGATATGCTTTGAATATTTGAGACTTTGTTCTTCTAATAGGTTCGAGTAGAAACATTAGTCCAAAGAAGCATGTATTATGGACCATGGTGCTTGTATCATTCTTCTACACCTCAAAAGGATTTGTCCTCGAATCTTTTGACTCTCGTAAATCGTGACTCTTCATTGATATGGCATGGTGATTAGGGCTTTCAGGTGGTAACCCGTCGGGAGGGTCCCCTAGCACTATTCGACAACTCTTGGCGATGGAAGATGGTGTGGGCCAGTCTCGTGTTTCTTTTACTTTCTTATCATTTACATGGATTCCCTATGCATGAACTATAAAGCATGTAGAGTTGTTCAAGTCATGTTTCGTCATTAAGATGGCGTCACGACTAAGGCTTTCCTGGATGTAGCCTTTTTGTAACAAATATAACTCTCTAGTTTCTTCAAGATTGTATGTTTGACGAGGTATTATGGAACCTTGAATTATATTGGTTTGGTGTTGTTTTCCTCTTTCTGGTGGTAATCCGTCAGGTGGATCATCTAACACTTCTCAAAAATCCTATAAAAGAGATGAAAACACACTAGGGAAATCCTTGTTAATGTTAGAAATCGAAACAATTGATTCCCTAAAGCAAACAAGGATGCAAGGTTATTTGTAAAGAAGGTTCTCTCTCAATTCTTTTATGCTCACACATATATTTTCATTCACTCTTTTCTTCTCACAATTAGGTTCACTCACCTCCCATGGTCATTATTCTTTTGGAGTTTGTAACTAGTGACCTCTTTTGCTTTTGTCTCTTTCTCAGCTTTTTTTTTTTTTTTTGCTTTCCCTACCTCCTCATAAATTCTCATTGATCTTTCAGGATTTCATTTGTTCCATTGGCTTGAGAGTGTAAGGCTTACCGTCTAAGTTCAAATTGTATTTGTTGACCTTACCATATTAGGTAACATTACTGTCATATTGCCATGGTATTCCCAGAAGGATGTGAGAAACTTGCATTGGAATCATGTCACACCAAATTTCGTCACAATACTTGCCCATCTGTAGTTTGACTAGGCATTGTTTGGTGACTTTCATCTTGAACTCTTTATTAATCCATTGCGGACAATATGGTTTTGGATGTTGTTGACAAGGTAGATTGAGTGCCTATACCAAGTAGCTACTTAACATGTTTGCACAACTTCCATTATCAATGATTATAGAGTAAGGTTTACCTTGTATCAAACATCGGGAATGGAATAAAGTTTGTTCTTTGAATTCCGCTTCTTCCATATCTTCAATGCTTAAAGACCTATGTATAACCGTACAATTAGGTCTGAAAATGTGTCCTGGATCAAACATCCTGAAAATCACAACACTCAATGAAACATTTAAAGTAAAATAAAAAGAAAGAAAATTCAACAAATCAAGAAACCTCACAAGTCACTCCAAGAAAGTAACACAGCAAGATGCAAGTAAGTCGATCTTGTACTCTTTAAAACTCACTTTACCAAGTAGTCTTCCATAGTTCGTATCAGAGTTTGATTACTAACAAGGCGATAAGAAAACCTAAAAGCTCTAAGAGGCCAAACAAGGGTTAGACTCCAAGAGAACGAGAATGAAAAGAAAGAAGAAGTATGAAAACTCCTTAGTCCTACTAACACAAGAAAGATAATGTGTTAGATAATGCAAAAGAACAATAAAAAGGAAAAACAAAAGAACCTAATGCACTAAGAGTCAAAGAAAAAAAAAACCAACCCCGAAACCTAGAAAATGCTATATCAACTTGAGCAACGTTTATGAGGGGGTTACCAGTGTCCAAAAATTTCGGACAAATTCTTGAATGTCTTTCGATGCATCGAAAAACCACCTGTAAAATTTCAGAACTAAATACCTTCATAGTATCCAGTAGACTCTGTTGAACGGTGAGTCCTCCAATAATCTATTTTTCGTGATCGCTTTTTTTGAAGGTGTTTTTTTTCTCCAAAAAATCTGATTTTTTGTGTGAATGATATTACATATATGAATTTTCAATTTGGAAATTTTGACTATGAAATTTATCCTTTATAATTTTTAATAAATTTGACAAGATTCTAGACTGAATCTGCCGATGACACTTGAATGATGTATTTGAAGGCACTAATGAACTCCGATTTGAGTGAATTTTAGATTTGAGATTACTCGTAGGATGAATATGAGATTTGGAGAAAATAAGCCCTAAATTCCTTCACTTTCAATTTTTTTGAATTAGTTTCGGTTTTTTTTATAAAAAAACAACAAACTAACAAGAGGGATTTGAATCTAAATTAAATTTAAATAAAAAGAACCTGAAACGATGAATCTTTTATGAACTAGCTCCGTTGGGGTACCTTCACGGTTTTGTGTGCAAGAACAAGAAAGATTGCTTGCTTATTTCCAAGAATCGGCCCAAATCTGATACCAATTGATAGGGAAGTGGTGGTGGGTTAATGAACGTTTCTCTTGTTGAAGAATCAAAACTAGAAAGCTCTAGACTCGATGAAGAATAAAGGGATGAATAGGGGAAGGTGGTGGTAGCTAGGTTTTTTAGCGTTTCTTTTAAGTACTTAAAACAAGGTAAGAAACAAGATTAGAACAAGTTAAATAAAATATAAAGAAATTAAAAATAAAATATGATAACCAAGAAATCAAAAGATCTCCCTTATTAAGGTGAATGGTAAATATGATAATAATGAGATGGATTTGTGGAAAATAGATGGATAAATATCCTATCGAGCCCTCCTAGTCGCAATGAAAAGGAAAACATGATAATATGGCTCTAACCAACCCTCCTAGTCCCGATGAAAAGGAAAATTGGAGTGTGAAGATTAATCTCCCTCAAAAGAACTTGAAAGAACCCAATGAGAAGAAGCTTCGAAGGCACAAGGCAATCAGCACTTGCAAAAATGAACTCTCATTGTATTATTAATCAAAAAAATATGCCTTACAAAGTTGAATGAAACTTCCTTTATATAGGGGAAGAGTTATAAATGTCCTAAATAACTAATGAATAAAATAATAATAAACTAAACATGTCTTAACTCTAATTCCTAATAAAATAATAATAACTAAAAAAATGTTTTAACTCATCCTTAATTCCTAATAAAATAATAAATCTAATCCTAAAAGATAATACATCATCCTATATTAAATTATATTACAAATAATCAATATAAATATTGAAAATTTGTAATATTTACAAAATCACGTATTAATCTCTTATAGGAATTTATGCATATGTTATCTTCACTAAAATGAACGTATCTTGAGTTCCCAATATCAGATTGATGCGATTCAAGAATTTTTGGAAAGATAAGAGATAGGTGGTTGTATCTCTAGAAGACATGTTGACCAAATAAGATTAGGATCCCATTCAAAAAGGCATCGCAAATAAGATGTTGTTCTGGTTTTCTTTTCCAAGGCTTGGACGAGTGGATCATTTGGAAGAGTTATTACTTCTTCCTTTGATGTTAGCCTTGTGATGCATGTATCAATAGGTTTTCATTCTAGTTTGATTGGCAGTTTATGGATTACCATATTTGTATCCAGTCCCGACATGTCTTGATACGACCATGCAAACACATCTTTGTATTCTTGAAGTAAGAATATTAAGTTTTGTCTTGCTTCAGTTGAGAGAGTTGTGCCAATTTTGAATTTCTTTCTATCCTCTTCTGTACCTAGATTCAGGACTTCAATTTTCTCTTTATGTGGCAATATTTGCTTGTTTTCTCTTTCTATTATTCTTAACAATTCGGAAGGTAAATTGCATTCTATTCATTATCACATTCATCGAATTCCCCAAGACAAACGAACTGTTCAAAATCCACTTCCGGCTCAGTATCATTAGTACCTGTATTATCATTATTTTGGGACTCTAAAAGAAATTTGAAAACCACAGGTAATTCTTCTGTCATCTAGTTGCTAAGTACCGATCTAGGTGGCAAAGGGTGGATTCCTGACCCATCCATATTTTTGACATTCTCTGTAATTATAGCGTTAATACTCCTATCTTTAAAAGAAGCATCTAAATTTGGTGAATTCATCCCAAACTCTTAACCACTGGATTTTAATGTTTCATAAAGATGTGGAAAAATTATGGGTTCCCATTGAAATTCATTCCCATTTAATCTGGCAAATCTTCTTTCTCGATTTTTCTGAATTTCCTTCCTCTTTTGTTGTTGACTTTTCTGTTAGTTAATGTTAATGTAAAATCATGGAAAATAAAAAAAATGAAATGCAAGGTATGAAAATAATGCATGATGCATGAGAATTAGAGGATTTGATCCGGAAACATGTCTATTATTATAAATAATCTTTATTGAGACAAAAGTGTTCTATTTTTTAAGGGACAAAAATATCTTAAAGGTACATTCTGACTAAATCCTCTAAACCCTAAACATCTTCTAATAGGTTGACAAGTCTTCTTCCTTCATCTGTCACTGGTTGAAAACCTTGTCGGACCACTCCGACTTCCCTTGTTAAATCATACAAGTGACGAGCTACTTTTGTACTTGTTTCAGGAAATCTCGGATAACTGCATCTCTATCTTTCACCTTTTGATGTGCTTATTCCCAACGAAAATGCCACTGAAATCCTCCATCAAAGGGAACTATATGAAGCTCACTTACTTGTTTCTTGAACCCATCCGCAATGGCCTCCAACTTAGCTATGGTTTTATTACCCCGCTCCTACTTCTTCTGAAGAGATTTCTCTAAATCGGTTACTTGAATCCTCAAACTCTTATTCTGGTGCTGGTTGTCGAACAAACATCTCTGAGAAGTCTTTAGCTGTTATTTCAAGGTCTCTTTTTCATCCTGCCCTTCAAACTTCCTTTTCTGGCAACTATATTCACTTTTCCGTCTACTAGCTTCACTTTTCTAGTACTCAGAAGACCGTTTAAGATTGGAATTGCTCTGGACTTGTTCTTGATATCATTTTCTCAGATCCTTAAGCTCAAAAAAATTCTTTTATTCCCTCTCTAACTTTTTTGCTCGATCCTTCTGAGTATCAGCATCCAACTTCCACTGGAATCTTTTAGCCTCGAGATCCCTTAGACTTTGTTTCAGTTCCTGCTTTTCGTCTTCAAATTCTCTCCTTACTATTTATAGCTCGGAGGGAACATGCTTAAGATGTTTTTCCATGGTTCGAGTGTCTTTGTGATCTGGCATTGGGATGGTGTCATTTTTTTAACCTTCACCATTTTAAATAATCTGGAGTAAGCATGTCCTTCACGGCCACGACATCAATACGGAACATTTTCTTCCATGACTCAGCTACTTCTTTGACCTTTTTCTTGTAGATGTCCCCATGAAATAAAAATTTCGATCTAGATATTCCATGTGTTGTTGGAACAAATTGGCGTGCCCCATACTGTCGAAGTGCCAAAAGTGGAGAGTATCCAACTCCTCCCCATAATCCAAGTAATGTCATAGGTTTTAAGTATCCACATCAGAAACGATGTCACTATGGGTTAACCAGGGGGCTCTCTAGACAATATCCATATCCTGAATGTGTGTCAATACCTTCATCCATTTTTCTTTTAGGACACCTTCTTACCATTTCAAGGTGAGAAATTCTCCCAAAGGAGAATAAGTGGTGCTGAATCGACGGTAAGAAATTCCATTAGTCTTCCATAAGTGACTATGGATCCAAACTTGGAGAAGTTGTGCAGACCCTATAAATCTTCCTCCACCTGTATTTCTGAAATGGTTGAGGGAGAAAAAGGTTTCAGCTAAAATTGCAGATGTTGGATTTACTAACTTCATGAAATGTTCGAACAATTCCACCACAGCTGCCTCAATGTACCCCAAAGTCTTTGGGCAAATAACCAAACCATAAATGCACAGTGCAAAAAGGTTCAGTGTCTTCCATTCATCAGGGTGATTCTTTATTAGTAACTTGATATGGGTCCAAGTAATTCCTTCGCAATGCAGTAAAGCAGTGTATTCTTCGATTGTGGGTACCATGTCTTCTTGGTTAAATATGAAGCAACTGTACCCCGAATTCCAAAATTATACTAGGACTCTGATTAGAGGCTCATCTATTTTGACATAGAGTAGAAGTGAAATTTCACAATACCGTTAGCATAACTTCCTTTTCTAGACATTTTCCAGCTATCACACATGCTTTGTAATTCTTGAACATCGTTCTGCTTTAGGCTGGCAGAAGCATAACCAACCAGATCCGACATATAGTTTTCTTGCAGACTGACTCCCTTTTCTTTCTGAGTCTTTTCGGACCATAGTCGTACCTCGACATTTTTCATCTCTTGCATTACAATCCCTTTGTCCATTAATTCAGATTTTTTGTGTGTAACAAACACTTTTTATGGATCAATTACCTCTTTTTATGATGCAAATGATAAAAAAAACATGAAGGAAAAATCAGTTAGTAAGATAGAAATAATATAATAATAAACGTAAAAAAATGATAAGGAAGTAAAACATCCTAGGTTTTAAAATGGAGTTTCAGGCTGGGCTCTAAGTCCCTATAGTCTCCCAGTTTAGGTTCTAAAGAAGGTACCCGAGTTCTCTTTGCTGGTAACCCCTTGGGCTTGCCAGACCCTCAGTCCTAAGCCCATTACAAGCTCATGTTGACCAAGTTAAACTCGAGAGGATACATTCCCTTATGTCCAGATGGAGAATAAATTCACACAAAGACATAAGGTATATGAATCCCGAAGGTTAATTGTTAGTCCTATAACGAGAATAAATTCCAATAAAGGTTTGGAACTCGGGTATAGAGCCTGAGATGAAAATGTTTAATAATCTGAAATCATTAAAAAATGGCAATACAACTATTTATTTGAAAAAATAATCAAAAGGTAAGTAATAAGGATCGAAAAATTACATTAAAATTTAAACTTACAATTTTAACTTAAGAAGATAACTGGTCTGAAAGGTTACAACTTTCGATTAAAGAATGATTCTCTTCAATTCGTCTCATCTTTCGATTTTGTTCTCTTTTAAAATGACGTTTATTTTCATTTCCTATTGATGTGATCTAATTCATCATCAAATCTAACTTTGCATTTCCAACCTTTCAAGGGGAGAAACTTTCTAATTTTCTACATAATTATGTTTATTTCGTTTGCTGTAAACCTAACTATATTCATATATATATATATATATATAATCTATAGCTATAAAGATAATAACTTGTTCATTACTATGTGAGACATAAGTTATCATTATATACTATATAACACATATCTATCATATACACATTAATATAGTTCATGACTTAACTTATTCTTTATGTTTTGAGTATAGGTACATTCGGCCAGAACTTGGGAGTTATCTTGGAGCTAAATGGTGAAAGCAACAGCAATGAAACTTACATGGGGACGTTTATGAGAGCATAAGGAACATCTAGTGAAAAGTTGTCCGGAGACCATTGAGCTCATAGTTGGATTGAGCTGAATATTTGAGCTACAAGATAACTTCAATTCAGTTGGGGATCTGCACCATCATCATCACCACTCAGGATACTTCAAATATGTCATAAGTCAAATTTTGTGATATCGTACCTTTTCACGAATAGTTTCCATTCCAAAAGGTACCTTTCCACAAGGAGCTGCCATAATGTTCATCATGTTATAACTCACTTATGGCCATCTACCTCTAACTCATTCACCGTATAACTAGCTCAACCATGAAAGGTTATCTTCCAACAATTATAACCTTTCATGAATGATGTTGCCCATGAAGATGCCCTTTCATCAAGGTACACATTGGTGAAGAGGTTGCATCCATTTGAGGCCTAAATCATGAAGAGACATGAGACAAGCACCATGCCTATTGTCACCACCCACATGCCAACTTTGGTGCCAACTTGGGAAGACACAACACCATTCGACCAAGGAAGATAATTTTGGTGCCAAGATGAACAAGCATGTCACCATTCAGCCAAGGGAGATGTATCTTCATCCTAGCTGAACTAACATGTCTCCTTTAAAGAGATAGTTGAACCATCACCAAGCCAAAGGACTCGTCCATTCATTTAAAGCATGATGTACTTTAATAAAGAATCATGTACTTATCGAATCACTAGATGCCTATTCGGCCAAGCCCTCTCACTTCCAATAAATTAAGAGGCTTGCTTTCATTTGTACTCACAAACCTTTACGAGTTAAATCTCTCTTCAAAGTTCTTTGAGAACTTTATCGATTAAGAAAGTATATTTGTTATACTTGTGGAGTTATTCATTCACCTTGATTCTAAAATTCCTAGATTTTATATCTAGTGGGTTGAAGACACCATTACCATCCCTCAAGCAAGTTTGTGAAGATTGAGGTTGTCCTCTCTAGCAAAGCTTCCTCTTTGGCATTTTTGAGATACATTATCATCACCATATTTCAAGAATATCAACACCACTAACCATCTTCCATGAAGACCACCAACATCTTCACTTATAATTCCGCAACCAACTCTTTTCTATCCTTATTTTCATTTCTTATTTTGATTATCCATTTATTATTTCTTTACTAATACTATCTTTCTATCATACTTGTTGCATCTATACTCATAAATTCAAGGACATTACTAATTGTCATTCCTAGATCGAAACAACAATAAGGCTATCTTTTCACTTCCATTGAAGAGTGTAGATTACCTTACATCAAGCTGTATTCCGAGCATAGTTGGATTGACAATAAAGGTGTCATCGGCGTACAACAACAAAAACAAAAGAAAAAGAAGTCAAAAAGTAAATAAAAAAACTCCTACAACAAACAAAGAAGTGCAAAAACAAAAAGAGAGATAAAAAAAGAATTTCCATTAAAAAGAAAAGCAAAGCCAAGGAAAAGTTCTCTACCATTACAATTCAATCAATGAGGCAGATCTACACTGAGAAAGATAACCTTATTGTTTATTGTGAAAGGGTACAGTAAGTGTTGTTCTTGAGTTGTAAGTCACCTATTCCTTTCCTTTACTTTCATTTCCTTGCCTTAAACCTTTTCCTTCTTTTAATTTCCTTGAATCCTTTTTTCTACCTTTCATTTATTCTTTTCCTTTCTAGCCTAACCTATATTGTAGCCGACGTACACAAGAAGAGAAATAACTTGTTCTAATCTTGAGTTAGTTCTTCAGAGGACCTAACAGGAGAGATAGAGTGGAAAAAGGCTTATTGAGTGAGTGAGATCAGAAGGGGAATCGTTAAAAGCCAAGATATATACCCGAGTGCAAACACGAGCGTGAGTGGAGTGAAATCTAAATTTTCTTTGGAGTGACCAAGTGAGGTTTTGTAAGCGCGCTGATAAGGATTTAATTTTTTTTATTTTTTTACTAACAATTCTTGTGATTTTCCATTTTTCCAAACATTTGAGGGTGAACAACAAAGAACAAACACATTTCACACTCATTGCCATGTAAATGGTAAAGTGTGTCCTACAACTACCAAAAGAGGAAGTTGTACAAACATTGCAAACACATATATAGTAGAAAAGATGTGGCTTATAACAATCAAACATTCCAGCCCATATGAATTGTAATGGTTGAACGACGAGGAAGAATTAAAGATTACTGAACAAGTACTTGTTCCATTCTCACTTGGAAGGTACAAAGACGAGATTATATGTGACGTGGTGCCTATGAATACGAGTTATTTACTCTTGGGGAGGTCATGCCAATTTGACATGCATGTTATCTACAAATCGGTATTCATTCTACCACAACGAAAGAAAAGTCATCTTAACTCCATTATCTCCTAGCCGAGTGAATAAAGATCAAACTCATTTGAAAATGAGCATTGAAGCAATTAAAATATGACTTATGCAATTAAAGGCGAACGTTTGGAGGAAAATTCATATGAATAAAAGCTTGAACGTTTGGTGGCAAATGAAGAAAAGCTTTTGAAAGTTGAACAAAACGTTGGAGATGAAAATGATAAGAGAGTGGATGCAGAAAATGAGGAGAATGAAATTGGAGCAAAGTAGGAGAGTAAAGAACAAATTTTATCTAACCTTACTCTTTCTCCTATCCTTTATTTTGTTTTGTAGGGTAATTCAAGATATGTATCTTTTCAAGAAGATGATTTAGATGTCATGACTTTTGGTGATTCACAAAACATGTCTCTTGATATTATACCATTTGAAGTTCTAAAAGTAGTGATGTAAGGCTATCCAAGCTTCTTCAATGACGGAGAAGATCACAACCTTGTTGTTTCCCAATCTAGGAGAGACACCAAATGCCACACATGAATTATAAGTAATTTGCACAGATTATAGAAATAAATGATTAAATGGAATAAGAAACAATTTAAATAAATAAATTGATAAAGAAATAAAGGAATAGAGATGTTATCAAAGTATGTTACGGAAGTGATGTAGAAATATCCTTCAAATGGAAGATAATTCGACCCTCAATGATGATAATGGGCATTTGCCTTGATGATGAATGAAGGATGTTTCTATTGTGATGAAATGGTGATGGAAATGGTAATGGTGTAGGCGTGAAAGTGATGAAATATGGAAATGATGAAGATGGTATCTTAAATAAGTTAAAGAAGAAAAAAATCTATAGAAATCTTAACCTCGTTCTTTATAAACTTAAGTAAGGGATGGTAGGATAGGACTTGAACCCTCTAGTTATGGAAACTATGAACTCAAAGTATAAAGGAAAGGATTAACACCACAAACTTAGAAAAGTTTGCTTAATCGATAAAGTTCTTAAAGAACTTGCAAGAGAGAATTCTCACAAAGAGTTAATATTAATCAAAGGGTTGTGTTACAATGGAAATATCCTAGCCTATTTATAGGAAATGAAAAGGAATTAGCCAAGAGATAGGTAGCTATTCGGCTAGGTACATTCCTTTTAATTAAAAGATATATTTTAATTAAATAAATATAGATGAATGGACTTAATTATTCGGCCATAATGAATGAATATGCCTCTTGGCTGAATGGTCTTCTTGATGGTTCATCCTGGCGCCATTTTTTAAGAATTATCTTGCTTTGGCTGAATAGATATGTATCCCTTCACTTTGGTACCTAATTGATCCACACGCATGGCACATGGGTGGGCTTGTCAGGAGGAGCTCACATGGGTTCATAAGATGCTTATTGTGTGGTCTCGTCCATGGAATGAAGGTAGGCAGCAAATAGGCATGACTTAGCTTCCAACGTGCATCTAGGTGTCATGGTCTTCAATGGGTAGCAACTTGTCATGAAAGGTCACATTATGTGTAAGGTAACCTTTCATCATTTAAGTTATTTTCCATGTGTATGAGCTGAAAATGAGTTGGCTATAGATGAATTACATGAAGATGAGTCATTGAACAACTCCTTGTGAAAAGCACATCTTGGAATGGCAACTATTTACGAAAAGGTACGATTCCACAAAAAATTAACCTAGGCTATATTTGAAGTAATCTGTGTGGTGGTTATGATGTTGCAACTCTCTAGTTGAAATGACATGTCTTGCTAGCTCAAAAGTTCAGCTCAAGTCAGCTATGAGCTCGGAAGGTAGCTGACAACTTTGACCCAAAATGTTCTTGGGTTGTCCCGGAGTTGTCCTATTCATGTTTCCATAGCTCATGGACTCCAATGCTAGCTTGAGTTAGCTCTCATCATGTGGCCACCTATGTACCTACAAAAGAAAGCATAATATAATCTAAGTATTATAAGAAATAAATATATAAAGATGTGGTTCATAAAAGTAACTTCATACATCACATAACATTATTATCATAACTATAAATGTAATGTATGTAAACTATTATCATAACCATTGTATAAAAAAATAATAAGTTAAAGAAAATTCCCCTTTGATTATTATGAAAGGTTGGAGATGCAAAGTTAACTATGATGTCGAATTAGATCATATCATCCCCTTCTTTAAAGTGATTTATCCTCAAATCGAAAAGTGGTTTCCCTTCAACGTCCCTCCATCCAATAGTTGTTGTTTTGTCAACAATGGGGATCTCTTCAAAGATGAAAGATAAAATAATAATGTTAGTGATTAAATAAATTGAAATGTGAAAATAGGACCTTACCAAATTCACACAACAAAACCTGACAGTCACTCTAAAAAAAATTAATGTCTACCCACTCGTGTTTCACTCGGGATGGCTTTTACTCTTGATGTTCACTCTTGCCTTTTACCACTCGTGCTTTACTTTCAAGTCCTTTTGGGAACTTTCTCAAGGCTTACAAGTGTCTAATGGACTTCGGCTGAAACAATTGCGGCTTGGTAGGAGAATGATGAATAAAAAGGAAATGGCTACAAAAAGAAATAATTAGTGAGAATAGGTAAAGGAATTGTAATTCAACAATAAGAAATGATGTATTGTGTGTGTGTGTATATATATATATTAAAAAGAACAAATTGGTCCCTCCCTATTTAGGAATTTTCTCTTCTCTTTTTTTTATTTCTAACTAACCCATGAAAGAGAAAATGATAAAAATATTGAATTATCTCGCTCTAATACCAAATGATTTGATATCGATTATGAGTTTCAATTAATGTATATGAATGCCTGATCGTGATTCTAGTAAGAACTCTGCAATGCTTTGAATGTAATTTGAAATTATGCAAATAACATTGATAGAAATAGATAAGTAAGAAATGGAAATGATAGGATAAAGGATATGTTAAAATGGTTTAGCAGCGTACGAAGAGTGATAGATGTGGTTTAAGAGAAAATAAAGAATGAAAATGTTGATGAAGATGGTAGGGAGTTGACGTGTAGTAGGAAGAACTTCAAAAGGGAAAGGATTGTGACCCTATAACTATATAAGAGTTAAAAACTAACAATATATTAAAGGTGGAAATGAAGTGGTATGATATGGAACGCGACCACTAGCCATAGATGAGCTAGGAACCAATGCTATAACAAAAGGGAATGGATGAAGACTACAAGATTATCTTGAAGTTGATAAAGTTCTACAAGAGAACATGAATGAAAGAACCCTTTCAAAGAGTTTATTATGCAAAAAAAAGTTCTAAGTACAAATGCCTTGGAGATGCCTATTTATAGTGTTGATAGGCACCATGTGAAGAGTTTTTACAATTAAAATAAAATAAACACCTAAATGCAATTGAATTCAATTAAATGACTTGTCATTCTTCTTATCATTTATGGTTGGCCATTTAGATTGAAAATTGATGAATTAAGCTTTAATTTGATATAGTTTTAGCCTTAAATTCATCCAAAAAGGAGGGGTGACTCTTTGGCTACCTTTATTTTTTGCGAATAAAATAAAAAAGGATAAAAGAATTTAGGATGAATGTGTACATCCTACATGTCCAAATCAACTTGTCTCTTTAAATTCCTTGCTGATTTTATCATTTAATTTGGTGACTAAATGAAATAAAATCTGCCTTCATTGCTTGTTCCCTTGTAGAATATGATCAGCCTTCAAAAGATGATAAAGGTCTTGAATACAAAGTTTGAATACTAGTTATTGCATGTCCCTTGCTTGAACGTGAATTGCCTTCAATGGGTGATAACATCAACCTTGAATACCTTGGATTGGTGAATTAAGATGGCCATCAATTGCTTGTCTCTTGGTAGAAGATGAAAGGACTCTTCCTTGGCTCAAACTCATTCAAATTATCCTTGTATAAAATTATCGTAATGAAAATTTCGTCTTGCATTGTATTCAATAAATGGATCATATCTCAAGATCCCGATATCGAATTGAGATGATTCAAAAGCGTTGCAAATATAAGAGATAGAGGAATAATTTCCAATTGATTTCTAACCCAAACACATATGTATCGCATCTCGAATTGGAAGACATTCTGACTGATATTCTTACATCTGATGAAACTGTTCAACTTCTCTCATGCACCTAGATACAAAGGTGAACTTTATTCAATCTTTAAATGACAACATGCATGAAACAATTAAGAGTAAGTTTAGTAACTGAACTAGTTTGATGAATGAACTAGTTTAATTAATGAACTAACTTTATTCAATGAATTTGTAATATTGAATGAACTAGTTTGATGAATGAAATACTTAGTTAAATAAACTACATGTTTAAATGCAATGAATGCTTTAATGAACATCTCACTTATTAAAAGAAATTAATATTATCTAAACTTTTAAATTCTCATGCTAATTCATGCACAAGCAAAGTAAAGTATTCCTCCCTTATTATTCCTCCTTCCTCACGTCCCATGCTTGATGTAAACATACTTTTCATGGTTGCTTGGAAATCTTTATCATAAAGGAACTCATAAACAAGTAAAAAGAACATGAAGGTAGAACTCCCTTAGAGTTAATTTTAATGATATTCCATGGTGTTATCAAACAATGGAGAAAATGGATGATGATCATGATCACATCATACGGAAAGTTTGTTATGTGATCCTGTCTAGCACCAACTTTCTTCATAACATACTCACATCATTAAAGATCCATCAAGCTCAATCAAAGGGAGTTCTACCTTACTTTAACTTATATTTACTTATTTATGTAATATGTATTATTTTGAGCATACATTTGCATATTAGACTATGCTTCAATAATCATATGTTATCATTCATTTGCATACTATATGATTTTCATGCATAACATATGTTTTCACATCATTATATGTTTATTACTTAGCTCACATTATGTTTTCTTTTGTAAGTACATAGGCGGCCACATAATGGGAGCTAACTTAAAGCTAGCACTGGAGTCCAAGAGCTATGGAAACTTGACTAGGACAACTCTGGGACAGCTCAAGAACATTTTGAGACAAAGAGCACTTTAAATATGGTCTAGGTCAATTTTTTGTGGATTTGTACCTTTTCGCGAAGAGTTGCCATTCCAAGAGGTGCTTTTTTCGCAAGGAGATGTCCAAAGACTCACCTACATGTCCTTCATCTATGGCCAGCTCATCTTCATCTCAAACACATGGAAAGTAGCTCAAATGGTGAAAGGTTACCTTCTAAAAATGTGACCTTTCATAACAAGTTGTTGCCCAATTGATGACATGTCATTTAGACACATGTTGGATGCCAAGTCACGCCTAACTTGTTACTTATCTTCACGCCATAAAGGAGTCCACACATTAAGCCTTCTACACCACCCTTGTGAGTGCCTCATAACCAGCCCACACATGTGCCATGCATGTGGATGAAATGGGCGCCAAAGTGTAGAGGCTTCTCCCTATTCAGCCAAAGCAAGGTGTTGCTTCAAAGTTGGCGACAAGATGAACCATAAGGAGACTATTCGGCCAAGGACATTTCCTTTCATCCAAGCATCATGCATTTTCAATTTAAATCATGTACTTTCCCGAAAAGGCATGTATCTATTCGTCCAAACCTTTACAAGCCTATAAATAGGCTTTGGCATTCATTTGTAAACTCAACCCTTTTGATAATACAAACTCTTAGTGAGATTATTCTCTCTTAAAGTTCTTTTTAGAACTATATCGATTAAGCAAGCTTTCTTAAGTTTGTAGCGTCATTCCTTCCATATATACTTCGAGCTCCTAGTTCTTATAACTAATGGGTTCAAGTACTTGTTTACCACCCCTTAAAGAAGCAATATAAAGTATGGGCATTTGTTCTTTAACATTGGTTCTTTTTTGAGTCTTCTTTAAGATACTATCTAACCATCACCTTCACGCCTACAACATCTTCACTTCCATCACTATAAAACCATCCTTCAATCTTCACCAAGGCAAGTGTCCATCATCACCATTGGAGGCCGAATCCTATTGCATTTGAAGAACAATTCAACAACACTTCCACAACCATCATTTGATAACATTTCTATCACTATCATTTCTTTCCATTTTCATTTCCATTCTTAAATATCAATTCCTTAATCATTTATTTCTTTAATTGTGCATATTACTTATCAATTCAAAGTGCAGCATTTGGTGTCTCTCCTAGATCGAGAAACAACAAGGCTGCCAACTTTTCCATCATTAATGAAGCTTGGATAGCCTTACATCAAGTGGTATTCAGAGATCAGTCAGATTGACAATCAAGTGTTGTAACAAAAAGAAAAAGAAAGAAGAAAAATAAAAGAGAAAAGAAAAAGACTCCTACACAAATTTGGAGTACAAAAAGAAAAGAAAAATAAGGAATTCAAAAGCAAATTTCCAATAAAAGAAAAAGTTAAGAAAAGTTGCAATTCATTCAAAATGAATCACATTACAATCTTCCCAACATCAAACTTGAAGGAGGTATCCTTGTTTATTGTGAAAGAAGATAGTAAGTGTTGCAACTTGAGTTATAAGTTATCTTTATTTTCTCATCATTTCATTTCATTTTCTTTCATCTTTTCTTATTTCTTACCTTAACTCTTCTTAACCTTTCTATCATATATTATCATATCCATTTTTCTGCCCTAACCATTTCTATAGTCGACGCACAAATAAAGAAACTTGCTCAATCTTGAGTTAGTTCTTTAAAGGACCCACAAGAGAGAATTGAGTGGTAAAAGGCAACTGTCAGGGTGAGATCAGAAGGGGGATCAGAAAAAGCCAAGAAATATATTCCCGAGTGCAAACACGAGTGTGAGTGGATTGCAATCTGAATTTTCTTTGGAGTGATCAAGTGAGGCCATTGTGAGTGTGCTGGTAAGGTTTTAATTTATTTTATTTCAGTAAACATGTCACAAGAATTACTTGATTTCCATACAGCTTCAAGACAAGTGCTTGTTGTTAAAAGGGCTTTAAGCAGTCAAATTCTAGAAGATGAGCAAAGAGAAAGCATTTTTTATACTCGTTGTCATGTAAACAACAAAGTTTGTTTCATGATCATCGATGGAGGAAGTTGTACGAACGTTGCAAGCACTGTTACGGTGAAAAGCTTGGCTTGAAGATTTCTAAGCATCTGAATCCATATAAACTTTATTGGTTAAATGATGGAGAATAAGTAAAAGTCACAAAGCAAGTTGTCATCCCGTTTTCATTTGGTAAATACCAAGATAAAGTTCTTTGTGATGTTGTACCAATGGATGCTGGACATATACTTTTGGGAAGACCGTGGTAATTAGATAGACGAGCAATCCATGATAGGTTTACAAACAGATATACTATCACCCATAATGGTAAGAAATTTATTTTGACGCCACTTTCTCCTAGTCAAGTGAAAGAATACCAAACTCATTTGAGAAAAAGCATTGAAGCAATGAAGGAGCAATTTGAACGAGAACGTTTTGAGGAGACAAGAACAATTGGAAATGAATCTGTTGGAGTTGAAAAAGATGTTTTGCAAGTAGTTGAGCAAATTGAAAGTGGAAAATTTGAAAAGGATGAGTGTAGAGAAGAGAAGCAAAGTGAAGGATAAATTTTACCTAACAAATCTTCCTCTATTATTTCTTTTTCCTTGCAGGATATTCAAACAAACATATCTTTTAAAGCTGAAGATTCAAGAAATATGTCTTTTAAAGAACCAATAGGTGTGACCTTTGGTAATTCACAAGACAGGTCATTTCACATTCTAACAGTTATTCCACTTGAACTTCAAAAAGAAGTTCACTTTAAGTGCCACGAGTTATGATCATTGAGGCTACAAGTACAATACAACTAATGAAGAGAATTCAGCAACCAATGGAGTTTTCCATCATCAAGCAACCAACTCCCATTAAACATCCACCCTGGTTCGCTATTTCCATTCATCTTGTTTATTCATTTTCTAATTTTGGTTTATTTTACACCAAAATTATACATCTCTATGGAATTATTTTCACTTGTGGTGATCGATTTGAGGAGATGAAGCGAGCATTATCCACCTACTCAAAAGCCATAATTTGGAAAGGTTCGAAGCTTAAAGGAATTGTCATCTTCTACCTACTTGAAGGATTTCAAATGTTAAGACTCTTCACAAATCATCATGATGATTCAAGCAGTGGAGATGAAGAGTTGCATATTTTTTTAAAGCACGTGATATGTTGGGTCAAGGAGAAATAAGATCCATCACCAAAAACCACATTGCAAGTGCCTATTCAAACAAAGGCTTGATTTGAGTAGGCCTTTTGACAAGAAGAAAGATTGGAGACGAATTTTCATTTCTTGTTTTGCAGTATACACCAAAGGATGAAATTGTTGAAGCAAGAGATGTGTTGATTCAAAATAATACAACTATTGATGTTCTTAGAGACATGAACAAGGAGAGTCTTTTAATCAAAGGAAATCAAGTAAGTGAACCATTCTAATCTTTTCAGGTTAAGTATGAGAAATTTCCAAATGAGGTGTCTTTTGAGGAAGATTCTTTAGGAAAGGTACCTATTGGCATGCAATCCTATCTATCCTATGAAAGACCTGGTATTAAAGAATTTTTTGAAAGAACCCCTCAAAAGGATGTACAAGAAGACATCAACTCTTGGGAAGACTTTTGTGAGTTTGGAAAGCAAAGAGTGAAGAACAAGGACATATTACTAGAAGACCCTTTCGATTTGAGGACAAATCGCTTAAAAGAAGGGGGGATGATGTGATCCTATCTAGCATCAACTTTCTTCATAACATACTCAAATCATTAAAGATCCATCAAGCTCAATCAAAGGGATTTCTACCTTACTTTATCTTATATTTACTTATTTATGTAGTATGTATTATTTTGAGCATACATTTACATATTAGACTATGCTTGAATAATCATATGTTATCATTCATTTGCATACTATATTATTTTCATGCTTAACATATGTTTTCACATCTTTATATGTTTATTACTTAGCTCACATTATGTTTTCTTTTGTAGGTACATAGGCGGCCACATAATGGGAGCTAACTTAAAGCTAGCATTGGAGTCTAAGAGCTATGGAAACTTGATTAGGACAATATCAGGATAGCTCAAGAACATTTTGGGACAAAGTTGTCAGTTGACCCCCGAGCTCATAGTTGACTTGAGCTGGACTTTTGAGCTAGCTAGACACCTCATTTCATCTAGAGAGTTACATCATCATCACCACAACACAGAGCACTTCAAATATGGTCTAGGTCAATTTTTTTGGATTCATACCTTTTTGCGAAGAGTTTCCATTCCAATAGGTGCTTTTTCACAAGTAGTTGTCCAAAAACTCACCTATATGTCCTTCATCTATGGCCAGCTCATCTTCAGCTCAAACACATGGAAAGTAGCTCAAATGATGAAAGGTTACCTTCTACAAATATAACCTTTCATAACAAGTTGTTGCCCAATTGATGACATGTCATTTAGACACATTTTGGATGCCAAGTCACACCTAACTTGCTACTTATCTTCAAGTCATAAAGGAGTCCACACCTTATGCCTTCTACACCACCCATGTGAGTGCCTCTGACTAGCGCACACATGTGCCATGTATGTGGATGAAATGAGTGCGAAAGTGAAGAGGCTTCTCCCTATTCGACCAAAGCAAGGAGTTGCTTCAAAGTAGGCGCCAAGATGAACCATAAGGAGACCATTCGGCCAAGGACATTTCCTTTCATCCAAGCATCATGCATTTTCAATTTAAATCATGTTCTTTGTAGAAAAGGCATGTATCTATTCAGCCAAACCATTGCAAGCCTATAAATAGGCTTTGTCATTCATTTTTAAACTCAACCGTTATGATAAAATCAACTCTTAGTGAGATTATTCTCACTTCAAGTTCTTTTTAGAACTATATCAATTAAGCAAGATTTCTTAAGTTTATGGCGTTATTCCTTCCATAGATACTTCGAGTTCCTAGTTCTTATAACTAGTGGGTTCAAGTCCTTAATCATTTATTTCTTTATTTTTGCTTTTCTATCACTAATTAGCTCATACAAGCTCATTGCCATTGAATTACTAATGTAAGGCTATTCCAGCTTCTTCGATGATGGAGAAGTAGGCAGCCTTGTTGTTTCCTTATCTAAGAGAGACACCAAATGTTACACTTTGAATTGATAAGTAATCTGCATAATTAAAGAAAGAAATGATTAAGGAATTGATATTTAAGAATGGAAATGAAAATGGAAAAAATTGATAGTGATAGAAATGTTATCAAATGATGGTTGCGGAAGTGTTAATGAATTAACCTTCAAATGCAATAAGATTCGACCTCCAATGGGGATGATGGATGCTTGCCTTAATGAAGATTGAAGGATGGTTTTATGGTGATAGAATGGTGATGGAAGTGAAGATGTTTTAGGCGTGAAGGTGATGGTTAGATAGTATCTTAAAGAAGACTCAAAGAAGAACCAATGTTAAAGAACAAAGGCCCAGACTTTATATTTCTTCTTTAAGGGCCGGTAAACAAGGACTTGAACCCACTAGTTATAAGAACTAGGAACTCAAAGTATCTATGGAAGGAATGAAGCCACAAACTTAAGAAAGATTACTTAATCGATATAGTTCTAAAAAAAAGAACTTGAAGAGAAAATAATCTCACAAAGAGTTTGTATTATCAAAAGGGTTGAGTACAAATGAAATGCCAAAGCCCTATTTATAGGCTTGCAAAGGTATGGCCCAATAATTATGTGTCCATTCGGCTAGATACATGACTTTTAAATGGAAATACATGTTGTTTTAATGAAGGAATATGTCCTTGGCCGAATGGCCTCCTTGTTGTTAATCTTGGCGCCAACTTTGAAGCAACACCATGCTTTGGCCGAATAGGGAGAAGTCTCTTCACTTTGGCACCCATTTCATCCACTTGCATGTCACATGTGTGGGCTAGTTATGAGGAACTCACATGGGTGACATAGGATGCTTATGGTGTAGCTCCTCCATGGCGTATAGATAAGCATCAAGTTAGGCGTGACTTGGCTTCCAACATGTGTCTAAATGACATGTCATCAAGTGGGCTACTTTCCATGTGTTTGAGCTGAAGAAGAGCAGGCCATAGATGAAGGACATGTAGGTGAGTCTTAGGATAGCTCCTTGTAAAAAAGAACCTATTGGAATGGCAACTCTTTACGAAAAGGTACGAATCCATGAAAATTAACATAGACCATATTTGAAGTGCTCTGTGTGGTGGTGGTGATGGTGCAACTCTGCAGCTGTAATGAGGTCTCTAGCTAGCTCAAAAGTCCAGCTCAAATCAGCTATGAGCTCGGGGGTCAGCTGAGAACTTTGTCCCAAAATGTTCTTGAGCTGTCCTGGAGTTATCCTAGTCAAATTTCTATAGCTCATGGACTCCAATGCTAGCTTTAAGTTCGCTCCCATCATGTGGCTGAATATGCACCTACAAAAGAAAACATAGTATGAGCTAAATAATATAAGATATAAATGTATAAATATGTGGTTCATAGATTATATTATATGTTAACATTACACATAGTATAGAATCTATTATTTGGGGATGCCTCTTTAAATGATTCAAAGGTTTTAATGCATTTGGATGTAAGAGCTTCCCTGAACAGTTTGGCTCTTGATTGAGTGACTGGTCCTTGTGGCATTACTTCTATATCCATTGAAGATGGCGTTGGTGTGCTCACATCATCCCCCTTCTTTTATGTGATTTGTCCCCAAATCTTCATCATCCTTGATTAGAGATAGATCTGCTATATTGAAGGTATCACTTACATTGTATTCTCTGGGAAGATCCAACTTGTATGCATTTTCATTCTCTTCTCGGTGATCTGAAAGGGACTATCACCTCTCGGTAAAAGCTTAGATTTCCTTTTAGTTGGAAACATTTCCTTACGCAAATGCACCCAAACCCAATCTCCGACTTCCAAATTGAGTGGTTTGTGTCCCTTATTGGCTTATTGCTTGTACTGCTTTGTTCTTCTCTCAATGTTGTGCCGAATTTATTCATGTAACTTCTTGATGAACTTTGCCTTGTTCTTACCATCCTTATTAACCATTTTTCTTGAGGTAGAGGAAGAAGGTCCAAAGGAGTTAAGGGGTTGAATCCATATACTACCTCGAATGGTGAAGTCTTTGTGGCTGAATGAATTGATCGATTGTAAGCAAATTCAACATGTGGAAGGCAGTCTTCCCAAGTTTTTATGTTTTTCTTGATGATGGCTCTCAACAATGTTGATAATACTCTATTAATAACCTCCGTTTGCCTATCAGTTTGGGTTGTTGAAAACAACAAATTAGTTCCAAGTTTGTTCCATAATGTCCTCCAAATATGACTGAGGAACTTGGCATCTCGATCAGAAACAATAGTCCTTGGTATGCCAGGCAATCTCACAACTTCCTTGAAGAATAAATTAGCCATGTGAGTTGCATCATCTGCTTTGTGACATGGTATGAAATGGGCCATTTTGTAAAACGATCAACCATAAAAAATATAGAATCTCGCCCATTTCTTGTTTTTGGAAGACCCATCATTAAATCCATGGAAATATCAACCCATGGTGTTGTAGGAATAGGAAGAGGTTTGTAAAGTCCATGAGGTATCACTTTTGACTTAGCCTTTTTGCAAAAGATGCATCCTTGACAAACCCGTTCAACATCTCTTTTCATCTTAGGCCAATAGAGATGTTATTTCAAGATTTCCAACGTCTTGCTGATGCCAAAATGTCCCATGAGTCCTTCTTTATGTGCTTCTCGTACCAATACTTCTCGGAAGGATCCTTGAGGGATACATAGCCTTTCTTCCTTAAATAGATATATGTCATGTCTATAGAACTTCTCAACTGCACTTTTTTCATAAGACTTGTATTTCTCTCCAATATCATGATCATTAGCATAGTAATCTTTAAGGAAATAAAAACCAAGTAATTTAGAATCCAAGGTGTTAAGAATTACATACCTTCGTGAAAGGGCATCTGCAACGATATTCTCTTTATCTTTCTTGTAGTGAATGACGTACAGAAAGGACCCAAGAAACTCTACCTACTTGGCATGTCGTATGTTGAGTTTTGTTGGCTTTTAATAAGCTTCAATGCCTCATGATCAGTATGGATAACAATTAGGCCATAGATAGTGTTGCCACGTTTCTAATGCCCGTATAAGAGAATACATCTCTTTGTCATAAGTGGGATAGTTTAGTGAAGCACCACTTAACTTCTCACTAATGTATATGGCTGGTCATCCTTCTTGAGTTAAAACAGCACCTATACTAATTCCAGAAGCATCACATTTTATTTCAAAAGTTTTATCGAAATTACGAAGTCCCAGTAGTGGTGCTTTAGTCAAGCATTATTTGATGGCCAAAAATGTTTCCTCTTGTTCTTTGCCCCATGTAAAAGTTGCATTCTTTTAAGGGAGAGGCAACAGAACTAAAGTTGGGCACAAACCTCTTGTAAAAGTTTGCAAGTCCATGGAAACTTCTAACTTGGCTAATGGATGTAGGTGTTGGCCAATCCTGAATTGCTTTAATCTTTTTCGGATCTACTTCAAGTCCCTATGAACTTACAATAAATCCTAAGAATGAAAGTTTGTTAGTGCAAAAAGAGCATTTTTGCAGGTTGGTATAAAGCTTCTCCTTCTGAAGAGTTTCAAGTACTGACCTTAAATATTGCACATGATCTTCCAAAGTATGGCTATAAATCAAAATATCATCGAAATATACCACACAAAACTTTCCAATAAAGGCCCGAGTACATGGTTCATTAACCTCATGAAAGTACTAGGTGCATTGGTTAGTCTGAAAGGCATAACCAACCATTCGTACAATCCTTGCTTTGTTTTAAAAGCGGTTTTCCATTTATCTCCTTCTTGAATCCTAATCTGATGATATCCACTTTTAAGATCAATTTTGGAGAAGATAGTGGCACCACTTAGTTCATCCAGTATATCGTCAAGTCTTGGATTTGGATGTCGATATTTGATGGTGATCTGATTAATTGCTCGACAATCTACACACATTCTCCACGAACCATCCTTATTTGGTACAAATAAAACGAGAACAGCAAATGGACTTAAGCTTTCTCGAATGTACCCCTTTTCCATTAATTCACCAACCTATTTTTGAAGTTCCTTTGTTTCTTCCAGATAGCTTCTATAGGCTGGTTTATTTGGAATGGAAGTATCGGGAATGAAATCAATTTGATGTTCAATTCCTCGAAGGGGTAGAAGTCCTTTCGGTATATCTTTTGGGAACATCGCTTCGAATTCCTGTAAAAGAGAAACAACAGAAGAAGGCAAGCCTTCTTGGATATTAGTTAAAAGTAGACTCTCCTTGTACATTAGGACAATTAAAGCCTTGTGTGACAGCAAGTGTTTCCGAATATCATTTCTTCCAGCATATATGTTCAATGCTTTAGTTGTCTCTTTTTCATCGTTTTTGTATGACTCCATGCTTTTCTTCAAATGAATCTGATCTTCATTCACTTGACTAGGAGAAAGTAGCATCAAAGTGAATTTATTACCATTATAGGTGATAGTATACCTATTGGTAAGCCCATCATGGATTACTCGTCTGTCGAATTGCCACGGTCTTCCCAAAAGTATATGTTCAACATCCATTGGTACAACATCACAAAGGACTTCATCTTGATATTTGCTAATTGAAAATGGAATGACAACTTACTTTATAAGCCTTACTTCTCCACCGTCATATAACCGTTGAAGTTTATATGGATTCGGATGCTTAGAAGTCTTCAAGCCAAGCTTTTCCACCATAAGAGTGCTTGCAATGTTTGTACAACTTCCTCCATCGATGATCATGAAACAAACTTTGTTGTTTACATGAGAATGAGTATGGAAGATGTTTTTTCTTTGATATTCTTCTATGAATCGAGTTCTTAAAGCCTTTTTAATGACAATAACTTGTCTTGAAGCTATATGGAAATCAAGTAATTCTTGTGACATGGTTAGTGAAATAAAATAAATTAAAACCTTACCAGCACACTCACAAAAGCCTCACTTGATCACTCCAAAGAAAGTTCAAATTTCACTCTCTTACACTCGTGTTTGCACTCGGGATATGTTCTTGGCTTTTTCTGATCCCCCTTATGATCTCACCCTCTCGTTTGCCTTTTACCGCTCAATTATCTCTTGTGGGTCCTTTAAAGAACTAACTCAAGATTGAGCAAGTTTCTTTGTTTGTGCGTCGGCTATAGAAAATATTAGGGTAGAGAAATGGATATGGTAATATAGGATAGAAAGGTTAAGAAGAGATAAGGTAAGAAATAAGAAAAGATGAAAGAAAAAAGAAATGAAATTATGAGAAAATGAAGATAACTTACAACTCAAGTTGCAACACTTACTATCTTCCTTCACAAGAAACAACAATGATACCTCCTTCAAGTTTGATGTTGGGCAGATTGTAATGTGTTTCCTTTTGAATGAATTGCAACTTTTCTTCACTTTTGCTTTTGCTGGAATTTTGCTTTTAAATTCCTTCTTTTTCTTTTCTTTTTGTACTCCAAATTTGTGTAAGAGTGTTTTTTTTTCTCTTTTGTTTTTCTTCTTTCTTTTTCTTTTTGTTATAGCACTTGATATTCAATCTGACTGAGCTCTGATACCATTTGATGTAAGGCTATTCAAGCTTCTTCAATGATGGAGAAGTTGGCAGCCTTGTTGTTTCCCAATCTAAGAGAGACACCAAATGCTACACTTTGAATTGATAAGTAATCTGCACAATTAAAGAAAGAAATTATTAAGGAATTGATATTTAATAATGGAAATGAAAATGGAGAGAAATGATAGTGATAGAAATGTTATCAAATGATGGTTGTGAAAGTGTTATTGAATTGTCCTTCAAATGCAATAGGATTTGGTCTCCAATGGGGATGATGGAGGATTGCCTTAATGAAGATTGAAGGATGGTTTTATGGTGATGGAATGGTGATGGAAGTGAAGATGTTGTAGGCGTGAAGGTGATGGGAGATGGTGATGGTTAGATAGTATCTTAAAGAAGACTCAAACAAGAACCAATGTTAAAGAACGAAGACCCAGACTTTATATTGCTTCTTTAAGGGGTGGTAAACAAGGACTTGAACCCACTAGTTATAATAACTGGGAACTCGAAGTATCTATGGAAGGAATGACGCCACAAACTTAATAAAGCTTGCTTAATCGATATAGTTCTGAAAAAAGAACTTGAAGAGAGAATAATCCCACAAAGAGTTTGTATTATCAAAAGGGCTTAGTACAAATTAAATACCAAAGCCCTATTTATAAGCTTGCAAAGGTTTGGCCGAGTAATTATGTGTTAATTCGGCTAGATACATAACTTTTAAATGGAAATACAAGTTGTTTTAATGAAGGAATATGTCCTTAGCCGAATGGTCTCCTTGTTGTTCATCTTAGCGCCAACTTTGAAGCAACATCATGCTTTGGCCAAGAGATAAGTCTCTTCACTTTGGCGCACATTTCATCCACACATGGCACATGTGTGGGCTGGTCATGAGGCACTCACATGGGTGGCATAGATGCTTATGGTGTGGCTCCTCCATGACGTGTAGATAAGCATCAAGATAGAAGTGACTTGGCATCCAACATGTGTCTAAATGACATGTCATCGAGTGGGCAGCAACTTGTTATGAAAGTTCACATTTGTAGAAGGTAACATTTCATCGTTTAAGTTACTTTCCATGTGTTTGAGCTGAAGATGAGCTAGCCACAGATGAAGGACATGTAGGCGAGTTTTATGACAGCTCCTTGTAAAAAGGCACCTCTTGGAATGGCAACTCTTCGTGAAAAGGTACGAATCCAAAAAAATTGACCTGGACCAAATTTGAAGTGCTCTGTGTGGTGGTGATGAAGGTGTAACTCTCCAACTGAAATGAGATCTCTAGCTAGCTCAAAAGTCTAGCTCAAGTAGCTGACAACTTTGGCCCAAAATGTTCTTGAGTTGTCCTGGAGTTGTCCTAGTCAAGTTTCCATAGCTTATGGACTCCAATGCTAGCTTTAAGTTAGCTCCCATCATATGGACGAATATTCACCTACAAACGAAAACATATTATAAGCTAAATAATATAAGATATAAATGTAGAAATATATGGTTCATAGATTTTATTATATGTTAACATGAAACATAGTATATAATCTATTATTTGGGGATGCATTTTTAAATGCTTCAAAGGTTTTAATGCATTTGGATGTAAGAGCATCCTTGAACAATTTGGTTCTTGATCAAGTGAATGGTACTTGTGGCATTACTTACATATCCTTTGAAGATGGCGTTGGTGTACTCACATGTGCCATGTGTGAGGATGAAATGGGCACCAATGTTAAGAGACTTCTCCCTCTTCGGCCAAAGCATGGTGTTGCTTCAAAGATGTTGCCAAGATGAACAACATGGAGACCATTCAGCCAATGACATCTCCCTTCATTAAAACAACATGTATTTCCATTTAAAAGTCATGTATCTAGCCGAATGGACGCATAATTATTCGACCAAACCTTTGCAAGCCTATAAATATGTCTTTGGCATTTCATTTTTACTCAACCCTTTTGATAATACAAAGTTTTTGTGAGATTATTATCTCTTCAAGTTCTTTTAGAACTATATCGATTAAGCAACCTTTCTTAAGTTTCTGACGTCATTCCTTCCATAGATACTTTGAGTTTGTATTTCTTATAACTAGTGGGTTCAAGTTCTTGGTTACCACCCCTTAAAGAAGCAATATAAAGTCTGGGTCTTTGTTCTTTAACATTGGTTCTTGATTGAGTCTTCTTTAAGATACTATCTAAGCATCACCAACTTCCATCAACTTCACGCCTACAACATCTTCAATTCCATCACCATTTCATCACCATAAAACCATTATTCATTCTTCATTAAGGCAAGCATCCATCATCACCATTAGCGGCCAAATCCTATTACATTTGAAGGACAAATCAACAACACTTCTGTAGCCAACATTTGATAACATTCATATCACTATCATTTCTTTCTATTTTCATTTCCATTCTTAATTTTCAATTCCTTTAATCATTTATTTCTTTATTTGGAATAGATTACTTATACATTCAAGTGTAGCCTTTGGTGTCTCTCCTAGATCGGGAAACAACAAGGCTGTCAACTTCTCCATCATTGAAGAAGCTTGGATAACCTTACATCAAGCGGTATTCAAAGCTTAGTCGGGTTGACAATCAAGTGCTGCAACAAAAAGAAAGAAGAAAAAGAAAAAAGGAAATGAAAAAAAGAAAAGACTCTTATATGAAATTTGGAGTGCAAAAGAAAGAAAAGAAGAAAATTCAAAGCAAAAGAAAAGAGAAGAAAAAGTTCCAAAGTACACTCAAAGAGAAGAACATTACAATCTTCTGCAACATCAAACTTGAAGGAGGTATCCTTGTTGTTTCTTGTGAAGGAAGATAGTAAGTGTTGCAACTTGAGTTGTAAGTTATCTTCATTTTCTCATTATTTCATTTCCTTTTCTTTCATCTTTTCTTATTTCATTACCTTATTTTTTTTCTTAACCTTTCTATCATACCTTTACCATATCCATATCTATACCATAACCATTTCTATAGCCGATGCAACAAACAAAGAAACTTGCTCAAATCTTGAGTTAGTTCTATAAAGGACCCACAAGAGAGAATTGAGCGGTAAAAGGCAAACGAGAGGGTGAGATCGGAAGGGGGATAAGAAAAAGCCAAGGAACATATCCCTGAGTGCAAACACGAGTGTGAGTGGAGTGCAAACACGAGTGTGAGTGGAGTGATCAAGTGAGGCTTTTGTGAGTGTGCTGGTAAGGTTTTAATTTATTTTATTTCACTAACCATGTCACAAGAATTGCTTGATTTCCATACAGTTTCAAGATAAGTTCTTTTCATTAAAATGGCTTTAATTTCTCAAATCATAGAAGATGATCAAAGAGAAAACATCTTCTGTACTCGTTGCATGTAAACAACAAAGTTTGTTTCATGATCATCGATGGAGGAAGTTGTACGAACGTTGCAAGTACTCTTATGGTGGAAAGCTTGGCTTGAAGACTTCTAAGCATCTGAATCCATATAAACTTCAATGGTTAAATGACGGTGGACAAGTAAGGATCACAAAGCAAGTTGTCATTCCATTTTCAATTGGTAAATATGAAGATGAAGTCCTTTGTGATGTTGTACCAACGGATGCTGGACATATACTTTTAGGTAGACCATGGCAATTTCACATACGAGAAATCCATGATGGGTTTACAAACAGATATTCTATCACATAATGGTAAGAAATTCATTTTTACGCCACTTTCTCCTAGTCAAGTGAAAGAAGACCAAACTCATTTGAGAAAAAGCATTGAAGCAATAAGAGAGCAATTTGAAAAGAACGTTTTGAGGAGATAAGAACAATTGGAAATGAATCTGTTGGAGTTGAAAAAGATGTTTTGCAAGTATTGGAGTAAATTGAAAGTGGCAAATTTGAAAAGGATGAGTGTAGAGAAGAGAAACAAAGGGAATGACAAATTTTACCTAACAAATCTTCTTCTACTATTTCTTTTTCCTTGCATCATATTCAAAGAGACATATCTTTTGAAGCTGAAGATTCAAGAAATATGTCTTTTGAAGAACCAATAGGTGTCACCTTTGGTAATTCACAAGACATGCCCTTTGACATTCCAACAGTTATGCCACTTGAAGTTCAAAAAGAAGTGTCACTTGAAGTGCCACGAGTTGTGATCATTGAGGCTAAAAGTATAATACAACTATTGAAGAGAATTCGGCAACTAATGGAGTTTTCCATCATCAAGCAACCAACGCCCATTAAACATCCACCCTGGTTAGCTATTTCCATTTATCTTGCTTATTCATTTTCTAATTTTGATTTATTTTGCAGAAAAATGATACATCTCTATGGAGTTATTTTCACTTGTGGAGATCAAATTGAGGAGATGAAGCGAGCATTATCCACTTACTCAAAAGCCATAATTTGGAAAGGCACAAAGCTTAAAGGAATTGACATCTTCATAAACCATCATGATGATTCAAGGAGTGGTGAAGAGTTACATATTTTTTTTAAAGAACTTGATATGTCGGGTCAAGGATAAACAAGATCCATCACCAAAAGACACATTGCAAGTGTCTATTCAAACAAAGGCTTGATTCGAGTAGGCCTTTTGAGAATAAGAAAGATTAGAGACAAATTTTCATTTCTGGTTTTGCATCATACACCAAAGGATGTGACCTTATCAAAGGGTAAAATTGTTGAACCAAGAGATGTGTTAATTCAAAACAATACAACTATTGATGTTCTTAGAGACGTGAACAAGGAGAGTCTTTTCATCAAAGGAAATCAAGTAAGTGAACCATTATCATCTTTTTCAGGTTAAGTATGGGAAATTTTCAAAAGATGTGTCTTTTGAGGAAGACTCTTTAGGAAAGGTACCTATTTTGCATGAAATCATATTTATCCAATGAAAGACCTAGTACTAAAGAATTTT